>NC_141699.1:34852923-35454561 GCF_964263255.1 Lissotriton vulgaris | reverse complement strand
GACAAACCTCCAAACGTCTAGTAGGCAAAGGGAAGGGCCAGCGATGGCACAGCCCCGAGGAGTAGACATGAAAAGCGAATGGTGTAAGGGGATGTGCCGACAAGCCAACCCCGGAACACAACGACCTGAAGGTAATCCCCCGACATTACGCACAGGACGGACAGATTTAAAACAAAACCAATGTGCTTTCTGTAAACGTCTTGGACACTGGAAAGTCCAATGCCCGACTCTGCAAAGCATAGGTAAGAATGGAGGGTTGACGGGAAGGACGGACCGACAGAAAGGAAAAAGACGTGAGATAAAAACCAATCAGACTAGTGCAGACAGAACAGACAGGACCACCCCGTTTGATTATGCTCGGTGGCACAGATTTCGTCAGGCCAATTTTAACGACATGTTAGAGTTCTGGGACTGATTGCTCTCTGTTGCTCCCCCACTCTAAAAAAAAAAACAAACACAACTGCAGGTCAGTGTAAACAACCCCCTGTTAAAGAAAAGACTCAAGGAAGCCAAGCGTCTATTGTATAAAACTTAGGATTTAATCACGGTAAAGGAAACACACAACCAACGGTAAATAGAATAACTAGTAGAACTTTCTAAAACAAACTTTACTGATAGGAAAAATACAAAACGTGTTATGCTCACTCCGGAAGTCCTCCAATGTAACAGTTCGATGGTCCCGCCCATCCGGAACACCTAGCACGTGTGGGGCGGGGCCTGCCAGCAACCATGGGCCAAAAAGGAGATTGCTGGCGAGAAGGTCCTGGAGGCTCCACCAAGCAGGCAAATGAAATGGTCTTCCCATACTGCCCTTCCAGGGATGGCGTCCCCCGGGCCGCAGGTAGGGAGGGGGCGGCTGCAAATGACCCCCTCCCTCGTATCTTCTGGTCCGGCCATCACGAATTCCTCCATCGAACGGATGCAGGGTGGGCAGGGAGGAAGAGGCGACGCGGACGAGCCTCTTCCACCTCCACAGGTAGGAGGCTTCCCTGCCCTGGTCCGGCGCCGATGTCCTCCAGCCGGGCGACGGCCATATACCTGCGCTGCACAGGAAATATAATGTCCGGCTGGTATATTTCCGTAATACAGGACATACAATGCCCGCCTGGTATACTTGCATAGCACAGGACATACAATGCCCGACTGGTATACTTTCTCAGAACAGGACATACAATGTCCGATGGGCATATTTACGGAGCACCGGACGTACAGTGGTCCCCCAAGAGTCGGAATCAGGGGTGTAGGGTGGTCATCATGTGCGCCCCTGATTCCAAGGGACGGCGTAGGATGCGCCGGGAGAGGAAGGCGGCACAGACGAGCCTTTCTCACCTCCCCAGACGAAGGCTCCGCTGCTGCACCCTGGCGCCCCGAACCAAAATGTCCAGCTCCAGCAGCATGATGCTCTGTCCTTCGCCATCACGAGAAGTTTCTTCCACTCCTGACGGATACGGCAAAGGTGGCTGCCACAAGGATCTCAAAATGGCGTCTGGGCCCTCGAAAAGGCGGGTCTAGGCCGCTGGAATAACTTTTGTCCAAAGTTGCAACTCGGGCACTTGCCCACCTGGGCGCAAGCCCCCACCATCGACAAACATCCCCTCGACTTTGAAGATTCTACCAAAGTCCCAAGGGCCCTCGACCCCTTCAGGCTTCCGGTGAGGAACAGTTGCATTGATCTCAAATGAAATAACCACGGCACAGCAACAAGATGGCGGTGCTCTCGTGTCTGCATCAGCTTCCGTCTGAACCACCCAGGAACATTATGGGCTAACGAACTTGAGTAAGTTCCGGCTGAACATCAACATGACCCGGTAAGAAAGACTCTACTCCCTCCCTCTCTTGATTGACAGTCCACACCACCAGCCCCTCTGTTAGCACAGTTTTCTTTTGGACTACCGAAAGGGACTCTGGTCCAACCGCCAATTGTCGGGGATATTTTGCCCCTGATGCTACTTCCGGACTAAACCGGCCTCGCCCAAAATGGCGCTGGTATCAATGGAACTTACGGGTGCCTCGTGGTGTTCCTTAGCTAATGAAACTTGATGTAATAAGATATATATGTATATATATGAACCATTGCGCACTCGATGTTAAAGGGAGGAGGGTTCACTTGGCAGACATTTAAGAAGAGGTTCTGTAAAAATGTTGATTTCAATGAACAATTTATTTTTGATATTTGTTGAAACTGATACCTAACGTCGCTCATGATGCATGCCCGCGGTTTGCATTTAGGAAATGTGATTACGATGAGCTTGACTGTGTTTCCATCTATGAACTGAAATGCCCCTGATACCTTCGCCACGCAATGAAATGTTTTTGGTTACTTACAAATAATTAATTAGACCTTTTTACATGTTCTTGTACTACAAAATAACCCCCTACTGTATGTGCTTCCATCGACGACATGTCAGGCCAAAATATGAATTGCGCTCTCACATTTTACGTACTGAATAATTCTACAAATAAAAGTCTTAAAAGCTATGGATAGGCCCCGCGTACTTTTGTAAATACGGGTATCGGTGGGAGGGTTTTTCTGTGCGCAACTGTTCTGCTCTCTTTTTAAGGTTATCCGAGAAATGGTTGTTCGGCCCTGGGCTGATGGTCAAAACGAAGGTATGATACGCTGCTTATGAAGAAGGACCTCGACTTCAGAGAATGGGTAAAGTAAAATGGTGTGATTGATAAATTGTTATAAGGATATGGTGGTCGAAGGTACTAAGGTACAGGGTTGAACGAAGAACTGGTATGCCTTAAGAACATCACAGCTTTGGGAATGATTTAGGGACCCCGATGACCGGATACATCTACGAAACCGGGTATCTCGCGCTAGGCACCTCTGATTCCTCTTTTTAGCGTTTTTTTACTACACACGATCCTTAATGCCATCCTCGAACCTCCCCATGAACCACCTATCACATTGCCTGCCCCCATGACTTTAAGAAACCAGCACCCTAAGGGATTATATCCCGAAGAGACAAGTACGAGTATGTGGTAAGTAAAGGATTTTCGTGCCCTTACATTTGATGTGTTCGAATGTTGTCCCCCTACCTCCCCTTTTTCTCCCCCTTTTTTTCTCTGCAGGTTACATTAGAATCCCGATTAGAGTATCATAAGGGATCTGGAACCACGTCACGCCCGATGCATGAAGACGGACTAGCGCTACAAAATGGCACAACAAGGACGCTCTCACGACCTTTTTACCAAATCTAACGCTTTTCTGTCCCAAAACTGCATGCTTCCCACCTCCTAACAACAGACCCGAAACGTCTAACGTTGGGTAACGCACTGAATAGCCCAAACAATACACGGTCATTCTCTATGTCACACGTGTATTGTTCGGCCTATTGTCTCTCTCTCTCTCTCTCTCTCTCTTTCTCTCACTCACTCTTCCACCCCTCCACACTTTCCCTCTTCCTAGCAACTGGCACCTAATTGGCGAACCTGGTGCATCTCCTGATTGGCTCCAAATACCACAAGTATTTGCGCAAATCTGTCCTAAATAAAATTGTATTGGTACCACGTTACTACCTCTCCTTTTCTACTAAAATATGGATGAAATTTAAATTGGCCGATAGGAAAGGGACAGGTAAGACGACTAAGGTTCCCTAAATTTGACCCACTCTCAGGGAACTATTTGTCAGTGGCTCCTATGATAAAAATGTGTCTGTGGTAATGCGACCATCCCCATTGAAAATTGTCTCCGTACCCCAAGCTGTAAGAAATGATCGAGACACCCCCATCTACCCAAAATGCTCCCAGTTTGGTATCCATCAGATCCCTCCCTCCCCGAGGATAAGTTTAATAATTATTGCAAACCACCCCTCCCGAGTTTTTGTAGTAACCAGGTTGCGAGGATTTATATAGAAAGTTAGAAGGATGTGTGCAAAGTTGAAAATTAGATTGAAAAACGAAAGAACTTGTTGCAGTAAGCATGGTTGAAAATAGGATGTTTTTATGTAATGCAGACTTGTTTAGCCTATGTTCATCCCTCAGAAGGATGCTTATCGGACTATGGTGAATAGCACGTTGCACTTTTTGTAAAATACAAGGCCCGGAAGACCAGCCTAGCCTTTCAAGACTAGTACTAGGGAAATGGGCCTCTGCCAGAAGAACTGACATCTACTATAATAGACATATGACAAATGAACGTAATAATCATCAAAGCGTCAAAGAATTAGCCAACAAAAGGAAGTTGTAAGGAATCCAGCAAACCCATCATCAATTGTTTATACGTAAGCCGCAAAAATCTCAAATGTAGCGAGTGCTTACGCTAGTCGCTTGGTGTTGGGAAAGAAAATAGATTCATGTAATTACCTTTTTCTGCAAAATCTCTAAAGACTGTCTTTTCAACACTCATTTAAGGATATCACTGTCGGAGGAGAAAGGGACCGGATGTGGGAGCACACGGCCTGACTGCGGATTGTGGAACATCAGCAACGGAGGCCAAGGCGAGACCACGGCAGTAAGGAGTCGCAGGACGGGGCACTGTTTCAAACAAAGCTAAGGAAAGGGCTGACCTGAAGCCCCTGCTCTATGGTCAACGTATGCCAAAAAGCCCCCGCTCTCTGAACATGGTCACGGACTCGCCTGACGCCAAACTCTCCGCCTCCCCCTGATCTGTTCCCGACTTGGCCTTGCTCCATCCCCTCTTCCTCCGACCTACCATAAGGACTGTTCACACCCGCACCTTTCCACCCGAACTCCCAAGTTCCTCCAAATCCTACTGAGCTACCCAGAGAAGAGTACTCCCTACGTCAGAAGGGAGGGAGCTCCAACTAAGTAGACCACGAACTGTGTAAAATCCCAGAATGGTGACCTAGAACTCCACCAAGGGTCGCCCCCGAAGAAAAGAATAAACAAAGTCTGTGGTTCTGCCCGCTACCAAACACCCTGAAGATGATGGAAGCAACAGGAAATGCCCATCACAGAGACTCAAGACACGAACAGATCTCACAATTCTGGAACAATCGCATTTTTATTGCAAATCAATGCTCTGCGCTACAAAAGAAAGTGCACCTGTTCCAAAACCGTAACGCATTGCTCCTATGGGGCCTGGCGAAACAAAACAAAAAGTACCCTTGCCCGCAGACCTCCAACGACTCAATCCACATGAACATTTCTGTTGATAGGTAATCCAGATGCTCAACAGTGCTGACAGAAGACGACAAAGGACAACGAGAACTCTGACATTTTTACTGTATCTCCTTTCTCTCCCAATCGCCATTGGACTGACTATGCACCCGCTGTATACAAAGGACTTACTTATATGATAACTCACCAGTTCTTATTCTATGATCTGTACCCGACGCCCTCACTGTGTAATTCTAGTCTGATATTGCATTATGATGATTTTTCCTGCAACCAACTTAACAATGAACCCGCTTACTAGATGATGAGATTTTTCAATGTGATGTTTATGAAATGATGTATATGCGCAGTTCCTTTGCCTAAGTCCCCTCTCCCTTACTTGTGATTGCTGCATATAGGTGTAGATAGGAAATAGGCCAGCAAGATGTCTTGGAAATGTTAAAGGGAGGACTGTGAAAAATAAATTCGAACTTGGTGAACATTATCGGCGCCATCTTGCCCCCTTTCCAGGCCCATTCGTGCGCGTAAGCGGCAGCCATTTTGAGCACCATGGCCTCCCTGCCCCTCACTAATAGCCAGCGCGTCTCTCTCTCTCTCTCTCTCTCTCTCTCAACCTCACAAGCAGTCCCCCGCACACTGACAACCCCCGCTCTCTCATGTCTTGGGTCATAAACCCCTCTCCAGCGCAGTTTCACCACTGAATCTCATCCTGTTCCCAGCGCGACACCTCCCCTCATTCCTTTCATGGCCTCAAACCCTTTTGATGCAAACCCCCTTTTCCTGTATCCCCGTTTGTCTTCCCTGTTCCCAGACCGCCACCTGGCTCTGCGGATACTGTTTATTACCCCGTACAGTAGGAAGCCTCCCCTCCCCATCAAAAGACCCCCGAACCGATCAAAGCCCCCACCCCATGAGATCCGATCAACCCCATGCATTCCGTGAATCGGCGGAATGCCCTGCTGTGCGACCACCATCACCTGTTGTGACCGGGGTGGGGAATCCAACTGTCAATGTATGTGGGAACGGGTCTGGAGGGGAGATTCCGAGGATGTCCTTTCATACTTCAAAGCATTGCAAGAATGTGTTACATACAATAAAGTTCGTAAACCTGTGTATAAGAGGCCAGGCCTCAGAGATGTGGTTAGAGCACCTCGTGACGATACTTGCTGTCTGAATTGATGTGTTCTCCTCCGGAGAGAATAAAATCCTCGTTTCCCGCCTTCCAGTCTCCAGCGCCTGCTTCTTCATTGATTAATATTGGTGGGTCATAGAGACGATACCGCCGGGCAACATAAAAGGGTCTTTGGTTACCGGTTGTCTTTGGAACCCTTTTTAACACTTCAGCTGGGAGGCGGGGCGGGCAAAGGACGACGACAACAACAACAAAATGGAGGTGGAGGGGTCAGGGCGGCAGGAGCGCTAGGGGGGAGACAAATGCTAATGAGAAAAGCGGCGATATGACAACACAATGAGCAACAGAGTCACGCTAGCAGAAACGCACTTTCAATGGGCAAATCGGTAAATACAGTAATTTAAAGGTCAAAGCGGCAGTTTCTGCAAGCAGCGGTAATGAGGGCACACAGCAGGCAGTAATTGTGAGACGCAGACCAGGTCAAAGCGTAAGCGCTGGAGAAACGATACCTTAGCAGCAGGGAGCAGGGAGCGACCACTCAGCTTGGAAGCAGAGAGGTGAGGGTCTTAGGTGGTCTCTTACAAGAGGCCTGAGGTGGTCTTCTGAGAGTGCATGTGGTGAGGGCCTTAGGTGGTCTCTTACAAGAGGCCAGAGGGGGTCTTCTGAGAGTGCATGTGGTGAGGGTCTTAGGGCTTCTCTTACAAGAGGCCAAGAGATCAGAGGGGGTATTTTGGGAGTGCGTGTGGTGAGGGTCTTAGGGCTTCTCTTACAAGAGGCCAGGAGATCAGATGGGGCCTTCTGAGAGTGCATGTGGTCAGGGTCTTAGGGCGTCTCTTACAAGAGGTCAGGTCTTCTGTGAGTGCATGTGGTGAGGGTCTTAGGGGGTCTGTTTCAAGAGGTCAGGAGATCAGAGGGGGTCTTCTGAGAGTGCATGTGGTGAGGGTCTTAGGGGGTCTGTTTCAAGAGGGCAGGAGATCAGAGGGGGTTTCTGAGAGTGCATGTGGCGAGGGTCTTAGGTTGTCTCTTACAAGAGGCCAGGAGATCAGAGGGGTCTTCTCTGTGTGTTTGTGATGAGGATCTTAGGTGCCTGATTCAAGAGTGCAGGAGATCAGAGGGGGTCTTCTGGGGGTGTAGATGTTGAGGGCTTTAGGTATTTTCAGGACAGTGGCGGGTCAGTGGTATCTTCTTTTGGGGGTGCAGGTGGTGAGGTTGCGAATTTGTTCGCTAGATGTCCCACTGCAAGACGGTCCTTCTGGGGGATACCTACTACCACTATTATCTGCTCCACACCAGAGTGTAGAGGGGTGACTGGGGACTTCTGGGGGTGCAGATGTTTAGGTTGTCTGAGAGTAGGCAAGGCTAGAGGCAGAAAGGAATGTGCAGTCATGTTTGAGCTTTTAAATCATTTTTGTGCCCAAAATGAGCCGAACTTTCATGTGGCTCCTGCCTGCCACCCACCCCCGGCCGTCACCATATATTAAAGACAAAAAGCGACCTTTGATATAGAAAGATACACACCTCTTGAGCGAACTGCACCGCGTGAAACCAGAGTACCTGACAGCAACCAGGACTTCCTCCTTTGATCAAGTTGTGTGATTCGAGACACATCTTTTATTTCATCAAGCCTCCGTTTTCTTAATTATCTCATGCGAGCACAGCCTCAAATACATGAACATTTTTTGTGTTTGATTTAATTATCTATAATGTTGCCCCATGAATAATAAGATTCTAGCCACCCGGAAGGGGCACAGGACAAGACACTGTTGTCAGGGCGAAGAGGGATACGAACGTTTCTAAGTTCATGTTAAAAAAACAATCACTTTTAATAAGATGCCTCACAGTGGATCGATTTAATCTGATGCGCTAATGTGAACAGCTGTTGCATGTTTAATAAATACCCTTTTTTATTCCGAAGTGATGTCCCCTCTTCATGTCGTGCAGTTTCTTAGATTCAATACAGACTCTTGGGGCCCGATTCACAGAATGAATTTAAGACTCAATCCTAAACTTACTACCATTTTGGTATTCACAGAATGCACTTATTCATTTCGGTATTCACAGAGGCAGTTACTCATTTCGGTATTCACAGAAGTTAGTAGTCCTAACTTTAGGACTCATAAATGCCTTCTGTGAATACCGAAAGTCTTAAAATTAGGATTTTTCTCAGTTTAGGAGTCCTAAAGTTAGGAGTCCTAACTTTACTACTACTAAATTGAGAAAAATCCTAATTTTAAGACTTTCGGTATTCACAGAAGGCATTTAGGAGTCCTAAAGTTAGGAGTCCTAACTTTACTACTACTAAATTGAGAAAAATCCTAATTTTAAGACTTTCGTATTCACAGAAGGCATTTAGGAGTCCTAAAGTTAGGACTACTAACTTCTGTGAATACCGAAATGAGTAACTGCCTCTGTGAATACCGAAATGAATAAGTGCACTCTGTGAATACCAAAATAGTAGTAAGTTTAGGATTGAGTCTTAAATTCATTCTGTGAATTGGGCCCTTGGCTCAGATCCCCGTTTAATGTGTTGGCTCACCCGCCTTGAAGCCTTAGAGCGCTTTAAAACAAAACCAGACGTTTACACTTTTTTTCTATTGTTCTAGGTTCAGGGAGATTAAGCGATTTCCCTAGAATCACAGATTATTGAGCTGTGGTCGGATTCGAACCTGCTTCCCTACATTTTAAAGTCGGTGCTAAGCGCGAGGGGACACCCCCTCCCTGCTACATAACATAGCGCCTCATTTACCCGCCTTAAACTCGTGTCCCTTCTGCCCTGCGTCTCAGCGCCCCCTGATTCACTGACTGACAGAAGTGGGCTGGGAAGTTTAAGTGACTCGAGCTGTGAGTAGAAAATAGAATCCATCCAACACTCAGCAGGGGGCGGGCGCGCGTTATTTACGCAGTTTACTGGCAAACGTTTGCTCCAGCAGTGGGGCGCTGTGCCAGGTGTGCCTGCTGGGCCTTGGCCCACTTATGGTAAGTATCTGGGTCTGTGTGAGCGATGCTGTACGTGCAGCTCCTAGAGGCCCCTGGTGAGCTGGGCCGGCTCGGGGCGCGCTGTCACCGACCAGAGACCTGCGGGCGCAGCTTGGCACAGGGGCGCCATGGGGCGCGCCTGCTGGGCACTGGCCCACTTATGGTAAGTATCTGGGTCTGTGTGAGCGATGCTGTACGTGCAGCGCCTAGAGGCCCCTGGTGAGCTAGGCCGGCTCGTGGCCGAGCAGTCACTGACCAGTGACCGGCAGGCACAGCCTGGCAAAGGGGCGCCGTGGGGCGCGCCTGCTGGACCTTGTCCCACTTATGGTAAGTATCTGGGTCTGTGTGAGCGATGTTGTAAGTGCAGCGCCTAGAGGCCCCAGATGAGCTAGGCCGGCTCGTGGCCACGCAGTCTCCCACCAGTGACCCGCGGGCGCAGCTTGGCACAGGGGCGCCGTGGGGCGCTCCAGCTGGGCGCTGGCCCACTTATCGTAAGTATCTGGGTCTGTGTGAGCGATGTGTGGGCTGCAGTGCCTAGAGGCCCCTGGTGAGCTAGACCGGCACGTGGGCCGCGCAGTCACCGACCAGTGACCCGCCAGGCGCAGCTTGGCACAGGGGCGCTGTGGGGCGCATGTGAGTAGACCCTATGCAGGGCACCTGGGACAGGCGAGGGGTGTCAGTCGCCCCAGCCCATCCGGACCTGCCGCAGACCTCCCTATGGCCTGCATTCTTCTGATTTCTGCACAAACTCCTGATTTCATCCTTTTGTAGTTTTCAATAAATTGTTGGCAATGAGAATTGTGCAACCTTTTTTGTGCTACATTCGCAAAAGTTAAACATGTTCCAGGCATATTTACAAGGACGGCGTTAAAATTATCGCTGCTTCCGCTAAAGCGGCGATAATGGGCTTGATTATAGGCTCTTGAGAATTCCAGGGAATTCCAATAGAAGCCCATGTTCTGGTGTACACCTGGGCTTCTATTGGAATTCTATAACGCATATTAGCAAGCCCATTATCATAGTTTTAGCAACAGTTTCCTGCTGCTAAAACAGCGATAATTTTAACGCCGTTCTTGCTAATATGCCCCTTAGACCCCTTAAATCAGACTTACAATGTTCTACATAAGATTCCCCTGTAGAGTCCTGTTCCAGCCCAATGTTCATGGTTCCTCGATCCAGAAGGTGAATCCCACCTCCGGACACTGGAAAATGCTGCCAGTGGTTCCCTGGCCACCCTCACCTGGGCACCCGGAGACGGCTGGCATCCCAGCATCCCCCAGGCACTGCCAGGCGCTTGTTGAAGGCCCAGAGAGCCAGCGAGGACTGGGAAGAGGAGGGTAGCAGTAATAGTAACGAAGATTACTATTAAGTCATTAGAACGTGGCATAGTTGTCAGAGCTTCTGACTTAGCAGCAACATGGGGAATAACCTTCAATTCCTGACCTCGGCTCATTATTGTGTGATACTCTATAACTCACTTAATCTTCCTGTCCCCAGTACTATAGGAAATGTAAAGTGCTTTATGGCCCTTTGGCCAGGTGTGTGCTGTAAAAAAGGCTCCATAATTTGATTATGATCATGGCGGTCCGGCCGCCAGACTGTAGTGTCGGCGGCTGGGAGACCGCCCTCAACCTGGCGGAATCCCGACCGCGGTGTTACGACATGACTGCCGCGACCGCGGCTGTCTGTCCGGTTGGCATACTCAGGCTCACCTGAAGGCGATGCTGCCACGGCTGTCTGTCCGGTTGACATGCTGAGGCTCACAGGCGATGCTGCTGCGGCTGTCTGTCCGGTTGGCAAGCTCAGGCTCACCTGAAGGCCATGCTGCTGCGGCTGTCTGTCCGGTTGGCATGCTGAGGCTCACAGGCGATGCTGCCGCAGCTGTCTGTCCGGTTGGCATGCTCAGGCTCACCTGAAGGCGATGCTGCTACGGCTGTCTGTCTGGTTGGCATGCTGAGGCTCACCTGAAGGCGATGCTGCCGCGGCTGTCTGTCTGGTTGGCATGCTGAGGCTCACCTGAAGGCGATGCTGCCACGGCTGTCTGTCCGGTTGACATGCTGAGGCTCACAGGCGATGCTGCCGCGGCTGTCTGTCCGGTTGGCATGCTCAGGCTCACCTGAAGGCAATGCTGCTGCGGCTGTCTGTCCGGTTGGCATGCTGAGGCTCACAGGCGATGCTGCAGCGGCTGTCTGTCCGGTTGGCATGCTGAGGCTCACCTGAAGGCGATGCTGCCGCGGCTGTCTGTCTGGTTGGCATGCTGAGGCTCACCTGAAGGCGATGCTGCTGCGGCTGTCTGTCCGGTTGGCATGCTTTGGCTCGCAGGCGATGCTGCCGCGTCTGTCTGTCTGGTTGGCATGCTGAGGCTCACCTGAAGGCGATGCTGCTGCGGCTGTCTGTCCAGTTGGCATGCTGAGGCTCACAGGCAATGCTGCTGCGGCTGTCTGTCCGTTTGGCATGCTGAGGCTCACAGGCAATGCTGCTGCGGCTGTCTGTCCGTTTGGCATGCTGAGGCTCACAGGCGATGCTGCTGCGGCTGTCTGTCCAGTTGGCATGCTGAGGCTCACAGGCGATGCTGCTGCGGCTGTCTGTCCGTTTGGCATGCTGAGGCTCACAGGCGATGCTGCTGCGGCTGTCTGTCCAGTTGGCATGCTGAGGCTCACAGGCGATGCTGCTGCGGCTGTCTGTCCGGTTGGCATGCTGAGGCTCACAGGCGATGCTGCTGCAGCTGTCTGTCCAGTTGGCATGCTGAGTCTCACAGGCGATGCTCCCGCGGTGCAGTGCCTGCACTGTTGTGTGAGCATTGTTAGCATGCACCACGTCATGCACGGCACACAGTGCACGCACGATAGTGCATGCAGAGGGGGTACAACATTTGCCCCCAAGCACTGACCCCTTGGTCGAAATTGCCCAGGGGCGCTGATTAGGGCCCCCTCTTTACTTTTCCAATACCCTTTGCCTGGGGGTATCTGCCATGTAAAGGATGTCATAAATGCAGGTCGTAATCTGCACAGCGGTGCGTGACTCTGCACCGACTCCATTCACAGCCGCTTCCCCACTGCCGCCTGTCCAGCATCCATGACCCTGGCAGTGGGGGCGGTGCTGCATCAGGTGGGTGTTGGTCTGGCTGCCATGATCCAAATACGGCTGTCGGACCGACAGGCTGTTGGCGGTCGGCCCACCAACGACAGGCTGGCGTCATTCCAACCGTCAGGGCCCTAATCAGGTTTCCGACCGCCTGGGTCCTAATCAGGCTCTGAGTGAGTTGCTCAGAATCACAGGATGTTGAGCCGACACCAAGGGCCTTATTTATGAAGGCCTTGCGCCAACGGCAAAAACAACAATTGATGGACAGAATGCAGAACAATGTTCTACATTCACCCCAGCACAAAGTTCTGGGCCTAAATCCATCGTTTTTTTGCCCTCCACACCACCCCAGTTCAGACATGGCCATATGCAAATCAGCCTTGACCCTGTGCCTCATGGGAACAGTCCAGCCCGAACTACCAAGCCATGTCTTTCCTGGACCGGAAACAAGCATCCTAGGACCGGTTTCTGGCTATCAGCCGTCTTCAGCCAGGATAGCTTGACTCTACTGGTGTGGAGAGCATGGAACTCAGGTTTGAGCATACCCATCCCACTCGGGGAGACAAAATGCAAAACAACAGTTGATGGACAGAATGCAGAATAATGTCCTACATTCACCCCAGTACAAAGATCTGGGCCTAAATCCATCGTTTTTTTGTTCACCATGCCATTCTAGTTTGGACCTAGCCATATGCAAATCAGTCTTGACCCTGTGCCTCATGGGAACAGTCCAGCCCGAACTGCCAAGCCATGTCTTTCCTGTACCGGAATCAAGCATCCTAGGACCGGTTTCTGACTATCAGCCATCTTCAGTCAGGATAGCTTGACTCCAGTGGTGTGGAGAGCATGGGACTCACGTCTGAGCATACCCATCCCACTCGGGGTGACAAATGCAAAAACAACAATTGATAGAATGCAGAACAATGTCATACATTCACCCCAGTACCGAGATCTGGGCCTAAATCAATCGTTTTTTTGCACTCCACACCACCCCAGTTCAGACATGGCCATATGCAAATCAGCCTTGACCCTGTGCCTCATGGGAACAGTCCATCCCAAACTGCCAAGCCATGTCTTTCCTGTACCGGAATCAAGCATCCTAGGACCGGTTTCTGACTATCAGCCGTCTTCAGCCAGGATAGCTTGACTCCAGTGGTGTGGAGAGCACGGGACTCACGTCTGAGCATCCCCAGCACACTCGGGGTGACAAATGCAAAAACAACAATTGATGCTCAGAATCACAGGATGTCGAGCCGACACCAAGGGCCTTATTTATGAAGGCCTTTCGCCAACGGTGCATCACTTTTTCCCATTTCTAAAGTGATGCACCGGTGGCGCAAGGCCCTCATAAATAAGGCCCCAAGACTTCAACCTGGATCTCCAGCTCCTAAGTCGACAGCTCTGGCCCTTAGGCCACATTGCCTCTACATTCCATGTCCTCAACTCAGCGATTGCTTCCTGAGTGTGCTCATACTTAGACCAGTGTATTCAGCACTCAAATGCAGGCTCAATACTTCAGTTCAATGGTCTGCGATTAAAACATAACGTTTCTGAAGCCTCACAAATCTCACATTATGATAACAGATGAAATGATTCTTTCAAGTTTTAACAGAGTGCGAAACACCCAAAAAAAGCAGAATGAACACATCAGACAATACTCTTTTCAATTGTTAGTAATTAATTAATGGGAAAGCCAAGTCGCTGCTCTGCAGATCTGGGTCAGAGAAGCTTAGCTGGCTGAATCCTACCGAAGAGGCAGCCATCTCTTGGAGGAAAGCCTGATCCCCTCCAGGGCAGGAACATCTTGGGGCGCAGAGCACAACAAGGTGGGCATTGTATCCATGCTTAGGGTCCTACACAGCAGCGTCTTGTCTCCTGGAAGCCCCAAAGGGATAAATATGTCGCCTGACCTCCTAAAGGATTTGGATTGTCAAGGAAGGTTGACTCATCTTTCTCAACATCCAGTGTGTGAAGTTATCTCATATCCTCAGAAACTGGAGATGGAAACACACCTGTAAATCATAATTCTTAAGATCCAGGGATCTAGAGAAAGAAAGGAGGCTCAGACTTGGAAACAAAACCATCTTCATCACTTGTCAAGCAAAGAGTCCAGTCAGTAAATCAGACAACTCGACAACCCATTGAGTCCATGTAACAGCAACACAAAATGCAGCTTTGTATCTCAGGAATGTCATCTCCACTCATTGCCAGGGTTCAAGGGTGAGAGGGTAGAGCTTCAAGCACCAAAAGTAAGGCCTGAAGGGGGTTAGAAGGATGTACCTTGAGCCTGGAAGGAGAAAAACGTGTAAACAGTCTTCCTACCAACAGTTCTCCTCGCTGGATATCTCTTCAGGGTTCATGGAAAGCTCTGATCGCTGCCCGTTGAGTGAGTGCTTGAGCGTAGCGGGAGACCCCCGGAAAGAGGTGCTGGACCCCACCTCTGGTGCAGAGCTGACAGTATCTCTGGCGTTACTGGAACCGTAGAGACTGACTGATCTGTTGGCGGAGAGGGAACTCTGTTGCAAGGGCGATGGAGTTCCCTCCCCGCCAACACATTGGTCCGCCCGTCTGATGTACGTGTGGGCAGACTATAGATTTGGTTACTGTAGTGACTGCTCCATCACCAATGGCATCCAAACTTCTCAGATGGCCCGATGGCCCGATGGCCCGATGGGGTATTAAATAAATAAATAATTTTCCCCCAGCCTTGTCCCTTTAAATCCCCCCTCACGCGGCCCCACCGCTGTTACCTGGACGGACCGCGGCTGGTCTGACCTCTCAGTTAGGATCAGCGGATACATAGCATTTCTTTTACTATGCGTCATTGCCAGGCAAACCCTGGTGGTAAGGTACAGTATAAAAATAAAAAGTGCCCCCCTAACCGTGGCAGATGATCCCAATGGCGAAAGATAAAATGCTTTAATAGGATTTTCTTTTCAAAAATTAAAAAGAAACCAGTTTGGTGGAAGGCTCTGTCGAGCTGATAGAGCGCTGCGCCAAACTGCGATAAGCATTGACAGGAACCACTGTGACGGTGGTTCCTGCCAGTGCTATAGAAATGACTACCAGCTTGAAGGTAGTTTCCAAATTCAACAGGTGGCGTCTCTGCCAGGCCGACGGAGTAATTTACTCCATCACTCTGGTGGAGAAACCACCCCCCGCCGAGGTATAAATCTTAGCCTGTAATGCCGGTGACTGTGAAGTTGTGATACATGTGGACAATCATGAAATCAAGCCCTCAGGACTGCAGGGACACATGATGCCACGCACCCCCGAATCGCCCGCCTCTTCCTTGCTGGTGCCGCATGATGCTCCCAGAGGGAGGAGGCGATACCAAAGGGGATGATGGACGGAGCGTTAGAGCAAATCAAGCACTCACCCCCAGTCAACTGATCTGGATTTAATCTATCAAAAACAACAGTCGATGGACAGAATGCAGAACAATGTCATACATTCACCCCAGTGCAGGGAACTGGGCCTAAATCCATCATTCTTTAGCTCACTCCGCCACCCCAGTTCAGACATGGCCATATGCAAATCAGTCTTGACCCTGTGCCTCATGGGAACAGTCCAGCCCGAACTGCCAAGCCATGTCTTCCCTGGAATGGAAACAAGCTTCTGAGGACCGGTTTCTGGCTATTCAGCCATCATCAGCCAGGGTAGCTTGAATCCAGTGGCAGAGTGAGGGAGGAGAGCACATTTTTCAAATGTTTTTCTCTCTTCACCAGAAGGAGGATCATAAGTCAGTCCGTTGTGGACCACATCTTGAGTTGGGATAGGTGACACTAGAGTATTGAGGATTGTCCCGTGATGAGTAGAGTTTATTTGCTGTTTCTGTTCTTTGCCATTCCATGAATACTGAGGGCACAAATCCATCAGTCGTCCAAGTAGAGAAACACTGGGACATCCTGTAACTGTAGAAAAAGCCGCTGCTGGAGGGAAATCTTGGTGAACTCCCTTGGAGATGAGCAGAGACCAAAGGCAGGAATCTGAGCTGGGAACCTTGATGCTAAATGTGGAAGAGGAGGGATCACTGATGTGACTGAGTAATGGGACTATGCATCACTCATCTCCATCTTTGCTTCAAAGATTCCCACTGACTGCAAAGGGACCATCCTTTCCAATGATACTTTTTTGATGGGAATATTCTTGGTCCATTTGTGGCATCTCTACTGAGTCGGAACTCCCTTCCTTCTGCGATGCTCCCTCTGGTATGCCCCTCACATGGTTCAAAGCCATCTGCTGGGAGCAGAAGAAACCTCAGTCAAACGAAGCAGAGAATCACAGAAAGAGCAGAAACCTCTTAGGGATACAGAGAGAGAGAGCAGGACAACAAACCCTTCCACTCCAAACCTTTAAACCTCACAGCCAGAGGACGTCTACAAAAAACACATATTTAAGGCTAAAGCATCATTGGAAAAATTTGAGAGCTCAGAACTACAAACACCTCAACAATCTACTCAAAGGGAAACTGAGAAGCATTCTTGTCTTTCTTCCAGGACAAAATGAGAGAAGTAGAGATCTTCGCCAGAGGACATGTTTAACACTGCAGCCAGCACCCTACTTGAACACTACTAAAGTGTGACCCTCACTCGAAGATCCCCCTATGCGGGTGTGGGACAGACTAACAAATCCAAGACCTTCTCCCCCTTTCTGAGGCTTGGTTCCTGTCAAGCTGGTGAAAGAGCTCAGCCTCTACCTCATTCCCTTCCTACCAGATCTGGTCAAATCCTTCCTAGAGCTGGGCATTGTCCCAAAGAAGTGCCAAGTCGCTCTCCTACTCAGAGACGGGGGGCAGATGCATAAGGCATGCGTGGGCTCTTGCGGAATACAGATGGGCGGCCTGCACCCTCCTTTGTCCACCAAGGCGTCCTTCTCAAATAGAAAGAAACAAAGCAAAGTTCAAGCAACAAAAAAACCCAATGTACTCTAAAGTTGTATTTTACTTCCTAATTTGTTGTTAGAATGGATAGACTCACACGTGTTTCGTGCTCCTCGATTGTTGATGATGGTTCTGAACCCCTAGACAAGGGGGACTCATGTCTCCCGGTCCTGCATTTAACATGGTGCAACCACACCTCTCGCTTGAGCATCTTGGAACTGCACAAGGGAACACGCTGCACCACCCTGAAGTGAGTCAAGCCATACCGAATTAGCCACTCCCTACCGATAAAACTAGCAATCTTAATATCAAGCCCACCTTCTCTTCAACAAGGAGCCCCTTTAAGCACAATACTATCCCCAATGTTCTTTAATCCGCTTCTGGATTCACTCTGTTTGCTCCTGAATCATTAAACACCTCACTCCTTCTCCATGCCTTTTACACTCAGTCCTACTTCAAAGTTTTTCCACCAGAAGATACTTTTAAACTGTCCTCACCATAAAAATGCTAAACTCTGAGGGGCAGATTTGCAAGGACTGGCAAATCCCTGCATATCAGCATTGATGCACCAGTAAAGATGCGACACGCAAATCTACCCTTGCGCCACCACGGATGTGTCGCATTTACAATGCAGCGCATCGTGGCACAGGGATACACAGATGCGTGTCGCATCTGATTGCGTAAGGGCGGTGCATTGTTGGAGTCGTGTTGCAAGTGGAACTGAACATGGCATTTCTCTCGTGTGGAGTTCATGAACGTTCCCCCGGCTCCAGTAAAGGCCGCCCTTAGAGCTGCTGCTCGCCAGCTCTCTGGAGCCAGTCTGGGAGGAAACATCATTCGAGCTTTATACTCAATAAGCGCTCGAACTTAGAAGTCGACTCAAACTAGCTCGCAGTGTCCATCAGATTGTTCATGCATGCTTCCCAGATATCTGGCCAATAAACTCTTCATCTCTTATGGGGGTCGGGCACTGCGGAGCGCAGGTGCGTTCCACCTGAAAACTCGAAGCCTAAAGAAAGAGAAGTCTCTCAATCTAGCCCTCTCACTCACACGTGGGAATTCCAAGCTCCCTACATTGTGGTGATCAATTCTCTTGACACCTTCAAAAGAAAACTCAAAACCCTCCTCTTCCCTCTGCACTTCAAATGGAAATATCGCCTTGAACTGAGTACAGCTGAGCGGTCTGGTCCCTTGTTTGGGTCTCTCTGTTCTCATGATTCCAGATCAAGAAGGGGGACCTTAGGATACCTCTCTATATGGGCACCGGCCACCTACAGGTGGAATATGGGACCATACTCAATTTCACACTCAGTACTTAGAGCATGAAAAATGTGTATTTCTGAGTAAGCAGTGTCCTATCAGACATTCTCACATCTAACGTGATGTGCTGACCAGACAGGTCTAGTCCAGAGGACATAAAACAGCAACTGAATACATCTGCCACACTGCTTGAGCCTGTCCGGTCAGCGGGCTCGATAATTCTCGCCTCGGTGCCTACTCCAGTCAGGGACCAAACTCGGCAACTCTGGGCATTAGCTTGCCTCATCTTCACAACGGCCCCCCCAGACCGCCGGGGATGCTTGGTCGCACCTTAGAGATACCCATTAGGGACCATCTCTCAGGGTGAGCCAGGACGGGTTCCCCAGCGGTCGAAGCTCGGAGATACTCCTCCGGGAGTCGATTCTAGCGCTATATAAAACCCTCAATTAAATTAAATTAAATCCCCGAAAGCACTAGCAGCCTTCGTCCTGCAGTGGTGTTCTGGCCACCCTATACCCACAGTCCTGGTGGCTGTGCTCTTGTGGGATTGCCCCAGTCACCTCGTATCCCAGACCGCTAACGGCCGTCTTACTCGGAGTCTTCTGATGGTCTTCAAGCTACTCGGTTCCCCGCACCACAACTGATCTTTTTCTTGATGTGATGTTCCAGTCACTATACGCCGCAAACCTCTATTGGCCATCTTCCTGTGGCAGTGCACCAGCCACGCACACACAAGGAGACCAGCCACCAGCCACCACACTCCCTACATCCTTAGGCGGTGCTCCAGCTGTCCCCACACTGCTAACATCTGCCTTGCTGTGGTAGTGCACCAGCAGCTTCATGTATCATCCTGCTAGTGACTCTCTTTTTGCTCTCTTTTTTTCTGAACTTTCAAGCTGTACCTGAGGAGAGAGGGGGGATCCATCAGGACTCAGAGATCTGTGTTTGTAACCCAGATCCTGGAGATAAAACCAGTATGGCTGGCATTGACCCTCTAGACAAGAAACAGGCGGCCAGTGCCCTGATGTCATTACCGTCAGATATGTTTCCGAAAGTCTGATTTTCAGCCACCGAAGGCACCTTTTTTACAGCTTTAACTTTCTTCCGGAGCTAATATTTGCCCAAAAAATCATATATAAAATACATACATAGAGGGGACTTTGGTCAGTGGCCTTCACCACTGGTCTCGTAAAATATTACTCAGATTTTGCTTCCACCCACCACAGCAAACAGCATGGGTCAACAGGTCAACCCACTTTACCCATTGGCTCCCTTGACTTTGAGTGACTGCACAAAGCCCGTGCACATTGTTTACATCCACCAACAAATAGTTCTGTTCTCTTCAGTGAGAAAGCAGGCTCAATATGTGCTTCTTTTTTTACATTATTTACTTTTTACATTTACTTCAAACATAGTTTATTTAGTTTGCCTGCACCTCTGGTGCCCAGTCTTAAGGTGATTTATTTTTGTATCTCTTTTTTTTAAAGGTGCTCTTATAAAATGTTTAAATGACTTTGTAAGATTACATCTGTTCTGAGGGGATGTATGACGTTACTCCGCATACTTTTACTCCGCATACCGTTACAACGCGACTTTTACAACGCATACCATTACAACGCATAGCGCTTTGAGGTGCTGGATAGTGGTAAGTATAATTTACTATTCTAACTCCAGTCCCCGTGGACCCTAGGGAAGGTGTTGGATAGTAAATTATACTTATTCCCTATCCTAGAGCGCCCCCCAGCGCAATGCGTTGCAATGGTATGCGGAGTAAAAGTCGCGTTGTAATGGTAGTGCGGAGTAAAAGATGCGTTGTAACGGGTGTATACCGTTCTGAGGTGATGATTTCCTCTAGTTTCCTTCACCAGCAAAAATAAAAACACCAAAAACATAACTAGTAAAATAGCCACATCAGTGAATGTTTTTAACATTTCATTTTGTACTGCAGCCATGCATAGTTCATGTTTATGTAGTGGCATTTTCCTTTTTTTTTATTCTTGTGACTTAAGTTAGTAATACAGTAAAAATAATGATAACCATTGCTTTAGGTTGTCTTGTCCAGACCTACCACGTATGACAATATTTCTTTTTAGGTTTTTTTAGTTTGACACATTGCTTGGGGTGTGTGAAACAAATATTGACTCAAAAATATTCTTTTAACTAAATATTGTGTCAAAAATATTGTTATATTGATGAAAAGAATATAGAAAGTAAGAATACTATTTTTTATTGTATACAAGATAGTTTTTCAAATATTGTTATATATGATACAATTTACTTTAAAACAATTGTATTTATTATTAGTTCTTAAATACATTAATACACATTATTTATTATAATAATATTAGGTGTTAATATTAGGTAACATTAGTAATGTAATTGGTTTGATTCTTTAAGCATACTTCCTAATCTCCAATGTGTAATTAAAATGATTTTATATTTAATTAGCAATTTAGTAATTTAGAGCAGGTTGTTGCTTTGTAGAGGCAGTTATTTAAATTTAAAACATAACATGTTTTATTTGAATTAAGTTCGTACATTAATTAAATATTTGATTGGTGATCATTTCTAGAAATTGATGATTATTATTTTAATTATATAGGTGTGTTATGTGATTTTGAAATTACATTGTATTTGCTATACTTTATTTAATAATAATTGAGTTGCATGATGTTGGGTTTGTAGGGAATAGGCTAGGAAGTTGCTGAAATTATAATAAATATTTTTACTAAGTTATGTGTTATGTTATTCCAACATTTATTTTTGTATTAATTATGCAAATTGTTTATTGAGGTATTTGCCCTGTACATTATTTATTGTATTTTAATGAATGGTTGATGTTTTGATCGGCATATTTAACAATAACATTTGAAAATGTTATTTGACATTTGTTGGTTTTAATAGTTTTGTATTTTCATCATTTTCTACTTTTGTTAATGATCTATTTATAGATTATTATATTTTGTGGATTTCTGTGAGTAGTAGTGCCAGAAGTGCATTCATTTTAAAGTTATTTATATTATTTTTCATTTGTTACATTTTTATTTGTTTGTACTTCATTTTATTTATGTACTATAACTATTTATCTTGAATAGATTTTAATGATTTTATGTTGTTAAGTTTTTAAATGTTTTCTTAAAAATAGTTAGGAGTTGGTATGGTATATATAAACCTTCATGTCTCCAATACTTTATATGTGTTCATTTACATTGGAAAGGGATTAGTAAATGTGATCCTTTTAAAGTCCAGCTCTTTCCCTTCCTTTGCGTACCTTGGAGCGGTAATAGTTAATCCGACCCCTCCAAAGTCCACAACTGTTTCTGTTTTCACCTATATTGAACATAGATTAGTAAATCCAACTCCTTTGCTAGTGTTGCTTATTTTCAATTGTAGTTACTATTTTAATGTTTTTGTTAATGTCAATAGTATTTTTAAAAAAGAATTGCCATTTTTATTTTTGTACATTTCATATTTTTAACCAATTGCGATGTATATTATTGTTAACATGTTTGTTCGTTTTAATTTTTTCCTATTTATAATGCTTTTAGCGTATATGTTTTTAATTGTCTAAAGTGTTTTTTATTTTAAATATATATCTTAAAATATATTTAGTTTGACGTATTACTCAAAATTATTTTCATTTAGTTTAATATTTAAATTAGGTTACATATATTTCAATGTCCATATATTTTTCTTTGTGATGTCAATTATTGTTAATATATTTAATTTAATGTATTGTACAATGTTGTAGTATTGGTTTGAATTATGAAAACAATTTATTTTCAATTATATTATTATTTTGAACTTTAATCATTTAAAAACATTGCTCATAATACTATACATACACCATATTCTGGTGTGAAGATATTGTTGTTCATGGTATTTTGACCCGCAACAATTGCCAGGACTCCGTCACAGTCCACATTACTCAGTCCGGTCTTGTGAGCACAATGCAACGGTCCACGAAAGCTTTCTGTTGTCTGTGCCGAGATAAGACGGGCCGACTTCCCTTCGTGTTAATCTGAACATGGCAAATCCGCGACTCGCCGGAGATGTTTGTTCCTCTTGTAATGTATTAGTGAAGCAGAAGGTCTGGCTCCAAGCTGATTAAATCTGATATAAATCCAGCCCGATCGGATACTGGCCGGATCGTGGATACTGAAGTAATAATGTTTTCTCATTGTGAAAAGATAAAATCTTATCAGTCCCCTGCTGTGCATGCAGAGAGATGGCGCGCTAGTCGTCTGTACCGTGATCTCTCATGAGCACCGGCCTCACCGCGCACACAACCACATGGGGAGAAAGTGTGCGCTTTGGAGAGCCGCCACTGATGGTATGATGTCGGCTTCCCTCTAGTGGGGATGCTGTGATCTTGGGCAAATCACTATAGGACTGATTTATGAAAGTGATGCATTGTCCTTGCGTCTTGCAAGGCGCTGATAGGCAGCGCTAATCCGTTATCCACACTTATAAAATACATTTTTACGAATATTCACAGATAGGAAGGGGTCTCTTGGTGACCCCTTCCTGTTTGCAAATGGGTTACCATCTACTTGAAGTAGGAGGTAAAATGTGAATGTTTTCGATCGCATTGTAGTCCAAAAACATTCCTACATACCGCTGTGATTCTGTTTTAGGAAAGGACGCCCTAAACAAGCTCCTTCCGAATACCGAATCGAGATGTACTCGCAAATCCAAATTGTGATTCGGTAACGTTACTGAATGGCAAATTGTCATACATACCAAAGTGCATTTTATGACTCACAAACGGTCCGATTCTTCACTAGCTCCCAGTCAAAGAAAGAGTCAATTTCAAAGCCCTCTGTATCACCTTTAGGGCTTTGCACGACCTTGGCCCAAACTTCCTCAAGGACAAGCTGAAATGGTATTTTCCTGAGCAGCTTTGTTAAAGTGCGTCAAAAAACATTATGATCCCTAGGTTCAAGCGCGCCTCTTGGGGCTGTAGTCGTTTTGTGATAGGGGCTGCAAAACTATGGAACTCTTTGCCACTGCACATTAAACCCCAGACAAACGTACTCTCCTTTCGCAAGTCATTGCAGACCTGGTTCTTTACCTATAAACTAACTTTATACGTGCTGTAGTTCAGCAGCGCCTCGACGACTCCTGGCAATTCATTGCGCTTTATAAAATCTGTTAACATAACAATCTGCAAATCGGGCTGTTTGCGACCGATAAAATGCGCGATACATGTGGCCCATTATATTTCACGCTGGGAGGAGTTCTAATAAGCATTGACAAAGCCAATAGGGCTGGGCTTAATGTGCTAACACATACAGCATAACCACATCAATAGAGACTAGACGAGGAACAAATCACCACGCTGGATCCATCCCCTGAATTCTAGAGTCACAGTGACAGCCCCCTGCAGATGTAAACGCTGACACGGAGGTCTGGGGGGCTCGCAGACCCATGTCCCAGCGCCTGCAGCTCTTTGCAGTATGTCACAGAGCCATTTACTCCCAGGTACCAGGGCTTTAAGTGGGGGGGGTCTGTGGGGATCTGACCACCCCTCTCGGAACAGATCTCGAGGGAGCTCTATTTTCCGGCCTCAAAGGTCAAAGGTAGAGTGACCAGATGTCCCATTTTTGGTTGGTGTTTCGGGTGAGCATGCAAGCACTGCCTAGGCAAATGAAGCTAATGCGATCCCAGTACCCCTGGCATCCCCACACCAGCTCGATCAGAGGTGCAACTAGAGTGCCACAACTCCTAGGTAGTGTGCTTTCATCGCACATTGTGTCGATCAATGGTAACTCAAGTGGGATCATTTAGCAGCTTAAACCACTTCCTGTGAGAAACTGCCGCCATTTTGATACCTCTTCTTTACTTCTGATCGTGGGAAACTTGCTCGTAACAGTCTAGTCAAACAAAAGTTAGAACTGAAATAATACAAACGTATTTGCACAGAAGAACATTTTATGTGACCGCATCATAACGAGGATGTGACAGCCCTGTTTTGCAAGTGTGAGAACAGCAGGCTGATTTTGTGCGCTGCGACGCTGGCCTGCAGCATTACACAGTAGTTTGGAACACCACAAGCCTCTCGGCGTGTTTACCGCCAGTGTTAAAGCAACCGAGGGGCCTATTCAGTGTCCTGGCGACAAGCACCTACTGGCATACCCACGGGGCGACGAAGGGGAGGAGAGAGCATTTGCACTGTTGAACAAAACGCCCGTGGGCACAGGAGTAGGAAGTGTGGAGATGCAGGGGCTCTAAGAAGGGGTGAAAAAACGACAAAGAATTACTAACATGCAAATGGTCTTTGAAAGACCTGTGAAGTACTCGGGTGCGGCTGAGTGTGCGCCCGGGAAGCTCTCTCAGCCTGGGCTGCCACACAGAGGGGCGGGGTGGGGGCTCTGAGGAGTCCTAGAGCTGACGGCTTGCCAGAGCAGGAGGTACTGCTACACTAGTTATCTTTATTTAGAACACGCCCCTACTTAGATAGGCCACACCCCTTAGAGGTTTGCGCCACCCCTTTTAGAGCACCCCCAGCCCTGCCTGGTACTAACAGTAATTGGGGGGGTTGAGTCCAGTGTAACTAACTTTTGGTCTGGAATTCCTTGCACCACAACATGTAAGCGTGAGAAGTGACGTCACCACCATTGTGACAGCCAGTGTGCACATCCCTAGCTCCTCACTGGTGTCTCCACGCAGACCGCGAGGTGTTCACGTCAAGTCTCAGCAGCGTCACAGCTCCAGGCCCCAACCCGTCTGTCTGCGCCTGCTGTGAAGAACCCTGTCATAGGTGCACTTACTAGCAGCCACGGTCGGTAGTGGGAGTAGCTGCCGGGTGGTGACGTGGGGAGGGGCAGGGTGGGGGGTAGTAAACTATGGATTACAGAGGATTACAGGTAAGTAAACATATAAATAAATAAAGTGAATTTCGTTGCATGCACTGCATCGCATTTGGGGATGCAGTGCGCGCAACGAAATTCGTTGTATTTATTTATATGTTTACTTACCTGTAAACCCCCGTAATCCATAGTTTACTACCCCCTACCCACCCCTCCCCCTTCCAACGTCACCGCCCCACTACCGACCGCGGCTGCTTACTAGCCATGTCAGGCAAGTACTGGCCCAGCCTTTCAGCCTTACATGGGCAGTAAAGTGAGTGTCTCATTGGCTCAGATAGCGTAGCATCTGTTACTCAGAGCGCCATGAAGCACAAGCGTGCAGCAAAAAGCGCTACATAAGCACAACTCGACCCTGGACCGCGGATGGGGATGGAGGTCACTTCAGCCTCATGTCAGGGCCGGGAGCAACAACACATTTACGCGTCTTCGCTGTTCAACATGACGTGCCCTACGCCCCGCCCCCCTCGCCCCCTCCCCTCTCCATCTCCCCCCCAACAGCTGGTGTCACATGTTCACAACGAGGTGAGTGCAGACTCTGCAGAGTCCGAGGCTTTCTGTGCGCATTGTGGTGGGGTGACCAGCTCAGCCCCCCTCATGCCCGACCCACTCGAAAGGGGACATCCTGAAACCCCCAAACCCACGTGTGGTGATGCGTGGGCGCTAGGCCTGCACGCTGCATAAATGATGGACGCAGACACAATTGGTAGGGGTAATTAACTGGCCCTGAGCACGTGCGCTCAGCCGGAGGCCTGTGGTGGGGGGGGGGGGGTGTTCAGTGTGTGAGAAGCATTGTATCTCTGCGATACTACACCACGGTGGCGTCAGCGTCTCACTGACACTTCTAATTTGAGTTTCTCTCGTTTTTTGTATTAACTTGACCCCATTTTCCTTCAGAGCCCCCGGATTAACAGTGTCGCGACCCCTCTGCCTCCATTTCCATCAAAGCTCCGTGATTTGGGCTCCAAATGATTGATCCGACACCGCCAGGTGACCCCATTCGAGGGCTCTGGTGACCCCGCCAGGATCACGACCTTTGGTTCACATGCGACGCTCTCTGGCACATCTTTTGGTCCTAAAGCCACCGACAGCGGACCCTCTTGGGGGGCGGAGAGAGGGGGGGGAGGGGAGGTGTGTCGTCGTTTTCTCCCAGCGCCTCGTGTCCTCCTCCAAGCGCTGTACCACTGTGGCCTGTTTGTACATCACTTCTCATCTCTGATCTTTCGCTGGTTCTTGGCCCAGCGGCCGACCGAGCCCCCCCCCCCCCCCCCCCCCCCTCCCTCGAATAAAATCATTCAGAGTTGAATTCCTTCCTTTAAAGGCCGTGTTAGGCGTTCTGGGGAGAGGGGCGTCTGTTATGCTTCAGTGTTCAGAATGTGAGTGCGCCCACGGGGTTCACGCCCATGCTGTATCACAATCACAGTGCTGTAAGCCGGTTACATATTTCTTTGGTGGATTCAGCAAAGTCTCTGCAAGATAGATTCTTTCTTGGGATTGTAATCTCTGCTTTGATATGTGTGGTTTAAAAGGCTCTGCCGCCTGCCTCGACCCTCCTCCCTAGAGCACAGTGTAAAAAAGGGGTTCCAAAGACAACCAGTAACCAAAGACCCTTTTTATGTTGCCCGGCTGTATCGCCTCTATGACCCACCAATGTTAACCAATGAAGAAGCAGGCGCTGGAGACGGGAAGGCAGGAAACGAGGATTTTATTCTCTCCGGAGGAGAACACATCAATTCAGACAGCAAGTATCGTCACGAGGTGCTCTAACCACATCTCTGAGGCCTGGCCTCTTATACTAGGGTTTTATGACCTTTATTGCACATAACACATTCTCGCAACACTTTAGTATTTGAAAGAACATCCTCGGAATCTCCCCTTCAGGCCCGTTCCCACATACATCTACAGTTGGATTCCCCACCCCGGTCACAACAGGTGATGGTTGTCGCACAGCAGGGCATTCCGCCGATTCACGGAATGCATGGGGTTGATCGGATATCATAGGGTGGGGGCTTTGATCGGCTCGAGGGTCTTTTGATGGGGAGCGGAAGCTTCCTACTGTACGGGGTAATAAACAGTATCCGCAAGGCCAGGTGGCGGCCTGGGAACAAGGAAGACAAACGGGGATACAGGAAAAGGTGGTTTGTATCAAAAGGATCTGAGGCCATGAAAGGAATGAGGGGAGGTGTCGCGCTGGGAACAGGATGGGATTCTGTGGTGAAGCTGCGCTGAAGTGGGGTTTATGACCCAGGGCATGAGAGAGCGGGGTTTGTCAGTGTGCGGGGAGGGTGCTTGCGAGGTTAAGAGAGAGAGAGAGAGACGCGCTGGCTATCAGCGAGGGGCAGGGAGGCCGTGGTGCTCAAAATGGCTGCCGCTTACGCGCACAAATGGGCTCGAAAAGGGGCAAGATGGCGCCGATAATGTTGACGTTTGCAGTCTAATCTTTAACAGTCCTCCCTTTTCAACATATCTTAGCCAACTTGCTTACTCAATGTCAATCTTCATCAAATTCCTAACCTCGGCATCATATATTGCTCTCATATGTTCGTTTCCAAAGTCCACAGTCTTAGGGCAAATACAATTTACGCATAATGTACACAGAGGTGGTAGACATTGAATTCCTAAGCATAAACCGCATATTACAACCACAGGAATCAGGATAATGGTGAATAGTCTCCAGCCCCAGTTCTTAACGGTGCTCCAGAACCACCCACCAAGCGACCATTCTTCTTGTTCTTGGTGGACTTCTGAAGAGAGTCTATGAAGATGTTCGATGGCTTTGTACACTGAGGGTGAGTTGTCCGGTATGTACGTGCAGCAGCTGGACCCAATAATGCGGCATGCCCCACCACGATCCGCAAGAACCACGTCCAGGACAAGGCGGTTCTGGAGGGCCACCAAGCGGACCGCTTGAAGTTCAGCGGTGTTCTTAGCAAGGATACCAGCCGTGATGTTCATTGTTGTCTCGACTGCTTGAGTCAGATGTCGGATGGCACGGCTGTTTGCCATCGGGCCCCAGAGGGGGACAAGTCCTTTCATAGCATCGATGAATTGCGCTCCTGTTGAGTCGGCTTGTTCGATGTCCTTGGCTCGTTTTTGTCTGTGATGATTTGCTGGTGCCACATAGGTCGGAGGAAGGACGAAGGAAATGAAACAAGTGCCCCCCCAGCCTTTGGGGAGCCAGGTGTAAGCCTTTGTGCCGCAGACGAAATACGTGTTTGGTGATGCCACAAAGGAGGGTGGGTCGGTGGAGTCCAGAGTTCTGGAAAACCGACAGGCACTGTGGCCTACCAGCTGAGTCCCAAGCCCTTCCATACACATATGGCCGGTGACGTTGATGACCGACAGGGCCACAGTCAGAGTGGCAGCCGTTCGTTTTCGCAGGTAGGAGAAGGTGGTTCTGGTTGGATTATTGAACACTTGTATTTCAACTTGTTCTTTAGCAGGGATGTCCAAGTGGATTGTGTTGTCGTTGGTCTGTGGGCAGAAGTGTGTCTTTGTTCCGTTCCGCCAGACCCCGTGGTAGAAGTGCGTCGCGGTTTTGCTGGAGGTGGCATTGTCCTTAAAGCTTTCTTGCAGAAGCATCAGCCAGGCAAGACAGGAGCCATGAACTGAGAAAGGTGAAGGGATGAATGGTATCGAGTGTCCAGTGGCGTGGGGTAGCAACCCACAGATCCAACAGTTGGTGGCATTGGTGGCAAGGTTGTGCTGGTGAAGTAGTTGTACGAAGGAGTTATTCCAAAATTCCTTTCGCCTCTCTCTGAGTTGGGGAGAGAGTGAGATCAGATAATGTTCCTTCATGGTGGTAGGCTGGACAGTGGTCAGGAATGTTTCGTGAGCAGGTGCACTTTCTTCCACAATCCAGAGTGTGGTCATGAGGAGAAAGCAGAAGAGGATTGTGATGAAGAGTGCAATAGTCTTTGGGCTATGGAGTCTGTCTGCTTTTGGGTTTCTGCGGTGGGTATTTCCTGTTTCCTTCATCATCTTCTTATTTGGCGCTTCCATCATCTTCTTATCTGGCGCTTCCATCATCTTCAAGGGGCTCGGTAGCGGGCAGAACCACAGACTTTGTTTTGCTTCTCTCCGGGTAACCCTTGGTAGTGTTTAGGTCACCGTTCTGAGATTTAACTCAGTCCGTGGTCTACTTAGCCGAGACTCCCTCCTTTCGACGCAGGAAATACCCTTCTTTCGATGGCACTGTGGGATCAGAGAATTTTGAAAGTTCAAGTGTGTCGGTATCAGGATAGCAGGTTAGTGACGGTCGGTCCTTGTTCAGGAGCTCTTCTTGGTTGCCGATGTTTTCGGTCGAGGTCAGGGTTGAGGAGATCTTCTTACAGTGGTGTGCATGCAGCCAGTTGCGTTTACCCTCCACCCGTAGTGCTGTTCGGGTGGTGATGAGGACCTGCCAGGGGCCCGTCCACCGGGGTTCGAGACTCTTGGCACGCTGGAAGTTCCGGATCAGGATGAAATCCCCAGGCTGAATGGTGTGTCCGGGACCCCTGGAAGTGTCAGGGATGGCATGCAGCACCTGTTGATGGATAACAGACAGCGTCTTAGTCAACTGACATAAGTAATCAGACATTAGGACGTCCGGGACGTCATGAATGGAAGTTGGTTTAGGTGCAGACCAGACATTCATAGGCCGGCCGAAAACAACCTCGTATGGCGTCAAGTGGTGTTTGGTGGGGGTGGAACGCATTGAAAGCAATGCCAGGGGGAGTGCGTCTGGCCATTTCAATCCTGTGGTAGCTACTATTTTGGCCAATTTTAGTTTTAGTGTGGCGTTATGTCGTTCAACTAGTCCAGCAGATTGGGGGTGGAAGACTGCGTGGAACTTTTGTTTTACACCCAACCCCTTCAAAATGAGTTGGATAACTTCGGCTACGAAGTGGGGGCCATTGTCGCTCCACAAAATTCGACAAAGGCCGTAACGGGGGAAAAACTCCTTTAACAGTACTTTTGCTGTGGCCATAGCAGTGTTGTCACGGGTTGGATATGCTTCCACCCATTTGCTAAATGCGCATACCACCACAAGTACATATTTCAGGCCTTGACATCTGTCTAGTTGGATGTAGTCCATCTGCAGGACTTCGAACGGGTGATTCGGGACCCCAAACCCTCCCCGGTGTACTACAGTTCCTTTCCCGGGATTGTGTTGCAGGCATATCAAACATTGTTGGACCAGGCGTTTGGCGGACTCTGTGATCTTATCATTGTGCCAAACTCTGGAGACAAGTTCAATCATGGGAGCTGATCCTATGTGGGCAGGGGAATGTGCCATTGTCAGTATGGGAATCAGATATGAGTCGGGTAACAACCATTTGTTTGTGTCTTTTGTCCGCCAGCAGCCTTCGTCATCTTTCAATCCCACCCGTGTCCATTCAGTCAGTTCGTGTTGTGTGCTAGCCATTTGAATGTCTCTGATAGTGTCCCTAGCGTCAGACCATTTTTCTGCTTGTGACCTGGTCACGTACATGCGTGTTGTCGTCCTATTTTCAGCTGTCGTTCGGGCAGTGATGTCGGCTAGTGCATTCCCCTGTCCAACAATGTCCGTCACCTTCTTGTGTGCCTGACATTTGATGACTGCAAGCTTTTTGGGGAGAAGGACGGCTTCGATCAAGGCGGAGACTAGATCGCCGTGCAAAATGGGGGTGCCGTGTGAGGTCAAGAATCCCCTCTCCCTCCAAAGGAGCCCAAAATGGTGAACCACCCCAAAGGCATACTGGCTGTCGGTGTAAATGTTTGCTGTGGTTCCTGCTGCTAGAATACAGGCTCGTGTCAGGGCAATCAGTTCCGCTGCCTGGGCAGATCGTTGCGTTATGCGGGCTGTCTCGACCACAGTTCGAGCCGTGGTGACTGCATAGGCAGCTGAAGTGGTGCCATCGGGGAGTTTGATGCAAGAACCGTCCACCCACAGCTCTCCGTCGGGGTTGGGGAAGGCCGTGTCTCTGAGGTCAACCCTACTTCTGGTCTGTTCGTCTGTGAGGGTCACACAGTCGTGTACAGGGTGTGCATTGGGATCGTTTCCTGGTAAGGGCAGTAGGGTTGCTGGGTTCAGTGTGGTGCATCTCTTCAGAGTGATGTGGGGTGCGAGCAGAGTCAGTTCGTATCCTGTCAGTCGTGCACTCGTCAGATGTTGCGTTTTGGTTTGGTTTAGGAGGGTGTCAACTGCATGGGGTACCAGTACTGTGAGGGAATTCGAGAGCACGATCCCTTCACTCTGTCGGATAGAGATCGCAGCAGCAGCTACGGCTCGAAGGCAAGCAGGCAGGGCTCTGGCTACAGGGTCAAGAGTGGCTGAGAAGTAAGCGCATGGTCGTTGCTTTGAGCCGATGGACTGGGTCAGGACAGATAAAGCGCACCCCTCCCTTTCATGGGTGTAAAGGGAGAAGGGCTTTGTGTAATCGGGGGTACCCAACACAGGGGCCGAGCAGAGGGCATCTCGTAGTTGCATGAAAGAAGCCTGACACTCAGGGGTCCAAGGGAGTGGGAGAGGGATGTCCTTTGCTAACAATGAAAGCAGTGGTTTTACTACAAGGCTAAAGTTGGGTAACCACTGTCGGCAGAAGGAGGTGAGGCCTAGTAGGGAGCGGACCTGTTTCTGGGTCTTAGGGGCGGGGGTGTCAAGAATGGTTTGGATCCGGTCAGGAGTCAATTTCCTTCCGTCTTTGGACAAAAGGTGGCCTAGGTAAGTGACCTGGGGTTGGCAGAATTGCAACTTCTTCCTAGAGACCTTGTGGCCATTTTCTGCAAGGAAATGCAGGAGTTGAATGGTGGCTGCGACAGCTAGTGGAGTGGTGTCGGCTGCCAAGAGGATGTCATCGACATATTGTACTAACACCACTCCATCGGGTAACTGGACTTGATCCAGTTGTCTCTTGAGGGCCTGGCTGTAGATGCTAGGGCTTTCTGTGTAGCCCTGGGGTGCTCGGCAGAACCTATATGAGCGGGCTTTTAGGGTAAAACCGAAGAGATATCGGCTGTCTGGGTGGATGGGGATGGAAAATAATGCGTTTTTGAGGTCAATGACAGTGAAGGTGGTGGCAGTGGAGGGAATCAAGGTCAGGATGGTGGTAATGTCCGAGACCACAGGGTACTGGGGTACCACCACTTTGTTGATCTCTCGAAGGTCAATGATGAAGCGGTATGCTTTCTCATCCCCTTCTCCCTGTTTCTTAATGATGGGCAAGATTGGGCTGTTGCAAACGTTGCTAACTACTTCCTCTACCACCCCTGCGTCTATCAGTGATTGGATGATCTCTACCAATGCCTTCTCGCCCTCGGGCGATATCCGATATTGTGGAAGTTTTGGGAGTGTTGCATCTGGTCGAACAGTGATGTGCACTGGGTCAATCATCATGCGCCCTACATCCGAATCCGTTTTGGCCCACAGATACGGAGGCAGGGTGTCGAGCAGGGAAGTGTCAGCGTCGGTGATGGAAAACATGTGTCTGGGGGGGCAATGTCTGAGCAGAACAGGATTGTCGTAAAGGAAAACTCGGACTCCATCTTGAGAACATCTAATCGTTGCTCGGAAGTGTTTCAATAGGTCGAGTCCCATGATTGCGTCAGGGCTATTGGAGGAAAGCAAAAACGTAGTGTCAGTGGTGTTGTTTTCTAAGTCAAAGAGGATTGGGGCGGACAAAGGGTTAGTGGAGGGCGTCCCATCGAAACCTGTCGATGTTATTAGTGAGCCAGACAAGGGTGCCCTTGGAATCAGTCGTTTAGATAATGCACTACGTGTTGCGCCAGTGTCTACCAGGAATGGTGACTTTGTACCCAAGACCTTAGCAGTGACATAAGGGCCTTGCTGGTCAACATGGAGCTCGACTGGATCCCTCCCTTGCCCTAGGCAGTCCTATGCAAAGTCATGAACGTCATCGTAGTCAGATTGTTGGCATTGGTTCTGTCGGGGTCGATCAAATGTGTTTGGTCTACTTGGTCTATCATTAGTCGCGTTGTTTGGGGGCCCTCACTGTGGTCCCCTATTTCTTGGTTCGTTTGCTGGATCTTTAGGATCTCTATTTCTGGTGAGTTCCAAAAGAACCGGGCACTGAGATTTCCAGTGGCCCGATCCTTTACAGAAGGCACACTGGTCCTCTCTAATGTCTGTACGTCCAATGTGGGGAGTTGAAGCACGGTCTCTGGGAGGTGCCGTTTTAGGGACGTTCATCTGAGGGTTTCCCCGGTATTGGTCTCGTCCCAGAGTTACCCCTTGCAGTTGTGCTATCATCACCCTCTCCTTTAATTCTTTCTTCTTTCTCTCTGTTGTTCTATCGCTTTCGTTTTTCTGATGTTCATAATATTGGGCCATCTGGAGGATAGCCGTAGGTTTGGAGGCTGCCCAACTACTTTCGCTGGCCTGCAGTTTCTGCGAGACCTCCGGTGATAAGCCCTTAACGTAATTCTGGACAAACAGATGGTGTCCGGTTGCAGTGGTCAGGTCCTGGCCGCTGTAATCGGAGAACACCGTTTCAAACCGGGAGAAGTATTCCGATACATCCTCCTGAGGTTTCTGGCGACAAGCCGTTACTATCGACCAGTCCACTTTCTTTTCTGGGATCAGGGTTTTTAATTTCTGCACGATTTTATCCGGGAGGTCTAAAATGGCTTTCAAAGGCTTTTGTCCGGGTTCTCGTTGTCTGTCTATGCCATCAAGTTGTGACCAGTTATGTCCAAACAGTTCAGAGTGGTCGACTTTCCGGATTTGCTTCCACACATCAGCTGGTAGACATAACCCGAAAAACAAGTCGATGTCAGCTAGAGTCATAATCGTCGATCCTAGGGCCGTACCTAACTCAGTATAGAAGGCAGTGGGGTTTTTACGTAGGTCAGGCAGAGATTTCCGGAAGGTCAGAATCTCTTGCCGGTCCCATGGTTGGTAGACCCAATTGTACACTACCCTTCCCTTTGCATCTTTGTTGTTTGCGTCATCGTGAGTCCCTTCACCTCGTGGAGGAACCCAGTAAGGAGCAGCCTCTCGTATCGGCATCATAGTGTTAGGTCGTTCAGTTTGCGGGTTGGTTGCTACGGAGGTAGTGGATTCGATTTTCGGCTTTTGTTCAGTGAGGTGGCGGAAAACCTCAAGCGTACGCGTAAGGAGGTCCGTCACATCACTCTCACTCTCATCCCCGATATCAACCTTCCGGTACAGAGTCGTTAGGCTCTGTGGACCTTTTTCTTGATATCGGTCCTCGTATGCATTTAAGACATGGTAACACAGCTGTACAGTGAAGTGTCGTCTGTGACTCCCAGTATAAGAATTAAACACATCCATGACGGACTCTTCATCCTCCCTCCTCTCTATCAGTATCTTTGCTATCTTGTCGACCCCTGCTCGTTCATGTTTGTTTAGTCTATATGCTCTAGCAGGACCACCCCTTCGGGCTTCCGGGTCGCTCAGCGTTGTCGTTTGCGTAGTATCTAATACAAGGAGTTCAGCCGGCACGGGGGCCATGGGGGCTGAAGCCGTGGTGCTACTCTCGGTGGTACCTGGGGATAGTGGGTGCTGGGCTAAGGGTTGGGAAGGGGCATATGGAGGGGGCATGTGGATGATCGGAGGACCTAGCAGCAGATCATCGTCGGTTCGTTGTTTTGAGCGTAATTCAGGATAGAGCGTGGAGGGAGTTCTAACCAGACACTGGCTTGATGTTTCTATTTCTAGCTTCTGTTTGGTATCCTCTCTTTCTTTTATCTCTTTCTCTAGTTTCTGGGCCGCTAGGTGGGCTGCTTTCCGCAGCTCTTTTCCCAACCTACTCTCGGTTCTCTTTTTGCGTTGTTCGGCCTCTTTTCGCCACATGCCGAAGCTGTCAAGCATAGTGGACGTCGTCTTGTTTTTACCAAGGGCTGTTTCTAGTGCGATTATTCTATCATCTTCGAAGGATCCTATCAGTGGCCACTGACTTTCTCGATCCCTTTTCGTATATTTATGCCATAGCTGGCTATAGGCTATAGCGACTAATCCATGCTTCGTGAACATGTCCTTATTAGGGGTGCCTTCCAGCGGAGCCGGATGGTTCATCTCTAATAAGCGGTCCGGGTTAAACAGGCTACTAACCAGTGGGGAGAAGACAGGCATGACGGATCACAATGGGATAATAGTCAGCACTACCTATCTTATCACTGCGTGCAAAGACTAGACAGAATATTTCTATTCTACGTTGTTTGCACGTAGTGAATACCTCATGAATCAATTTCGATCAATCAATGTTAGGTCAAAAATAAAAAATCAATATGGTCAATGGGGAGAATAAGTAAGCTCGCTAAGGTTCGCGTCACCTACCCTTTCACTATCTGTAAAGAGGGGACCTAATCTTCCCTGTTTTCAGACAGAGAATCTCCAGAAAACAATCTATAACAGTTAATCAATGGGGGGAAGGGGCAATTGTTCAGTAGGGGAGAAAAATAGGTCCGACGGGTGCGTACCTATCCTTCGCTGTTTATAAAGGGAGAGCCTGTTGTTTCTCCGTTTGTAGACAGTGAATCTCCAATAAATTAACAAAAAGTAATACTAGTATTTTCTCAACAATTATCGATCACTTTCAATTATCTATCACTTTCGCAATTCGTCGTGTTTACACGACCTTACCCGGACCGCATGGACAGTTTCTTGTCTTCCGAATCCAGCGCCCGATCGTCCTCTTCTCTCCGTACTTCTCGTGGCACTCCTGATGGTTCCCAGTCAGGACCGCAGATCACTCGAGAGAGGTCTGTTCGGAACCAGTGAAGTTCGGATGATCGGCTGTCAGACGAGGGTCTATCGGACAGGGTACCTTCCGATCGTTGCAGTCGTTCACTCTGTCGTCAGGACCTCTCCCACTGGATCCACGAGTCGCTGATGGGCCCCACGTTTGGGACGCCAATTGTAAAAAAGGGGTTCCAAAGACAACCAGTAACCAAAGACCCTTTTTATGTTGCCCGGCTGTATCGCCTCTATGACCCACCAATGTTAACCAATGAAGAAGCAGGCGCTGGAGACGGGAAGGCAGGAAACGAGGATTTTATTCTCTCCGGAGGAGAACACATCAATTCAGACAGCAAGTATCGTCACGAGGTGCTCTAACCACATCTCTGAGGCCTGGCCTCTTATACTAGGGTTTTATGACCTTTATTGCACATAACACATTCTCGCAACACTTTAGTATTTGAAAGAACATCCTCGGAATCTCCCCTTCAGGCCCGTTCCCACATACATCTACAGTTGGATTCCCCACCCCGGTCACAACAGGTGATGGTTGTCGCACAGCAGGGCATTCCGCCGATTCACGGAATGCATGGGGTTGATCATAGGGTGGGGGCTTTGATCGGCTCGAGGGTCTTTTGATGGGGAGGGGAAGCTTCCTACTGTACGGGGTAATAAACAGTATCCGCAAGGCCAGGTGGCGGCCTGGGAACAAGGAAGACAAACGGGGATACAGGAAAAGGTGGTTTGTATCAAAAGGATCTGAGGCCATGAAAGGAATGAGGGGAGGTGTCGCGCTGGGAACAGGATGGGATTCTGTGGTGAAGCTGCGCTGAAGTGGGGTTTATGACCCAGGGCATGAGAGAGCGGGGGTTGTCAGTGTGCGGGGAGGGTGCTTGCGAGGTTAAGAGAGAGAGAGAGAGACGCGCTGGCTATCAGCGAGGGGCAGGGAGGCCGTGGTGCTCAAAATGGCTGCCGCTTACGCGCACAAATGGGCTCGAAAAGGGGCAAGATGGCGCCGATAATGTTGACGTTTGCAGTCTAATCTTTAACAACAGGGCGGGGGTCCCTTCCAACAGATTTCACTGGGCCTGGGCTCAGTGTCGATTGCGCAGGCGTGATCGGAGCGATTCTAGTCATCCCATGTTACTGTTTGACTCGGAATTACTGATAATGACGCAATTACTCCAGCTCACGTAATTAACAGTAGTTCAGGGTCATTTTGCCCGCATTGTGCTATTCGTACTGAGAATGAGTTGTGTCTCCTTTGCGCCACGCAACGGGCCGCAAGAGCAGCGCACCTCTTAAGTTTGATTTATCAAACAACGAAAGGCCCCCTTGTGGGGTTAATAACCTAGAGTAATACAACGCAGCGCAAATCGCGGTGTCGCGTTATTCCACCCCAGGGAGGGGCTCCATGGGTGTTGCGTGGGCGGTGCCACCCATCCACCCAGGGATTTTGGAGTAAAAATGCTACGCCTCCCAGGTGAAGGGTAACGAGGAGAAATATTTTTATGTCTCCCTGTTACTTCCTCCTTCTGTGTGTTCTGCATCCCGCAGCACACAGAGAAAGAAGACAATTCATCAGGAGATTGGTTTGTGCCGGAGGCTTCCTTTTCTGTACAAAAAGAATCCTGCTTAAAACTCAGACACCCTTGCACCATGGTTCAAGCGTGACTGCGCTGGCGCTCGGTAGCACATTGTGCCTCAGTGCAGGGAAAGGACAGAAATGCTTGGTATCTTGTAACGTATGGTGTGTACCTGCCCTTTGCCTATCACGCAGAGCTGCACTGCATGATTATTTCCTAAATATGCTCACAGTGCTAAATGATGGAAGTAAACCGGGTGCCGGGGAAAGTCCTACTCCAAGAGCACATTTGGCATTTGGTGAGCGGGAGTGACTGCTCGTGCCTGCTGTTTGTGTTCTGTTGCATTTAGCTCTATTTCTTACAGCAAAATGCATCATTTCGTCACCTTTGGATGCAAGGGGGCATTTTTGCTCTAAGAAATAGCCCTAAACAGAATTAGTCTTTTCAAGTAATTCAAGCATAATCTTGCAAAATTCTTATGATAATTCCACATGAATATCCTACAAGGAATTATGCAAATTATGCCCACCCTTAGATTTTACCCAGCACCAGCAGATTCTGATGATCAAGTGTGAAGTGACTGGTACAATAGCCGGGTATTCCTTGCTGTGCCTGGTGTGGTGAGCTCTGGTGAAAGGCAGGGTATCTCACAGGTCCCCAGGAGGGGCTCACGGAGCAGGGTCGAGACTGCCCCTGGTGGTACATCCACATCAGACTCACATTATCAGCGACGAGGAAGTGTGTGGCTCACTCAGGCAGTAGGGGCACAGAAAGTATGGGTGCTGGGGGTGTTACAAGATAAACCTGCAGAAGTTCAGAAGGCAAATGACCAACAAATACACCTTTAAATTTACTTTTAAATGTGTCCATAGCTCAATCCAGTGTTCAAGAGTCAGGCAATGTCTTCTGGCAAACTGCTGCTTGTTTCACATGGAGATTGGTGTTTTTTCTTTTCCTTCCCCAATTGACAAATTAGGGGATTTTTTAATGTGAAGCAAATAGCAATATTGCTGCGGGGCTGGAAGTGTGTAAGAAAAGGCTGCAGGGTCTCACATGTTTTCTAACACACAGCAGAATCTACATACTTGTATATGAACTAAATATATCTAGAAATACATAAGGCGCAAAAAAAAGTACACATGGTGCACTGTCTTTTTTGTAATTCTGAAGTGTCATGGAAATAAATATTTTAATAGGATCAAAACAAACCAAGACACATTACATTTGTGATGCACAAATTATAAATGTGGACAGAAATCCGTTTTCTCCTTGTTGTGGGTTGTGCAACATTTTGGGCCCGATTAGGATGGTGGGCGGATGTGCAGACGGGTCCCAATGCCTACATTTGGTATTGCGGCGGGTGCTGCTGGCTGCAGCCTCTGCCGCAATGTAAAAATGGACACCATATAAATCCCTGTACTATGTGACAGGCACCATGAACAGGTGGGGGAGAGGGATATCGTAATCTCTCCCTTAGAAGCACCCCTAGTAACATTAACTGGAGTGTATCACTACCCCCTAAACTAAGCTGAGCGCCCCAACCTTACCTGGTTACCAGGGTTCATCTAATTGTTTCATATACAGGTGTGGGCAGCAGCAGGGGTCAAAATGAACAGAGATAAGGAAGCTCAAGACGTATTCAGTAATCTAAATGCGGGATCTTCTATAGGTACAGCTGTGGGTACCAGTAAAGAGCAAAAACAGGAATGTTTGAGAGCTAAATTTGTTAAACTAGAATGATTTAAGAAGGCCGAGCTGAATAAATGGTGGGATGCCGCTACTCTCAAACAATATCTAGCACTAAATAGGATTCCGAGGGGGCTGAGGTCACAAATTAGGCCAACCTATGAAGATCTGGAACCAGATTTACTTGAAACTTGTGAGAAAGAACTGACTAACAGTTCTAAGAATTTGATTAATATTCTGGTAGAAAATGTGGAGAGTGGAATAAAAGAAGATCTACTATTGGAATATTTGTACCATCTGGATTCTTGACTGACTTTAAGAAAATTTGTTTTCTATATGGACTACTGAATATTGAACAAATGGAAAATAATGTACTAATTCGTATAACCAATGATTTGAGGTCATGCTATAATTGATATTGTGAATGACATACTAAGTTGCTTATGTGTTTGTACCTATCAGGAATTTGAGTTAATGTCTACTTATGACAATACTTTCTAAACTTTAAATTTAGGTGCTCAGGGAGGACAAACATTTTTGATATATAGGGTCTACAAATTTAATTTGTGATCTATTGGGGCTGTCTGGTAACCGCCCCTTTCTCTCCCTTAGAAGCACCCCTAGTAACATTAACTGGAGTGTATCACTACCCCCTAAACTAAGCTGAGCGCCCCAACCTTACCTGGTTACCAGGGTTTATCTAATAATCTCTACGGTGGTGCCAGGCACCACCATTGTAGGTAAGGCGAGGCCCTCCACCGCACTAGCGGGCTTAAGGAGCCCGTTGTATGCGTGGCTGTCGGGCTTTCCGACCACCATCCTTCCCCTGCCATTATAATATGGCAGACGGAAAACATGGCAACGATGACGGTGAGACGGCCACAGACAGGCTGTCAGTGGTGGTTTCACTGTCATCGTAATCAGCCCCATAGCGTTTAGCAGTAAAGGTACATGTCTGTTGATAATCTAGCGCCCATTTAAGAAGCCCTTTCCATGGAAGTTGTGCCTTCTGTGACTTACTCCTATATTTAGAACGTTGTGGTCCAAAATGCGCCAATGGACACACGCTCTCCTCCATCCCCCCACCACCCACCACTCTCCTGCCGGACAGGCGAGGCACATTTGCTGTCCTTGTTCTGAGTGCAAAGCTTGGACTTCACCGGTGTCTGAATACTGAGGAAAGCGCCCCCCCCCCCAATTTTAAAGTAGTCCCAGCACCTCTGTCAGGCAGTAGGACTTGTACCACCTTCTTAATACTGTACGGTGGAAGTGCCCACCAGCATCAGATACAGGCATGACTTCACTACAGGTGACCACACAGCACATCCGCGGCTTCTTTGGCCCACCTGGTCAGCCAATAGAAGCGCCTCACGGTCACATCCGCAAACGTCTGAAACCTAAGTGACCCAGTCAACCTGCTCACAGGGGAAAGGATGCATTTTCATCCAAACACTCACGCATGCATCCTCTGAAGAGGAAGCAGGCTGCCCAGACCCCAGAAACAGAGGAGCAGGTAACTCAACTCACCCATTCTGCAACTTGGCAAAGGAGTACTTTAGACTATTCTAGCAAAACTTGCGAAATTTCTCAAAATTTCATGTTATACAATTTCACATAACTTTTGCCTGCAGGAGACTGGTTTGTGGTGAAAATGCCCCACTGAGAAACACTTTCTGCTCCTCCATTACCACATGTCTATTTAATTTATAACTCAATGCTCTCGCGTGACAATTCACGTAAAAAACAGATAAACCGCACTTTGAGCTAATCCTGCAAAATATTCATGAAATTCAACAAAAGACATGAAAAAAGAATGCAATTTCTCACAATCCTACCTATAACTATCAATCTTAGGGGCATATTTACAATGAATGTTATGGAGCGCTGCATTAGCCTTCTTGGCCTAACGCTGCATTCCGCCACTTTTGAAACACAGTGCTGCGCCTTCTGTACAACACTCCGGCTCAGCCCTGCATTTCTGCCTGCGCTGGAGCTAAAGGTACCTGCCTAGTGCCAAGAGAGGCCCTCCTGCACCTTTGTGCAAGAGAGCCTGCGGTGAGGGGAAAGATTGTTTATAACCAATCAGTAGTGGGGTTTTGTAACTTCTATGTGTGCTACAGAACACAGCACACATAGACGTTGCAACTCGTCATTTAAAAAAATGTAATGATTGTTTATGTGCAGGGAGGGCCCCCTTCCTGCACATAAACAATCAATGGCGTTTTGCTGTTTCCATGTGTGCTGCACAATGCAACTCATTAGACACAACAAAAACAAGGAGAAATCAAGCATTTCTCCTCTTTTCGCCATGTTAAGACCAGGGTTTCCCCGGTCTTAATTTTGGCTCTGCCCCATATTTACGCCACCCTTGTAAATATAGGGCAGCATCAAAATCAATGGGTGTTGTGGTAAACCGCCCACAACAACACCCATTGCCCTCCTTTTTCACACTAACCATAGCGTAAAAGAGGGCCTTATTTACAAGGCAGCGTAACACTGCCTTGTAAATAAGGCAAAACCACTAGCGCCACAGGAACGTCACAAAAAGTGATGTTCCTTTGGCGATGAGGGCTTCTAAATATGCTCCTTAGTTCTTGGAACATGACATATCAAAACCAGAGCCACAGGAATCAGGTAACTTATGCATGAAGTAATTTCAGATATTTCTGTTGCCATGGGCATTGAAGAATGCACGAGCCGTCGACGGAGGCCATTTGAACACTTTGGGCCTGATTATGAGTTTTGGGGCGCTGTGGTGTCTGCCCCGCCCTCACACAGCTAAAGCCGTGGTCGGGCCCCCACCAGATTAGGAGTTTCCTCCTGTCTAATGGGCTTTTTAAGGCATTCCCACAGTGGTGCCTGTAAAAATGGGCACTGCAATGGGAAAACCAACAACAGTTCCTGCCCAGCTTGGACTGTCAATTCCATGCCATGCAGAAACTGGTCTGAATGCACAAAGATGGCACCTGTTGTGCCCCCTGGGTGCACCCACAGGGCGTGAGGCACCACGGGACCATATAGGACCCACATTTTTCCCTCTCTGCTGTAATTTTCACGGAGGAGCCCTCCAAGAATATTACTGCCTCCTGACCGCCGCAACACCGCCAGGGAACCGCCTTCCCTGGTCGCTGTGGCGGGGCAATGGAGGACGACCGCCCTTATTGTAATAAGGCAGTCAGGAGACCACCACTGCCACGCCCACACCAGTCTAGTGGTCCGTGGACCGCCAGACACGTCAGACACGTAATAGGCCCCTTTGTCCGATCTGTGTGCTCCATCAGTGAAAGAGGCCACCCCCTGAGCCTGAAACACCCAGGGGTTCATGCGCACTCCGAAGAAGGCTTTGCAAATAGCACAACTTCTCAAGAACTGTTGTCCCAGATACTGTGCACACCCTGATGAATGCCCTACAGGGCACCAGGCGCAAGTGTCAGCATGAACTGATGTCAGGAGGAGATTCAGAGCACGCAGGTAACAGGTGGATGGACCTAGGCCATTTGGAGGGCCTCGAAGAGAGGAGTGTGGAATCCAAACTCTAACTGTGCCTCAGAGATGCTGCTCTGCTGAAAAGACGCCGACATGTCCTGGGTGGGAGGTGCACAAAGTGGCCCCCTCAGAGAGGCCACTCTTTGCACAGAGTGACTCCCTCAGAGAGGCCACTCTTTGCACAGAGTGACTCCCTCAGAGAGGCCTGCCTGTGCAAGGCGGGTGGTGCATTGAGGGACCCCCTCAGAGAGGCCGGCCTGTGCCAGGTGGGTGGTGCATGGAGTGACACCCTCAGAGAGGCCAGACTGTGCCACGTGGGTGGTGCATGGAGTGACACCCTCAGAGAGGCCAGACTGTGCCAGGTGGGTGGTGCATGGAGTGACACCCTCAGAGAGGCCAGACTGTGCCACGTGGGTGGTGCATGGAGTGACACCCTCAGAGAGGCCAGACTGTGCCAGGTGGGTGGTGCATGGAGTGACACCCTCAGAGAGGCCAGACTGTGCCAGGCTGGTGGTGCATGGAGTGACCCCCTTCAGAGAGGCCGGCCTGTGCCAGGCGGGTAGTGCATGGAGTGACACCCTCAGAGAGGCCGGACTGTGCCAGGCGGGTGGTGCAAGGAGTGACCCCCTCAGAGAGGCCGGTCTGTGCCAGGTGGGTGAGGCATGGAGTGACCCCCTCAGAGAGGCCAACCTTTGCCAGGTGGGTGGAGCATGGAGTGACCCCTCAGAGAGGCCGGCCTGTGCCAGGCGGGTGGGGCATGGAGTGACCCCCTCAGAGAGGCCGGCCTTTGCCAGGTGAGTGGTGCACAGGGTGACCTCCTCAGAGACACTGGTTTGTTCTGGGGGGGTGATGCACAGAGTGACCTCATCGGAGAGGCCGGCCTGTGCCAGGCGGGTGGTGCATGGAGTGACACCCTCAGAGAGGCCGGACTATGCCAGGCGGGTGGTGCATGGAGTGACCCCCTGGGCCGGCCTGTGCCAGGCGGGTGGTGCATGGAGTGACACCCTCAGAGAGGCCGGACTGTGCTAGGTGGGTGGTGCCTGGAGTGACCCCCTCAGAGAGGCCGGCCTGTGCCAGGCGGGTGGTGCACAGGGTGACCCCCTCAGAGAGGCCGGCCTGTGCCGGGCAGGTGGTATAGAGAACCACTCTCCACAGAGTGATCCCCCTGAGAGGCTGGCATGTCCCGGGCAGGTGGTGCACAGGGTGACCTCCTCAGAGTGGACTCCATGGCTCACCGCACACTGCGTGGCGCGCGCCCCCGCAGAGACTTTGTCTCATTTTTATGCACATTACTTGCCATGAAAAGACCCATCTCTCATCCTCCGTGGGACGAGCGCTCTCTTATTCTCCTGTTTGACTTGGCTCCCTTCTGTGTCGGTTGGACTCTCTCCAGAGGCATGAATATTCATGAGGCTGTTAAACAAGATTTTTATTGAAACCTAAAATGGATGTGAAGCCTTCCATTTGTCACCGCGCGCGGGCTGGCGCGAGGCCTATTGAACGGGCAGATATAGATACACACTGTCGTCATTTGTCTTGTCACTTCGAGGCTTTTTATTGTGTTCTGGGAATCCCTGAGTCTGCGCCTGGACCAGAGTTAGGAGCTCTCTTCCGGTTCTTGGGTTTCAAGATGGCGGCCCCAGGGCACAGGGTCTCCTTCGAGAACATTCGAGGTGGGAGTGGCTTCATGCTCTTCCCAGCTCGTGGGAGCTCAGGTACACCTAGTAGTACCAATGGGGGGCTGAGGGGGTGTTATACAAATGCGTACTGTTGTCCTGGACATCTGGTACCTCGTCCGCAGCGGTAACGCAAAGGCTTGTAGCTGCCTGGACTCAGGCTGGGTAGCAGTGGCCGGGCAGGTGATGTTAAGCTTTTGAGTGGAGGCCAGAGGCTGGCATCAGGCACACAATAGGACAGTGATGCAATCTTATGCTGCGATAGTCAACAGTAAGTCATGACACATGAAAAGACCCCAACGGCGGACCTTCCAATCTGCACCTTATGCTTTATTTGTTTGTTCAAGATTCCTGCGCAAAATCACTCCAGCACCAGCCGATGTGTGGTGCCCCTGTTTTCCAGATCTTTTATCCTTAAAGCAAAAAGGAGGTGCGCCAGGTAATGAAGTCGAATCAGTTTTGTTAATTCAAAAACCTTTAACTTTTTCTTTCATCGAATACAGTTCCTCATAAAAACAAACAGCTCCGCCAATGCGTATTGCTGCAATACGGCTGATAGGAACAGAATATTTATCAGGGTAATCAATAATGGGCATGATGATGCCCTGAGGAATGACCACCTTTTCCAGCACATGGAGCTGGAATAAGAATATCATTTTGTTTGTGAAGATTCAATTTTGGGATATCATTTCTCAAGCCCTGACGAAGTTCCCACAGTTTGGGACGAAACGCGTTGGCTGAGCTGTTTGTTTTTATGAGGAACTGTATTTGATGAAAAAAAAGGTATTGATAATGGTTTTTGAAATAACTAGACTGATTTGACTTCGTCACCTGGCGCACCTCCTTTTTGCTTTAAAGTGAGTCATGGCACAATGTTATCGTGCAGTGGTCAATGATGCAATGTTTTCTTATGATGGTCACCGTTAAATCAATAACGCAGAGTCATACTCATCCTATAACGGTCGAGGTCAAGTCAATGATGCAATTTCTTCCAAATACGGTCACTGTTAAGTCAAAAATGGCGACTCATGCTACGGCAGTCAACATTGAGTCAGTGACACAAACCTATGCAACTAAGGTCAACATTAAGTTGATGCAATGTTATCCTATGACAGAAAACGTTAAATCAATAATGCAGAGTTATCCTATGACGGTCGACGTTAAGTCAATGATGCAATTTAACAAATGACAGTCACTGTTTAATCAATAACGGCAAGTCATCCTATGATGGTTGATGTTAAGTCAGAGACACAATGTTATCCTGCAACGGTCAGTGTTAATTCAATAACAGCAACTCATTCTACGATGGTCAATGTTAAGTCAGTGACACAATGTTATCCTACAACGGTCAACGTTAAGTCAACAATGCAATATTATCTTACAACTGTTAACGTTGAGTCAATAACGCAGAGTCATCCTATGACAGTCAACATCAAGTCGATGCAATGTTATCCTATGAATGTTAACATTAAATCAGTAACGCAGAGTTATCCTTCGACGTTAAGGCAATGATGTAATTTATCCAAATAAGGTCACTGTTAAGTCAATAGCAGCGACTTATTCTACGACAGTCAACGTTAAGCCAATGACACAATATGAATGAATGAATGAATGAATGAATACCTTCTTCTATAGCGCATGGCTACTCTTGAGCATCCCAGCGCTGTAAGATATATACTACAATGGACAATGTTAAGTCAACAATGCAATATTATCTTACAACATTTAACGTTGAGTCAATAATGCAGAGTCATCCTATGACATTCAATATTAAGTCGACACAATGTTATCCTATGGGCGTTAACATTCAGTCAGTAAAGCAGACTCGTTGTATGATGGTCAACATGAAGTCAGAGACACAATGATATCCTTTGACGGTCAATGACGCAATCTTATCTTACAACATTTAATGTTGTCAGTAGTGCAGGTCATCCTATTAAGGTCAACGTTAAGTCAATGATGTAATGTTACCCTACGATTGTCACCGTTAAGTCAATGATGCAATGTTATCCTACGATTGTCACCGTTAAGTCAATGGCGCAATGTTACCCTAAGATTGTCAATGTTAAGTCAATGATGCAATGTTACCCTACGATTGTCAACGTTAAGTCAATGACGCAATGTTACCCTACGATTGTCAACGTTAAGTCAATGACGCAATGTTACCCTACGATTGTCAACGTTAAGTCAATGGCGCAATGTCACCCTACGATTGTCAACGTTAAGTTAATGACGCAAAGTTACCCTACGATTGTCAACGTTAAGTCAATGACGCAATGTTACCCTACGATTGTCAACGTTAAGTCAATGACGCAATGTTACCCTACGATTGTCAACGTTAAGTCAATGATGCAATGTTACCCTGAGACTGTCAACGTTAAGTCAATGACGCAATCTTACCCTGAGACTGTCAATGTTAAGACAGTGGTGCACTTTTCTTCTACAATGGAGTATACTAAATCAGTGACACATTGTTTTCCAATGGTGATGAATCACCCTCAGTCTCAGGTCTCATCTGTCCTTGGTTCTAGTTTCTTACTCCAATGCTATCGTTTCAAAGCTGTGAGCGAATACATGGTCAGCACTAAAATGTCTACCAAGGGTTTGGGTTTGGGGATGCCTCTACCCTCGTGGTATTTAGTTTAGAAGACTGGCAGCTCGGCCTTGGGAGTAGAAGTGGCAGGGACTGTGCTTTCTCCTCTGTGGTAGGGTATTTCAAAGTCCCCGAATAGAATCCTCACTGATGCGGGCGAGGATGGCGCAGAAGTGATCTGGTGCTAATAAGATCACGAGATCGGTGATTGCACCAGTTCAAGTCTCAGGTTCTGTAACTGTGATAGTGTCAAAGTCTTGGCGATGGAGTGCGGTGACGATGGACCACCAGTGCCAACATTGAGAAGACCCTTCTAGACCTCCCAAGACACAGAGGCAGTCTCAGATCTGGACAACCCACGGGTGCCCACACAAGGTCAGGTGGGACAAGGCACCCCGGGATGTACAGGTATGGTCTGAACTCCCTGTCCCCGCTAACATGCCTTCGTGTGTGGTATCTGGTACAACTTTGGACCCTGTGGGACCTTGGGCAGGTGGAGTGAGTACAGTGAGCGCTCATTCTCTCAGGACCTCCAGGGTCAGGCCCAGGAGCTTGACCAGCAGCTGGTCTTTCATCGAAATCTTCTAGAAGTTCTCAGAAAATCTTTGCAATTTCACAAAGTAGCGGAACGTGTGTTTTTTCAACAAGTAAAGTTGCAATTAGTTAACTTGCAGAGAAAACATCTACATTTTCCAGTCTGGGCAGTTTTGATTAGAGTTAAAAGCATCTCACAACGAGGTGAAAATGAGGGCAAAACAGTTGTGCACGCGGGATACGGATTAAAACTTTGTAAATTTCGCTGAAGTAAAGCGCGAAGCAAAAACCTTCCTCGTAGGAGTAAACAGAATGGCGCCCCCTACTGACACCTGGGAAGTAACAGGGACGGAGACCGGGCACTCACTGGAAGGTACCTTTACTTAGAGCAGGGCACAAGTCCTAAAAAAAGAAGTGGGGGGACTCTCCAAGGTAGACGTGGTCACAGGAAGTGACATCACGACAGGAAGTGACATCACGACAGGAAGTGACATCACAACAGGAAGTGACATCACGACAGGAAGTGACATCACATGTAAGGCAGATCTATCATTTGCATATAATGCAAGATTTAACAATTGAAGCTGCTTGGTACTTAAGCCTGTGACTTAAGGTCCCTGTATGGAGGAATTAGCAGCCCAAATGTGGATGAAGTTTGGCGAAGGTGACATCAACACATTTTCAAAACACTACAGGAAAGTTTGACTGCAAGATTTTGTACACATTACAGGTTCCCAGAGAGGCTGCTTCCCACACTCGACAATGACTATTACACACACTAGGGCTCCATATTCACGTTATTCTATCGATGAGTGTTATATGTTATCTCCCCACCTATTGTAAACTAGCGACTCTGTATTACATAGTTTTGTCCCAGCTGCCTCTCTCTAGCTGTGGCTAGATTTATTTATTTTATTTATAAAGTTTTATATAGCGCGAACTTGATCCCGAAGGATATCAGAACGCTTTACAATTTGCAGCAAAGGTAACAAATCAGAACATTAGTCTAACATTGGGAATCTTGGCTGAAGACAATGGAGCTGCCGGGGCATTAACTTGGGTCAATGCCTAAATTTTAGATATATTAACTGGCCATTATATTTATTTTAGCAGATTTATTTATTTCTATTTATTTTAGGAAATGTATTTAGTTTTGGTATATTTTAGTTTGACTTATTTGCCTTCATTTACTTCAGTGCAACAAAATATAAACATTGCTTTACTTTGTATTAATACTGTTTATTTTTGTGATAGTTCCTAAAAAAAGGGCCGATTATGACTCATGCATTGTAATGGTTGTTTCCCCCTTTACAGAGACTACTTACTATAAAATCGGGGTGGGCCTAGCTCATGATGTCATTTTGTGGGGACCCCTTGAAGAAAGCGGGCAGAACCTTTGCAAAACTTTGTGCCCCCCTATCCAGTAGTGCAATTATCCAAACACTGACAGGATTGAGCCTAAATTAAAAATATACTGACATACGTAATGCCAAGTCAGACGTCATCATGGAGTCATGTTTAAATGAACAATCCAGCGCCATCCTACACCTCCCCATTCCACAAAATTATACAATTCCGACCGACAACACAAACTAGAAGGGGGCGTTGCTGTCATCATTAAACATTCCATGTGGAAACAGCGACACACGGAAGAACACACAAGGGTACACCATCATACTACTTACATTTCGTAGCCTGGTGTCAATTGTTCAATGCAGGGCTTAATTTGTGCCAGTGCTTAGCGCCGGCACTTAATTGGCAGGGCCGGGTCTAGTGGTACTCTGATTCTACACGCACGAGGCGCACAGTGCATGTAAAATGTTTTAATTTAACTTACAGCACACTTGCTAGTACTAATACTTAATTAACTCCTCAAGTCTCGTGCAGCCGCATCGCATTGTGTTTAGTTTTTCACATCTCAGTTTACCCTTAATTGTTCACGATCACTTGAATAATGAAATATTCTGAGTGGGAGAGCTCTTTGGCAGCACTCTGCCAGGTTTCTCTCTCGTCACTCTCATGCTGCTGTGTTAAAGAGCCTCGGTTCTACCGCACAAAGAATTAGGGTGACCAACTGGCATTGGTGCAAATTCAGGACGGTGAGTGTAAAAATTCAGGACAAAGGGTCAAAATTCAGGACACAAATTCAGGACAGGAGGTCAAAATTTAGGACAAAACTTCAGGACAATAGGTACGTTTTACAGACACATCAGAGGTCGCGCAATAGTATATAAGTAAGCCCAGCCATTTCCAAAAGTATTCAACCATTTGCAAACCTATCCATCATGTATCCTCCCATGTATCATTTCACTCATCCATCCCTTCATCCATCCCCTCATCCATCCTTTCACTCATCTCCATTATCCATCCATCTATCCACCCTTTCACCCTATCCATCTGTACACTTATCCATCCACTCTTCATCCCATCCATCCATCCATTCACTCATCCATTCAGCCATTTACCCTTTCACCAATCCAGCCATCCTTTCACTTACTAATCCTTCCACCCATCCACTCTTTTAGTCATCCATCCATCCTCCCTTTCTCTCTCCATCGACCCTTTCACTTAGCCTTCCTTCCATCCATCCATCCACCCACCCATCCATCTACTCATCCACTCATGAATCCATCCATTGCCCCTATCACTCATCCATCTATCATTTCACTCCTTCACACATCTATTCATCCTTTTTTCCATCTACCCTCCCTTTCACTCACTCATCCATCCTTACACCCACCCTTTCACTCATATGTCCATTCATTTACCCTTGCACTTATCAATCCATCAATCCATCCATCATTTCACTCATCCACCTACCCCCCATCATCCACCCACCATCCACGCACCCACTCATCCATCCTTTCACCCACCCACCGTCCAATCCACTGATCCATCCTTTCACCCATCCACCATCCACCCACCCACTCATCCATCCATCCTTTCACCCACCCACTCATCATCCATCCTTTCACCCACCACTCATCATCCATCCATCCATCCTTTCACCCACTTATCCATCCATCCATCCCTTCACCCACTCTCCATCCATCCATCCTTTCACCCACCCATCCATCCCTTCACCCACTCTCCATCCATCCATCCTTTCACCCACGCATCATCCATCCATCCATCCATCTGTCCTTCCCTTCATCATCCATCCATCCATCCATCCCCTCATCATCCATCCATCCTTCCCCTCATCATCCGTCCATCCTTTTCCCTCATCATCCATCCATCCTTTTCCCTCATCATCCATCCATCCTTCCCCTCATCATCCATCCATCCTTTTCCCTCATCATCTATCCATCCATCCATCCATCTGTCCTTCCCCTCATCATCCATCCATCCTTCCCCTCATCATCCATCCATCCTTTTCCCTCATCACCCATCCATCCTTTCCCCTCATCATCCATCCATCCATCCTTCCCCTCATCATCCATCCATCCTTCCCCTCATCATCCATCCATCCTTCCCCTCATCATCCATCCATCCATCCTTTCACCCACCCCCTCATCATCCATCCATTCCCTCATCATCCATCCATCCATCCCCTCATCATCCATCCATCCACCCTTCCCCTCATCATCCATCCTTTCCCGTCATCCATCCTTCCTTTCATCCATCCTTCCCCTCACCCATCCATTTATCCTGCCCTTCATCCATCCATCCTTCCCCTCCATCCATCCATCCTTCTCCTCATCTATCATCCTTCCCCTCACCCATCCATCCATCCTGCCCCTCATCCATCCATCCTTCCCCTCATCCATCCTTCCTTTCATCCATCCTTCCCCTCACCCATCCATCCCATCCATTTATCCTGCCCTTCATCCATCCATCCTTCCCCTCCATCTATCCATCCTTCCCCTCATCCATTTATCCTTCCCCTCATCCATCCATCCTTTCCCTCCGTCCCTCATCCTTCCCCTCATCCATCTTTCCCCTCATCAATCATCCAGCTACCCTTCCACCCATACATCCAGCTATTTACATTTTCTCTCCATCCTTCCCCTCACTCATCAATCCATCTATCCTCTCTCATTATCCATTTATTCAATCTTTCATTCATCCATTCACCCTTTCACTAATTCATCCAGCCATTCACACATCCCTTCACTTACTTACACGCCCACCTTTCCATATTAATTTTGAGCTGAGCCCTTTTGAGAAGAGGCCCATCAAGAACTTCACCCTCGCTGCAGGGGACGTTCCAGGACTGGGATAGAAGCCACCCAGGGCGGAGACAGGATCCACCACGGGGGGAGGGGGGGGGGGGACAGGAGCCATCACAGGTGGGGGTGGACTGGAGCCACAACATGGGGGGACAGGTGCCATCACTGAGGGGAGGGCAGGAACCATCACAGGAGAGGGAGCACAGGGGTGGGCATGCAGTATTCTAGTATCATATTGGGCTCCTCTCCTGCACAAGACAACGAGAAGACAGGCTCTCTGTTCAAAATGCTATCCCCCACTGTGATGTACTGTACTTACAGGAGATACTCCGAGAGAACTGATTGAACTGATTGTCCTCCATACTTTGTTATTCAGTGTGGGTGCGATTGTGCCATTTCTTTATTTTCTTACATTATAGCCTGCATGATTGAAGAACCGAGGTTTGCTTACAATTTAGTGACAGTAATTAAGCTATGTGAAGAGAACCACGTGGTGCCTGGGTGTAATCCGGGGTGTAATCTGGCCGAGTCTCGGATGTTTGGGGCCCTGGGTGGAAATGGAATGTGTGAGCCCCCCTCTAAATAGCAGATACAAGACGCATTCAGGGCTGTTTGCATGTGAATAGATGTCGCTGCTCCGAAGCTGCCTGCCGCCCCTCCCTCTCAGTCACCTTCGAGCACCTTTTAACAGCTCATCAAGGGCTGGAGGTGTGAGGGTAGCCATCCCGCTGTGCCTCTACAGTGCTGCTGGGGGTCTGAGCTTCTATACAGCATCGGAGTCAAGAAGGGAGGTGGGGGCAAGCTGTGCCCGTTTAAAATTACGGACAAATGCGGGAATGCTTTATTTACTTTGTGCGCGCCGCGCTCCCGTTTTTTAATGGTGGACGTGGTTTTTATTTAGCAGGGTGGACGGCGTCCACCCTGAACAACCCTCGGAAGTAAGTGGGGGGATGCCGTCCACCCGCGTGGTACCCCGACTCGTGCCCTGACTTAGAGTGCTGCCAGGAGAAGGGGGCAGGGGCTGAAGTACAAGCTGCCCCCAAAAGCATTTCTTGCTGGCCTCTCGAGGCCTCAGGGCGCAATGGATGTGAGCGCTGTCCTCTAAAGCTCCTCCTGTTGGACTCTCGAGGCCTCGGGGAGCGGTGGATGTGAGCGCTGCCCTCCAAAGCTCCTCCTGTTGGCCTCTCGAGGCCTCGGGGCGCTCTGAATGTGAGCGCTGCCCTCCATAGCTCCTCCTGTTGGCCTCTCGAGGCCTCTGGGAGCTCTGGGTGTAAGTAAGCGCTGACCTCTATAGCTCCTCCTGCTGGCCTCTCGAGGCCTCAGGGCGCTCTGGATGTTAGCGCTGCCCTCTATAGCTCCTCCTGCTGGCCCCTCAGGTCACAGGGCGCTCTGGATGTGAGCGCTGCCTCCATAGCTGCTCCTGCTGGCCTCGGGGTGCACTGGACGTGAGCGCTGTCCTCCATAGCTCCTCCTGCTGGCCTCTCGAGGCCTCGGGGAGGGGTGGATGTGAGCGCTGCCCTCCAAAGCTCCTCCTGCTGGCCCCTCAGGTCACAGGGGGCTCTGGGTGTGAGCGCTGCCCTCCATAGCTCCTCCTGCTGGCCTCTGGAGGCCTCAGGGCGCTCTGGATGTTAGCGCTGCCCTCTATAGCTCCTCCTGCTGGCCCCTCAGGGCACAGGGCGCTCTGGATGTGAGCGCTGCCTCCATAGCTGCTCCTGCTGGCCTCGGGGTGCACTGGACGTGAGCGCTGTCCTCCATAGCTCCTCCTGTTGGCCTCTCGAGGCCTCAGGGCACACTGGATGTGAGCGCTGCCCTCCAAAGCTCCTCCTGCTGGCCCCTCAGGTCACAGGGGGCTCTGGGTGTGAGCGCTGCCCTCCATAGCTCCTCCTGCTGGCCTCTGGAGGCCTCAGGGCGCTCTGGATGTTAGCGCTGCCCTCTATAGCTCCTCCTGCTGGCCCCTCAGGGCACAGGGCGCTCTGGATGTGAGCGCTGCCTCCATAGCTGCTCCTGCTGGCCTCGGGGTGCACTGGACGTGAGCGCTGTCCTCCATAGCTCCTCCTGTTGGCCTCTCGAGGCCTCAGGGCACACTGGATGTGAGCGCTGCTCTCTATAGCTCCTCCTGCTGGCCTCTCAAGGCCTCAGGGCGCTCTGAATGTGAGCGCATAGCTCCTCCTGCTGGCCTCTCGAGGCCTCAGGGCGCACTGGATGTGAGCGCTGCCCTCTACAGCTCCTGATGGCCCTTCAGGTTACAGGGCGCTCTGGATGTGAGCGCTGCCTCCATAGCTGCTCCTGCTGGCCCCTCAGGTCACAGGGCGCACTGGATGTGAGCGCTGCTCTCTATAGCTCCTCCTGATGGCCCTTCAGGTCACAGGGCGCTTCTGATGTGAGCGTTACCCTCCATAGCTCCTCCTGCTGGCCTCTCGAGGCCTCGTGCGCTCTGGGTGTGACCCCTGCCCTTGGCCCCTATGGCTGGTGACCTCGGGGTGCAGCCCTGCTCCCCTCTGTTTCTGCGGCTCGGGCAGGGCTTTAAGTGGGATGAAAAAACTGAGGGGTCCCTCAAAGGGGCGTGGCCAGTGTAATTAGGGGCATGGCTTTAAATCCCTTACGCAAAAAATCTGTGCTTAGCATAGTGTGCCGCCCGACTTGTAATTTGCTGTTTCCGTCAAAGCATCCGGATATTTGATACAAGTAACATCATACCTATAATAAAGTAAGTAATATGGGCTTTGTCAATGGTTATTACTTGCAGAAGATAAATAAGCTGCAACTATAACTTGTATATAATATTGACAAAGCTTCCAATTAAATCCTTCATGACCCTACCACAATGTTGCTGCTCCTGAGTTTCAGAAAGAGATGGGAAATCCAGAGAGAAAATGACTCTTAAAGGATTTCCCTTCCCCCACAACGCTCCCCTGGCATGACGTCATGTTGTAACTTCTCTACTACTGAGAAGTAGTAAAGTGTGAGCAGCGCACATCCTTGTGCCTGGTCCTGTCTCGAAACGGGTCTCCATCAGGCTTTGTTTTGAGCCATGGCACTTTTTTCCCACTTTTTTCCCGGACTGCAGTGACAGCAAACAGCGGTCATTGCAGTCCGGGAAAAACAACGGGCTGCCTGTGTCAGGGCTCAAAACAGAGCCCGATAGAGACCCGTTTCGAGGCCCCCAGAAAAAAACTGCCGGTGCTCAGACCCCTTGAGACCCGGCCCACTGAAAGCCCTGTGCTCGGGTGTGGCTGCCTGGCCGCACATGAAGCGCGCTCGGCACGCGTGGGCCCTGCGCACTCCCGGCGCTGACATCATTCGTCGCGGAGCCCATTGTTCCTCGGCAGGCTGATGCTCTCCAGATGTGCGGGGCGGGCGGGGCCGGCGATGGGAAGGATCAGACACGCGAGAAGGAGCCAGAACATGTCATGGACAAATCGGAACCATCTGCAGGCTTAGCACCCGACCTGGGGTGGGGGCTTCCCCGCAGCACACACGTGCGCCTCTTACAGCACGGAAACGGATGAACCGATGCCTATGGGCATCACATAGCGCTCTACGACAAGCAGGATGCACATTGGCGCTGCAGTACCTAGACCCTCTCCCCTCATCCTTAACACATACCCCCTTTTGAGACGCAGTGATGTTTGTGCCACAGGTGATAAGCGGCCCCATGCCCTGGGCCTCGCCTTCAGCCAGTTCGCTCCTTTTGTAATGCAGAGCGTACTGCATTCTGGGACTTGCAGTTTTACTTCTAAGACTTGGAGTATAGTCTCAAAAGGGCCAGCATGCAAAGTGCCTACGGCGCACAGACACATGGCACGCAGCCGTTTGGCAGGCAGGTTTGACTCTTCCCTTAACAATGGTAAAACGGGAGGTTTTGTTTCCAAATCTGTGTGCGTTCGGTATGCAGTTTATAGGATCGGTTAGTCTGTAAAGAGGGTGCTGTGGAGCTGTTTTACCGTATGGAGTGTTTGCTGTGGAGCTTTATAACCCTATGGAGTGTTATGTTATGTTATATTTAATTTATACAGCGCGCGGCTACTCAAGTGTCCCCGTGCTTGCTCCGGAAAGAAAGGTGCACAAAGATAAGACGCTAAAGAGCAGCGTTTTTAGTTTTTTCTTAAAAAGCAATGGATCCTGGGTGTCCCGAGCGCCAGGGGCAGCATGTTCCAGGCCAGACTGGCTCCCGAACAAAGGAGCTCCCACCGAGCCTTCGGCGATTGAACCTGGGGGTCTGTATCGGAAGCTGAGTAGAGGAGCGCAACTGTCTCCCTAGTTTATAGAAGACAAATCTCTTCTGAAGATAAATAGGGCATAAACCATAGAGGGCCTGAGGAGCGATGGTCAGCATTTTGAATTTTAGACGAGATTCAACTGGGAGCCAATGCAAGGTGCGCAGGTGGGCGCGCCCACTGTGCCTAGAGGATAGATCCGATAGCAGCGAGGCTGCTGAGGTTTGGACTACTTGCAATTTCTTCGCAAGAAAACCCGGACTACCAACCAGAGGGGCGTTTGCGTAGTACAAGCGGGACAAGATCAGGGTGCGGACCACAGTTTTTTTGGCACTTCTAGGCTGAAGGGGAAGAAACTTCCTCAGGATTTTGAAAGTGCCAAAGCAGGTCCCTGACAACTTCTTCACTTGTGCCGAAAAGTTCAAATTTTCATTGAACCAGAAGCCAAGATTTTTTACGGCACTTTTTCCCGCAATGGTCCGGGGAAAACCGGAAGGCCACAGCCCTTCTCTGAAATCCGCAGAGAAAGAGCCGTACAAGAGCACCTCCGACGTTCGTTTGTTGCACTTCAGCTGTGCATTCGCAAGACAGTGAAAGACAGAAGACAGACAGTGTTGCGCAGCCACGACCGAGTCATCCTCCTTACTTCAGGAGAACAAAAGCTGAGTATTATCAGCGGATGCCATCACTTTGGCACCTGATGACTCCGCGAGGTAGACCAGCAGAGTCCCATAGATGTTAAATAGGAGGGGGCTAAGTGATGACCCGTGCGGCACACCGGTAGTCACCTGCATAGGCACGGTGGCACATGGAGGGAGCCAGACCTGCTGCGACCGGCCTTCCAAGAAGGACCTGATCCACTGCAGAGCCAAACCAGAAACATCTATTTCTGATAGACGATCAAGGAGCAGGGAGTGGGGCACAGTGTCGAATGCCGCCGAAGGTCAAGCATAACCAAGGCTGCTCTCCCGCCAGCATCCAAACACTCCCGGATTTACTCTGTCACCTCTAGCAGTGCTGACTCCGTACTATACGAGGCATGGAAACCGGATTGCGCCGGATGAAGCAGACCTGAAGCCTCTACATAGTTGGTAAGTTGAGTCGTGACCACCTTCTCGCAGACTTTTGCCAAGCTTGACAAAAGCAAGATAGGGCAGTAGTTCTCAGGTAACAGATGGTCAATCGACAGCTTCTTGAGAAGGGGAAGGATCAACGCCTGCTTCCACAACGTTGGTACGAACGCCAAGCGACATGTTAACCATTAGATTCACCTCAGGATTAATAGTATCTGCCACTTCGGGCAGAAGCCTGGCCGCACACGGGTCATTAGGTAATCCCAACTTTAGTGCCTTGAGGAATCTGAGAGAGCTGGGCAGATCGACAGGCATAAACATGGAAAGAATAGAGGCAGATTCTGACACCAGCTTCCCTAATGGGGCGACTATAATAAGCTTCCTGGAAGTTGTCGAGAAAGTATCTTGTATACTAAGAGTGTGTGCTGTGGAGCTTTATAACCTTAAGGGGTGTGTGCTGTGGAGCTTTATAACCCAATTGAGTATGTGCTGTGGAGCTTTATAACCATATGGAGTGTTTGCTGTGGGGCTTTATAACCATATGGAGTGTGTGCTGTGGGGCTTTATAGCCCTTATAGCCCTAAGGGGTGTGTGCTGTGGAGCTTTATAACCCAATTGAGTATGTGCTGTGGAGCTTTATAACCCAATGGAGTGTGTGCTCTGATGCTTTATAACCCTATGGAGTGTGTGCTGTGGAGCTTTATAACGCTTATTATTTTATGCATTATTGGCTAGTATTTCTTCTGAGCATTAGTTATTGACCAGTATCTCTTATGCTGTACATTATTGGTCAGTATCCCATCTGAGGCATTAGTTATTGACCAGTGGCTCTTCTTCTGGGTGTTATTCGTCAGTATCCTATCTGAGGCACTAGTTATTGACCAGTATTTCTTCTGCTATGTGTTATTGATGAGTTTCCCATCCGAGGCATTAGTTATGGACTAGTATCCCTTCTGCTGTGTGTTATTTCTCAGTACCCCATCCATGCCTTTAGTTATTGACCAGTATCTATTCTGCTATGTGTTTTTGGTCAGTTTCCCATCCGTGGCATTATTTACTGACCAGTATCTCTTCTGCTGTATGTTATTGGTCAGTACCTCATCCATGCAATTTATTATTGACCAGTATCTCTTCTGCTGTGCATTATTGGTGAGTATCCCATCTGTGGCATCAGTTATTGACCAGTATCTCTTCTGCTGTATGTTATTGGTCAGTACCTCATCCATGCAATTTATTATTGACCAGTATCTCTTCTGCTGTGCATTATTGGTGAGTATCCCATCTGTGGCATCAGTTATTGACCAGTATATTTTCTGCTATGCATTATTGGTCAATATCCCATCTGAGGCATCAGGCATTGACCAGTATCACTTCTGCTGTTAGTTATTGGTGAGTAGCCCATCTTTGGCATCAGTAATTGACCAGTATCTCTTCTACTGTATGCTATTGGCCAGTACCCCATCCATGCCATTAGTTATTGACCAGTATCTATTCTGCTATGCGTTAATGGTCAGTTTCCCATCCGCAGCATTAATTATTGACCAGGGTCTCTGTTGCTATGAGTGATTGGTGAGTATTCCATCTGAGGCATTAGTTATTAACCAGTATCCCTTCTTCTGTGTGTTATTGGTCAGTATCCAATCCATGCCATTAGTTATTGACCAGCATCCCTTCTGCTATACATTTTTGGTCAGCATCCCAGGTGCTGCATTTGTTATTGACCAGTATCTCTGCTGCTTTGAGTTATTGGTGAGTATCTCATCCAAATCATTCATTATTGACCAGTATCTATTCTGCTATGCGTTAATGGTCAGTTTCCCATCCGCAGCATTCATTATTGACCAGGGTCTCTGTTGCTATGAGTGATTGGTGAGTATTCCATCTGAGGCATTAGTTATTAACCAGTATCCCTTCTTCTGTGTGTTATTGGTCAGTATCCAATCCATGCCATTAGTTATTGACCAGCATCCCTTCTGCTATGCATTTTTGGTCAGCATCCCATGTGCTGCATTTGTTATTGACCAGTATCTCTGCTGCTATGAGTTATTGGTGAGTATCTGATCCAAGCCATTAGTTATTGACCAGTATTTCTTCTGCTATGATTTATTGATGATTATCCCAATGTGAGGCATTCGTTATTGACCAGTATCTCTTCTGTTGTGAGTTATTGGTCAGTATCCCATCTGTGGCATCAGTTAATGACCAGTATCTCTTCTGCTGTAAGTTATTGGTGAGTATCCCATCTGTGGCGTCAGTTATTGACCAGTATCTCTTCTGCTGCGTGTTATTTGTCAGTATCTCATCTGTGGCATCAGCTATTGACCAGTATCTCTTCTGCTGTGCGTTATTGGTCACTATTCCATCTATGTCATCAGTTATTGACCAGTATCTCTTCTACTATGCATTATTGGCCAGTATCCCATCCAATGCATTCGTTATTGACCAGTATCTATTTTGCTGTGTGTTATTGGTCAGTATCCCATCTGATGCATTAGTTATTGACCAGTATCTCTTCTGCTGGGTGTTATTGGTGAGTATCCCATCCAATATATTAGTTATTGACCAGTATCTCTTGTGCTGTGTGTTATTGGTCAGTATTCCATCTGTGTCATCAGTTATTGACCAGTATCTCTTCTGCTGTTTGTTATTGGTCAGTATCCTATCCAATGCATTAGTTATTGACCAGTATCTCTTATGCTGTGTGTTATTGGTCAGTATCCTATCCAATGCATTAGTTATTGACCAGTATCTCTTGTGCTGGGTGTTATTGGTAAGTATCCCATCTGATGCACTAGTTATTGACCAGTATATCTTGTGCTGTGTGTTATTGGTCAGTATTACATCTGTGTAATCAGTTATTAACCAGTATCTCTTGTGCTATGTGTTATTGGTTAGTATCCCATCCAATGCATTAGTCATTGACCAGTATCTCTTCTGCTGTGTGTTATTGGTCAGTATCCCATCTGTGGCATCAGTTATTGACCAGTATTTCTTCTGCTGTGAGTTATTTGTCAGTATCCCATCTGTGGCATCAGTTATTGACCAGTATCTCTTCTGCTCTGAGTTATTGGTGAGTATCCCATCTGTGGCATCAGTTATTGACCAGCATCTCTAATGCTATGCGTTATTGGTTAGTATCCCATCCAATGCATTAGTCATTGACCAGTATCTCTTATGCTGTGTGTTATTGGTCAGTATCCTATCCAATGCATTAGTTATTGACCAGTATCTCTTCTGCTGTGAGTTATTGGTCAGTATCCCATCTGATGCGTTAGTTATTGACCAGTATCTCTTCTGCTGGGTGTTATTGGTGAGTACCCCATCTGATATATTAGTTATTGACCAGTATCTCTTGTGCTGTGTGTTATTTGTCAGTATCCAATCTGTGTCATCAGTTATTGACCAGTATCTCTTCTGCTGTGTGTTATTGATGTGAGTCCCTTGCTCACTTTGCCACTGGATTCAAGCAAGCCTGGCTGAAGACGGCTGTAATGCCAGAAACCGGTCCTAGGAAGCTTGTTTCCGATCCAGGGAAGACATGGCTTGGCAGTTCGGGCTGGACTGTTCCCATGAGGCACAGGGTCAGACTGATTTGCATATAGCCATGTCTGAACTGGGGTGGCAGAGTGGGCTAAAGAACGGTGATGGATTAAACCCAGATCTTTTGACTGGGTGTGAGTGTTTGATTGGTTCAGATGCTCCGTCCATCACCACCCCCTTTTGTACCGCTTTTGGCCGCCATAAGTGTGGCAGTGTATGCTCAGACGTGAGTCCGTTGCTCACTTTGCCACTGGATTCAAGCAAGCTGGGCTGAAGACGGCTGGAATGCCAGAAACCGGTCCTAGGAAGCTTGTTTCCGGTCTAGGGAAGGCATGGCTTGGCAGTTCGGGCTGGACTGTTCCCATGAGGCACAGGGTCAGACTGATTTGCATATGACCATGTCTGAACTGGGGTGGCAGAGTGGGCTAAAGAACGGTGAGGGATTAAACCCAGATCTGTTGACTGGGTGTGAGTGTTTGATTGGTTCAGATGCTCCGTCCATCACCACCCCCTTTTGTACCGTTCATTGAAGATTCGACATAGTGTCAGCATTCTCTGGGGGCAGTGCCCTCTTGGCTGCAGGGGTCTTGTACCGCGGGTAGCCGATTAGAGATACTGGGGCAGATTTACAAGGCCCTTGCGCTACTTTTGCGCTACTTTTGCGTCACCTTTCCCATGTAAAAAATGACGCTAAAGTTTTGCGAGGGCCTTGTAAATCTGCCCCACTGTCTGTAAGACAACTCCTCTCCTGATGGGGGGTGGGGGGGCTTTTCTGTGTGATCTTATCTTACTGCACAAATGACCCCTCGCATGCTAGGCTGTCTACGAACCTTTGAACAGATGAGGGAACATTATATCCTTTACTGTTGTGTTTCACTTGTGTGTTTTTTCATATAGTTTTTCACACATTTATTCACTTACAGGCAGTAGCACTAATATAGAACAGAGACCCTGACGAAAGCCTGGGGCATTTCCCGTCGAGGCTGAAACATGTTGGTCTTTTCGCAGCTATTTGTGTGTACTGCGATGATTGTGTTACACTGTTCTTGTTTTTAAATTGGAAGGGGCTGACGTTTATTAAAATAGGTTTTTGTTAAGTTCCCTATCCTTTTTTAACCACCACACATATCATTTTTGCACTGCACATTCCCATCATATCAACACCATGTGGTACAACCGAGTGATTGTGGGTCGTTACCCCGAACCGGTTATCAGGGTATGCTGGTTGTCTCAATGATCAAGAGACACAATACCCCGGAAGGATTACCAGATGAGAATATTGATCTATACAAGACTTTGATGGGAATCCTCAACTAAGGGCGACTTACGGTTGCTGGTATTTCGCATTCTGGTGATATGGTTTGTTAGTTCAATTAATCTTCTGTTCCTACGCACACGAGGTGGCATAGGTACAACACTAAAGAATCACTATAGGATTTCTAATTCAGACCCCTAAGTTTCTTTGTTCATAACTACGAACCTTTTTTAACAAATGCTCATGAAAACTGTTGTTTCATGAAGCAGGTCTGCAGAGGCAGAGAGAGTGACGTCATTATGGAGAGAGGGGGGCGTTGCCGGATATTTAGGGCCCCTCCCCAACTCAACATTGTAATGAGCAGCAGTTTGCACTGCAGGCACTTGGCACTTATAACACTTGTTAGTCACACGATCTTAAAACCGGGCATTGCCTGAATCATGTAACCCCTCCTGTCTCCGAGAGGGGGCGCGCCCGGACGCGTCGATCGGGTCTAACATTTGCTGCGAAGTGAATGGTGATGGGCCAGGAAAGTGACTCTGTGGCTATTAATTGCCCGGAGAAAATTAAAATTCGCCTCTCTCGCCATGGCGGGGAGTGCTCATCCGTCCACGCCGTGGCCCGAGTCACGCGGATATTTCATTTGTGCATCTGCCAGCTTTGCATTCAGCGCGCGCCGCCGCCGCGCGCCCCCCCAGCGCGGGGGCCGCTAGTTTGGGCAACTTGTAAACAGAAGCATTTTTCACTGTCAGGTGCAGCTTGGTTTTTCTTCTGCTCTCAGGTCCGCTGATTAAGGTTCATTCCTGTCTTCGATTGGAGCGCGCAGAGATGACCTTTCAGACATTGGGACCAGCAGGAGAGACAGCGGATGAAGGCCGATGCTGCTGGGGCCGCTGGAGGGAGGTGCGCACCGTGGGGGCGCGTGGGCACACAGGTACACACCGCTGTGTGTCCACCTCAGATGAGAAGTGTGCACCGTGGGGGCGCGTGGGCACACAGGTGCACACTTGAGAATACATCACACACCGCTGCTGTGTCCTCAGATGAGAAGTGTGCACTGTGGGGGCGCGTGTGCAGTAGGCGCGCAACACCCATTGGGCTCACAGGGCTTCAGCCCCCCCCCCTCCCTCCCCTGTCGGGTGTGTCAGCCCGGGCTGACGCGTCTTCGCTGGCAAGCATCTATTTGCAGCTGCACCCGAGTACTTCACAGGTCTTTAAAATACCATTAATTGTAAAATGAGGCTTTTGTTGTGTGTTCACCCATTCTTACAGCCAGTCTGTCTGTGGTTGGAAGAATTAGCCCCCCCTCCGAAATATTTTTCAGCGGGCATTATCTGGAGTCTTACATTTTCCATTAGCGCTTCCCTGGCCGCAGGCAGGAGCTGTCGAGACATGTCACGACGATGCGCCTCCCCCGGCTCTGACAGATGCTGTCTGATGCCCCATCCTCCAGTCCCCTGCCCTGACAGCTGCTGTCTGATGCCCCATCCTCCGGTCCCCTGGCCCTGACAGGCGCTGTCTGATGCCCCATCCTCCGGTCCCTGGCCCTGACAGGCGCTGTCCGATGCCCCATCCTCCGGTCCCCTGGCCCTGACAGGCGCTGTCTGATGCCCCATCCTCCGGTCCCCTTGCCCTGACAGGCGCTGTCCGATGCCCCATCCTCCGGTCCCCTGGCCCTGACAGGCGCTGTCTGATGCCCCATCCTCCGGTCCCTGGCCCTGACAGGTGCTGTCCGATGCCCCATCCTCCGGTCCCCTGGCCCTGACAGGCGCTGTCTGATGCCCCATCCTCCGGTCCCCTTGCCCTGACAGGCGCTGTCTCATGCCCCATCCTCCGGTACCCTGGCCCTGACAGGCTCTGTCTGATACCCCATCTCCCGTGCCCCGGCCCTGACAGGCGCTGTCTCATGCCCCATCCTCCGGTCCCTGGCCCTGACAGGCGCTGTCTCATGCCCCATCCTCCGGTCCCTGGCCCTGACAGGCGCTGTCTCATGCCCCATCCAGGCCCTGACAGGCGCTGTCTCATGCCCCATCCTCCGGTCCCCTGGCCCTGACAGGTGCTGTCTGATGCCCCATCCTCCGGTCCCCTGGCCCTGACAGGCGCTGTCTGGTGCCCCATCCTCCGGTCCCCTGGCCCTGACAGGCTCTGTCTGATGCCCCATCCTCCGGTCCCCTGGCCCTGACAGGCGCTGTCTTATGCCCCATCCTCCGGTCCCCTGGTCCTGACAGGCGCTGTCTGGTGCCCCATCCTTCGGGCTTCCGGCCCTGACAGGCGCTGTCTCATGCCCCATCCTCCGGTCCCCCGGCCCCGGCAGGTGCTGTCTCATGTCCCATCCTCCGGTCCCCCGGCCCTGGTAGGTGCTGTCTGATGCCCCCACCCCCCCCCCCCCCTGACAGGTCTGTTTGATGCTCCCCCCACCCCCCCTGGCAGGTGCTGTCTGATTCCCCATCTCCGGTCCCCTGGCCCTGACAGGTGCTGTCCGATGCCCCATCCTCAGGTCCCCTAACCCTGACAGGTCTGTCTCATGCCCCATCCTCCGGTCCCCTGGCCCTGACAGGTCTGTCTGATGCCCCATCCTCCGGTCCACTGGACTCCCCGGTGCATTAGGAAGCGCCGCGCGCACCGTAGCGCCTGTCATGAATAATTCCGCGGATGTGCTCGGCGCTGGATTCATATTCCTGATGACAAAGCAGCGCGAGAAGATGATGGTTTAATGCCTCTAATGATAATGCCCGTCGTGTTGGGTTTATCTCTCGCGCTGATTGGATTAGCTTTGCTTATATTTTAATGAGAAGGCTAATCAAAGGCTGATTGTTGAGAGAGAACCGCGCCAAGATCCGTCTCGCCGGCCTCCCGCCGCTCTTTTTATAATCAATTATCAGAAAGGATGAAGCCTGAATGCCAGCATCTTCCAGGGAGGGGCGCCCCGGTGCCTCCTGGGCCCCATGGCCTTCACCAGGAACCGAAAGTGCTCACCTTCCCAGACCTCTGCCGAGGGTCACAGGTCTGGTTCATGGGAGAGCAGGACATTTACAAAACCCACTGAGTAGGGTGTGTCGAGGGTGCAAATCTAAGAAAGCAGTGGAAGGGTCGTCTTTCCACTGTGTCTATGAGTCTTCCTGTTGACGGTCATGATCATGTTTACAGAGCCCATTGCACCCTGCTTCAGGTCATGGGACCAACGCTGGCCACCGGGCAAAGTCAATAACCACCAGTGACCACCGGAAAAAGTTTGGGACCACCAGTGGTCACTGGGCAAAGTTTGGGACCACCAGTGGCCATTGGGCAAAGTCTGGGGCCACCAGTGGTATTATTACACTGTGCAAAGGGACAGAAGTGCTTGAGGGAGACAGCCAGAAAAAAACATGCACCCTCGTGGAGAGCTTAACTGGAAAGAAAAAGGAGTGCTTGAAAAGCAAGGAGCGGTAGCATAGGAGCCGCCAATCTACAGAGATGGTAAAGAGGCTTTGCTTGAATGTGAATTTACCTTGAAAATTAAAAGACAAGAGACCTTTGGTAAAACAGAAACAGTTGGTTGAATGAAACGCAGCAGCCGGAAGATCCGGCGACAAACTCAAGATCTGAAGTCTATCATGCAGCGCATTGGTTTTGGCCGCCATTTTATACATTATTTGAAGCATCAAAAAGTAATCTGTACATTCCTTTGGAGAAAGAAATCTGGACCCAGACACGGACCCATAAATCTGGTCATTTGATAAGAAGCGTACAAGTACTGAGGTGTGGACGGGATGTGGGGCCAGTGGGTATGTGTGCAGATGAGCACATGATTCCTGTGTGTAGTGTGCATGCTGTGCTCTGATTGGCCAAGTGTCACTAACTTAGTGTGGTATCTGATGTTTTGATGTTTTGGGAATGCGTGCCCATCTAGCCAATCTCCTAATACCATTGCAATATGGCTGCCTATATGTTGGATCAATCCAGGTTTTCCTGTTCACATGTTTCTCCAAGGGTTATGTGTCACCCGCCTGTGATCTGTCCATCAGTTGCCTCAGTCCTAGGTCGCAGGGCCTGCCTGACCACATACCTCTGACTCTGGGTTGAGAGGTCGATCATATCGGGTGAATTCAACAACAGTGATGTGACTTCATTATTATAAGTTCATTTAATATGACATACATTGATATTGTATTTTTCCTATATTAACGACAACATGGAGCATAAGAGGGAAAAACAAAAGATTGCCAAGGAGGGACGTGCATAAGAAGCAGGCAAATGAAAGGGGCATGAAACCGACCAATTGTAGCAAAGGGTGGGCTCCAACCCCGCTATGTTCTTGTAAGCCCACAACATCTCGCACAGATTGCGCATGTGCTGTCTAGCAGGCAAGACCTTTAATTGTCTGTCTTGTAGGCAGTGATTAGAGTTCAGGTGTAGGGCTGCACTCTACTTGAATCTGAACACCCCTGCAGGTCCCATAACGGAGGACTGAGAAGGTTACCACTAGCTGCACATACATGGTGCCGTATTACATAAAGTGCCCCGGGGGTGCAATGGGTGTTTGAGCCCGCTCTGGACTTCCTGGGGCACTTTGGTATTACGGAAAGGGTGGCAGACGCTTGTGCTGCCCTTTCTGTAGTTCCAATAGCGCTTGCCAGCGCTACCTTCAAGAAATGTAAAGCAGCTTGTTTTAGCAGACTATAATCCCATGAATAATGAAATGAAAGGAGAACCACACCAGGTATATATATAAAATAGATGTATTTATTCTAAATACACCCCTCTAGTCTCTTTATGAGGCTAAAGGGAAAAGTACAATACGAGAACTTAAATAGCTCACAGTAAATAGAACAGTATACGTTTTGCCTTAGGGGCCTCACAAACCATATACTAAGAAAGTGGTATAAGTATCGCTGTAAAGATAGAGACAAGGCCTAGGGCCTGTAGAACCGCTGGGGCAACCAGGAACCACCCAAGGTAAGGACGCAGGAGATCCAAGGGGGACGCGTGCAGTGTCTAAACACAGCCGCGAATCACCATTGACGTCTATGGAGAAAGTTTAAGTTACAAAGTTGAAGATTAGGGACACTTAGGAGTGGACTCCGAGGGAACACCTTTAGTAATGGACACTTCGAGAGTCAAGACCCACGTGAGCACCAAAGTACTCGTGTTACCTCACCCAGGGAAGCCGGGTGCATAGGTGTCTTTTCGTGTCGGGTTTCGTAGTCGTTTCCTATGGATAGCTGCAAAGAAGTGCTGCAGGCGACCAGGAGAAGATTGTCTGGGTGGATCCAAGAGTGGATCCTAGATTGAAAGAGCCTGAAAGCAGAGGGGACAGAGTCTGGGTCACTTTCCAGTGACCAGGATGGCGAGGAGGAGATGCCAGCCGATGTTGGGTGCTTTCAAGTGATGCAGGTGAAGCTTGACTCTTCAGGCATGAGGACCAGGAGGTGTTGACAATGACCAGGAGCTGGATTCGAGCTGTTCCACAAAGGATGTCAAGTGCTGCAGCATCGGAATCCAGATTGGACCCAACAAGCCTTGGAAACAGCAACCCATTCAAGATGACAAGATTGGCTTCGGTGCAGACCAGCAAGGTCCGAGGGACTCACCCTTTGGAGGGGAGTCAGGGCACATCGGGAGAAACCAGAGAAGTACAAGAAACAAAGAATTGTCTTTCGTGGGGACCCACAAGCCAATGGACTAGAGATCACGAAGGAGCCTCGAGTGGAAATGCTGAAAGCGGGCCCACGGAACACTCGTGGAGTGTAGGCCCACAATCTTCGATGCAAAAGGTGCTCAGGGCTTGGCGTACAAGTAGCCCACTGCACAACTTCGGGAAAGCTTGGGAAGTTAGTGCAAGAGCAAATATGCAGGATGTCCAGGAGTTCCGGTCCCACGTCTCTCTTGTTCGCTATGGGTCTCAGCTTCACTGGGGACTTGTGTCAGCCTCGGAGATGTCTGGTAGTCTATATCCTGTGTCACAGTTTCTTCGGGATCCGGAGGGAGCCTCGAAAATGCAAACCAGCAAGATGCTTCTTTGGTACCTGTTTGAACAGGGGAGTCACTCCTTGACCCCAAGGGAGATTTTTTCCGTCTTCCAGTCGATATGAAATGTCGAAGGTCCAAGATTTCAGTTTCAGAGTTTCATCGCGGGTAATCTAAAGTCCTAGTGACTGGGTTCCTATACTTATGCCAAGTTTAGGGGTTGGACTAACTCTAGGGTCCCACCTATGGGAGGACCTGGGGGGGTGTTACACCCCTTCCCCTGTGTCCAGTTTTGTGCCAGAGCTGAGGCTGAGTGCCCCAGTAAACAGTTTGAACTGGGAAATGCACGGGGACACCTTGTGTGACCCAGGCACTGTCAGAAAAGCATTCACTGAATGCAACCAACCCTGCCCCAATACACTAAAGCCTGTCTGGGGAGGTGCTGGCACCTCCCCGGACAGGAAACATATTGTCCAGGCTTCCCCTGCCAGAGTTTCGTCCAGAAGCAGGAGGTCAGACTTGTGTCTGTGGCAGCAGCATCCATTTTGTGATGCTGGGGCTCTGTTTAACTATTATTGGGAAAGTGTGTACATGTCTTCTCCATCTAGAAGGGTGGAATGCTACCCCCGCCACCAGAACTGGTGGGGTAGTATTCCAAAGTGTTTGACACCTTACACAACATATTTTGATAAAGCCAAACCAAAGTTAGCATTAACCACAAGGATTATAATGCACTTAAGAGTATATGGGATGGCTGTATCACAGAACAGCTATGAGGAAGGGATTCCGAAAGCTGCAGAGGGGCTCAGCTCATACATGGGCACCCTTTCACACAAAACCAAGCACTCTGCCTTCAGGATTGTTAAGGTTTGCCATAGGAGTGACTTGTAGGTTAATATGTGTCTGTTTTAAAAGGTAGATATAGGTATACTATGTCTAAGTAAGGGGCGCTTACACCACCTTACCCAGGCTGCAAGTGCAGACCTGTGGTGCCATTTTGGATGGCTTCCCAGGGGTGGCACAATACATGCTTCAGCCCCTGGTAGGCCTCTGGGATACCTATGCCCTTGGTACCTAAGGTACCAAATACTAGGGACTCACAAGGGTAACCCAGTAACCAATCTGGTGTGCACCTAATGTACAGGATATCAATTTTTATGAGAGAACAGCTAGGCTGTGGTCCTAATTAGCAGGGCCCCAACCAGACTAAAGTCGATAAACCAGTGAAACGCAGCAAAAAGTGGGGGTAACCATAGTAAGCAGATCCTACTCTCCTACACACCAGCCTGCTAGGGACTCTCTAATCCCCTTGATAGTGCAGGCACGTGCCGCCTGCTCTGTGAAAACACAGATTGGCTGTAAAGCAGCTGCTCCATTATTCACCTGAATGCGTTGCCCTGGGGTAGCGCTAGATTGCGGCTGCCCTGGGGGCATCGCATTCATCGTAATAGGGAACACTTTCATTGTTTGCACCCGGCGCACCTTTTTAAAGGTGCACCCGGCATAAACAATGCAAATGCGCTTTAAGTGTAATGTAGCCCATGGGAAGCAAAAGCATAAATTGACATTTTGATGCGACAGAATCGAACGTGCAGGACAGCTCACATTAACCAACCCAGACAGTCATTATTAAACATGAGATACAGGCGCTACAGTAACTTATAGTCAGATACAGGCGCTAAACTTGGAAGAGAGCCCTGAAGGGCACCTTGACAGGGCCTGCACTCGGCGGGGCCTGCGCCAATCACTGGCGGAGGGCGGGGCTTCCTCCAAGCCTTGAGCATCCTATTGTCTTCTCTGGAGAGTGGAGATAAAGCCAGGCTCTGTCTAATTAAAGTCGGATGTCAGTGTCCTGACTTGACCTGGGATTGTAAGCAATCTTCTTACATGTATTCGATACCAACAGCGCTTTGAAGAAGAAACGCCTCACTGATGCTGGCAGGCATTTGCGTTGCGCTTTGTTATAAAATACTTTTTAACCACCTGAGTAATTTTAAATATTTCACAGTATACCTTATTTTGAGGAGGCACGGAGGGGGCGTCCTGGGTCCTGAGCACGAGTCCCTGGTCTGTCACGGCTTGTCTTTGCCGATTGAACGGATGCACGTGACTCCATCCCACTAACCTCCTCACTTCTGGGTCCGGCACCATTATTTAACACTTATGGGTGCCCGGACGCGCAGCGGGCGCACCGAAGGTGCGCCAAAGGCAAGCCCGTCTGTGCCCGTCATAATGCCAGATGATCCGCTGGTCCAGGGAGGGATTACTGTCGCAGAGGGGCAAGACATGCCCTAGGGCCCACGCCATCAACCTTGCCACAGATTTGTTCTCAGATCCTTGTAATGACTGTGCGTGGAGGCCTGGGGATTACACAGGGCATGCTGGGAGTATTGACAAGACAGGAGCCAATCAGCAGGGATCAAGGCATGCTTCATAAATTGCAGGTCATTGCCTAAGCATGCCGAAGATTTATGGCTCTCACTAACAACTAATGCTTGGGATGCCATTTTTCTAACAGACAATATAGTCCAAGCAAGGTTCTTGAGCTATATTATCATACTTAACTGAAAAAAGGGGAACAAACCCACCAAAAAAGAGTGAAGGGAGAAAAGCCCATGAGTGCCACAATGTCACAAAAAACCAATACATAAGTAAATATTCAAATACATTTAATAAAGTGAAATGAAAACACAAGGGCGCTCAAACAATTACACTCACGATTAATACATTAAAAAACATAAACATATTTGAAATCATAAAACAATGGCATAGACTAATAAACAAATCACATTAGACACAATACACAGTCGAAGAATAATGTGATCTCCGATTCATGCCATGTACAATGGGTCGACGGCGTTTCAACTCAAAATTCCTTTAAGGGTCATCATCAGGACAAATTAACTTCAAGAGCGAAAGCGACCACTTGATAGACTTTCTTAACGGTCTTTCTAGACGTAGAATGGTTCTTCACCTATTGTACCAAAAATATTCCAACAGGGGGACCTGGCGATTTCCAGAAGTGCCGCAAATTGGTGATCCTCCAAATTAGATTTTACAAGAAAATTCAATGGCTCAATGAATGTGGAACACGATCATCAAAAATGTTTATGAACGCACCCAAGATGCAGAAAATGTCATAAATTCAAAGGGGTATGTCCCGCGATCGCCTGTTCTACCAAAGACAACAGAAACATGGCTTAGTGCTGATTCTGTTGCAGCAGTGGCCTTGGCCACCCCACACGGTTTTAAAATATGTTGCGCCAATAGGGAGAGTGGAAAAGAGGTGGAGGGGTAGCCATTATTTTTAAGGACTCCTGGTCCCTAGTATCATCTGCTCCCCTTAATCTGGAGCGGATAAAAGCTATTAAACAATGTTTTGCCTATAGACCCTTCCACCTCCTTTTCAGGCATTCTCATCTATAGACCTCCAGATTGTGCACCTAACATAATACACGAGCTCTGCTATTACATAGCCCAGAAATCATTATTATACTTAAATTTCACTGCTTTAGGTCATTTTAACTTACATGTAAATGACCCTACCTGCATGCTGGCAGCCCAGCTAGTGCTCTCCCTCGGGAGTGCCAATCTAACGCAACATGGTACTTGCCCCACACATAAGGCAGGGCACACTTTGAACATTGTGTTCTCGAACTTAGTTTCTGTGCGCACAATGGTCCCCGTCAAATTGGTCTGGTCTGATTCCTTTCTTCTTTAGGGTGGATAAGCCCTTTCAGAGGAGGGGTAATCAAGCCTATATTAAGAGAAGTTGGAAAAACCTGCCAGCAGCGCCCCAGGATCCTATCCTTGAGGCCATCGGGCATCGTAGTCGGCTCTTCATTTCCTTTCCATCTGGTTGCAGAATATTTTGGAGTCTCAGAGTTCTTCCGTGTACGAGAAGGCCTGTTTGTTGATTCTGTGGTGTTTATGAACTTTTTAGGGTGCAAGAGCATCTGCAGAGGTAGAGATCAACTGGTTGAAGTTGGTGATGTCCTCGACTAGGTTGTTGGTGGTGTTGGGTTGGTCTGTTTCAAGTGTGCGGCACAGGTTCTATTCTGTTACAGTTCTGTCTGGGCAGGTTGATGCTGATGTGAGCTTTGGTTTGTGCCGGTGAGATTTTGAAATGGATGATGGAGTGGTCGATCCTTGTGAGCGGTAAGGCGTAGGGGTAGCTGATGATGTTGCCGGAGGTGAATATTGCATCTCAAGTGTGTCCTGTGTTGTGTGTGGGGTCTGTGATGAACTGGAAAAGTCCTATGTGGTGCACGGTCTTGAGGAGGTCGGTGGAGCAATGGTCAGAGGGGTCTTTCAGGTGAAAAATGAAATCGCCAAGAAGTGGGAAGTCCTTGGAGTTGATGGTGAGGTATTGACTTGCTACATTGCTCCTCCAGTTCAGTAAAGCCAGGAGGTAGTACCGCTCTACACGTGGTACATGCTCCACTAATAGGTGCATCAATGTCCTCAAATCTTAGATGCGGCTTGTAGCCCTCTGCTCCGTGATCTTCAGTCGCGTTCCTTTTAAATCTCTTGCGCTGTGCTAGACTCATCTACGGCTGGGTTTGATCTAGATACATATCAAGAGCGCTCTACTGATCATAAAGCTTACATCTCCCCCAAATAACACATAGCACCCTGAAACAGTAACCACCCACATCCCACAGCTGGTCTGATACAAGGGCAAACTGTGAACATGGTAAGATGCCACGGTCTGTCTGCAGTGCCTCGTACATATACCTCAAGAGAGGCAGTGTGCTCACCAGTCCTTGGGATGGCTTGGGTCCAGATTGGTGCAGATCCCAAACACACCAAACAGCATGAACACCACAGCAGCCTACCACTCCAAAATATACACAAAAAACCACTGCACCCACACTGCTGATCCTCCTCCTCACACAGAAGACAGACGGATCTGGAGAGGAACCCTCGAGATTAGGTCTTGATTCTTGAACTTAACCACGGTGTGAGGATGTAGCAATGGCAACCCATGTGCACATCTATTGCAACGTATAGTTGCATTGTGCAACACAACATAACAACATGATGTAACAGATGCATGCAGAGATGGGACATCTGGGTACCCGGTGGAAAGGATTGGCACAACACCAGGAGCATGATGGCACCCTGCTTGTGCTTGATGAGAGGTTCCCAAGCATCTGATCCAAAGACTGGCATGGTGGACGGACTGGTGTGTGTGGGTAGCTGGGAACGCTGGCCGCGATAAAATTACCAGGACGACGATAAAAATCTAAAGCAGGACGTGAAAAAAAGTGGTGATGCGCCCAATCGCAATAAAAAAAAATTGCGATAAGCTGCGGAAGGCCTGCAATTCACACACGTCATGCAGCATATGCAGGTATTTGATACCACTAGTTGCCCAGATGAAGTTCCCCATCGGGACTGGAATGCGTTGGCAGAGCTTTTCGTATTGTTGATTTATGTATTTGTAATAAAGATCTGTTTTTCCACTACTGTTGACGACTGGACTTCATGACCTGGCGCACCCCCATTTCAGTGACTGTAGTTTTGGGTCTGGAGCACAGAGGCATCAAGCAACGGCTGGCGTTGGGGTTGGTTGCGCAGGAATACTATGAACTGGGACGAGCGCATGGTGCAGAGACAGGGGCCCGGCGTTTCTTATGTGGACATGCATCCAAGACATGTGTGAGGATGTTTGATAGGGCTGGCGGTGAGACCCCTCCGACTCCGACTTTTGTTTCGCGATGGTTGGAAGGTACCAGAGGCCAATAGGTGCAGCACAGCCAGCAGCTTTGTCTGCGGAGGGATGCTGGTTATTCGCTGTGTTGGTACCGTTAAATTGTGGGTGATATGGTTCAGGATGCGGAGGAGGGTTGTCCTTTTGAGCCTGTAGTGACCAATGGCATCCTCTGGCGTAGAGTCTCTGAGGCTGGTGTATTTTAGGAACGTCCGCCGTCTTGTTCTGCACTGCCTCAGTGGTAGTTCGGAGGGGGGGGTCTGGGAGAGGTACGAGGGGAGAGGGGCTGTAGGTGGCGGCGGTGGTGGGGTGTTACCAGTTTTTCAAACTTTTCTTGACGTGGAAACCCCCAAAACACACTTGCTGAGAGTAAGAAGCACTCGACTGAGCATCAAATATTTCAGTATTGCTTGACTGCCTTTCAGGGGCGCACCTAAAGTCAGTGACTAGTTATTTGGAAAATGGTGCTACTAAAAGCAATGTTTGGGTCCATATTTTTCAAAAGTGATGAACCTCTTAGGACAATCCTGCAGCAGCGCTGGGGGCACGCACATCACTCACCTGAACTGTACGATTTGGGTACAGTATTTACAGCAGTTTGCACTTACTCATTTGGGGCATATGTACAAAGCCCTTGAGCCGCAGGTATGTCACTTTTCGCATATTAAAAGTGTCGCGCTGGCGGTGCCAGGGGCTTGTAAGTCAGCCCTGTATGGTTGATGCTGAGGCAGTCTGGCTTTCCAGGGCTGAATACACAAGCTAACAGCAGACTACAGGCCCGCCCTGGCTTGCCCACGTGACCCCTGCATAAGGCCACAGCTCCTTCACCAGATCAGGTCTTTGATCGACAGTAATCTGGAATCCGGCCATGGGTTGGTCGCGCGTGGCTTGTCCGGGGGTTCTATGGCGTGTAGTTTTCTTCTCTAGGCTGGCACCCTTCCCACGTAGAGGAGGAGCAAAGGTTTGTTTTTTAACCCTGAGACACCTATTGTCTGACACTAGGGTGCGCACCCGTCATGAATATGGAGATATATTCCTTCCTTTTTGGAAAAATATCTACAATTCGGAAAAAATGGGCAGTCATTTTTTTTATAATTGCCTCCTAAAAGCCATTTTCAATTCAGCATCGTCCCTACCATGTCATATTTAAGAAACAACGCAATAGAATGAAGGGCTGAGCACGGCGGAGCCGGCGCGAGATGGCATCTTAAATCCAATCACATTTCAACAAATAAACAAACAGAGCTTCCGAAAGGTCGCGTCTGACGGGACTGATGTTTGACGAGGTGTTTGGGGCCTTTCACGGAGCCGCGGAAGGGAGCAGAGCGGGTTCCGACATGACTGCCGCGTGTACCTGTCATCCCGGAGGGATGCCTCGTGACGCTCTGCTGTGAGCCCGATAAACAGTGTGCCATGTGGCGTCTGGGAACCCTTCCCTCTGACACTTTCTCCAGCACCCAGAGTCATCTGAACTATCAGTGTTTGTTACTGTGTAGATCACTCACTCATACGGTATGTCACCCCCATTCTAACTCATTCACTCCGTGGACTGTGGAATTTGAAAAGAAGGCTGTCTCTAGCACTAAAGCGCCTAGTGGAATGGTTACTTAGAGCTTATAAACACAGGGTCAGTTTTTGCACAACTCGGGACCCTATTCATGTGCTGTCCAAGGTCCAACAGAACCCGCTGATAGGAAATAATGGGCCAATACTATCCTATGGGGGTTCAGCACCACGGACAGCTCCCGTAGGAACCAGGCCAATGTAATGCTAATGGGCACTCAGCGCCGGGTACAGTCCTCTAGGAGACAATGAGCCAATGTTATTCTATGGGAATTCAGCACCACGGAAAGCTCTCTGGGAGGCAATACAATAATGTTATCATATCTAATCACGGCTCCAATGACAGTTCTCATACGAAACGATGGCCCAACGTTATCCTTTGGGGCTTCAGCACCACGGACAGTTCCTATAGGAAAAATCGGGCTCAGGCTACCATTGAGAAGCTCCGCACCACAGACAGTTCTCATAGGAAAGAATGTATCAATGTTATCATACAGAAGCTAGGCAGCAAGGACAGTTCTCACAGGAAACAATGAGCTAATGTCATCCTGTAGGAGCTCACACCAAGAGCATTTCCCTCAGGAAACAGTGAATCTTATTCCAAAGGGAGTTCAGCTAATGTTATCATAAAGGAGCTCTGCACCAAGGGAATTTCCATGGGAAACAATGGGCCAATGTTACCCTATGGGAGCTTAGCGCCACAGACATTTCTCTTAGGAAATAATGTGCCATTGTTATCCTACGGGAATTCACCACCAAGGAGAACTCCCATTGCAAACATTGAGGGCCTGATTCACAGAACTAACTGAAGACAAAATCCTAAACTTACTACCATTTTGGTATTCACAGAAGGCACTTACTCATTTTGGTATTCACAGAAGGCACTTACTCATTTTGGTATTCACAGAAGGCACTTACTCATTTACACTAACTTTAGGACTCCTAAATGCCTTCTGTGAATACCAAAAGTCGTAACGTTAGGATTTTTCTCAGTTTAGGAGTCCTAAAGTTAGGGCTCCTAACTTTACTACTCCTAAACTGAGAAAAATCCTAACTTTAAGACTTTCAGGATTCACAGAAGGCATTTAGGAGTCCTAAAGTTAGGACTCCTAACTTCTGTGAATACAGAAATGAGTAAGTGCCTTCTGTGAATACCAAAATGAGTAAGTGCCTTCTGTGAATACCAAAATGAGTAAGTACCTTCTGTGAATACCAAAATGGTAGTAAGTTTAGGATTTTGTCTTAAGTTAGTTCTGTGAATCGGTCCCCGAGACAATATTATCCAATGGGAGTTCAGCACTAAGGAGAGCTCTCATAAGAAAAAATGGTCCAATGTTATCCTATGGGAGCTCAGCACTAAGGAGAGCTCTCATAAGAAAACATGGTCCAATGTTATCCTATGGGAGCTCAGTACCATAGAAAGATCTCATGGGAAACAATAGGCCATTTTTATTCAATGGAAGTTCAGAATCATCAAAAGCGCTTATACAAAACTATGGATCAATGCTATCCCAGAGAAGTTCAGCGCCATGGACAGCTCTCATATGAAAGAACGCGCCAATTCACTATATAGGAACTCAGCCGCAAGGACAGGTCTCCTAGGAAACAACGGTCCAAAGTTAGTCTGTGAGAGTTCAGCACCACGGAGAGTTCTTATAGGAAACAATGAGCCAAAGTTATCTTATGGCAGATCAGCACGAATAACACTTCTCATAGGAAACAATAGGCCTTTGCTACCATATAGAGCTTGGCACCAAGGGCAGTCTCATAGGAAACAGGGGGACAGTGCCACCATATAGAGGCTCGGCACCAAGGACAGTTCCCATAGGACACAATTAGCCAGTGCTACCATATGGAAGCGCAGAACCAATGATAGTTCTCAAGAGAAACAATGGGCCAGGGCTAACATATAGAAGCATGGAACTAAGGAGAATTCTCATAGGAAAAAAATGGTTAATGGTTCCATATAGAAGTATGGAACCAAGGACATTTATCATATGAAGCAACGAGCTAACGTTATCCTGTGTGAGTTCAGCACAACCGACAGTTCTCGAAAGAAACAATAGGCCATTGTCATACTATGGGGAATAAACGCCAACCAAGGACGCCTCTGAAAAGAAACAATGAGCCATTGTCATACTATGGGGGATAAACGCCAACCAAGGACGCCTCTGAAAAGAAACAATGAGCCATTGTCATACTATGGGGGATAAACGCCAACCAAAGACGCCTCTGAAAAGAAACAATGAGCCATTGTCATACTATGGGGGATAAACGCCAACCAAAGACACCTCTGAAAAGAAAATATAGGCCATTGTCATACTATGGGGGATAAACGCCAACCAAAGACGCCTCTGAAAAGAAACAATGAGCCATTGTCATCGTACAGTAGCTCACTCCAAGAACCTCTCACTCAGGAAACAGTGAGCAAATCTTATTCTAAGGGAGTTCAGCTTAGTGCCAGCTCGCTTGTGAAACAATAGGCCAACGTTGTTATATAGGCGTTCAGCATCCAGGACATCTCCCATAGAAATTAATGAGTCAGTTTTATTCTCTGGGATTTCAGCACCGCGGACAGGTCTCATAGGTAACAATGAGCAAATGTTGTCGTATAGGAGCTCTGCACCAAGGGCATTTCCATTGGAAAAAATGGGCCAATGATACCCTATGGGAGCTTAGTGTCACAAACATTTCTTGTATAAAATAACGTGACATTGTTATCCTACGAAACTCACCACCAAGGACATCTCCCGTAGAAAAGAATGGGACAATGTTATTTTATGGGAGTTTGGCACTAAGGACAGCCCTTATAGGATAAAATGGGCCAATGTTATCCTATGGGAGCTCAGTACAACAGAAAGTTCTCATGGGATACATTAGACTATTTTTATTCTTTGGAAGTTCAGAACCATGGACAGCTCGCATAAGAAACAATATGCCAATATTAGCCTAGAGAATGTCAGCGTCACAGACACGTCATAGGGAAAAATTAGCCCATTTATTACACAGGAGCTCAGCAACAAGGACAGATCTCATAGGAAACAGCGGGCCAATGTTGTTCTGAGAGAGTTCAGCACCACAGAAAGCAACAATGAGCCAATGATATTCTATGGGAGTTCAGCACCAAGGACAGCAACAATGAGCCAATGATAATCTATGGGAGTCCAGCACCAAGGACAGCTCTCACAGGAAACAAATGGCCAATGTTATCCTAGAGGAGTCCAGCTCCCAGGACAGCTCTCATAGGAAAGAATGAGCCAATGTATTGTATAGGAGTTAAGCACCAAGGGCAGGACTCATATGAAACAACGGGCAACTGTCATTCTGTGAGAGCTCAGCATCAAGTAAAGTTCCAATAGGAAACAATGAGCCAATGTTACCTTATGGGATCACAGCACCAAGGACAGCTCTCATAAGAAACCATTGAACCAATGATATCATATAGGAACTCAGCACTGGCTGTGGCACTGCTGCATGTCTTTAATGATGACATGTATGAAACGTCCTCAGAGGAGTGCTAAAGAGAAGACACAGAAGTTAATGTTTAAATGTTCCCCTGATAGAGTTGCTCCTATTTCTTACTACCAATATCAACTCTTTCTACGGGTATTTTTTTAAAACAACCCCAAGCGTAGATGAAGTCAAATCAGTGTAAAGTTTTTTGGAAGACATTTAATTTACCGTACTTCCATTGGTCACGGTTTTGTCTCTAGGGTGCCTCCTGATAAGAAGGCCAACGTGGAGCAGTGCCTCAGAATTAGGCATGGGCAGAATTTGAATTACACCAGAGTCATTGGAATACTTTCGGTAATTCTGCGTTACTCTTTGATGTAGAATTACTGATAATTACATAATGATTCCTCCTCGCGTAATTAAGAGTAATTTGAGGGGAAAACATCCTAACGTGAAAGCACATTTCGAATGCGAAGGGGCATTTTTGCACAAAGAAATAAGGCTAAATGCTAAATTACTCTTATTGCGTAATTGATGCATAATGTCACCGATTTTTTAGGTAATTACATGTAATTATACTACACTGTACTAAGCAAATCGTGCCTACCTTTCCTCAGAATCTACTGGTCGTGGCCAAGGGGTAACTCTTCAGACCACTTCAGTTGAGATGTACTTTGTCGTGATTTCTCATGGTATTTGTGCCAGAGCTGACAACCAATCAGGAGGCTGTCACAATTGATGATTTCAGGCCCTAGCCAACCAGGTAAGAGGTAGCTTCACATTCTGTGTCCTGCAGTGGAGGGTGGCTTCCTCTGTGTCTCTCAAGTACATTCCAGCTGCACCCCAGCGTGAAATAAAACTAGGGGTGGGCAGAATGTTTAATTCCACCTGCGGAATTAGCCAAAGTTTGGTGGAATTTGGTTGGAACTCAGAAGCCAATCACCACATGGTGGAACTTTTCCGTGCAAGACACCAGAAGTTCAAGTGAAATCTGGCGTCCCCTTGTGTCATTTTCTATCATAGCGATGGCAGTCAGAGGGCTGCTTCCTGAAGAGATTTGTGCCACTCGCGCCGTATTTTGAGTGCTACTGCTGCTAAATTGCAGCGCGAGCATTGCAGCATTGATATTTCTGCCCATTGGCACAACTCTTCAGAATCTTGTAGAGTATTAATTAGGGGTGGGCGGTCAGCTACGCTCCGTGCACGGAGTGTGCGTAGTGCCGCCTACTCTGCATTTTGCGGAGCGGGCGTAGCCTGGCGGCACTACGCACGCTCCGCAGACAGAGCGTAGCTGGCCGCCACCCGCCTCCCTCCCGCCCTCCCTAAATACTTTCAATTAAAGGAGTAAAATAATTAAAACGCACTTACCTTGCCCGCCACTGCTCGCCGCGTCCCCGGGGCTCGCTATCTTCCGTCTTCCGTCTTGTTTACTAATGCGCATGCGCGGGCGGCCGCGCATGCGCATTTTCTCGTGAGAAATGCGCATGCGCGGCCGCCCGCTGTAGAGATGCAGACCAGCACAGACAGGTGTGTAGATAAACAGACCAGCAAAGACAGGTCTGTAGAGATGCAGACCACACATACAGACCTGTAGAGATACAGACCATAGAGATAGGTCTGTAGAGATAAAGACCAGCACAGACAAGTCTGTAGAGATGCAGACCACACATACAGACCTGTAGAGATACAGACCATAGAGATAGGTCTGTAGAGATATGGGCCCCGATTCACAGAACTAACTTAAGACAAAATCCTAAACTTTCTACCATTTTGGTATTCACAGAAGGCACTTACTCATTACAGTATTCACAGAAGTTAGGACTCCTAACTTTAGGAGTCCTAAATGCCTTCTGTGAATACCGAAAGTCTTAAAGTCAGGATTTTTCTCGGTTTAGGAGTCCTAAAGTTAGGAGTCCCAACTTCTGTGAATACCAAAATGAGTAAGTGCCTTCTGTGAATACCAAAATAGTAGTGAGTTTAGGATTTTGTCTTGTTAGTTCTGTTCATAGAGACAGGTGTATAGAGAAATACACCAAATAGGTCTGTAGAGGTACAGACCATAGAGATAGGTCTGTAGAGACACAGACCATAGAGATAGGTCTGTAGAGATACAGACCAGCACAGACATGTTTGTAGAGCTACAGACCAGCACAGACAGGTGTGTTGAGATGCAGACCAGCACAGTTTGCGGATCCCGGCGAATACTATTAGAAGTGGGCGGGGCATGGCTGTCTTGTTATCAATAAACTGATTACCTGGCGCACCATCGCCTTTTCCGGTGCTTCTATCACTCTGCAATCAGCAGGTCAATACCAAATGCCGCCTCACTAAGAAGCTATTTTCCTCAGACCAGGGCTGAGTTTCCCTCTAAATTGCCTGCTGAACAAACCCGATCACTTTTCTCGGTGTTTCCAATTCCGAGGCGCACGCGGGTCCACGCAACCCTCGCGCTTCCATCACCCGATGGTTAAATTAGTTTCCCATAAATTTCCCGTATGACGTGCACTTTATTGGCTCGCGCATCCTATTATTTCAAACAAAAACTGAAAGCTTTGACTTTTCCATTTAATTGAATTTATGTCTTGGAGAGAAGCGGCCGCCTCTCGGCGCAGACCTGTCAGCTCCTCTCTGCGCGGGGGACGAGGGAGGCGCGTCCGAATCTGTAATTCTAAAGTGAATTGAAGTGCGCGGAGGAGGAGCGGGAAACGGAGCACTTACCAGAACTTTCTGGAGAGAACCCAAGCAGGCCTGAGGCTCTGCAGCCCCGGGGGGTGGCAATTGACCCAGTCCCCCCCCCCCCCCCCCCCCCACTGCTACCAAGACTGGGACTATTTTCTGTCTGCAAGCAGCTCCTCCAACACAGCAGTGGTTCGACCCCTTATTTATTTATTTATTTATTTAAAAAGTTTCATATGGCACGAACAAGACCCCGAGGGGTATCAGAGCGCTTCACAATAATGGAAGGGGAGAACAAGGTAAAAAGGGAAACATTTAGAGGAAGGATCATCCCTGAGCCCCACCCTCTTCAACGTCTACATGAGCCCCCTCGCGGCCATCGTACGCAAACACCACCTCAGCATCATCTCCTACGCCGACGACACCCAGCTGATCCTCTCCCTGACCAACAACCCCGCCGCCGCCAGAGCCAACCTACATGAAGGGATGAAAGAGGTAGCCGAATGGATGACGACCAGCCGCCTGAAACTGAACTCGGACAAGACGGAGGTCCTCATCCTGGGCTCCTCTCCCTCCGCCTGGGACGACTCCTGGTGGCCTCCCGCCCTGGGCACCGCACCCAAACCGACAGACCATGCACGTAACCTGGGCTTCATCCTGGACTCCTCCCTCTCCATGACCAGGCAAGTCAACAGCGTCTCCTCGGCGTGCTTCAACATCCTACGCATGCTACGGAAGATCTTCTGGTGGATCCCCACAGAGACCAGGAAGACCGTCACCCAGGCCCTCGTCACCAGCCGACTGGACTACGGCAACGCCCTCTACGCCGGGACCACCGCCAAGCTCCAGAAGAGACTCCAGCGGATCCAAAACGCCTCAGCCAGACTCATCCTCGACATCCCACGATCCAGCCACATCTCCGGACATCTGAGAGACCTTCACTGGCTCCCCATCAACAAGAGAATCACCTTCCGCCTCCTCACCCACGCACACAAAGCCCTACACGACCAAGGCCCGAGCTACCTCAACAGCCGAGTCAACTTCTACGCTCCCAAACGCCACCTCCGATCAGCCAACCACGCCCTCGCCGCCGTCCCCCGCATCCGAAGAGCAACCACAGGAGGAAGGTCCTTCTCCTACCTGGCCGCCAAGACCTGGAACTCCCTCCCGTCCGATCTGCGCCTGACCCAAGACCACCTCTCCTTCAGGAAGAAGCTGAAGACCTGGCTGTTCGAGCAGTAGCAGCACCCCCCCCCCCCCCAGCGCCTTGAGACCCTACGGGTATGTAGCGCGCTTTATAAGTGTCACTGATTGATTGATTGATTGATTGGTAAGAGAAGATAACATAATGATCTAACAAAAATGTACAAGGATGCACACAAACATTGCTTGGTGCGGTAAGGTAGACAATACTGGGCGTTACAGTTGTTAGGCCAGAAAGAAAGAAAAAAAACATGTAGAAAGTAGACGATCAATTCATTTAAGGCAGGAACCTGTTCATTAGGATTGTTTTTACTTCATGTTTGAAAGCAGCCATGTAGGGAATTCTGTGGGTTTCCAGAGGGAGTGAGTTCCAGATACTCGGTGCCGAGCCAAAGAAGGCTCGGAGCCTTGTTCTCTTTTTGTGAAAAGTCTGAGGTTTCAGGAGTAGTGAATTTGCACTTCTTGATGTTCTGCCCCCCCCCTCTCCACCCTCCTCCCTTGATAGTTCTAGTTTTTGAAGCAAGTCACCAGGTGTTTTGAAGTGGAGGGCTTTGTGCGTCAGACAGGCAATCTTTAGTTGTATTCTTGCTTCGTAGGGTAACCACTTTAGAGGTCCTAGGGCTGGGGAGATGTGATCAGTTCTTTTTGTATCAGTGATCAGTCTGGCAGCTGCATTCAACGAAGCCCTGAGCGGGGCCAAGTTATGTTTGTGGAGGCCACACAGCGTCGCACTACCGTAGTCTAGTCTCGGCAGGACAAGCACTTGAACCACCTGCTTGAAGTCCTCTTGAGGGAGGAATGGTTTTAGGTTTCTAAGAAGCCTCGTTTGGTCGTTAGCGCCCTTACACATCATACTAATGTTCATCTTCATGTTCAAGTGTGAGTCTAGGGTGATTCCAAGAGACGTAGCTGAGTTGATGATAAAAAGGGAGCAATTGAAGGTAGTGAGGTGTTTCATTCACAGGTCAATCTTGGGGGTGTGCTTAGAGGGGATATGAGAAGGAATTCTGTTTTGGCGTTGTTGAGCAGGAGATGGTTTTCAGTTAGCCAGTTTTGAGTAGTCATCAGGGAGGGATTGAGTGAGATGAAGTCTTCAGAAAAATAGTTTTTCAGGTAAAGTTGCGTGTCATCTGCATACCCATGAAAAAGAATGTTCATAGAATTAAGAGCATTCGCTAGCTGTTCCAGGAAAATATTAAAGAGTATGGGAGAGAGTGCGGACCCATGCGGGACCCTCATCGAGACTGTAGATGGTTGGGATAGGGTATGGTTCACCTTGACTCTTTCGGATCTATTGTGAAGGAAGGACGCAAACCATTGCAGTACCCGACCGGAAAGGCCCATCCTGTGTTCCAAAACGGCTAAGAGGATATCGTGATGAACTGTGTCGAATGCAGAGGAAAGATCAAGAAGGATTAGTAGGCAGGATTTGTTATGGCCTAACATTCTTAGGATGGGATGTATGACATTACAACACATGCTTTTACCACGCATGCTTTTACATCGCAAGTTTTACAACGCATGCCTTTACAACGCATAGTGTTTTGGGGCGCTGGATAGTGAATAGTTTAATTTACTATTCCAACTCCAGTCCCCGTGGATAGTAGAGAAGGTGTTGGATAGTAAATTAAATCTATTCCCTATCCGAGAGCGCCCCCCAGCGCAATGCGTTGTAATGGTTTGCGTGGTAAATGTTGCGTTGTAAAGGATGTTTCCCTTAGGATGTCATCCATGAGAAGGAGCGTAGATTCTGTACTATGACCGCTCCTAAACCCAGATTGATGTTGATCCAAGAGATTGAAAGTCTCAATGTGTGAGCAGGGTTGCGATTGGACGCATTTTTCAAGGAGCTTAGCCAGTGTAGGGATGTTGGAGATGGGACAAAAGTTATTGAGGTCAGATCTTTCTGCATGAGGTTTTTTTGAAAATTAGTTACACCTGAGCTGCTTTTAGGCATTCAGGGATCTTACCTTGAGATAAGGAGGCATTGACAATCTTTGTCCAGATGGGGATAAGGACAGCCTTGATTTATTTGAAGACAGACGGAGGCAATGGGTCGCTGAAGTGATTAGAGGGGTTAATGCTCAAAAGAGTTTTGTAGATGTTGTTTTCACTGAGAGGAGAGAAGGAGCTCCAGGTGGCCATGTTCTTGGTGCTAATACTAAGAGGCTTTAGACTCTCAGAGAGGGCAGGATGAGCAGGACTCTCAGATGAAGTAAGTTGGGCCCTCTTAGATTCAAAATCAAGACTGATGAGTTTAGTTTTTTCCATAAAGAAGATAGGCAGATTGTCGCATGCGGGTCAGTTGTCAGTGAATCGAAGTGATTAGGTGCTCTTGCTGATTGCTGTTTGACAATTTCAAAATGTTTTTAGGGTGATTTAAGGCTTAAGTAAGTTGGGCTCTGAAGTAATCGGTGTAGTGAAGGATGATCAGGTTTCAAGTATATATTTATTTTAAGTAGATGGTACAAGGTGGTGTTTCCATAGGTGATAATTAAAGATAATAAATAAGAAGCCCACGAGGAGCAGGCTCCTTTCAGCTCAGCCCCAAGCTCCCAACTGAACTCCTCAGAGCCAGGGAAACCAACATTCTAATACATCGTCAATGACGGCAAACATTCGGCAAGGTGACAACAGTGTATGAGCAAGCAAGGAGAGAAGCAGACACTACACATCTTCCTCTTTTATCATAGAAACAATATGTAGGATGTCACATAGTATTAGCAAATGAACCAAAGAGAATAATAAGGAAACATCATGAAAAGAATAGAAAAAGAGAATAGTAAGGAAACAATAAAAAAATAGAAAGGGAAGAAAGAAATTAAAGAACAATGTAAGGATGAAAGAATTAATTTCATAAAAGAAACAATGTACGGATGAAAGAAAGAATTTCATAGAAAATAGGAGAAAATAGAAGATAAAGGAGATAGACATCTTCTCCCTAAAAATTAATGAAAGAGAAGTAACAATACAGTAACAAAAGATCGAAAAGAGGACAAGAATACAAACAAACCGTTGAGGGTTACATCAAAACACAACTGTTGGCCAGACAGGTATGGAGATGATCACCAATGAACGTCAGAGAAAGAAGAAAACAAGCAGAATATAGAAGAAAAGTACTTCTGAAAGAAGAAACCAGAAGGAAACTTCTAGCTAAATAGCGGAAAGAAAGGTGAGAACATGACACCTAAAAGGAGTACGAACATGAATTAAATTTGAGTAAAAACTTCAATTGCCGTGAAAATCAATGAATAAAATCTTTGCGCAAAGGAGAAAACTGGCATAAGAATTGTTGAAAAATCACAGAGCTCATGAAGAAGAGTAATGAAGGTTCCGTGCACAGAACCATCAAAGTTGAAAACTGACGTCAGCATTTATAATATGAAACAAGAATGTACATTCAATCAGAAGAAATGCAGATACATTGAAAATTACATTAAATAGCTTAAAAAGCAAACAGGCAATGCCTTCGAAGTCTCAGCAAACGGGCAATGCCTTTAAAGGCTCAGCAAATAGACAATGCCTTCAGAGGCTCAGCAAATGGGCAATGCCTTCAGAGGCTCAGCAAACGGACAATGCCTTTGGAGGCTCAGCAAACGGACAATGCCTTTGGAGGCTCAGCAAACGGACAATGCCTTTGGAGGCTCAGCAAACGGACAATGCCTTTGGAGGCTTAGCAAACGGACAATGCCTTCAGAGGCTCAGCAAACGGACAATGCCTTTGGAGGCTCAGCAAACGGACAATGCCTTTGGAGGCTCAGCAAACGGACAATGCCTTCAGAGGCTCAGCAAACGGGAAATTCATTCAGAGGCTCAGCAAACGGGCAATGCCTTCAGAGGCTCAGCAAACGGGCTATCCCTTTAGAGGCTCAGCAAACGGACAATCCCTTTGGAGGCTCAGCAAACGGACAATGCCTTTGGACGCTCAGCAAACAGACAATGCCTTTGGAGGCTCAGCAAACGGGCAATCCCTTTAGAGGCTCAGTAAATGGACAATGCCTGTGGAGGCTCAGCAAATGGACAATGCCTTCGAAGGCTCAGCAAACGGGCAATCCCTTTGGAGGCTCAGCAAACGGCCAATCCCTTTGGAGGCTCAGCAAACGGCCAATCCCTTTGGAGGCTCAGAAAACTGACAATGCCTTTGGAGGCTCAGCAAACGGACAATGCCTTCAGAGGCTCAGCAAACGGGCAATGCCTTCAGAGGCTCAGCAAATGGGCAATTCATTCAGAGGCTCAGCAAACGGACAGTGCCTTCAGAGGCTCATCAAATGGGCAATCCCTTTAGAGGCTCAGCAAACGGACAGTGCCTTCAGAGGCTCAGCAAACGGGCAATGCCTTCAGAGGCTCATCAAATGGGCAATCCCTTTAGAGGCTCAGCAAACGGACAGTACCTTCAGAGGCTCAGCAAACGGGCAATGCCTTTGGAGGCTCAGCAAACGGGCAATGCCTTTGGAGGCTCAGCAAACGGGCAATCCCTTTAGAGGCTCAGCAAATGGGCAAGGCCTTAGGAGGCTCAGTAAACGGACTATGCCTTTGGAGGGTCAGCAAATGGGCAATGCCTTTGAAGGCTCAGCAAACGGACAGTGCCTTCAAAGGCTCAGCAAACTGGCAATGCCTTTGGAGGCTCAGCAAACGGACAATGCCTTTGGAGGCTCAGCAAATGGACAATGCCTTTGGAGGCTCCGCAAACGATCACTGTCTTCGGAGGCTCAGCAAACGGACATTTCCTTCAGAGATCATCAAACGGACAATGCCTTCAGAGGCACCCACAACAGTTCATCTGAAGACGTAGATATCCACAACAGTAAGCGGAAATCAGCAAATGTGGCAGGTGGAGGTCCGCCAGGGGGTATACACCCGTTACAACGCATCTTTTACTCCGCACTACCATTACAACGCGACTTTTACTCCGCATACCATTACAACGCATTGCACTGGGGGGCGCCCTAGGATAGGGAATAAGTATAATTTACTATCCAACACCTTCCCTAGGGTCCACGGGGACTGGAGTTAGAATAGTAAATTATACTTACCACTATCCAGCACCTCAAAGCGCTATGCGTTGTAATGGTATGCGTTGTAAAAGTCGCGTTGTAACGGTATGCGGAGTAATAGTATGCGGAGTAACATCATACATCCCCGCCAGGGGCCCCCTGGTGAGCAGGGCTAGCAGTCAAACCCTGTATGAGGACCAAAGACCTGCAAGAGAAGACACTGGGCAGAACAAACAGGCAGATGTAAAGTGCACATTAAGAATGCAACAGGAGAAAAAACAGGAGGTGGTTTTAGAGTTTGATGGACGGGTTGCTTCTTCACTAATATGCTGGATATCCCGTCGCGGCCACATATTACAAGTCCCATAGGATATAATGCACTTGAAATGCAGGGGCCAGGACATCGAACCGGCTGCCAAACTTTAAATCAGCAGCAAAGAGTCCTCTAGATGTACCTTTAAAGCACCGGGGCGAACACCAACCCAGCCTCCCAAGAGGAACACAAAGGAGCAGTGAGTTTAAACCCCTTTTCCAAGGTTATTCCCAGTGTTGCTGCAGGGGTCAGGGATGGGTCAAGCCCTGCAGGGTGTCTACCATGAGTGGTGCATTCTGCCTTCAGGGTTTGTGGCGTGGATTGTCAAACCTGTCTTTCAGCAGCAATGGAGCTGGAGTACAGCCCTCATGGGCGGAGTAAAATGGGTGTCCACCTGTTTAAGGAGGTCAGACAAGATACTTTTCATTCATTTAAACATTGATGGTTTTCTTTCCTACTTTTTGTAAATTGAACTGGATGGATACGTAGAGAGCTTTATTCGATCTTTCAAGTAAACCACTACAGTGTACACAATAAAAAAACTGTACAAAAGAAAAAATGTAAAAAGGTCTAAAACACAACCACTACAATTAACTATAGGCAAGTTAAAAACAAGTGTCTAGCATTACAAATCTAAAAAGCATCATCATAAACTTGTCAGCGATAAAACTTCAACGCCCATGCAGAATCCCACATAAAAAGCAAGTTATGAAAAAACAAACGGGGAGACTTTATCGATTGCAGATACAAGAAGGCAGGTCTCATTTGCCTGAAACTCAAAGGCAAAAGAAGCGGAAAGATATACTTATGATGAAGACTATTAAATATTGGGCATGTCATGACAATATGAAAGGTATCGAGGGTGGAAAATCATCGCAAGAACATGCCTGTAAGTCTGAAGTTTTAGGCCAAGTCCCTTTAGGCAACAACAGTTGATAGAACAGATTAAATCTGAAATAGGTTAACAGCCTGTGATGAGAATTAGACATCTCCAATGTCAAGTAGGGTTACATCACAGGGACAGTTTTAACCATTAGACAATGCTACATAGAGCTCTTGTGAAGAAACCTTGGGTGGTGAACTCCGCTCCGCTCGTTGAGGTTGCGGCGTTTTCCGCACTCCGCGTTACGCGCAGCTCGCAGAGTTCTGAAAAACTCCGTCACGCAAGTTGGAGAACGCAAGTGAGGAACTTCAAAATAAAACTCCCAGCGAGATTTCTCAATACGGGGGGGTCAGGTTTCTCATTGCCAGTGGTCGCATTGAGAAAGCTGCCGCTCGAGCAAAAATCCACTCGAGTGGCAGAAAGGAAAGCAGCGCTCGCTTGCACTGTGCTCTGTGCCGTTCGCGATGATTGCAAAGTGCGGACAAGCATCCAGCACTGAAAATCACTGCGAACGGCAATTTTTCTACCTCATTACGCCGCTTGTGGAGCTTTGCGTAGCGCTGCAGTTTTTTTTCCAACTTCGCGGAGTTTTGCATAGCGCAACTCCACCCAGGGTTATTGGGAAGTGCTGTGGACTCTCACTCCGCTGCCATCCTGGCGAGAAACGCCTGTTTTATCCAAGAAACATCCCCCCTCACAATGCGCTCTGGTTCAACTAACCTCAGTGCAGCCCGAGAGGTTAAGGGTCGTCTAATTTATGAGAGCTATGGCATAAGCAACACAGAATCCACAGCCAGCCAGTCTAGAAGATAAGTCTGTTAAGGTTCCTTCCTCCTTGAACCCAATGTACAGCCATAGAAGCAAGGAGTGTATCCAATGAGGCTAGAAATAGACCCAGCCCAGCTTCCTCGTGAAGCATTCCAAAAGAGATACTCTTGGGCTCTGAGGAGACCTTTGCATGGCCTGTAATTGGTAACATGAGACAAAACCCCAAATGTTGCACCCGTAACAAGTTACCGTAATACACTCAACCATGAATACTTTAAGCATGGTGTCCAAGTGTGTATGCCCTATGTGCGTACACAAGACATTAACCCCACTTATTGATGTTTTAAACCTAATGATGTCTTTCTTGAGCAAGGGTTGCAAAGTACTTTTGGAATCACGTAGGATCCCTAGGTACTGGAAACGATCGACCCAAGAGATCGAGCGTCCTTTCATGGAGAAGCTTTTGGAGCTAGTGTTTCTGGAACTTAACGTAAGTGGTGGTAAGGTCAACCTCATCCACAACGATTACAAAAGGTCTGGGAGACGCGGTATACCCAGGGTCATGCGTGACATTAGAACAGCGGTGTCCGCCTGTACAAGAACAGGCAGACGACGACCGCCCACGCTAGGTACATCCAACCCTTGGTCCAATAGAGCCAGTTCTAGACCATTAATATAGAGAGTGAAGAGAAAAGGGGCCGGGATACACCCCTGGCACACTCCACTCTTCAATTTAAAGGGCTGGGTGCCTTCCCCATTCACCCTGTTTCTTACCGAAGCAGCTAGGCCAGAGCTTAGCTCTATTAACTCTGTCAAAGGCCGAGCTTAAGTCTATGAAGGCCAAATGACCCGCCCCCTCCTTCGCCCGGGTGGACTTCGCACCTCACATGTACAGGTCCAGGGTCTGATCATCGGGGCCCGCCCTCTTCTAAACCCGTATTGTGCTTCCGACAATACATTCTTGTCTTTCGCCCAGGTGCGGAGGTGATCCCGCAAAACCCTCCCTAACCTCACTGTCCACCAGGGAAATGGGTCAGTAACAGGCGGTGTTTACCTTGAGTGGTGCATACTGCTCTCAGGGTTTGTGGGGAGGCTTTTCAACCCTGTCTTTCAGCAGGGATATGGCTGGACCACTGCTCTCGTAAGCGGAGTTACAGGGGTGTCCACCTGTTTAAGGAGGTCAGACGTCATACATCATACATTTCCTTAATTTACACATACAAGTTTTTGTTTCCGTCTTTTTGTATTTTAGGTTATTTCTCATCCACTTTTGTTCCATCATTTTCTTTGTTTATTGACCATGTTTTTAGTTGGATAATTTACTTCCTCCAGCCTCTCATGAAGATCCATCACTCACTAGGATTTCTTCCTCCAGCCTCTCGTGAAGATCTATATCTCACTAGTGTTTCTTCCTCCAGCCTCTCGTGAAGATCTATCTCTTACTAGTGTTTCTTCCTCCAGCCTCTCATGAAGATCCATCAATCACTCACTAGTATTTCTTCCTCCAGCCTCTCGTGAAGATCTATCTCTTACTAGTGTTTCTTCCTCCAGCCTCTCGTGAAGATCTATCGCTCACTAGTGTTTCTTCCTCCAGCCTCTCGTGAAGATCTATCGCTCACTAGTGTTTCTTCCTCCAGCCTCTAGTGAAGATCTATCTCTCACTAGTGTTTCTTCCTCCAGCCTCTAGTGAAGATCTATCTCTCACTAGTGTTTCTTCCTCCAGCCTCTCTTTAACATTTATCACTCACTTGTGTTTCTTCCTCCCAATCCTCTCATGAAGATCTATATCTCACTAGTGTTTCTTCCTCCAGCCTCTCGTGAAGATCTATCGCTCACTAGAGTTTCTTCTTCCAGCCTCTCGTGAAGATCTATCGCTCACTAGTGGTTCTTCCTCCAGCCTCTAGTAAAGATCTATATCTCACTAGTGTTTCTTCCTCCAGCCTCTCGTGAAGATATATCTCTCACTAGTATTTCTTCCTCCAGCCTCTGGTGAAGATATATCTCTCCCTAGTATTTCTTCCTCCAGCCTCTCGTGAAGATATATCTCTCACTAGTGCTTCTTCCTGCAGCCTCTCGCGAAGATCTATCTCTCACTTATATTTCTTCCTCCAATCTCTCATGAAGGTCTATCTCTCACTAGTGTTTCTTCTTGCAGCCTCTCATAATGATCTATCGCTCACTAGTGGTTCTTCCTCCAGCCTCTAGTAAAGATCTATATCTCACTAGTGTTTCTTCCTCCAGCCTCTCGTGAAGGTCTATCGCTCACTAGTGTTTCTTCCTCCAGCCTCTTGTGAAGATCTATCGCTCACTAGTGTTTCTTCCTCCAGCCTCTCGTGAAGATCTATCTCTCACTAGTGTTTCTTCCTCCAGCCTCTCGTGAAGATCTATCTCTCACTAGTGTTTCTTCCTCCAGCCTCTCATGAAATCTATCACTCACTAGTGTTTCTTCCTTCAACCTCTCGTGAAGATCTATCACTCAATAGTGTTTCTTCCTCCAGCCTCTCATGAAGGTATATCTTTCATTTGTGTTTCATCCTCCAGCCTCTCGTGGAGATCTATTTCTCACTAGTGTTTCTTCCTCCAGCCTCTCATGAAATCTATCACTCACTAGTGTTTCTTCCTCCAGCCTCTCATGAAATCTATCACTCACTAGTATTTCTTCCTCCAGCCTCTCGTGAAGATCTATCGCTCACTAGTGTTTCTTCCTCCAGCCTCTCGTGAAGATCTATCTCTCGCAAGTGTTTCTTCCTCCAGCCTCTTGTGAAGATCTATCTCTCTCTAGTGTTTCTTCCTCCAGCCTCTTGTGAAGATCTATCTCTCACTAGTGTTTCTTCCTCCAGCCTCTTGTGAAGATCTATCTCTCACTAGTGTTTCTTCCTCCAGCCTCTAGTGAAGATCTATCTCTCACTAGTGTTTCTTCCTCCAGCCTCTAGTGAAGATCTATCTCTCACTAGTGTTTCTTCCTCCAGCCTCTCTTTAACATTTATCACTCACTTGTGTTTCTTCCTCCCAATCCTCTCATGAAGATCTATCTCTCACTTGTGTTTCTTCATCGAAGCCTCTTGTGAAGATCTATTTCTCACTAGTGTTTCTCCCTCACAGACTCTCCTGGTGAAGTATTCCTCAACCCCACCTCCCTGCCGTGTTTCCTTCCCACAGTCCCTCATGAAGCGCTGCCCCGTGTTTCTCTCTCACACTCTCTTGATGAAGTATTCCTCTACCCCTACCCCCACTCGTGTTACTTCCAACTGCCCCTCGTGATGCTCTGCCCCCCGTGTTTCTCTCTCACAGACTCTCCTGATGAAGTGTTCTCTCCCCCACCTCCATCTCCCTGCCGTGTTTCCTTCCCACAGCCACTCGAAAAGCGCTCGCCCCCCGTGTTCCTCCTTTCAAGGCCCTCGTGAGTCGTGACTCTGCCCCCCCCCCCACGTTTTTCTCTCACAGACTCTCCTGATGAAGTATCCCCCCAGTGTTTCCTTTCCACAGCCCCCTGTGAGGCTCTGCCCCCCGTGTTTCTCCCTTCAAGTCCCTCGTGTCGCCCCCCCCCCGTGTTTCTCTCTCAGACTCTCCTGATGAAGTATTCCCCCCTCGTGTTTCCTTCCCACAGCCCCCCGTGTCGCTTTTCCCCCCTCCACCCCCTCCGTGTTTCTCTCCCTCACATACTCTCCTGATGAAGTATTCCCCCCTCGTGTTTCCTTCCCACAGCCCCCCGTGTCGCTCTTCCCCCCTCCACCCCCCCTCCGTGTTTCTCCCTCACATACTCTCCTGATGAAGTATTCCCCCCCTCGTGTTTCCTTCCCACAGCTCCCCGTGTCGCTCTGCCCCCCCCCCCATTGTGTCTCTCTCACAGTCTCTTGGTGAAGTATTCCTCGCCCCCTGCTGCCCCCCCTCCCTGTTTCTCCCTTCCAGCCCCTCGTGGAGCGATACCCTCCTCGGCCCCCGTGTTTCTTTCCCACAGCCCCCCGTGTCGCTCTGCGCCCCCCCCCCCCCGTGTTTCTCTCTCACAGACTCTCTTGGTGAAGTATTCCTCACCCCCCTCCCTGTCCCTGCCGTGTTTCCTTCCCACAGCCCCTCGTGCGACGCCGCCCCCCTCTAGGCGCTGCGCGGCCTTTGAAGTCGGGCCTGTAGCGCCTGACGCCGCCTTTGTTGCCAGTCGGAGGCCTTGGCAGCGCCGGGCTCGAGAGCTGTAAAATCCTCCTCTTTGATGTTTCTCTTAATCTTTTTACAATTCCGCACTCGATTCAATTAATTTCGACGAGTCTGGTCGTTGGCTTTCACCTTGAGGATACATCCAGATAATACCAGCAAAGATTAAAAAACACGGAAAACGAGCGGCGCAAATCCTTCGGTTCCTTCAAACGCAGCAACGTGGGCTCAAAAGCAGCCATACGAATGAGACAAGCACGCGGGGAGGGGCCCTGCACGAGCCCAGGGGCCCTTCCTGGCACTTCTGGGCGCTTTCATCTAAACTGGTACACAGTGTACCTACCTTTCATGTCTGTGGTAGTGTGAAGTGAACTCAGTCTACAAAGTAACACGAATATTATAGAAGTGGACAAACTCTGCCAAGGGCCTGGCGCATGCACCTCCCCGGAGAGATCTCTAGTCTGTGCCCAGACATGGCCCCCTCCCTGTGCCAAGGGCCTGGCGCAGCACCTCCATGGAGAGACCTCTAGTCTGTGCCCAGACATGGCCCCCTCCCTGTGCCAAGGGCCTGGCGCACCACCTCCCCGGAGAGACCTCTAGTCTGTGCCCAGACATGGCCCCCTCCCTGTGCCAAGGGCCTGGCGCAGCACCTCCCTGGTGAGACCACTAGACTGTGCCCAGACATGGCCCCCTCCCTGTGCCAAGGGCCTGGCGCAGCACCTCCCCGGAGAGACCTCTAGTCTGTGCCCAGACATGGCCCCCTCCCTGTGCCAAGGGCCTGGCGCATGCACCTCCCTGGAGAGACCTCTAGTCTGTGCCCAGACATGGCCCCCTCCCTGTGCCAAGGGCCTGGCGCAGCACCTCCATGGAGAGACCTCTAGTCTGTGCCCAGACATGGCCCCCTCCCTGTGCCAAGGGCCTGGCGCACCACCTCCCCGGAGAGACCACTAGTCTGTGCCCAGACATGGCCCCCTCCCTGTGCCAAGGGCCTGGCGCAGCACCTCCCTGGTGAGACCACTAGTCTGTGCCCAGACATGGCCCCCTCCCTGTGCCAAGGGCCTGGCGCAGCACCTCCCTGGAGAGACCTCTTGTCTGTGCCCAGACATGGCCCCCTCCCTGTGCCAAGGGCCTGGCGCAGCACCTCCATGGAGAGACCTCTAGTCTGTGCCCAGACATGCCCCCCTCCCTGTGCCAAGGGCCTGGCGCACCACCTCCCTGGTGAGACCACTAGTCTGTGCCCAGACATGGCCCCCTCCCTGTGCCAAGGGCCTGGCGCAGCACCTCCCTGGTGACCACTAGTCTGTGCCCAGACATGGCCCCCTCCCTGTGCCAAGGGCCTTGCGCAGCACCTCCCTGGAGAGACCTCTAGTCTGTGCCCAGACATGGCCCCCTCCCTGTGCCAAGGGCCTGGCGCATGCACCTCCCTGGAGAGACCTCTAGTCTGTGCCCAGACATGGCCCCCTCCCTGTGCCAAGGGCCTGGCGCAGCACCTCCATGGAGAGACTTCTAGTCTGTGCCCAGACATGGCCCCCTCCCTGTGCCAAGGGCCTGGCGCACCACCTCCCCGGAGAGACCACTAGTCTGTGCCCAGACATGGCCCCCTCCCTGTGCCAAGGGCCTGGCGCAGCACCTCCCTGGTGAGACCACTAGTCTGTGCTCAGACATGGCCCCCTCCCTGTGCCAAGGGCCTGGCGCAGCACCTCCCTGGAGAGACCTCTAGTCTGTGCCCAGACATGGCCCCCTCCCTGTGCCAAGGGCCTGGCGCATGCAACTCCCTGGAGAGACCTCTAGTCTGTGCCCAGACACGGCCCCCTCCCTCTGCCAAGGCCTGGCGCAGCACCTCCATGGAGAGACCTCTAGTCTGTGCCCAGACATGGCCCCCTCCCTGTGCCAAGGGCCTGGCGCACCACCTCCCCGGAGAGACCACTAGTCTGTGCCCAGACATGGCCCCCTCCCTGTGACAAGGGCCTGGCGCAGCACCTCCATGGAGAGACCTCTAGTCTGTGCCCAGACATGGCCCCCTCCCTGTGCCAAGGGCCTGGCGCAGCACCTCTCTGGTGAGACCATTAGTCTGTGCCCAGACATGGCCCCTCCCTGTGCCAAGGGCCTGGCGCAGCACCTCCCTGGAGAGACCTCTAGTCTGTGCCCAGATATGGCCCCCTCCCTGTTCCAAGGGCCTGGCGCAGCACCTCCCTGGTGAGACCACTAGTCTGTGCCCAGACATGGCCCCTCCCTGTGCCAAGGGCCTGGCGCAGCACCTCCATGGAGAGACCTCTAGTCTGTGCCCAGACATGGCCCCCTCCCTGTGCCAAGGGCCTGGCGCAGCACCCCCCTAGTGAGACCACTAGTCTGTGCCCAGACATGGCCCCCTCCCTGTGCCAAGTGCCTGGCGCAGCACCTCCCCGGAGAGACCTCTAGTCTGTGCCCAGACATGGCCCCCTCCCTGTGCCAAGGGCCTGGCGCAGCACCTCCCCGGAGAGACCTCTAGTCTGTGCCCAGACATGGCCCCCTCCCTGTGCCAAGGGCCTGGCGCACCACCTCCATGGAGAGACCTCTAGTCTGTGCCCAGACATGGCCCCCTCCCTGTGCCAATGGCCCGGCGCAGCACCTCGCGGGTGAGACCTCAAGTCTGTGGGTGTGTCTGTGCCCAAACGTGCCCCCCTGCTGTGCCAAGGGCCTGGAGACGCACCTCGCGAGTGAGACCTCTAGTCTGTCGTTGTATCTGTTCTACTGCAGATGGCAGGGGTCTCGGCTGCACCGCCTCTCTTGGGGTGTGGCCAAGACTGGTTTTCTTTGCATATGGTTGGCCCCTGGGTTTAGTGTGCAGGGGAGAAACACTAGCTTTGACCATGGCTTGGACTCATTCCTGGTGCTTGAGGTTAATCCCAGGGGCCATCAGTATTGGCCCTCAGTTCTTCAGCGTCCTCTCAGGTGCTGCTCTTGGAAAAGGATGCATATCTGTCCCCACCCTGTCCTCTCTGACTCCAAGCCCTGCCTCCTTCATTTGTCACTTGCACGAACACACGTGTGGTGACTCGAGGTGTCTCCTTGCCCTTCGCCTCAGTGAACCCCCTGCACCCCGAGGACTTTGGACCCTCCGCCTCTGCCTGGAGTCCGAGGAGCTCACGATGGTTTAGTCTCCTGGTTCTGTTGTCTTCGCGGCCTCTTGGTGAGATCTCTTGCGGCCTGGTGCAGTTTCTTATTCAGTTGTTTTGTGAAGGGAGCTGCGCCTCTTCTCCCTCACTGCAGCACGACGTGGAGGGCGTTGGCAGACATCTAGTGAGAGGAGGGAGCGTTTCAGTGAGATCAGGTGCCAGGGAGAGCCTCTCCCGTGTTCTTTATCAGTACTTAATTTGCGCCGGTGGTTGCAGGTGGGGAACACCCGCGCTCATTTCAGGGCACATGTAGTTATTTTAACTCAGCAGAGTTTGACCGAGCAAGAGAGTGAAAAACGCATAAAAGTAAAGAACGAGGAAAAGAAAGATGGAAACAAATGAGAGGCGAAGGGAGCAGGTACCTACAGGGGTGAGATAAATGGGCAGGGAGTACCTGGGGTGATTTAAAGAGGCATTGGGTGGAATAAAGGGGCGACATAAAGGGTCCGGGGGGTTTGAGGAGGGTTAAAGGGGCATGAGATGGAATGAAAAATGGGCAGGTTTGGTGGTCAGCGGCTGACATTCAGCAGCGCAATCCGTGGGCTTCAAAGAAGAACCCTGGCCCCGGCATGGAAGCTTTACAAATTAAGCATTGCTCTGTAACCATGGCCCCTTTGACAGAAGAGGGCAGTGGATACCGACTTGGATAGTTCAGAATTCAGGTATGTTATACACTGTTGGGAACTCTGATACCGCTTCTGAGCAGACATTGCACAGCCAGGGGTTCCGGGGTCTTTGACGCTTTAAACTATGTTGAGAGAGGGGTGTGCAGCCGTGGGCGAGGGTCTTCTACATAGTGCAGTGGCACCTTCTGAAGGTTCTTTGACCTTTTACTTAAATAGACTTCTTGAATTGTAAAGAGAAACCTGAACACAATCCTGGCGCCCACTGGACACAAACGAGGCGCTTTAAGAGCTGTGTGAAAGAAGTTGCTCTCTCACAGCTTCAGATCAGGCCTGGGCGAAGTTTACATTTTGCTGATTTCGAGAATTGTACATATAACTTGTTATGTGAATTTTCCAAAATTATGCAATCACACTCTCCTGTAACTGAAGGCTGTTCACTCTAAAAAGTTACTGTGAACGGCCTTTCTTACAGCGGGAAGAACAGAATGCCAGGAGCTGCTGTTCACGGCGCTTTTTATTTGCACAATTTTTTAGCACAAAAAGTGTCAAAAATGAATGCGAAGATGCATTTTGAACAAAAATATAACACCGAATGACAGGATTTGCATTTAATATTAGACAAACATTGCGCACCCCTAGTTCAAATGCCTCCCTTCCTCAACTTACCTTTTCTGTCAAGATTACGCTCCACAGGGTCCGGTTGTTGCTATTAGGGGTCCACCTCCAAATGTTACCAACACCCTGATCTTAGAATACAGGGAGTTCGAACCATTTGGCGAGGGATAAAAGGGAAGGGGAAGGAACTGCTGGGACAAAGGCTCTGAAATGACACAAGAACAGAATGCAATGTTATACAAGGCATATAAGTGAAACAGCTACTCTCATAAATTCTCACTATGAGGAAATAGTCTGATGACCCATAAACACACCTTAAACAAGGAGCCAGCAAGCATTCAGCAGTTCAAGAAAAGAAACGAAATAAACGTATAGCCCAGTTCTCTACTCTTGAACAAGAAACTTCTGTATTCAATAATAGTTGAGACTTTCTGGCTTTCTATAACCGTAAGAAGTTCAGCAAGAGCAAAAGACCTCCAATGAGCTTGTAACAGTATCACGGTTCCAAGTTCCTGGAATATTGTATAGCCATATTCCGTCTAGGATAAAGGATATGTAGTTTATTACAATGGAGAATGTCATACACACGGCAGAACGTAGTAGCCACCCCAATTCTCCACTGTACCAATGGAGAAAAGAAATTCCACGGATACACAGCAGTAAGTGGTCCCCAAACACACCTTACTCCGCTACAAACGTATAAATGATTAATCGTACACAGTAACGCGTGGCCAGACACTCACTGCGTTCCGCTATCAGGAATGAAGCATCCAACGTCACAGCAACATGTAGTAATACCACTATGTTCCGCAATGTATCCAATAGATGACAGAGTACCAAACGTTAACGCGTGGCCAGCCGACACACAGCGTTCTGTTAACCCCCAAGGTGCAGCCGCGCTGGAAGTACTCTGCAGGAACGGCAGCAGCAAGAGAAACTAAGAGTAACCGGTAACGCGTGGTCAGCCGACACACAGCGTTCCGTTACTAGGAGGGAGGCGAAGTTGCTCAGTGTTCACTCAACAACCACGGTGATCGAAGGAGACCAAAGACAGGAAAGGATTCTCTTTACAGTAAGCCAACAAAAGACAAGAGATCTGTTCGCACGGACATCAACCCAGGAAGGAGGAAACAAACAGAATTACGCGCATTCGCTTCAGCGCGTGAGGTCATTAAGTACCTCCCTCAGAGAAGGCTCATGGGAGTTGTAGTTTTCGGCATTAGGTAGGCGCGAAGGGAATCTGAATCCTGACATTTTCCTAGTCTTTACAAAACAAAGTTTATCTCAACCCTCCCCTCCTTCTCCCCCCTCAACCCCCCAGGCAGCAGGCGAACTCCCCTGCAAAGCTTCCGCTCCAACTTTCCAATGTTTGTCTTTCTGTTTCTCCCTTTTTAATTTAGAAGCGCCCCCTGTGGGTGGAGTGTTCTAATCGCATTGTAGCCCTTCGGCCCCATTAAAGCTCTTCTACCCCTTGTTAAAGGCCCTCAGTGGGTGGGGTGTTCTAATCCCACTGTAGCCCTTCTGCCCCATTAAAGCACTTCTACCCCTTTTTAAAGGCCCTCTGGTCTGAGCTGTAGGTCTGGACTCAGGTCATTAACTTGAGTCTAGGGCCATTAACAATCAGTATAGCACTCGGCAGCGGGCTATAATCAAAAGCTCAGTCTGGCCTCTTCCAGGAGTGCGCGCTTGCATGCACACACATTGACACAGAAACACCCACAACTCACACCAACACCCACACTGGCCTCCTCCAGGAGTGCGTGCGCTCACACACATAGAGACACACAGACCCACACACGTAGACACACACACACATAGATCCACACACACTGTTACTTTGCTAAGCAGTTTATATGCTGCTTCGCCTAGTGTAATCTGTTTATTGGCTAAGACAACTTTCACAAAGTATGCACAACACACACCGTCATCTGCCGTGGATGCAGCAGGCAGCAGGCAGTGCTCAGAATGAGTTCACACTCAGACTTCAGCATTTTATTGAAAGTGGGTTAGATCTTCCCAGAAGGCCCTGCACTGACGGCCTGAAACCTGAAGTTTGTCCTGGAAGCCGCTCCATAAATGAAGCTCTTCCAGGCCTATTTATGAACCATTAAAAAGATGTGACATTACCCACCTCTGACAAGCCCCTCGCCGTGGAGCGAGTGGAAGCAAGAGCAGTTTGGGGACTCCTTCATGCCTGTGGGTGACGCGCACTCATAGACTCTGGTGCAGGAGACATGGGCAGCGATGAACAACCAGCGCTCATACAGCCTGCTGTGTGACCCTGCGCAACACTAGGAGGGTACCGGCTGGCTTACTGGAGAAGGACAATCCATCCGGCACGGTGGTGTTTTAAATTAAAATATTAGCAGCCAAAAACTCAACGAGGGGGTTTTAACAGCAACTGACCAATGGGATACATGCAAAGGAGGAGGCTGTGCAGTACACTCTTACAAGAGCTGCTGTAGAGTAAGGGTGCTGGCATTAGCAACGTGCACGCATGTGCAGAACCTATACGCAGTGCTTTAAATGGGCCGGTACTCACAGGTACTGAGTACTGGCAATTTTTATTTTTATCACTCTGAGTACCGGCACTTCTCTACTGCCGAGGAGAGTACGGGTACTCATGAAAGGGTAGGTGCATTGGCTGTTAGTGGTGGTAGCCTGTCTCTTTGACAGCCAAAGCTCTTTTATAGCCCTGAGCTGAGCACCCCTGAACTATTCCACGTGGGCTCATTGGCATGATGTCCGCGTGTTCACCATCCTGCTGCGCTGCAAGGAATTGAGGCAGCGCAGTCACAGCACAATGAAGAAAGCCATGGGGGATTAATAGGTTAAAATAGCTTTAATACCACCTGATTCTTTTGTGCGAGTGTCTGCTTATGTTTGACTGCCTGCCTGCTTGTGTGTGAGTGCTGTTTTGTGAGAGAAATATTACAAAACAAAGACATGTTACAATATCACTGTGTTGGCTTTCCTTTTTTGTAACGAATTAACCTGTTTTGTTTATAGAAACACATTTCTCATTCGGGCCCATCCAATGTCAGACGTAATGTATAAGCAATGTAAATCTTGTGTGCCTGTCCTCTAGCTCTTCTTCCACCCCTCGCTTTCATGCATCCTTTCCTTCTTGACTGTTACGACAGGTCGGGAATGCACAGAATTTTATAGGCAAAAACGAGTGGATGAAAAGATGCAAACCCTGTTGCAGCATTACTAATGTGTTCTTGTCTTAAAAATGTAATAAAACATGTTGAAATAAAAAAAACACATTTCTCATGTGTTTGGTATGCGCTACTACCAGTATATAAGTCAATAAACTTTGCATGTCTTGCCTTTAGCCACACCTCTATCCCCGCCCACTCCCCACATTTAAGTATGTAACTGCACTCTTTATGCCCCATTTAAAGCACTGCCTATACGTATGTGCCAAATCCCTGTATGCACTGATAGGTGCTACTGTATACTTCATGTACATTCACAATCAAAGCACCAGTATATGCAGCATATGGTTTATGCACCAGTATATGCAGCTTTAAACACCTGTACAAGCACCTGTAGGTAGGCCTGGGAGGTGAACTCCGCTTCGTTCGCCGAGCAGAGGTAGTTCCAAAACACTCTGCTAAGCAGAAAAATTCATCGCTAAAACACCTCCCAGCAAGATTTCTCAATGAGGGCGGTCGCGGATGGTCAAACCGCTCGCGCTGAGAATCCACCTGTTCATGTCGAGGAAATTGCCGCTTGAGTAGAAAATCTCCTCAAGCGACAGAAAGAAGCAGCGCCCTCTTGCGCTGTGCGTGGTGCCATTCCTGTTGATTTTCCAGCGCAAGACAAACACCCGGTACCAAAAATCAGCACAAACGGCGCGATCTAATCACTTTGCCACTTTTTTGATCACTACGCAGAACTCCACAAACTCCATCCAGACCTGTTAGAAAGTGTAAATGACACCGCATTGTGTAATTATGCCACAAATCACAGCACATTATAGCGCTGGACTTCTGGAAAGTGAGCAACCAGAAAGTGAGCAGCTGTTGTCTGTGGCATTCATGTTTTTTTCACAATTTTTTAATGTGGATAGCGTCCTTGTGTCAAAAATGGATGCAAGTATGAAATTCCCACTAAAATATAGGGCTGAAGTCCAGATTAACCTTATGTCTAATGTCATGTCTTTTCTTTTTAAAAAAGTTTGCATAATTATGCAAAAACAAATTACATATATTTCACACATTCCTAAGTAGAACCAGTGCATCAACCTGTGTAGTAGCCATCCCTTCACCAGTATTCATCAGTACAGTCACCTCTAAGCATCAGCTCAGGCACCTGTAAGCATCACTACATTTGTTTGCACAGGTAGATACACCTGTAGGCACACTATATTTTCCTGTAAACAGAGGTAAATGGACCTGTAGACCGGTACATGTGCCTGTAAGAAGAGGTACTTGCACCTGCAGGCACCAGTACATTTACCTGTAAGCAGAGACAAATGCACCTGCAGACTCTAGTACTTTTGCCTGTAAGCACCTGCATGCACCAGTGCATTTGCCTGTAATCAGAGATAGATGCACCTGTAGGCACCAGCGCACTTGCTAGTAAGCACAGGTAAATACACCCATAGGCAACATACATTTGCGTGTAAGCAGCACTAGATGCACCTGTGTGCACCGGTACATTTGCCTGTAAGCAGATATCGACGCACCTGTAGGAAGCAGTGGAATTAACCAACAGTAGTTCACCTGTAAACCCAGTTGAGACCTGGGTGATAATAGTGTAATGTCTCAACAGGTAATGTTTATAAGACCGTTCAATAAAACATGGACATCAAATTGCAAAAAGGAATGAGAAGAGAGACTCAAGGTTTGGTGAGAGATGCACAAAGACATCTGTATTTAGGGCAAAATAATTCAAAGTATCAGCACTGTTTACAATAAATGTAGTCGTAACCCCAAAGAACTTGTGCACATGAGTACTTGTGAGACATACAGTGAGCGGCGCAAGTGACAAGTGAAACAGCGACGAACGGCGCAAAATAAACACACTTAGTAATATATACAAGGTACTTTTTGTTCCCAATAGATTTTGGCGTGAATTCTTTTACAAGGGATAGACAATTTCGTGAACAGTAGAGTTGTGCCAAGTTTTGCGCTGGGAGGTCAACAGCGTTTCGACCTTTAATAAGTTAAGGTCATCTTCAGGACCAGGTTACTGTTAATTTTCGTGCTGTACAAGAAGGGAGAGGAGAATTGAGATAAGTATGGAATGGAGAAAGGAAAGGGAGTTGGAAGTAGGGGAAAGGAAGCATGGTAATGTACCTGAGTTGGTTTGGGTCCAGGGAGCGTGTGAATGATTCTTAGACGCGAGGAAGGACCATATAGGTAAACGATTTGCACCACAAGCCGGGGAGCTGCGTAGAAGTGATCTGAGTATGGGAGGATAAATAGCACGGGTTGAAGGAGGGCCAGGGTAGGAGGAAAAGGTGCGACGGGCCAAGTGGCACCAGTCCGTGTTGGCAGCAGTGTATTGGACTCACCAGTTGGATGGATAAAACGTGGACTCAATAGATCTCGGAAGGGGAGGAACCAGAACCCTTGCCTATAAGCACAGGTAAATGCACCTGTATGCACCAGTACATTTGCTTGTAAGCAGAGATAGATGCACCTGTAGGCACCAAAGCACTTGCCTGTAAGTACAGGTAAATACACCCATAGGCAACATAGATTTGCCTGTAAGCAGCAATAGATGCACCTGTGTGCACCAGTACATTTGCCAGTTAGCAGAGGTAGATCAACCTCTGTGCACCAGTACATTTGCCAAGTAAGCAGAGATAGATTCACCTGTGAAACCAACATACTTGCCTGTAAACAGAGGTAGAGGCACCTGTAGGCCCCAGAGCATCTGCATGTAAGCAGAGGTAAATGCACCTGTATGCACCAGTACATCTGCCTGTAAGCAGAGGTAAATGCACCTGTAGGCCCAAGTGCATTTGCCTGTAAGCAGAAGTAGATGCATCTGTATTCACCTGTACATGTGTCTGTCAGATGAGGTAGATGCACTTGTAGACACCAGTGCACTTACCTCATGCAACAGCACATGCGCCTTTAAGTTCTCCTATATATAACTCCACAAGACCACATCTCCCTGCCTTGAAAGCCCTGCACTGGTTACCGGTTGCCGGAAGATCCACGTTCAGCTGCTTTGTATCACCCACAAAGCGATACATTGAACAGGACCACTCTTCATCAGGAATAAAATCACCAAACACATTCAACAGAGGAACCTCCGCTCTAGAGGGGCTCCTCACCTCAAAACCCCACCATACAAGAAAAAAAACATGGATGGCACATTCTTCTCTGTTTAAGCAACAAAGCTATAGAATTCTTTACCCCTAACATAAGATCCATGGATAACTGTATATAAGCATTAATTAGGTCTATAGATCTGTACCTATGTACGCATATTGCTTAATATGAACATGTATAATAATTATTTTTAAAGATATAGATATTTGTTATTCTGTTTACAACATGTACATATTATTTATAGTTATAATATTCTATGTTTATCATGTATGTAGGTGACTGCATAAATAAGTAATTCTATTATCAGAACTATTTATATACAATTGCTTCACTATTGAATTACAAAAAAACAAAAACAAATAAATTAACTTAAGGTACAGAAACATTTGGAAGTCTGAGTTTATTGAATACAACTTAAATCTACATATATTACCTTCCTTGTACATATATACCTTCCATGCACTTATGTATTTTTATATTTAGTGGAGAAGTGTGGCTCACTGGTTAGAGGAGGCATACCCTGAAGCAGAGGTCAGACCCGGGACCAGGGTTCAATTCCCGACGTGGCAGGATCTGAGCCCAATTGTCCACGGACTCGATAATTCTCACTTCGGTGCCTACTCGAATCATGGGTTCACACTCTGCAACTCTGGGCAATAGCTTGCTTAATCTCTACTACGGCCCCCTGCGGCGGGATGCCTGGCTTTCACCATGGGGATGCCCAGTACGGATTATCTCACAGGGAAAAGTCAGGACGGGTTCCCAATGCAAGCGCCGAGATGCCCAAGGGTAAGTCGAGCGCTATAAAAGAACACACATACATACATTTATTACGTTACTACTAATTCAGCATCTGCAATGCACTACCCTATATCTCAACCTATACCTCTCTCAATTTATCCTCTACCCCCACTCTCTAACTATTTTCAAACCTCTTTCTACAACCCTCTCAAACCCGCTACACTATTTCTCACCCTACACCTCTATGAATATATCCTCTACCTCCAATCTCAAATTCAGACCAAATCCCCATCATGACTATGATCCCCAAATAACCCTTTCAAGACTCTTTCCTCCTCTACCCCTCCTTGCATCATCTGATCCCTCTTTTACTATTCAGGTCTCCCAAACAAGCCTTTCTAAACTCTTCCCTCTGGCTCTCCCCCCTCCACCTCCTCTTTACGGTAAACAACTTTTACAACGCTGTCAAAACACCGCAGTACCATTACACCGCAGCTTTTAAAACGCAAGTCGTTACCATGACTTGCACTGGAGGGCGATCTAGACTAAGGAATAGTAGATTTACTATTCCAACACCTTCCCTACTGTACTCAGGCTGGAGTTGGAATAGTAAATTATACTATTCCTAGGTCCAGCACCCTACAGCGCAAGTCGTGGTAACGACTTGCGTTGTAAAAACTGCGTTGTGATGTACCACGATCATTTTGATCGCGTGGTAACATCATACATCCCTCTTTACTCATCCCCAACCCCCTCCTACTGCTTTGAACTCCAAAAAAACGAAACTCTTTGTTTACCATTCCCTCTTCTATCTCGCAACCATTCCTTTTCAAAACAAATAACAGACTAACATGTCCACCACTCAAATAAATTTCATATTTCCCTATACTAATTCCCCACTAATCCTGTTTGAGTTCCAGAGCAGCGTGCTAGCCGAGGAAAAGCGCTTCAACAACTCATTAGCGGTAGCAAGCGCTATATAAATGCAATCAAATCCCTCTTCTATACCGCCACAATCCTTTCAATCCAAATAACACACTTTCATATACAGCGCTCAAATTAATTTCATATTTCCCTACACTAATTCACCACTAATCCTTTTGGGTTTTGTAGCCGCGTGCTACTCGCCCAAAAATTGCTTTGACGCCTCCTCAGGGGTAGTAAGCGCTATATAAATGCAATTACAATTACAATAAATTGATGCGCAGGTTTTTCCAAACAACGAATCACTTGTGGGCTTTGAATTCACATTCACTTTAGGGAAAGCTTCGTAAATACCATCTGTGCTGCTGTAAATTATTAAGTGCCGGGTGTGAAGGCACTGTCTGTGCCCCAGGCAGCTGTTGCCAGGGAGACTCGAGGACAGATTCAGAGTTTCCCAAAATCTGAGCATTTGTGCCCATTCTTCAGGTAAATACTCCATAAGAAAAAGTGGAGGGGGAGAAATGGGGCCATGTATGCTGCCTGCTCTCCCCCCCACCCCCTGCATCGACAGTGGGAAGAGGAAGCATGAAATGCACTTGTCAGGGTTCGACCCGGAAGTCCTTGTCTGCAGAGGAAGTCAGACTGCGCGAGGCCCAGAGTTCATCTCTGTCGCCTGTTTCTGTAGTTACACTTTAATGAAAGGCTGAGATGCATTTTATACTTTTTGATCAGTTTATCAATGATCTAATGATTTAAATAACAATATTTGGAGAATTAGATGGAGGATTAAAGCTTTCAAGACAGCTAGTGATATTCATAAAGTGTTCAGTCCCCCTAATGATGCAGTTTTGATTGGGGACCAAACTCCTCTGTGGGGTTCCAAGGTCAGTGATTCAGTGAAGTGGGATTTTGACAGTTAATCATGATGGTAAGAATTGGATTGTTCTTTGGGGTGGGTGACTACCCACACAAGGAATAAACACATCCCTTTTCAGGGTTAATCCTCAAAGTTACTCATTACCCTGATCTCAACCCCCTGGAAGCTGTGGCGCAGAGCAGGCAGGCCTAACTTAGTGCAATGTGTAAAGGGTTTATGCAATATCAAACCAGCGGTAAAGTCAACACTCACTGCAACACAAATGCAAACCAAATGAGAAAACTAGAGTAAAGTTTAAATAACAATTTTACACCAAAATAAAAAAAAGTCCTAAAAGGAAACCACAGTTATGAATTTTAAAGATTTTAGAGTTTAGTTTTCTTAAAAAAAAAAGCTTGAAATGCCAATGATAGTCAATAGTCACAAACCTTGGTGCAATTTGACACTGACTGTGAACTAGCACGGGTGGGATACACCAACCAGGTCCGTCCTGGTCAAAGGTTTTACATTCTGATTTTAATCCTTGAAGCCCCAATCCATTGCAGGAGAACACTTCAAAAGCCCTCCAGGATCTTATGAGGAGGAGTTAGGGACGCACTGGTGTCAGGCATAGGCCAAACAGTAGGTTCCGTCAAGGGCCAGTTGCCACAGGTCAGCTGGGAAGTTACACAAGAGGTCAGTCTTATGACCCTTAGAGTCCAAGTCTTTGTCCTGGGAACAAAAGGGAGCAGGTTCAGCCCTTAAGGTCTCCTCTCAGATTGCAGGCAGCAGGTTCTGTCCTCCTCTGACCTTCCACAGGCACAAGGGTGTTCTGCAGTGGGTACCTGGAGGTGTCACCTGCTCGCTTGGCATGAGCTAGTCGGTGAGCATGACATCCAGGCACACTCAAACCAATGGGGTAGAGGTTCTCTGTGCTAATCCTGGCCTTTTTGGGAATTTTCAAGATGGCCAAAGTTTTCAGACACACTGAAGTTGTGCTCTGGGGGCTTCAGTGTGTGTGGGGTGAGTACCATGGTAAGCCTAGTATCCACCCACATCTAACACTAAAATCCACTTTGGGCCAGTCACTGTACCTACAGTAAACAGAGAAACAGAAGTCTGGTAGAAAACATGTAGGTGTTTTTAGCAATCGGACAGTGGATCCACAAGAATTGTTCTGGTATCCGGTTTCCCTTCCTTTCAAGTGTTCCCCCAGTGTTAGAAGTAAACCCAACAGACCTGCCTAGGAGGATTTGACATTGTAACATCAAAAAGGATGCTCATAGCCCCACCCTACATATTCTGTCAGGTTCCGAGGAGTCTTTTGGGTCAGTCTATCGTTTGGACTAGGAAGCGCTTCATATCTGTTTACTAACTACTGGCTGACAGATGTGGGAGAGCAAATACTAAGTTACACTCCAGGAATTTCAGCCAGAGAAAGGGTAACGTTCTAAAAGTTACTTTTCTTTAATAATTATTAAAAATCAAACTACCATTGAATTTGATTTTCAATAACTATTAGAAATAGTTGCTCAGTTATTTGTCTAGCTTATTCCATTCCTGAGATACAGCAGGAGGATGTTTGAACTGTACTCTGGATTTCTACATAGGGCAGCAAGGTCTACCACAGTGAAACACTGATTTTGAGTGCTAGTAAAGGTAAGGACATGCTGGAATTACATTTCTACATGTCCTACTTTTAAAAACCATGCACCTGCCTTGTGGACCAAAAAGTTAATGTTAATGTTAATGTTAGTTGTCATTTATAGTGCGCTTAATACCACCAGGTGTCTAAGCGCTATGAGAGGGAAGCTACAGGACCCCGGGTAAGTGTGATGTCTAACTGAGTGGTATTAGGCCCAGGCTTCAATAAACAGGAGGGTTTTAAAATTTTTCCTAAACGGTAGGAGGGCCTTCTCAGACCGAAGATAGGGTGGGAGCCTGTTCCATAATTGTGGAATACAGACGGAAAAGGTCCGCCCCCCCTTTTCTCGAGAGGTTGAACCGGGGGCAGGATAGTTGATTCCCTGCAGAGGATCTTAGAGAGTGGCTTGGGGCATACTTCACAAGGCGCTCTTTGATGTAACTAGGAGCTTGACCATATTGAGCCTTATGAGCGATACAGAGTCCCTTAAATTTGGTCCTTTGCTTTATGGGGAGCCAATGAAGTTTTTGTGATAGGGGAGCAGCTCTTGTATATCTAGGAAGTTTAAAGATCAATCTCTCTGCATCATTCATTACCACCTGCAGCTTGTCTAGCAGGTTATCCGGTAGTCCAATATAAAGTGTGTTGCCATAGTGTAACTGAGACAAGATCATAGCTGTCGCTACCGTGCGCATGGTGGAAAAAGAGAGGATAGGGGAACGTTTCCTCAATTGCCTTAGTAGGCCCACACATGTCCCAAAGACGGTAGAAACTTGATTAGACAAGGAAAGATTAGCGTCAATTTTATACCCAAGCTTTATACCACTGATGCTGGAGACAAAGTGTCTCCAAGCTCCTGTGGCCAGAATTGATAGGACCATGGGTTATTATCCGAGGTAATGGCCAGCACCTCAGTTTTATCTGGGTTGATCCAACTTACTACAAATCTCAAAATATCTTGTACACGTGCATGAGCTTGGGGGGTAGTTTCGATTTGTAGAATAATTTTGGGTGTCATCAGAGTAATTAAACACTTGACACTCCATATGGGCCAGGTCCATCACCAGAGGGCGCAAGGAAATTTTAAACAATGGTGATAGGGCGGACCCTTGGGGAACTCCACAGGTTAAGGACCCTCTATCTGACACGCAGTCGCCCATCTGAATTACTTCAATCAATCAATCAATCAATCAAAGTACTTGTAGAGTGCCCTATTTACCCATGAGGGTCCCAAGGTGCTGAAGGGAGGGGGGGGGGGTGCTGCTACAGCTCGAAAAGTCAGGTCTTGAGGTGTCTTCTGAAGGTGAGTAGGTCTTGGGTCTACCGTATGTGGGTAGGGAGGGTGTTCCAGGTCTTGGCCGCGAGGTAGGAGAAGGATCTGCCGCCGGAGGTCATTCATTGGATGCGGGGGACAGCAGCGAGGGCGAGGCTGGCGGAGCGGAGCTGGCGGGTGGGGGTGTAGAAGCTGAGTCTGCAGTTCAGGTAGGCTGGTCCGGTGTTGTGGAGTGCTTTGTGTGCGTGGGTGAGGAGTTTGAAGGTAATCCTCCTGTCGACGGGGAGCCATTGTAAGTTTCTCAGGTGGGGGGTGATGTGGCTGTGGCGGGGGATGTTGACGATCAGTCGGGCGGATGCGTTTTGGATGCACACTTGAGTGCGGTTCGTCAGAAATGAGGCGATCCACTGATAAATCATCCCATCAATACCTATGTCCCGAACTCTGGTCAAGAGTTGATCATGATTGAACGTGTCAAATGCAGCCGACAGGTCTAAAAGAACAAGGGCACACGGTTTCCTTTTATCTGCTGTGAGCCTAATTTTGTCTAGTACGGACAGCATCACTAGCTCCATGCTATGGTGGGCTCGGAAGCCAGCCTGCCTATCCCCAAATAAGTGATGGTGGACCATGAACCCTGATAAAGTTTTAAGAACATGTTGTTCAAGGATTTTGACAATAAAAGGAAGTTGGAATATAGGTCTAAAGTTTTTCATAATGGTGGTATCAGCTCCCGTGTTTTTGAGTAATGGAATTACTCTAGCTTCCTAAAGTTTCCTGGGAATTATCCCTGTTTCCAGGAACAGATTCAACAGAGAGACGACTTTTGCCTCAATCGCTGGCAGGGCTTGTTTAAAAGTTTTGGGGGGGGCAGGGATATGCCGGTGAGCCCGACTTAATTTGTGATGCAATATGAAGCAAAGAGTCTTGATCCATTATAGGGAAGGTGGTAATAGATTCCCTTATATTCATGTGTGATTTTGCCCTTACCGGAACCTGTATATTGATAGGATATTATGAATTTCAGCAAGGATATCTTTATCTTTGTCTGAAAAAAACGTCAGGAACTTATTACATAGTTCCCGACTGGTGGGGGCTTCTTGAGTTTGCTTTTGACTAAGCTCTTTGAAACTTTTGAAAGTTTCCTTTTGTTTATTATCAGCAGCCAGAATCCTGGATTTATAGAACTCGGCCTTTCTCTTTAGAATGGCTTTTTGTAACTACTATCTTGTATCTACATAAGGGTGACTTATCAATATTTATTAATTAAAAGGCAGGATTTTACCTGTCAAAAATATTTGTCTGACAGGCAAATTGTAGTTTTGACACTGCTACAGTCAAAACTACAGAGAGACAACTTGTGGCCATGTGTTACACTGTTACCATAGTGAAGGCCCAATAGGAGCTGCAGTTCATTAGTGACATTTAACTTACATTTCCTGGTAACATTTGTACTATTATTCTAGGGACTTATGTGTACGTTAAATATTTTAGTTAGAAATATGCCAATTTAATCATCCTTAAAAGGGAACCACAGGCACTTTACTACTGGTTTGAAGGGATATAGTGCACATAGGACTAAAGTCAGCAAAAGGGGAAAACTTCAGGGTGGCTAAGCGGAAAAGTGAGTTTTATATTGGTCATTGTAGGAGAGTAGGGTCTGCAATCCTATGATCACCCAGATTTTTTGCTTTTGTTTCACTGGTTTACGACTTTCTCTGGCTGTGGGCCTGCTAATCAGACCCACAGCCTGGCTGTTCTCTTTCTAAATTACGATATGTACCCTAGGTGCATTTACCAATTGGTACTGGGCCACCTTATCAGACCCCGTAACGCAGGGCATAGGTGTACCCAGGGCCGCCAGGGGCTGCAGCATGTATTATGCCACCCCTGGCTGGCCTCTTAAATTTGACACAACTGGCTGCACGACAGCTGGGGCGAAGACGTGTAACCACCCTTCGCTTTAGGTATAGTAGCCCTATATCTAACCATACACTGGACACCCGTGTCCCTATCAGTCACTCCTATGGCAGGCCTTATCAATCCTGAAGGCAGAGTGCGTGGGCTCGTGTGAGCTAGGTTCAGGCCCGAGCCGAGCCCGGCTGCAGCTTGCGGGATCAAGACCCAATAGCTGTTCCATGATAACGCGTACCATATCGGTAACTCCGGTATCGCGTTATCAAAGCATGTCGAGTAAGGTGTCATACGAATCGGGGTGCTGCCCTCTCACCAATTCTGGCGATGAGGTTAGTATCCCACCCTTCTAGAGGGACACGACATGTACGTAACTGTGAACCCCGGTTAAAGTTAACTGAAGCCTCAGCTCCACAAAATGGATGCTGCCACCACAGACACAAGTCTGACCTCCTGCTGCTGGGAGTCCTTCCAGCGAGGAGCACTTGGACAAAGGGTTTCCTGTCGAGGGCGCTGTTCGCACCGTCCCAGACAGGGTTTGTGTATTCTGGGTAGGTAGGGCTTTGGCGAGAAGGTGACTGCGGAGTGGCACCCCGGTGCTCACTACGCATCTGCCGGTTAGAACCAGTTCCAGGGGCGACAGCCCTGGCCTGGGGAAAGCCCGGCAGGGGAGAGGGGCGTAACTACCCCCCTTCCTGGTCCCACCCTTAGGGCAGGACCTAGTCATGTACCCACCCCTTTCTTTAGGATAAAGACCGGAGCGGGGACCCTTCCAAATTAGATCATCTTTGAATCAAGAACTACTTTCTACGAAAGGACACTCAAGACTCTTCTCAAGATTTCTCCCTTGTGGCTAAGGAGTAGTCACCCTGCATCAGCGGGCACCAACTAAGAACTCTGCGGTTTGCTGCAAGTCCTTCCTCAAGGATCCGACGGCCCAGCTCGACGAGAACCGGCTTCCCTGGCACCTCTGACCTCTACCCACGTCATCAGCTCAGCTGTGATCTGTGGGTGCGACGAGACCTCGAGGGACCGGCCATCATCAGAACCTGCACGCTCTTAAAAACCAGCACGACCATCGAGGTAACTCTCTGGTGAGTGCTCTGGGGTCCGAGAAGCCCCGACCCTGAGCCGCTCTAGCACCGAAGTGCAGTCTCCCAGCATCTCCACGATCTGCGTGGGGCCCTTCTGCTCGCTGCTCAGCACGTTGTCTGGTCACTCGCCGCTGGCTTGTGCCCTTCTGTGACGACATCCGAGAATCATCACTGCCGGTCTGGTTGCTCCAGACTGGCCCTTGCTTCCATCTTTGCGAGAAGCACCCCGGACCCTCCTGGTCCACTCAAGACGCCATCTTAGGTCCACCCCGTGGCCCTGAGATCTGCCAAGGCTTGTTGCCCCATCCTGGGCCCAGCGACGCCGACAGCATTATCCTTCGTGGGACAGCTCGCACCTCCACCGTGGTCGCCGACAACGCCTCCAGGTCCGTGAGACTGCAGAGCCTAGCGTCGCCCACTCACCTAGTCGAGGTGACGGCCAACCGGTGCCTTCCTGGTACCCTCTGACTACTGGCTAGTAGTACAAACTTGGTCCCCTCTGCTTTCAGGTTTCATCAATCTCCGATCCAGGCTTGGATCTCTACGAACTATTCAGCACTGGTCGCCGGCCAGCAACTCCTTTCTTCCGGCTCCTGGCTCGTCAGCGAAGACCCCGACGCCTGTAAGACTTGTGCAGCCGCAGCCCTCGTGGCTAGGTAACTCGGCATTTCGGTGCCTGCATAGCCTCCTTACTCTAGGGTCCCGAGTCCCTCGCTTCCGACTTGCCTTATCGGGTCCGCCCGAGACCTTAACCTTTCCGTGTCCTCGGACACTTGTTTTAAACTGTGCACTTGAAGTATTTGCTAAAGAGATTTGGTTTGTGCTTAGTACCCTGTCCTCATAAAGAGTACAGGGCTGTTGTGATTCTTAATAAATATCCTGTTTATTTTCATAACACTTGTGTGGTGTCCTTTCACTGGGTGTTCAAGGGGTACATGTGTGGTAAACAGCTGGCTTAACACGCCCTCTCGAGTCTTTAGCCTTAGACTGCTCGTATCCACGCTACTAGGATAGCTGGTCTATAGGTTGACTTACAACCAAACACCATAAGGGTCGTTGGAACGATACATAGCGGTCGCTAGAATAGCGAACGTTGCATATCGGGCCAACTTCTCACATTGGTGAGCAGCGGTTGGGATTTGAGCTTGCTGTTGTTTTACCACACGTATCCTAAGAATATCTTGTTGAAAGATCGCATAAGTACTGTTAGTACATATAACTAAAACTTAGAATACTCTGAGTTCTACTGAACCAGCTGTTGTAGCTCCTCAAGGCTTAGCACACCTTGGCTGCAACTCTTAGCAAGGGAACAGTAGGGAAACACATAGTGTAGGTAGGTGCATCACTTACACCACACTAGAAGCAGTATGTCGGACAAAGGAGGAAACTCTGAGTCTCCCCTCGTGTCAGTTGACCCTCCACAGGTCATCCCTTCAAGATATACTGCGCTTAACTTCCATGAGTTACGACAAGTATGTACCTCTAGGAAGATTAAGCAAGGGGCTAACCCCACCACCTCCTTTCTGATTGGTCTCCTCGAGACTTATGATGCCAGAAAGGCTGAGAAGCTTCTTAGCCATTCTAATCCAGAAGGAGACATGCCTCCCCTCGAGGGAACCCGAGACGATCCTGACCTCATCCACCTCGCAACTGAGAACGAAGATGGGGAGGAAGATGAGGATGAGGATCTCTCTGGGGATGAGGCAGATAAGGGACAGGTAGAAGTCGTCAGACTTAGCAGGTCCAACTTAAGCAAACATGATAGCGGTACTGGGGGACCCCTGGGGCCACTATCAGGTCAGCTTAACATTGGGAATGGACGAGCCAGATCTCTGTCAAGAGGCTCTGGCAGATCCCTTCAAACCAATGGCTCTCACAACTCGTCTCAGAGAGGGATGACGTCCCCCCAGAGGAGAGTGTACGAAGCTAAGGAAAGGGCAGCTAATCTAAGGATCGAAAGGGAAGAACTTGCCCTGGCCAAAGAGAGGCTTGCCTTTGCAAGAGAGCAACAGTTAAGTGGGGTAGTCCCCACTGGTGGCAGCAATGTACCTAACAATAGGGAAAAGAGTTTCGATACGAAACACCTTGGGAAGATAGTGCCCCCCTTTAAACAAGGGGACGACATCCACAAATGGATCACTGCTTTGGAGAGGGCCTGCACTGTGCAGGGCGTTCCCCAGAGTCAGTGGGCAGCTATCTTGTGGCTCTCCTTTGAAGGAAAAGGAAGAGACAAGCTCCTCACCACAAGGGTGGAGGATGCGAACGATTACCAAGTCTTGAAAAATACACTCGTTGAAGGGTTCGGCCTAACCACTGAGCAGTACAGGGTGCTGTTCAGGGATACCCAGAAAACGCAGTCTCAAGATTGGTCTGATTTTGTCGATTGTGCCACTAAGGCTTTTGAGGGCTGGTTGCTGGGCAGTAAGGTTACTGATTACGAAGGATTGTATAATTTGATGATGAGAGAACAAATTTTAAACAATTGTCAGAACCAGTTGTTGCATCAGCATCTTGTCGACTCGGATCTGACCTCTCCCCAAGAATTGGGAAAGAAGGCAGACAGATGGGTTCGTACGAGAGTTAAACAGAACCAGGGCCAGAATCAAGGTGGTCAGAAGAAAGCAGACCAGAAGGGTAAAGATTCTAAGGGGGAACAAAATGACCAGAAGTCTTCGACAGGTCCCCAACAACCCAAAGAGGGTGGGGGTCAGGCTCCCCAAAAGAAGAAAGAAGGCCAATCCAAAAGATGGTGCCAGTACTGTAAAAGTAAATCTCACTGGTTTAGTGAGTGCACCAAGAAAGGAGGAGGGCAGACTCCTGCCACTGCAGCCCCTAAGGCACCTGTGCCCCCTAGTACAGTCAGCAGTGGTAGTGCGCCTCCCAAGGGTTTAGTAGGGTTAACCCTGGGTTCTGAGGGGCGTGACAACTTAGTTGGCACACTCACTCAGGCTGTCCTTGTCAGTACAGGGGACGTGGACGTGTCCCCTGACATAAGCCCCAATTCTTTGGGCAAATACCGACAGACGCCTTTCATAAATGGAAAGATGGCTCAGGCCTATAGGGACACTTGTGCCAGCGTCACCATGGTGACGCCTAACTTTGTGGACCCTGGACAGATCATGCCAGGTACAGAATTCCTGGTGACCAATGCAAGCAATGTCACTACCAATCACAGTATGGCAATTGTAGCTTTCTCCTGGGGAGGGGTAACTGGCCAAAAGAAGGTTGTAGTTAGTCCAGACCTCCCAGTGGATTGTTTGTTGGGCAATGATTTGGAGTCGTCACAATGGTCAGAAGTGGAGCACCGGACTCACATGGAAATGTTAGGTTTGCCAGCACATGTGTTCGCTGTGACTAGGTCACAGGTCAGGAAATGCCCCACTGAACAGGTGCTGGATCCTGGAACAACGGACCAGACACCTACCAAGAAAAAGAGCAGTAGGGTTAAGGCTGCGCCTTCCCCCTTGCCCCAGGTCGAGGATCAAGTCTCAGAGGAGGCTGACCTACAGGAATTGCGGGAAACTGAGCCTAGGGAATTCGAACTTGATCAAGTTGAATTCTTGGGTTCAGGGGGACCCTCAAGGGAAGACCTGGGGAAGGACCAGTTAGACTGCCCTTCTCTTGAACCCCTCAGACAGCAGGCTGCTGCTGAGGCTGCTGGGAACGCCACAGGTACCCACAAGGTATACTGGGAAGATGGACTCCTGTACACTGAGTCAAGAGACCCCAAGCCTGGCATGACCAGGAGGCTGGTTGTACCCTTGTCTCAGCGTGGTTTCCTACTTACCTTGGCCCACGAGATTCCCTTAGCAGGTCACTTGGGCCAGACGAAAACGTGGGACAGGCTCGTCTCACACTTTCACTGGCCTCACATGAACGAAGATACCAAGGAGTTTTGCCGCTCCTGTGTCACTTGCCAAGCCAGTGGTAAGTCAGGTGGCACGACAAAGGCCCCCCTTATACCACTGCCTGTGGTGGGGGTACCCTTTGAACGGGTGGGGATCGACCTCGTCGGTCCCATGGAACCACCAACAGCATCAGGGCACAAGTTTATACTGGTGGTAGTGGATCATGCCACCAGGTATCCTGAAGCTATTCCCCTTAGGACCACTACAGCACCTGTTGTGGCAAGAGCCCTAGTTGGAGTGTTCTCCAGAGTGGGCTTCCCTAAGGAGGTCGTCTCCGACAGAGGTGCAAACTTTATGTCGAGCTACTTAACTGCTATGTGGAAGGAATGTGGTGTTAACTACAAGTTCACTACACCCTATCACCCACAATGCAATGGGCTTGTTGAGAGATTCAACAGGACCCTAAAAGGGATGATTCATGGACTACCGGAAAAGCTTCGGCGTAGATGGGACGTCCTGATCCCCTGCCTCTTGTTCGCCTACAGAGAAGTCCCACAGAAGGGGGTTGGCTACAGCCCTTTTGAACTTTTGTACGGGCATCCTGTAAGGGGACCCCTGTGTTTGGTGAAGGAAGGATGGGAGAGACCTCTCAAAAAGCCTGCAACCAACATAGTGGACTATGTGCTTGGCCTCCGCTCGCGGATGGCTGAATACATGGAAAAGGCATCTGAAAACCTTAAGGCCAGCCAAGAACTCCAGAAAGCTTGGCATGACCAAAAGGCTGTCTTGACTGTTTACCAGCCCGGACAGAAGGTGTGGGTGTTGGAGCCAGTGGCCCCAGCAGCACTCAAGGACAAATGGTCCGGGCCCTACACCATCCTGGAGAAAAAGGGAGAGGTCACCTACCTGGTCGACCTGGGAACTCCCCGGAGCCCCCACAGGGTGCTCCATGTCAACAGGCTCAAGGCATATGTCGACAGGAAGGACATGAGTTTGCTCATGGCCATAGATGAGGGACAGGAGGAGGAGAGTGACCCTCTCCCCGACCTGCTCACTCAGAATCCTGACGATGGATCGGTAGATGGTGTTGTCTTTTGTGGCAGCCTCTCCGAACATCAACAGAGCGACTGTAAACAGGTTCTTCAGTCGTTCAGACATATGTTTTCTCTAACACCCAGCCAGACCGATTGGTGTACCCATGAGGTTGACACTGGTGACAGCTTGCCCGTGAAGAGTAAAATGTACCGGCAGCCTGATCACGTTAGAGACTGCATCAAGAGTGAAGTGCAGAAAATGTTGGAGCTGGGAGTCATTGAGCCCTCGGATAGCCCTTGGGCTAGTCCCGTAGTTCTAGTGCCGAAACCTCACACCCAGGGTGGTAAGAGAGAGATGAGGTTTTGCGTAGACTACAGGGGTCTCAATGCAGTCACTAAGACTGACGCCCACCCAATACCAAGGGCAGACGAGCTTATCGATAGATTGGCTTCGGCCAACTACCTAAGTACGTTTGACCTGACAGCTGGGTATTGGCAAATCAGGTTAGCTGAGGACGCCAAGCCTAAAACCGCATTTTCAACCCCTGGTGGGCATTATCAGTTCGTGGTGATGCCCTTTGGTCTGAAAAATGCACCTGCCACCTTCCAACGGTTGGTGAATCAAGTCCTTACTGGGCTGGATGACTTCTGCGCGGCGTATCTTGACGATATCGCTGTCTTTAGCTCCACCTGGGAGGATCACCTGGTCCACCTGCGGAAGACGTTAGAGGCACTGCAAGCAGCAGGTCTCACTATCAAGGCCACCAAGTGCCAGATAGGGCAGACACAGGTTGTATACCTGGGCCACCTTGTAGGTGGAGGCCAGGTTCAGCCACTGGAGAGCAAGATACAGTCAATCAGGGACTGGGCTCCTCCAACCACCCAGACTCAGGTTCGAGCTTTCTTGGGCCTGACTGGATACTACCGGAAGTTTGTCAGGAACTATGGTTCCATCGTGACACCATTAAACGAACTGACAAGCAAGAAAATGCCAAAAAAGGTTCAGTGGACAGCGAGCTGTCAAAAAGCATTCGATGACCTAAAGCAGGCCATGTACACGGCGCCTATCCTCAAGAGTCCGGACTACTCCAAACCATTCATTGTCCAAACAGATGCTTCTGAGTTGGGTGTGGGAGCTGTTCTTTCTCAACTGAATTTTGATGGTCAAGACCAGCCCATTGCTTTTATAAGTAGAAGGCTGACCCCTAGAGAGAAGAATTGGTCAGCTATTGAGAGGGAGGCCTTTGCTGTGGTTTGGGCCCTGAAGAAGCTGAGGCCATACTTGTTTGGCACTCACTTCAAGATTCAGACCGACCATAAGCCCCTCTTGTGGCTAAATCAGATGAAGGGTGAAAACCCCAAACTGCTTAGGTGGTCCATTTCCCTACAGGGGATGGACTTTACAGTGGAACACAGACCTGGTACTGATCATGGCAATGCCGATGGGCTCTCCAGATATTTCCACTTAGAACAAGAAGACTCACCTGGTCAAGGTTAGCTTAGTGTTCCGACGTTTGGGGGGGGGGTCATGTAGGAGAGTAGGGTCTGCAATCCTATGATCACCCAGATTTTTTGCTTTTGTTTCACTGGTTTACGACTTTCTCTGGCTGTGGGCCTGCTAATCAGACCCACAGCCTGGCTGTTCTCTTTCTAAATTACGATATGTACCCTAGGTGCATTTACCAATTGGTACTGGGCCACCTTATCAGACCCCGTAACGCAGGGCATAGGTGTACCCAGGGCCGCCAGGGGCTGCAGCATGTATTATGCCACCCCTGGCTGGCCTCTTAAATTTGACACAACTGGCTGCACGACAGCTGGGGCGAAGACGTGTAACCACCCTTCGCTTTAGGTATAGTAGCCCTATATCTAACCATACACTGGACACCCGTGTCCCTATCAGTCACTCCTATGGCAGGCCTTATCAATCCTGAAGGCAGAGTGCGTGGGCTCGTGTGAGCTAGGTTCAGGCCCGAGCCGAGCCCGGCTGCAGCTTGCGGGATCAAGACCCAATAGCTGTTCCATGATAACGCGTACCATATCGGTAACTCCGGTATCGCGTTATCAAAGCATGTCGAGTAAGGTGTCATACGAATCGGGGTGCTGCCCTCTCACCAATTCTGGCGATGAGGTTAGTATCCCACCCTTCTAGAGGGACACGACATGTACGTAACTGTGAACCCCGGTTAAAGTTAACTGAAGCCTCAGCTCCACAAAATGGATGCTGCCACCACAGACACAAGTCTGACCTCCTGCTGCTGGGAGTCCTTCCAGCGAGGAGCACTTGGACAAAGGGTTTCCTGTCGAGGGCGCTGTTCGCACCGTCCCAGACAGGGTTTGTGTATTCTGGGTAGGTAGGGCTTTGGCGAGAAGGTGACTGCGGAGTGGCACCCCGGTGCTCACTACGCATCTGCCGGTTAGAACCAGTTCCAGGGGCGACAGCCCTGGCCTGGGGAAAGCCCGGCAGGGGAGAGGGGCGTAACTACCCCCCTTCCTGGTCCCACCCTTAGGGCAGGACCTAGTCATGTACCCACCCCTTTCTTTAGGATAAAGACCGGAGCGGGGACCCTTCCAAATTAGATCATCTTTGAATCAAGAACTACTTTCTACGAAAGGACACTCAAGACTCTTCTCAAGATTTCTCCCTTGTGGCTAAGGAGTAGTCACCCTGCATCAGCGGGCACCAACTAAGAACTCTGCGGTTTGCTGCAAGTCCTTCCTCAAGGATCCGACGGCCCAGCTCGACGAGAACTGGCTTCCCTGGCACCTCTGACCTCTACCCACGTCATCAGCTCAGCCTCGAGGGACCGGCCATCATCAGAACCTGCACGCTCTTAAAAACCAGCACGACCATCGAGGTAACTCTCTGGTGAGTGCTCTGGGGTCCGAGAAGCCCCGACCCTGAGCCGCTCTAGCACCGAAGTGCAGTCTCCCAGCATCTCCACGATCTGCGTGGGGCCCTTCTGCTCGCTGCTCAGCACGTTGTCTGGTCACTCGCCGCTGGCTTGTGCCCTTCTGTGACGACATCCGAGAATCATCACTGCCGGTCTGGTTGCTCCAGACTGGCCCTTGCTTCCATCTTTGCGAGAAGCACCCCGGACCCTCCTGGTCCACTCAAGACGCCATCTTAGGTCCACCCCGTGGCCCTGAGATCTGCCAAGGCTTGTTGCCCCATCCTGGGCCCAGCGACGCCGACAGCATTATCCTTCGTGGGACAGCTCGCACCTCCACCGTGGTCGCCGACAACGCCTCCAGGTCCGTGAGACTGCAGAGCCTAGCGTCGCCCACTCACCTAGTCGAGGTGACGGCCAACCGGTGCCTTCCTGGTACCCTCTGACTACTGGCTAGTAGTACGAACTTGGTCCCCTCTGCTTTCAGGTTTCATCAATCTCCGATCCAGGCTTGGATCTCTACGAACTATTCAGCACTGGTCGCCGGCCAGCAACTCCTTTCTTCCGGCTCCTGGCTCGTCAGCGAAGACCCCGACGCCTGTAAGACTTGTGCAGCCGCAGCCCTCGTGGCTAGGTAACTCGGCATTTCGGTGCCTGCATAGCCTCCTTACTCTAGGGTCCCGAGTCCCTCGCTTCCGACTTGCCTTATCGGGTCCGCCCGAGACCTTAACCTTTCCGTGTCCTCGGACACTTGTTTTAAACTGTGCACTTGAAGTATTTGCTAAAGAGATTTGGTTTGTGCTTAGTACCCTGTCCTCATAAAGAGTACAGGGCTGTTGTGATTCTTAATAAATATCCTGTTTATTTTCATAACACTTGTGTGGTGTCCTTTCACTGGGTGTTCAAGGGGTACATGTGTGGTAAACAGCTGGCTTAACACGCCCTCTCGAGTCTTTAGCCTTAGACTGCTCGTATCCACGCTACTAGGATAGCTGGTCTATAGGTTGACTTACAACCAAACACCATAAGGGTCGTTGGAACGATACATAGCGGTCGCTAGAATAGCGAACGTTGCATATCGGGCCAACTTCTCACAGTCATGACCAGGTGTGTCTTAGTTACAGTTCCCAAAGTTGTACAATCATCTTAACACCTTCGGTGCTCCTGACGAGCTCAGCTCAGTTTGTCATGACCGCTGCGCATTCCCGAAACACAGGGATAATTCCCTGCTGAGCTGAGCGTTCTGAAGAAATGGGCGTGGTCATGACGAGCTCAGCTCGTCATGAGCAAAGCCACCGTACTGCGTGATGAGCCGAGCTCGTCACGAGCACCGCGCGCGGCCCCCCTTCGCCCCAAACGTGGGGGAATTAGTCCCGCGGCTAAGGGGTACAGTAGCAACCCCCAGCACTTCTGACATGCTGGTCAGTGACGGTGATTCGCTTGGGTGGCCCCCAGCATTCTGCTCAACACTCTGGGGTGCCACCCACCTCAAGAAGTCAGCTGGCTTGATTTATTGATTTACTTGTATAACATTCTATTTCCAGTTTTGATTGAGGTCTTATGGGATTGCAGTTTTTGGTAACACCACAGCAAGGTCTCAAACCCACTGTGCTTCCGGTTTGCTTCCCAGATGTTGGTGTGGGAACATTGAGAGGGTCAAACAGATGCATGTACAGTTGTTCCAGGTTCTGATCAGCCCTTTGATTAACTGGCTCCTTTATTGATTCATCTGTCAGGGATGTAGATTCCATTGGTGCAGTAGGTGCAGTGGCACCTGGGCCCAGAGGCCTCAAGAGATCACTGAACCCTGATCATTGCTGTATTTTATAATTCAAACAGTGGCCACAGGACCCATTTCCTTTCTTGCACTAAGGCCCAGGGCACACTGGCTAAACTACTGGGGTCTTCCTTTTAGAAAGAACCCCCCGTACATCCTTTTGATCCCGGAGCTTCAAAACTCTTCACGGCCGGGGCTGGGATAACATTGGCCACAGACTGCAACAATAAACAGTTATAGGGACTTTGCCTCTCCATATTATAAAAATTATTAGTGCTCCTCCTCTGATCTCAGAAAATGATGTGACCTTCTAGTTGCCCCAAAGGCACATACATAGACTTCACCCCTGCAGAGAAAACAAAAATGGACTAGTCCTTGATGCCCCTCCTTCTGGCTCTACTCGTGTGTGAAAGGGGGTGTTTGGAATCCGAGAGGCCTGCCTTTGGTGTTCTTTGTGGTTCATAAATGAGGACCCAAACCCACAGGAAGTACATGCATAGACTTTGATATTGTAATATTTGTTGTTAATTAGGTGTAATTTAATGCCTATTATATTTTTAGGATTATCTGCATTACAGGGGTACCTCTGTAGGAAGGAGTCATAGTCACATTAGTAAACCCCTGTGATAACTAATCCCACAGCCCCACTTCATCAGTTCAGAGATAAGCATGGGCGAATTTTGCGGATCTCGCGTTCGCGAATTTTGCGGATTTGCGGATTCGCAATCCGCAAAATCCGCGAATTCCCGCGAATTTGCGGATTTTTTTTTTTTTTGTGTTCGCCCGTGTTTCTGCCAGTTCGCGAGGGTTTTTACAATTTCGCAATTTGCGAACTTACCTGTCGGGTCGCAAGTTTTGCGAACTTGTTGTTTCTACGTGTCCAGCCTGTTTGGGACACTCTTCTTCATCACTGCCACTCTCTGTCACCACTGCCACTCTCTGACTACTCATGCCACCCTCTGGCCCACCCATGCCACCCTCTGTTTCATCACCACACCCTCTGGTTGTCCAGTGTACATTATTTTCGGCAAAGCAAAGCACACCTTCCCTGCCTCAAGTGACCTGAATTAATTTGGGGCTGATTAATGTGTCACAGAATATTTTTTTAGCTGGCACCTGCTTCCTTAGTGCGCCCTGATTAGTGATCTTTTGCACTTGCTAAGTGCTTTCATTGTTGCAAAATTAGTTACAACACCTGCCCTGCCCCAACTGACAATAATGAATTAGGGGCTGATTAATGGATTTTAACTTCCAGCCTGGCTCCTGCTTGTCTCCCTTAGCTGTAATTCAGGACCTTTGTGGCATATGTGTAACTATTCTGAGGTTCAGAGCAGGGTCACATAATAGTTTCAACTGGCAACTGAACTCTGGAGGGGCCCCTCAGGAAGCACTACAGGAAATGGCTACTAATGATGAGCCTGAACTTTTGAACCTGGTAAGTAGTTACTTTCAGTTTTGCTAAAATCGTATTTCTGCAATTTTGCACTTATTCGCGGGGCGCGAACTCACGCGAACTCACGCGAACAGTGCGAGCAAAATCCGCTGCTCGCGGATTTGCGGATTTTGCGGGAGATTCGCGAATCTCGCGGATTGCGAATTTCCCGAAAATCCGCAAAATCCGCGAGCGGAACGGATTTTCCGCCCATGCTTATTCAGAGCTCTGGATTTGGCTTGCAGGGCCCTTTTTTGGCTCATTGCTGTGTCCCTGGTTCCACCTCCTCAGCCTGTTCCAGACCAGAAACCCTTCTTTTTTTGTTTTACAGAGTTTTATATAGCGCAAACTTGACCCGAATCGGGTATCAAAGTGCCTTACAGAGCACCAGTTGCATTACATGAGGACGCATTCATTATTTTTGCTAGGCACGGGGGGGATTAAGTGATTTGCCCAGAATCACAGGATGTTCAGCGTCATTGCCGAGACTCGAACGCAGTTCCCCAGATTCGAGGTCGACCGCCCTAGCTGTTAGGCCAACTCCTCTCTTCTGACTACATGTGTATCCAGACAGAATGAGGCCAGCAGCTCTGCTGTACAATTCTTCACATGTTATGGGGACATTACTTACCCCTTTACCTCTAAGCATCTCTGTGAAGCTGGTAGGGTGCCTCCAACAGCTCATCACATTCATAACCGATCAAGCTGGCAACTGGGCACTTTCACTGGGAATTGGTTTACCTCCTGCCTGCAGCTGCTGTTAATGTTTAACACGGAAAAGTGGAGAATGCATATTAACGTCATTAAAACCATCACAGGAGATTACTACACATCACATTGCATGTTCATCAGATCTGCACAAACTGGACAGTGACGTGTAGTGTGTGTGATTCCTGCCTCGTGAGGCCCCATTCACAAAGACTCTGCCTGCTCCAAGCATAAGAATATGGATAGAAATGCCTCATTGATTCACCAAAGGATTCCTGGCAGGTATCACTGAATTTACTGCTTCAGATGTCCCCAGCAGCAGTACAGAGAAACTCGCAGTCGTACATTCCACCCAAGGAGTGTAAGGTGGCACGCAACGCATGGTTTGCCTTGGAAGCCTTGGAAGCGGTCAGTATACAAGAAAGAGATTCATAGAGTTAAAGCATCGTATTTCTCCAAAATGATTATCGATGCCCCGAATAGCTCCCGCAGTATTTTTATCATTCTGAACAGCCTTATTAGCCCAGACTGTGTTAAGAACGAGATCCCCCCTTCCCAGGAACTGTGTGAGAATCTAGCTGGGTTCTTCCAGGACAAAATTAATAAGATCATTGAAGACTTGGGGGTGGATCAGCAACAACCCAGAGCTAACATCCTAGACTCCCCGGTATTCGTTGAGTGTGATAGACAATTGAAGCAGGGCTCAGTCGCTACTTCATCCCAACACTACAACTTCGGATTCACCTATGAGCAGGGAGAAGATCGGTCCCTTCTGGAATTCTCGCAGCTGACTGCAGATGAGTTTAGGGGAGTGGCCTCTTGTATTACATCTGGGTCTCCACTTGATCCGCTTCCACTGAAACTCTGGAAGGAGTTTGAGGCTGAGCTCTTTCCCACGCTTCGGCTAGTTTGTAAACAGTTGCTCACCTCTGGAGTGGTTCCTTCGCAATGGAAGCGGGCGGTGGTGACCCCTTTATTGAAAAAGCCCACCCTTGTCCCTAAGAGCTTGAAGAACTTCAGACCTATCTTGCTTCTACCTTTTCCAGCTAAAATTGTAGAGCGGGTGGTGGCAGGAACTCTTTCCAGACACCTAGAGCAGCACAAGCTCTTGGAGGAAGTGCAGTTCGGCTTTCGGCCAGCCCATGGAACCGAGACAGCCCTGGTGACCGTGTTGGATGAGCTTCGTTGGCGAGCAGACAGGGGTCAGGCAGGTCCTTGATCCTGCTTGACTTGTCTGCCACCTTCGACACGGTGAACCATGCCATCTTGCTGGATAGGCGGAGAGAGGTGGGGGTTGCTGGCAGGGCCCTGGGGTGGTTTGAGTCTTTCCTCCAGGATAGAGGACAGGCGGTGCCCCTCCCGCCACACCAATCTACCTTCTCTACCATTTCGCATGGTGTTCCCCAAGGCTCAGCAGTTAGCCCGGTTCTATTTAACATCAATATGAAGCCCTTAGTTGCAATCATCAAAAAATATAACATCGAGATTGTCAACTACGCTTACGATACACAGCTGATTTTCTCCTTGGAGGGAGATGATTCAAACTTCCTGGAAGAATTTCATAATTGTCTGCGAGACACGGCGGGGTGGTTGAAGGCTAACTCCCTGCAATTCAATGCTGAGAAAACGGAGGTGGTATACTGCCCTAGGCCTCGGGTGCAAACAGCCCTACCCTGCAACTTCTGGCCTGAGGATTTCTCGTCAGCGGTACAGCCAGTGAAGGTAGTACGAAACCTAGGTGTCATGTTTAAAAATGACCTCTCCTTGGAGGCGCAGGTATCGAAGCTGGCAGCTGGCTGCCTAGCCATTATTAGACTCCTGGGGAAAAACCTTCCACTACTACCGCACCCTGCCCGGGTAGAGGTGGTACGTTGCACTGTGCTCAGCAGGTGGGATTATTGTAACTCCCTGCTGTTGGATTCTCCGAGCTATCTTATGGACAGACTCCAAAGAATCGAGTCCGCTGCGGCTAAATTAGCGCTGGGGTGGCCGACGAGAGCTTCATCCTCCAAGGCCTTGGCCCAGCTACACTGGCTCCCGGTGAGACAGAGGGTACAATTTAAGTCTCTCTGTCTGGCCTTCAAGGCCCTGCATGATTTGGGTCCAGTTGGCCTACAAAGGAAATTTAGGTGGCATGCTCCAGCCCGCAGCCTATGATCCTCTTCTGCTAGGTTGGTGGCAATTCCTAGGTTTAAGAAAACCAAAGAAGGAGGTAGATCATTAGGCGTAGCCGCGGCGAAACTGTGGAACGCCCTCCCGGCTGAGCTAAGACATACCTCCGATCTCCTCCTGTTTAAGAGGAGATTTAAAACACTGCTCTTCCCGAAACTCTAGTTTCCATTGGCTGTCTTCCGTCGCCATGAGTCTGACAGCGCCAGGATGCCTTTTCTAGGTGACAGTTGCACTTTTTACAAATACAATAAATAAATAAATAAGTTTGGGAACGCCCCCAAACCAGTAATATTGAGCACATTGTAAAATTCCTATCTGACTCTTGCCAACCCAGGACCTGGTCAGAAAGCTACTCCTGCCAAGAGATAGAGTAAGCCAACTTCCAAGGTGGGGGTGGGACTAGATCAAGCACACATTTAGCAGAAAAGAAAAACAAGCATTGGTAAAGCCAATAGGTCTCACCTATGAGAGCTATTGGCTTCAGCAATGTTTTGTAGGTAGCTATGTTGTAAGGAAACATGAATGCTTTACAGTGTGGCTAAAAGTAATTTAAAAAAGTGCTAAGATGAAGCCAGGGCTAATGGACTTTGTATTTTAAACGCATTAGCACTGAATGTATCATAGTCCCTTTTTTATTATTATTTTTAGCCATGTTGCATAGAAGCTACCCTTCTCTGGAGTGCATGAGGCTTAGTAGTAACACATAACTATAAATGGCAGAAGATTCAACTAGAAAGAAAGAAAAGACAAAAAGATAAAAGCAGGGCCTCAATCACAGCGAGATCAGCAAAATGACGCAATCAAACTGAAGCAACCAGTACTTGGTCTATGCTCCAGCCAAAAGAAGAGTAAGTGAAGCCAGCACACGCAGGCCAATTAGAAGACAGCAAATAAGAGTGACAGTGAGGTCAAAGAATATTAAGCAATGGGCGAACTGCAAGTCCCTTGGAATTTGCAATATCTCTTAGAAATGAGAGCATAGGTGACTCCTAAAAAGTGCCATCTGCACAGTGCGCTGCATTCCACAAGTGTGCAGCTCTACACTACAGCGCAGGGTAGAGCCCCACAGCTTTCCCAGTAGTACTCCTGGAAAACTGCACAGCTTTCCAGGAGCCGTCCTAGGAACAATTGTGAGAAGAAAAATACTAAAAGTACACTGAGGTGGAGATGTAATTCTCTTTGATCGTTTTTTTTCCCTGAAGAAGGACCATTATATGTGAGTTCCTTGTCCACGTCTCATTCTGTATCCGAATTAGTATTAGAATTTTGTCTTAAAACCAAAACTTAAAGACAAAATTAAGTTTAACTTAAAACAAAATCCTAATTTAAGATAAAATCATAATTTAAGACAAAATCCTAACTTTACTACTACTAAATGCCTTCTGTGAATACCAAAAGTAGTAAGTTTAGGATTTTGTCTCAGATTAGTTCTGTGAATCGGCCCCAAAGTTTTCAATCATTATAAATTGCATGCTTTATTTTTCAAATACGTTCTTCATACAGGAATCCCCCAACAGAATTCATATGTAATCCACCAGATTAATAGCACACCTGACCAGGCAGAGGCACTTAAAAGGATGTGAGAGCTGTCTGACGCTGCCTAAAAAGAAGTGGCAGAATTTAAAGGAACGCGCTTGCCGGGGCCGGATTTACCTTCCACAGGTCTCTGAATTGAAATAAATGCTCTGATCATTTGGAGCTCTGCAGCAGCTCAGGTACCACTTTTATGGGCCTCTGCTCCAGTTACTCTAAGTGCATCTTCAGCCTCAATTTAGAGTGAGTGAGTTAGCAACACTCTGCCTCACACCCAGCGCTATAATTCTGGCTCCATGATATAACGCCATTTCCCAAAACATCATTGGCAAAAATCGCTTTTCAAAAACATCTCTTACAATAACATTGTTTTTCAATGCTCTGTATTGTTTCGTCCAAGATGTCTTTTTATAAAATCCAAACCTTCCTGAACGTCTTTTTATTTAACCGCTTTACTGCGGCGGCAATTCCGGCGTGGTGTGGTGGTTTAAAGGAGTGGGATGCGCTGTGTCGGCAACGGACGTGCGCAGCACTACAGAGGTAGTCTTGTGACGGCCGTTGGCCAACGCGTGCATCAAAGGGGTAAACCTAAACAAAAAAATGTTAGGACTGACTCTGTTATCATAACTAGTTCACTTAACTGATGTGTGTGTGTGTGTGCCTGTGTGTTTGTGTGTGTGTGTGTATGAGGGTGTGTGTGTCTGAGTGGGTATTTATATGCCCCCGAACTATCTATCTAAATATCCAATTATAACTATATTTGTTTTTTGTGATGAAACATATGTGTGAATTCCTTTATTTCCTTATGTGCGTGTGTTGTATATTTAGATTGTATTGTATTGTACTTGAATTTATATAGCACTTACTACCCCTGACAAGACATCAAAGCGATTTTTTGTATAGTAGCATGCTACTCCGGAACCTGTAAAGAATTAGTGGTGAATTAGAATAGTGAAATATGAAAGTAATATGAGTGGTGGATATTAGTCAGTTATTTGGATTGAGAAGGATAGCAGGAAGATAGAGGAGGGGGAAAGGTTTGCATTTATATAGTGCTTGCTACCCCTGATGAGGTGTTGGAGCGCTTTTTCGGCGAGTAGCATGCTATTGGAACCCATAAAGGATTAGTGGCGAATTAGTATAGTGAAATATGGAATTTGAGAAGTGGACATGTTAGTCTGTTATTTTGATTGAAAAGGATAGTGGAGGGATGGAAGAATGAAGGATTTAGACTTTTTTGTTGGTTTTGTGTTTGTTTTGAATGTAATAGCACTAGGAGGAGGCATATGGATTAGTAAAAAGGGGGTTTGGAGGGGAAGAGCAAGGGAGGAGTGTAGAAAGACTGGTTTTGGGGGATCGGTATAGTAAAAGAATTATCTGGTGATGCAAGGAGGGGTAGAGTAGGGGAGAGTCTAGATAAGGTTATTTTGGGGATCATAGTAGTGGAATGGGGGTTGGGAAGAATGAGAGAGTGGATGTAGTGGATATATTGATAGAGGTGTAGGGTGAGAAATAGGGCAGTGCATTGGAAAGAGTACTAGAAAGAGGTTTGAGATGAGTCAGAGAGTTGAGGTAGAAGATATATTGAGAGAGGTATAGTGTGATATATACGGTAGTGCATTAAATATGCTGAATTAGAAGAAAATAATCAATATATAGATCCTTAAGTACATGGAAAGTATATAGTTGCATAAAAGAATTACGTATATGTAGATTAAAGATATTGAGAGAGGTATAGGGGAGAAATATGGTAGTGCATTGAATATGCTATTTTAGTAGAAAAGTAATAAATATATAGATCCAAGTACATGGAAGGTATATAGATGCATAAAGGAAGTAAGTATATGTAGATTAAAGATGCATTAGATAAACCCTGATGTTCAAGTGTTGTGGTACGTATATATGTATTTTATTTATATTGGGCCTGATTCACCAAAGTGATCTGAGACAAAATCCTAACTTTACGACTTTAGGTATTCACAAAAGGCATTTAGGAGTAGTAAAGTTAGGAATCGTAACTTTACTACTCCTAAATGCCTTTATTGATTACCGAAAGTCGTAAAGTTAGGATTTTGTATCAGATTACTTTTGTGAATCGGGGCCATTATTTAAAAAATATATATAATTATTCTACATGTTTATACAAAGCAATATACATATATATGTACATATCTATCATACAAATAAATGCTTATATACAGAGGAATATGCTGTATATATCAGTTTGCGTATGGTTCTTATATGGAGAAGAGCCATTTCTTGAGCTGTTTTCTGAAGATAAGGTGGTTGTCTGTGGATCTTATGTTGGGGATAAAGAGTTTCATAGTTTGGCAGCCTGAACAGAGAATGACTTAACACCCATGGGTACCTTGGGATTTTGAGACGAGGTTCCACTCTAGAATGGAGATTCCTATGATGAATGTGTTTGGTGATTTTATTCCTGATGAAGAGTGGTCCTGTACCATGTATCGCTTTGTGTGTGATACAAAGCAGCTTGAACTTGGATCTTCTGGCAACCAGTAACCAATGTAGGGCTTTCAAGGCAGGGGAGATGTGGTCCTGCGGGTTTACATCTCAGAGTAGTCTGGCAGACGAGTTCTGAATCCGTTGTAGTCTTTTCATGGTCGTTAACCCCTTCACTGCGGCGGCAATTCCGCCGCAGTGCTAGGGGGTGGGGGGGGGGTCGCACGGCTCACCTGCGCTTGTGATGGAACTGCTCCGTCACGCGCCTCGAGTGAGCTGTGCTAGTGACGGAACGGTTCCGTCACGAACGCTCCCGCTCAATAGAACGCGCCTCGCAGGCGCGAAATCAGCGCCGCGCAGGCGCGTCGAGCGGGCCGTCACTAGCACAGCTTACCTGAGGCGCGTGACGGAATGGTTCCGTCATAAGCGCCGAATGAGTTAAATGTGATCTGTTGTTGAGGCTATTGGCGTAATCGAGTTTGGACAGAACAAGGGAGATTGTAGCCTGGACTTTGTGTGGAAATCCCAAATGGGTGAAGATTTGTCGCACAGTTTTTATAGTAACAAAGCTTGATCTTGCTAGTTCGTCCACTTGGGCATTCATTGATAGCTTGGAGTCCATGGTCATTCCGAGATTTCTAACTGTTTTCGATATTTTAGGCGGCGATCCCAGTTCATCAGGCCAGACGGAAAGGGGGTCATAATGTTTCCAATCTCCACACGTGAGTATTTCCGTTTTGGAAGCATTCGGTTTGAGATGGCTCCAAGTCATCCATTGAGTCACTGCTCTGAGACAACTGAAAATTGGCGAGTTTCCAATGTCTTCGGGACATTCCAGTTGAAGGAGTATTTGCGTGTCATCAGCATAGGTATAGCACATGAGGTGAAATTGATTGACCAGTACTGGTAATGACTTCATGTAGATGTTGAAAAGCATGGGCTAGTTGATAGAACCTTGAGGGACCCTTGCTTTTGTGGAGTATAGTTTGGACGAGAAAGGTGGGGTATGACATTAGCTCTGTTTCTAAAGTAGAACGCGATCCAGTCTAAAGCAGTACCCTCTATGCCAGCTCCACAGAGTCTTTGTACTAAAGTGTAATGGTCAACCGTGTCAAAGACAGCCGTGAGGTCCAAGAGGAGTAGCGCAGCAACCCGTTGCGTTCTACTGTATTCTTCAGGTCATCCCAGATGGCAAGGAGGGCAGATTGTGTCCCTCTTCCTGGACAGAATCCTGTTTGGAAGTCTGAAAGTATGGCATTCTCTTCAATGAATTGTGACATCTGGGGGAACGCTGCTCTTCCTGTCAGTTTGCGCAGGAAAGGTCAATTTGTAATGCGTCTGTAGTTGTCAGGGTTCAGCGGGTCCAAGTATGTTTTCTTTAGTAAAGGGTGTATGGATGACTTTTTGAGTTTTTCAGGAAATATTCCGGCAGTTAAGGAATTATTTAGGATTTTTCTTACTGGAGTGGCAGCAGAGGTTGTTAGAAGAATTGTCTTGAAAGTTTGTGGTGGACACGGGTCAAAAGGGTTGGCGGCAGGCCTGCTTGCTTTGACCAGGTCCCTAAATTCATTGTGTGAAATGTGTTGAGAGGAATGGAGAGGCTGGGCTAGAGTATTCTTAGATTCTTGTTTTGTAAAAGGGTTTGTGCTGGTGCTTTGTCTCTGTTTTGAGTACGAGTCCAATGTGTCTGCTTTTTCTATGTAATTATTTGCCAGTTTGTCTGTGAAATCTTGAGTAACGGGATGAGCTCCTTCTAGGTGGTTTGGTTTACGAAATTCATTGAGTATTTTATATAATTCTTTATTTGCACATTTAGCATTTTGAATTCTGTCTGAATATTACCTTTTCTTAACTTTTTTTATAGTTAACTTTTATAATCTGTTAATTTTCTATAGGCGAAGTTTGTCTTATTTGGCATTTGTTTTGAGCCTCCAGGCATGTTGCAGCTTTCTAATTTGTGGTTTTATGTCTTTTATCTCTGTATTTCTCCAAGGTGCTTGTTTTCTTTTGTTCTGTTGAGTGGTTTTGAGTTGTATCAGCATAGCAAAAGCTTCCTGTAGCCACTCATATAGTTTTTGAACAGAATGTATTGTTTCCAGATGTTTACTGGATGTTAGTTGTGCTTCTAAGTGTTCCAAATTGAGATTGTTCCACCGTCGATAGGTGGATGCATGTACGGTGATTTTACGTGCGATTATGTTGAAAAGCAAGCAAATGGTGGTCTGACTATGTGACTGGAGTTATAGTTTGAAAGGTAACTAGTTTGGTATTAGCAAAAATGACATCTAGGATTTGTCCAGCGATGTGTGTGAGTTTGTGGACGATCTGATGAAGGTTCAGTCCATCTAGGCCAGTGATTATTGTCTTTGGATGGGTCATATTGGGTTTGTCAACCCAAATGTCGAGGTCACCCAGAACGCATAGGTTGGAGTGTGTTGTTATCAGGTTTGAAACCATGCAGACTCTGGCAGAGGTGATTCATGTGAGCTATTTGATGTAGGGTTGGACAGAGGTGCATTGAGTGAGCTGTTTAGTGCAGGATCGGACAGAGGTGCATCAAGTGAGCAGACTCATGCAGACTCTGGCAGAGGTGCTTCATGTGAGCTGTTTGATGTAGGGTCAGACAGGGGTGCATCCAGTGAGCTGTCTGATGAATGGTCGGAAAAAGGTGCCTCGAGTGAGCTGTCACATGCACTCTCTGGCAGAGGTGCTTAAGTCATCTCATGCACACTCTCACAGAGGTGCATCGAGTGTGCTCTCTGATGCAAAATCAGAGAGAGGTGCCTCGAGTGAGCCGATCAAGGCAGGCTGGGTAGATGCGGCACCAGGAGACCTCTTGCATAAGACTGAGCCTGCTGTGGGCTCTGCACCTCTCTCTCACTAACAGTCCTATTCCGCTCAGCTCTTGTTGAGCCATCAGCTTCCCGCTGAGTGTTCATCAGAGCTTCTGTCATCTCCTCTCCCGGGGTCAGAGGTCACGCTCTGCGGAGCCTTGTTAAAGGCCCTGGGGAGGCATTGTCTGGTCTGACAGCTGCACCGAAGCCTCCCTTGAACCTGGCCAGTGTCAGATCTCTTTTCAAGTTCAGCTGAGAATCTTCTGCCTGTGATGGAGGGAGGCTATGAACAGAGCCCCCTCTCTGTCTGTGCTCAGATCTGCTGTGAGCCTGGACCAGCCCCCCACCCCCACAGACATGATCAGAGTGTGATGCTGGTCTGGAGGCGAGATGTTAAGGGCTTGTACATCCAGACGCATAAATGCACTCCTGTCTGCCAGGACTCTGGGGGGACCTGCTGTCAGCCTCCTCTTCATCTCAAGTTCAAATATCTCTATTGGAGTTTACAGAAAACGAAAGATAATCGTGAAGCACAATATATGAGGTGCAGCACTTAGATCTCTCAGTGATCGCTTACCGTGGCCCGACAACTAGAGAATCAAAGCACACATTCAAATATTAGCATGAAGGGGCTCACTGACCGACTGAAAAACATGAAGACATGAAAGAAGGACTGCAGGGCACTATGCCACTTACACCATAACAAAACTGTTGGAAATCCACCGTTACTGCGTGGTCACTCCAAAATGTTCGACTCTTGCTTGACCCCATACTTTTTTGGGTTTTCGACATCTGTGTACTCTACCCTCCTGCCAGAAGTCCATGTGCACTCCCTTTAAACATGTTGTGTTTCATTATCCCAACTTGTATATTTAACTTACCTATAAGATCTTGGTATATGTAAAAAAAAGTGTACCGTGGGCCTCAGATGTATGGTCACCTGCCCTCTACGTCAGATGATGAAATTATGGCTACAAATTTAGTTTTGGGGGGACTCAGTGCTTCGTACCGATCGGAGGTAGAGAGGTGGGAGGGGGAGAGGACGCGTGAGGTGGGGGGAAGATATGGAATAAGGGAGGACACGGGGAAAATCAGGCTCCCCTCATGATCCTTGTCCCACTGCAATAGCCAAACTAGCACCAGATGCCATTGCCAGGGGACTCACTCCCCTTTTTAATCAGATGCTGGAGAAAGGGGAATATCCTTCCAGATGGAAACGAGCCTCCATCTTGCCCCTGCTAAAAAAAAAAAACTTAGACATCGCGCAGGGTGCCGTTCGTGCTGATTTTACAGTGAGGGACACACACCCGGCACTGAAAATCAACGCGAACAGCGTGACCAAACACACTCCGCTGCTTGCGGAACTCCGCATAGAGCATCAGAGTTTTTTACTCACTTCGCAGAGTTCCGCGCAACGGAACTCTGCCCAGGCCTAGTGATGTGATGGTGGTGGTAGTGGTGGTGGTGGTGGTGGTGAAAGAAGTGGCCACTTCCGGCGCGGGGCGTTGGTGATTCAGAAGCGGCCACTTTCGGCGCGGGGCGTTGGTGATTCAGAAGCCTTCCTAGCTGGTCTGATCACAGCATCACCCGCTGCTCCTCAAAGAAGACTCTCAAATGTGAGTGTATTTTTCTCCCTCCTGCATCCATTGGTTCAACAAGCTCTTTGGAACTGAAAACTGGAGATAATTTGGATTATATTAAGAACATTTAAATGCAGACGTCCAATCCGAGCTCATTTGCATATTTACAATAGGGCTCAGAACACAGCGCCAGAGCAACGGACAGTGGCTTATTCATTCCTAAAATAAACTATCTGATAAGTACTGAAATGCCAAAATGTGCGCCCTCCACCCCCTACAGGTGTCCACCCATCCGCCCATCCACTGGCCACCACCCATACACTGCCCAGCAGTCATCAGCAGAGCACGCGGGAGGGGCTTGCGAGCTCTGGTTAGCGCCAGTTTCAGGCCTGTGTCTGCTGCGCCCCTGGGGTCCAGGGTGACTTAAACCCTGACCGTTGGTGGGGTGAATATACATCATGGACTCGTTTAAAGGGCCCCTAGCGCTACATGTGCGACCCCTGGCCGCAGAGGTGGGAAAATCAGTGTCGGGGGCAACTCGCCCATCGGTTGGGGCTCCAATCTCATTGGTTTTTATCACTTTTTTAATTATAATATTGATAGTGGATACTAATCTATTATTCCCTTTCAATATACTTTAAAAAATGGAGTATAGTCAACTGTAATATGATGCCCCCTGACAGCAGAGGTAAGCAAACATGATTTAAATATATGTTGTGCGCATGCATGCAGGCGAGAGTGTGCTTATGTGAGAGAGAGCGCATGTGTGATTGTGTGTGTACGTGTAAGCATGCACGTGTGAACGTAAAGGTCAAATGACGTGTGATGTCACTTCCGCTACCCCATTCTCCCCTCCTTCCTCCCCCCCTATGTCTTTCTCTCCCTCTGCCCCCTCCACCCTAGTCCTCGCCCCCCTCCTCTTAACATCTCTATAATATTCATTTCCATCCCACAGGTCAGTCTCACGGAATATCTAGGAATTCCTCACATTTCTGTCGCATGAGCTCTGTTTGTTCTAGTATCGTGACCTGTTTTCTAACCCCGGGTTCTTCTCAGCAGAGGGGGGGGGGTGCTTTCAAAGCCAGTGGCCTTGTCCGAAGGCGGAGCTGTCCTGCACAAACTACTCCTTGATTTATCTATTGATTCTTTCACGTTTTGCGCAGAACTTCCCCGTGAACTAAAGGCTCCTTTTCTGCCTCTCTCCGGGTCATCACACCCAGCCCCCACTGCGCCCACATCCACCCCGACCCCCCACCCTCATCCTCCACGAGTCCAGGCAGCGAAGCTGAGACACTGAAGTTGAACCAAAACTTGCTCAGGCGCAATGCGCAGTTTGCGCCATTTGCGCACTGAACGCGTGACTTGCGCAGCTCAGAGGAGCCTCCCTTGAGAGACACCGGGTCACCTCTGAGGGCACGTGCTCTGTGAGCTGTCCCATGGAGTGCTTATGGGTGCATTTAATGTGCACGATTCGACCTTAAAGGGTGGAGGGGCAGCTTTGGAACGAGGAAGGGACCAGTGGGCTCAGGGGCGCAGCAGGGGGCCTGGGCGCAGTGCTAGCCAAGGGGGCGGCAGGGGCGACGCCTGGTCAGTAGAGTGTGGAGAGGGCACCTTCAGATTTGCCATCCCGCCGGTCACAGAGGCGGGACAGGAGGGCCCTTAAGAAGCAGTAGGAAGGGGGAGGAGTGCGCTATTGTCAGGGGTATTTATACCTCAATATTTTGTAAAAGAGCCATTTCTGTGACCTTTAAACAGAGACAATAGTGTGGCTGTGTGCACGTTTTTGTTGGTATGTGTTTGTGAAAATCCCAAATGAAATACGACAAACACCCCACCATACCTGAGTTAAAGCTCCTCCACCCAACTACTTACTACAGATGCATTTATTAGGGGGGGAGGGCTGTAATACCCCAAATACCCACCTATCCCGAGGCTACGCACGCACATGGGAAAATGGGTCCTGTAGCGCTCTAGTGCTCCGAGGGTCTCAGGTTGAGCCCCGGAAGCACTCCACACCATGTATCACTTTCTGGCCAGGCGTGGCCAGAAAGCTTTAAATAAAGGGACCGAAGTGGCTCGGCACTTCCGGTCCACACCAGAGCAGCACGTGTGTGGGTGTCCCCTCTATTGTATGCGGCGCAGCGCTACACACTCACAACCAGGCCCCAGAGGCCTCACACTGGCGACGAGGGTGGGATACTCATAAACCCACCAGCAGAACAGCAGAACCCACAGCGCTACTTGCCTGGATGCCAGCCGGCTCGATCTCAACAGCCGAGGGCCGGAGAAGAACGCCCGTGACGGCAGCCGCCGCCGAGAGCAGGAGCACCGGAGGAGAACGCCCATGACGGCGACCCCCGACGAGGACAGGAGCCGCGCACACCGGCAAGCAGCGTGAGCAAGGAGCTGCGTGCGGCACCAGCGGCAGCGGCGGCGGGAAGGCCCAGAACAGGAGACGCGCGCCGAGAGAAACGACCCGACGGCAGGCCCAGCAGTGCGCGCATGCGCAGGAAGACCGACGTCATCGCCGGAAGGGGAGCCCGAGAGAGCGCGAGGCCGAGAGGGTGCCTCAAGAAAATCGAGCGCGAGGCCCCGCAGTCACCGGGAAGGCCTAGCAAGATCAACGACATCACAGGGCACCACAACCGAGGCCAGACACGCGCGAGCAGCGCCCCCATCAAGCATTGGCCAAGGCAAACCCACAGCAGGCACAAGCAGAGACAGACACGCGCGAGCAGCGCCCCCATCAAGCATTGGCCAAGGCAAACCCACAACAGGCACAAGCAGAGACTGTTAGCTACCTGGTGCACACCAGACCAAGCCAAAGCAAAGCAGCCCAGGCAAAGGCAACTCACGGCTCAACAAACGTTGCTCCTCACAGACACCAACAAGCACGAGCAGAACCAACCCAGAATACTGTAGAGAACCACCGCCCAGCCTCACAATGACCACCAACCCTGGAGGAGCCACTGGGGGAACCGCCCCGGCGCAACAAGTAGCGCAAGCAGCACCAGCAGTGAATCTCGGCACACAGCCACCTGCGCCATCGCAGCACTCACAGATCCAAGCACTACCACCCTTCAGCGAATTAATAGACCCAGGAACAGCGGCCCCCAGATGGGCCGTGTGGCTAGGTCAACTATTTCACTGCCACCAGAGAAAAGGATAACGCAGTGAAGAGGTCCCTGCTACTACATTTTGGAGGCACCGAGCTGTACAAACTATTCAAACACCTCCCAGACACAGGAGATGACGATGACTACGACGCCGCGGTCAACGCGCTGAACGCGCACTTCGACCCCCAGCTGAACCCGCACTATGAGCGGTTCAAGTTTCGTCAATCCAGACAGAGAGAAGGGGAAAACCTGGATGCGTTCCACGCACGGCTGAGGGATCTCATAAGCACGTGTACAGACGAAGACGAAAAGAAAGAAGTGACGGCGCAACTCATTCAAGGTTGCCGCAACAAACACCTAAGAACACTCATCCTAAGGCAACCGCGAATCACACTGGAAGAAATATTGATCCTAGCCAGATCCCACGAACTATCGGATGCACGCGCAACAGCGATGGAAGCAGCCCTAAACCCGCGGGCAGAAACAGGAACCGTGGTGAAGACAGAAAGGGTGGATGCAGTCCGCAGCACCAGTCGAGGAAGCAGAGGAAGATGGCCGACCAGGACACCACGCCGAGCGTCATGTGGCTACTGTGGCCGAGACGAGCACGGCCAAGATGGCTGCCCAGCACGTGGCAAGACATGCTCGAAATGCGGAATACCTAACCACTTCGCAAGTGTGTGCAGGGGTGGCTCCAGAGGAAGAGGAGCGTCCGGAAGAAAACCAATCACAGGAGCAGTGAACCAACTGTCGCTAGACGACGCGACATCATCGCGATCACACAGATCGCCAAGGCGACCCCAGTTCGACGACTCCCCCTCGGAGGATGAAGATGAATGCTACTACGTGTCATTCGTAAGTGAATTAAAGAAACGACGGAGACCACAACCCAAGTGCCAAATTCACATCGACGGGTCCCCTGCGTGTGGCGTCATTGACACAGGAGCCACCGTGAACGTCATGGGAATCCAGCACTATAAAGCACTGAAACCAAGACCCAAACTAGTTCCGTCGAGGGCGCGCATACTAACATACGGCAGCCAGGAACCCCTCCCACTACGAGGAAAAATGACGGTCCAGGTAAAAGCAGAAGACAACGAGGTCACGACAACGTTCCATGTAATAGACAAGGAAGCAGACCTGCTGGTAAGCAGCAACACAGCAGAAGACCTCCGCCTCGTGGCGTTTGCAAATGCCGTCAAAGCACTACAAACCGAGGACATCTTGGAAATGTTCCCAACACTGTTCGAGGGGCTTGGCACGATCAAGCGACCACCGATCAAGTTACACATCGACCCCGCCATCCAACCTATTGCTCTAAGACACCGAAGGATACCCTTCCACTTACGCCCAGCTGTGGAAAAGGAACTCAACCAACTCGAAGAACAAGGAGTAATTGAGAAAGTCTCAGGGCCGACGCCGTGGGTATCCCCAATGGTGATTGCCGAGAAACCACGCCAGCCAGGCAAAATCCGCATCTGCATAGACATGAGGATCCCCAACAAGGCCATCCGACGGGAACGACACCTCACCCCAACAGTAGATGACATCTTAACTGATCTGAACGGGGCCCAATGGTTCTCTAAGTTGGACCTAAATGCAGGATATCACCAGCTCAGGCTAGCGGAGGAAAGCCGCTACATTACAACATTCTCGACGCACCTGGGGCTGAGACGATACAAGCGACTAAATTTTGGCATCTCATCCGCGGCCGAAATTTTCCAGAACACGATAAAAGAAATCTTAACAGGACTTGAGGGAGTGCTGAATGTCAGCGATGACATTTTGATCCACGCAAAAACCAGCGAAGAACACCACCGAAGACTGAAAGCCACCCTACAAAGACTCGCACAGTATGGAGTCACCTTACACAAAGACAAATGTCAGTTCTTCAGGAAATCGATTGAGTTCTTCGGCTATGTATTCGACTCAGACGGAGTGAAAGTAGACCCCCGCAAGTCACACGCCATCAAGAACGCTCCAGCACCGTCAACTGCCTCCGAAGTAAGGAGTTTCTTAGGGATGGCGCAGTACTGTGCCAGGTTCATACCCAATCTAGCCACAATTGCGGAGCCTCTGAGAAACCTGACGAAGAAAGACAGCTCATGGAAATGGACCGAAGCGGAAGACAAAGCATTCCACCGGATCAAAGAGGCACTCCTAGACAGCACCACAATGGCCTACTTCAACACGGCACGGCCCACCGAGGTACTAGTGGACGCCAGCCCAGTAGGCCTGGGAGCTCTCCTGTCGCAAGAATCCGAACCAGGGGTTTGGGCCCCGCTAGCATTCGCAAGCAAAGCCCTGACTGCAACGGAGTCACGGTACTCGCAAATTGAGAGGGAGGCACTGGCAGTAAAATGGGCGTGCGCCCATTTTCACCTCTACATATCCGGTCATCCATTCAGAATGGTGACAGACCACCAGCCGCTGATCCCCTTATTCCGTGGGACTGCTCCACATCCACCGCCAAGGATCGAGCGCTGGGCAATCCAGGTTCAACAGTACCAAATGGACATAGTATACCGACCGGGAGCAAAGAACCCAGCGGACTTCCTGTCACGCCACCCCCCCGCAGAGAAGTCCGGCGATGCTGACCCAGAAGTTCAGACCGAGGAATTCATCAACATGCTAGCAACAGGCGCTTGCCCATGCGCGCTGACTGCTAACACCATCATTTCCCACTATGACAGCGATGCAGTCGTCAGGAGAGTAAAGGAAGCCATACAGTCCGGAACGTGGGCAAACTTCCTAAAAGATACCAACGGATGGGACGGAGCAGACAGGACACGCCTGCAACAGTATTGGAAGGTCCACGATGACCTCAGCTGCGCAGATAATGGCCTCCTATTAAGAGGGACTCGCGTGGTCATTCCCAAGGCGCTGCAAGAGAGAGCGACCTCCCTGGCACACGAAGGACACCAAGGCACCCGCCGAATGAAAGCGAGGATGCGAGAAAAGGTGTGGTTCCCCAACATGGAAGAGAACATCGAAGCCTGCGTGCGAGAGTGTCGTGCATGCCAAATCACGAGCAGCCCCGAAGCACCAGCACCGATAATAACGGAGGAACACACCCCAGCGCCATGGGCATGGTTAAGCCTGGACTTTGGCAGTTTTCCAGACGGGAGGGTCACAGTAGTGCTAGTGGACAACTACACTAAATACCCCATAGTGGAAACGGCGGCATCAACCAGCTTCGCAAACATTCGTCCCATCCTCACCAAAACCTTTGCTTTATTCGGCATCCCCATGGTCATCAAGACAGACAATGGACCCCCGTTCCAGGGTAACGAATTTAAGGAATTTCTGAGCAACCTTGGAATCAAACACCACCGAATCACCCCACAATGGCCGCAAGCCAACGGTGAGGTAGAACGCTTTATGAGAACAATCAACAAAATACTGAGGATATCGTCAGCGGAAGGGAGTAACCCGGAAGAAGCACTACAAGCATTCCTAAGGGAGTACCGCAGCACACCGCACAGCACCACCATGCGATCACCTTGGGCGTTGATGTTTGCCGGCCCCCGGAGAGACCTTCTACCAATGGCTGACGGTTGGGCTCCCGAACCATACTCCCCAGCAAACACCCAAGAAAGGAGAAGGAGGACAAACGAGAAAGCGAGTTACAAGTGGAGAGCCCAAACAAAGACCCTGAATCCGGGAGAGACGGTACTAATCCGAACAAGGCGACCCGGAGGAAAGTTCAATACCCCATTCGAACCGGAGCCCTGGGTCATAAAGGAAACTCACGGAACAGCCGTCACAGTCAGCCGAGACGGAGAAGAGGTAACTCGCAACATATCATGGTTCAAGCCCATACCCGCTCAGAAAAGACAGAACTCAAATGACGACGCGCCGGTAGCAAGAGAAGAGAGAGAACCCGCAGCCTCAAGAGAAGATTCGAGCATGGCCCCGGACATTGCAGAACACCCATCTCTACCCTCACCGGGACCTCCTCGAGACCCGATCCCTCCGAGAGGCAAGTGGCAGTACAATCTGAGGTCCAACCCACGACCCAATCATAAACTGGCTGATTTTGCATGTCGAACTGACTTTTATGATTATGTTGAAAATCCAAGTTGGGAAGGGATGTAGCGCTCTAGTGCTCCGAGGGTCTCAGGTTGAGCCCCGGAAGCACTCCACACCATGTATCACTTTCTGGCCAGGCGTGGCCAGAAAGCTTTAAATAAAGGGACCGAAGTGGCTCGGCACTTCCGGTCCACACCAGAGCAGCACGTGTGTGGGTGTCCCCTCTATTGTATGCGGCGCAGCGCTACACACTCACAACCAGGCCCCAGAGGCCTCACAGGTCCCTATCCTGATGTAAGGGTAATAAAGCGTAATGGTAGTCAGGTTCAAAGGGCTTCTCAGGCCTGTGGGCTCCGGTGCCACTGCACCTACTGCATCTCTGAGAGCCAGGCCGACTACACCCCTGAGAGCCCGGCCGACTGCAAACACTGCACATCTGACTGCACTCTGGTGGGGCTGACTTTAGAGCAGTCTGTGGCCGCTGTGCTGCTGCTAGGCCATCGCTCAAAGAAGACGCGGTGCCGAAGACGCGGTGCCGCTGCACCTCTGACTGCACTGTGCTAGACTGGGAAGCACAACCAGCCCTGGCAAAGTGCTCGGCCGCCCCCCCCTCCCCCCCTCCCCACTGAGGGGGGGGGGGTGTTGGAGGTGCCGCCGAGCTCTTTGCCGGGCCGGTTTTCGGCCGATTTTGGTACAGGGCCGATTTTGCAGCTATGCTGCAAAAACGGCCCTGTAACAAAAACGGCCCCCAGGGGCCCAAAACCGTCCCCCACCTGTGCGGCGCACCGGGGGATTGCCCAGTGCCCGCTATGGCCAATCCGGCCCTGCCAGGTAAGGCTGACTTTAGAGCAGTCTGTGCTGCTGCTAGGCCGTCACTCAAGCAAGGACAGCTATCCCTTAAAGTTTGACTCACAGTATTAACTGCCAAAGACACGTGGGCTCCCTTCGTACATGGGGTGAGTGCTGTGGAGGTTTCGAGGCACTAGTGAGGCGCCCTCACAAGTGTTGTGCAAAGGCAGCAAGAAAGACTGCAGGCCAGAGCCAGGCATGGGCGTCCGCAGACATTTTTCCTGGGGGGGGCAAAATGTTAACGTCATCACCATCCTCCGACATGATGTGTGCCAGGTGGGGCACAAGAAACACTGGGGCGCAGAACTGGGATAGACTCAATTAAATGCCAGGAATCCAGGACATGCGACTAACCCTGCCACAGGCCACCAAACACCACCTGTAGGGAAAACGCTAAACTTTCTGACAAGGTGCTTTATCTCTGTCTGCTAGGTGTGCAGACTTCCGGGTCCTCGGTCCAACACCAATCAAGGCTGTCTTCAGCACGATTCGATTTTTATCAGAATACTTTAAAGCAGCCTATAAATAAAGCATCAGATTAAATATACTGTATGTACAGTGTATGTTAGGGATTAATTGTAGCACACAAATTTATCAATATTGGTTTCCTAGTGCTAGAATTCATGATAAATTTTATCCAAACTTAAAGCACAACGTCAAAGTTAGTCATAAATAATGCATCAATCACACACGCTAGTGATTCGCCAGTGGGTGCTCCCTTTACTAGAATTGCCCGGGCATTGCTAAATTTTACACACAGTCAATTAATGTATACAAAATAAAATGTATAGGTCCAAATGTTAGCTATATTTTTGAAAAGAAACTTAGAGTCCCTCTACGTGTAGTCAATGTCAAACTGACAACGTGCCCACGTTTAGGGATACAATAATGGCCAGCTCCCTTATGCGGAAGCCCGGTACCGTAAATGTGTGGCACATGTGGCACCCTCAGCGGCGGCACATCATAGGTCCAGAAATGCTGAGTCTTGCACAGTGGTCAAAGTGGGGGAAAAAAGTAGGGGAACAGTGGGCGGAGAATCAAAGGGCGGGAATAGCCCAAAGATTGGATCTGTGGGTGGGGCCAGAGGTGTGGCCAGAATGCGCAGACATCCCAATTTTTAGTATTTGTTTGGCATTTCACTGCCCAGTTTAATCAACCAATGGATACACATGATTATTTAAGGTTATAATGAGTTATTGACATTAAAATATATTCACAAAGTGGGATATGCTTCTAATCACAGAATGTACCAAATATGATAAAATGTGGAAACACAAGCACTTTGTCTCCGAGCCATGGAGTTTCTGTCATCAACACTACTCCCTTTTTCCACAACAGCAGTTCAAACATGAATGGAAAATTATCCTAGTTTGCAAATGTTTTCTCTAAAATGATGGCTCTGCCATATTTGCCTCATATTTCAAGATCTGCTGGATCTGACCATTTATACTAATAAATTGTTTGTAGCTCAAACATATCAAAAGTTAATATAAAATGTGACTTGTGATGCTGCGGAGTTGATGGCCTATTGTAAAGATTGACTAGTCACCCTTCTCACTGCTGCATTTGTATGTTACACTGGTACTAATAAGGCAAAATCTTTCCAGAGACTGTTAGCATGTGTACACACGTCAAAATAATAAAATATCTGACAATATACTGATTAACGCTGCAGCCTTTTTTTTAGTGTATAATTTAGTCAACACTACGGCATAATGTTGTCATCCTTTGCTGTATAATTAATTCCAGTGGCCCTACAGCAGACAGCACATGTTAAAAGTGCTTGTGAATGAAGCCGGGTGACTGTAAGTTTGCAAACTTAGTTTGGTGTGTGTGCAAATCCTGCATTGCCGATCCTTGGTGAGTTGCAGCTACTACTGCTGAAACAAGGCCAATGGAGGTACCTATGGGTGAGGCAGCAGGGCCAGCCATAGCACTGGTGGTGTCCTATGCATTAATGTTTGTTAGTAAATGTAAATGTATTTGAGCTTATATAGCGCACAGCTACCCGCAGTGGGTTTCCCGGCGCTTGCTTAGGAAACCCGTCCTGGTATTCCCCTGTGAGATAGCCCCAGCAGGGTATCCACAAGGTGAAAGCCAGGCATCCCGCCGCGAGGGGCCGTTGTGGAGATTAAGCAAGCTATTGCCCAGAGTCGCAGAGTGTGAACCCGAGAGTCGAGAAGGCACCGGAGCGAGAATTATCGAGTCCGTGGAATTTTTTAGCCCAAGACCCGCCGAGGCGGGAATTGAACCCTGGTCCAGGACCGATCTCAGCTTCCGGGTTTGCCGCCTCTAACCCCTGAGCCACACTTCTCCACAGATGCCCTCCAATGACCACCTCTGCCATGGATTCCATCACTACCACCCTTTAACTGTGCGCCCCAAGTTTCCATGACCACTCTCTCTCAGATGCATTTAATTTGATTTACAGCGCCACTTATACCATTGTAGGGTGTCCGAGCACTTGACATCACACACATTACACAGAGACAATCAATATGTGTGTACATCACTGTATAGAAAATGTTACATAAGACTAAGGACTACAAGGTGTAGGAGTCACATGACAACCATACTAGTAGCTCGTATAGTTTTATAGTGATTGGTCTGGAGAAACACAATACCAGGAATTTAAAATGTAATACCATGGTTGGGGGTTCTCCATAATAATCAGAATTTATTTCTGTCCAAAAGAACACTTTTTGGGACATTAGGATAATCAAAGACTGGAGGGGGTGTGGGGGGGAAACATAACGCTCTAATTTATACCTTGCAGTTTGTATGCAGCTCTTAGATGACAGTTAATAGCTCACTGTTCTAAGTTAGGATTTTAATTTATAAACTGCAAGTAATAAAAGAATCTCTCTGACAAAAGCAGAAGCCCACTGACCTAGTTACATTATGTGCGCCTAGTGATCTGCATGGCGCATGTTCTTTTCAGCCGGTACATTAACCCACTGAGCTACCTTTCCATGAGTCAAAACTTCCACTAGATAAAATTCTGATTTCTCTCTAGGAATAACATTAATCACCAGAGTCATCATGACATTTTTATTGTTGCCGAAAATTGCTGGAGAACAGGAAGGAGGCAGCAAGTATTTTTAAAACCATAATATACTTGCAAACATGATGCCTCCACCTAAAGTCAGCACCCGGTGCGTTCACACCGGTTGCACCGCCCTAGAGCTAGTCCTTCTCAAGGGTCCTGTGACCTCAGTGACAGGGTCACTGTTGCTCTAGGGTGTGCTGCTTCATAGGCCTGCCCGCAAGACTGGAGGTGAACTTCAGTATGGATAGTGGTGGACAAGCCTTGAAGGTTAACCTACACTTGTCATGCTAGGGTCCACCTGCTGGTGCGAATACACCAGGACTTCTAAGGTGTTACGAAGCCTTCTAAGGTCTAGCATGTGATTGTGCTCTCGCAGGAGAGTGGTCTGGTGGACTGGCTATTAAGGCTAAACCTGGTTCCCAGTTCCAAAATCAGCAGCTCTGACCATAGTGCCACATCCTCTCCCCCACTGAACACCATACTGCCCCACTGAGAAAAACTCTCACTGACTTCAACTACAACCCAATTGTTGCCCACTATAAACACCTGGATGCGGCTCAATTTAAATTACGCACTAGACAAGAGCTATATGCGGCCTACAAAAAAACAAGCATTGGAAATGCAATAGGTCTCGCATTAGGAAAGTTTGAGCGATTGGTATTGTAAATGACACTTTTTTTTTATTTGTGTTGGTTTTAAAAATAGCAAAATTAATAGCTTTGTCAGTTACAATGTCAATAGTTTTAACTTTCGCAAATGTGACACCTATAGCATTTGTAATGCAATGTGTGTTGTATTTACGTGACTTAGATGTATTGATATTACAAATAACAATGGCTTTTAATTTTGTAAATAATTAATACTTACATATAAGTTATTGTAATTTATAATGGCAATAGCTTAAACGTTTGTAAATAACTTTTGTGAAGATTATGTTCAGTGTATTTTATTGTGACGAAAATCCAAGAACATTGCATTTGCACCTACACACACACAGAGCCACACACACACATATAGATGTGGTGATGGTGGATCTGGGGGGTGTGGTGGTGGATGTGGTGGTGGTGGTGGTGATTGTGGATGTGGTGGTGATGGTGGTGGATGTGGTGGTGGTGGATGTGTTGCTGGTGATTGTGGAGGTGGTGGATGTGGAGGTGGTGGATGTGGAGGTGGTGGATGTGGTGGTGGTGGTGGATGTGGTGGTGGTGGATGTGGTGGTGGTGGATGTGGTGGTGGTGGATGTGGTGGTGGTGGAGGTGGTGGTGGATGTGGAGGTGGTGGATGTGGAGGTGGTGGATGTGGAGGTGGTGGAGGTGGTGGATGTGGTGGTGGATGTGGAGGTGGTGGAGGTGGTGGATGTGGTGGTGGATGTGGAGGTGGTGGTGGATGTGAAGGTGGTGGATGTGGAGGTGGAGGTGGATGTGGTGGTGGATGTGGTGGTGGATGTGGAGGTGGTGGTGGTGGATGTGGTGGTGGTGGATGTGGTGGTGGTGGTGGTGGATGTGGTGGTGGTGGATGTGGTGGTGGATGTGGTGGTGGATGCGGTGGTGGTGGTGGATGTGGTGGTGGTGGATGCTGTGGTGGTGGATGTGGTGGTGGTGGATGTGGTGGTGGCGGATGTGGAGGTGGTGGATGTGGAGGTGGTGGATGTGGTGGTGGTGGAGGTGGTGGATGTGGAGGTGGTGGATGTGGAGGTGGTGGATGTGGTGGTGGTGGTGGTGGATGTGGTGGTGGTGGATGTGGGGGTGGTGGATGTGGATGTGGTGGTGGTGGATACGGTGGTGGTGGATGCGGTGGTGGTGGATGCGGTGGTGGTGGATGTGGTGGTGGTGGATGTGGAGGTGGTGGATGTGGAGGTGGTGGATGTGGATGTGGAGGTGGTGGATGTGGTGGTGGTGGTGGATGTGGTGGTGGTGGTGGATGTGGTGGATGTGGTGGATGTGGAGGTGGTGGATGTGGTGGTGGTGGTGGATGTGGAGGTGGTGGTGGTGGATGTGGTGGTGGTGGATGTGGAGGTGGTGGATGTGGAGGTGGTGGATGTGGAGGTGGTGGATGTGGTGGATGTAGAGGTGGTGGTGGATGTGGAGATGGTGGATGTGGAGGTGGTGGTGGTGGTGGATGCGGTGGATGTGGTGGTGGATGTGGTGGTGGTGGATGTGGTGGTGGATGTGGTGGTGGTGGATGTGGTGGTGGTGGTGGATGTGGTGGTGGTGTGTGTGGTGGTGGTGGATGTGGTGGTGGATGCGGTGGTGGATGAGGTGGTGGTGGTGGATGTGGTGGTGGATGCGGTGGTGGTGGATGCGGTGGTGGTGGATGCGGTGGTGGATGTGGTAGATGCGGTGGTGGTGGTGGATGCGGTGGTGGTGGATGTGGAGGTGGTGGTGGATGCAGTGGATGTGGTGGTGGTGGTGGATTCGGTGGATGTGGTGGTGGTGGATGTGGTGGTGGATGTGGTTGTGGTGGTGGTGGATGTGGTGGTGGTGTGTGTGGTGTGGTGGTGTGTGTAGTGGTGGATGTGGTGGTGGATGAGGTGGTGGTGGTGGATGTGGTGGTGGTGGTGGATGCGGTGGTGGTGGATGTGGTGGATGCGGTGGTGGTGGTGGATGCGGTGGTGGTGGTGGATGCGGTGGTGGTGGATGTGTTGGATGTGGTGGTGGATGTGGTGGATGTGTTGGATGTGGTGGTGGATGAGGTGGTGGATGTGGTGCTGGTGGGTGTGGATGGATGTGGTGGTGGATGGATGTGGTGGTGGATGGATGTGGTGGTGGATGTTTGTGGTAGTGGATGTGGTGGTGGTGGTGGATGCGGTGGTGGTGGATGTCCCACATAGGATCAAAAGCAAGACAACCTCCATCCACCCAGTGCTTGCTCCTAACTAATGTAGCTAGGCGCTTCAGAGCCCCAGAAAGGGGTGGTAAGCACTATATAAGCGTTACTTTACCGTCTGAAACGCACACAAGGATGAATAGACTATGCAAATGAGGAAACAGACCCTTTTCTTGCAAGTTTCTCAAAAGGACGCTTTCCAGATTTATGGCGCTTGAGTTAAACTGGGAGAAAGTGAAAGACTGAGGGAGGGAGTAAAGACGGAGACGGGGGGCGAGAGGGGTCGCCCAAGAGTGAGGGAACATTGAGTGAGTGGAAAGAAGAAAGGGGGGTGAGAGCGAGCAGCCAAGTGGGTTCCCTGTAGACTTAAGGGATCTAGCCTTAAGGGATGGGACATTAAAAGCTTTGAACATATCTGCATCTCTCTGGAATTAGTAGGCCTTTGGATAACTCCCATAAAATGAATATTTAATATTTACAGTGTTCACTCTGCCTGTGATTATTAAACTGTGCTTTGAAGGAGCCACACATGAAAGCAGGACATCAATAGTCAAATACCTGGATAAATCATACACCGTTTTAGCTTTTTTTGTCTACATTCCATAGCAACAAAATCATGTTTTCGTACCAAATATCTATTTTATAAAGTTTTATCCAAATGTGGTGCTCATGATGCTGATTAACTTGATCCTTCTTAGTAAAACGTCAACGGTTCATTTACATTTTAATTGTACATGCTGTAAGGTGCTTTACTTGAATTCAGTGTCCATATTCTTGCCCGGCATTTTATAAAGAGATGAGTGTTAACATTTTGATCTATGAAAAACGGTCTTGAAATTACTAGCAACAAAGCTTGAACTGAACTGGTCTAACCGTCCCTTGTGCGGGTTGTTGGTTTACCATGGCATTAGCTCCGAATGATGAATGGCATTGTAATTACCTTGACTCCATACCTAGATATCTAGCTCAAGGGACAGGGAGAAGAGAGTGTTACTGGATGGAATTCTAGCAGTGCCATGTCGATTTTAGTGGACCCGTCCTCACCTGCACTCACATAGATGGGACAAACACACCTTCAAGAAATAGCTATGAAAAGGAGAGACTTAAAGCAGTTTAAAAGGGAAAAATATTGGGTCGCATGCCTCCAGCAGCATGTTCCAGATTCTAGTGGCAACTTACGCCAAGTTGTACAAGGATGAGTTGCGGCCTGCTGCTAGTAATTCACAAACTGCAGTTAACTGAAATCTTCAGCGAAGGAGGAACGACTGAAGAGGGTGGCTTTCTTAGTGATGCAAGATACTGTGCAAAGCATGGAGAAAGGCATTGACACGATCAGGGTTTTTGCCTCCTTTGCCAACGTAAAATTTGGCTTGCAGCCCTGGGAGAGATGTGATCTGGGAAGGACAGGTAGAAGGGTGTTACTCACTAAGTCCCGGTATGAGTAGTTTAATTATTCACAAAAGTAGAACATTGGAGCAAGCTGTGAGAAACGTGTGCATTTGCAACCCAAACAAACATCATCAAAACAATCTCCTTCAAAATGAATCACTAGCCACAATAGCACCTGCGACCGGAAGTCCTGCCTCCCGAGGTCCGCGAGCTGCCGGCGCATGGAGCGCCCTGCTGGTCCGGGGTAGCCCGGGTCCCCAGGAGGGGGCCGGGGAGAAGAAGGAGTGTGGCGCCTGTTGTGGGGCTCCTCTGACCTGAGGGAGCCCCGATTTAGAAGAGGAGACGCGAGGAGCGGAGCGTGAGAGGAGCCCCGCCGGAAGAGCGCAGTCGGTGAGTGGGGCCCAGGGCTGATGTGAAGTGCGTGCGTGCCTGTGTGTATGCCTGTGGGGGAGGGGAGGGAAGGGAAGGGGGGGGAGTGTGTGCGCGCGTGTGTGCGTGTGTGCGCGAGGGAATGTGTGTGCGCATGCGTGACTGTGTGTGATTGAGAGAGAATGCGAGGCGGGGGATAGTGTGCCGTGTGCCTGTATGTGTGCCGTGTGCCTGCGTGTGCATGCGCACGCCTGTGTGAGTGTGTGTGTGAGTGCGTGCGTGCATGCAGAGGGGTGGGGGCTGCCTGTGTCTGTGTGAGAGCCAGGGCTTGCACCGCGCATGCGCAGCTATCAGACGCGCGCTCCCGAGGTGAAATCTGACAATGGGAAAGCGCGCGTCTGACTGCTGTCCACTCTCCTAAATACGGGCAGCATAAGTTGTCGAGCTGATGCATTCATGCTTCGCATGAATGCCACATCAGCTCGACCTAAAAAGTAATTACATCCTGGAAAAAGCAAACACTTATAGGGAATGCGAAATTTAGCAGACCATGGGAAATGTAAGCAGGAACAACATGGTTACCTTAATGTTTTTGCACTCACTATTCAGAAATCAGTGAGTGCTTTTTCCTGAAAAGTAAAGGACACGACTACAGGGCCCTGAACGGACCCATTTCAATGGCCATTGCTTATATCCTTACAAAACGTAAGCAGTATGGTAAAAAGATCACATCCCTGGACACAGAGCTGCAGCACACATTGTTTTCCAATCCACACATTTTGGTACCTCCAGGATTGGTGCACTAGTTCCAAGTCCAGGGAAAACAAAGACAAGAAAAAAAAATAGTGCTTCACTGGCAAACTCTGTAAAAGTGGCGCTAATGTGTTTCAGTGAGAATCAAATCAGTTTGGCCAATTTGCTACCACTCTGTCTTACTTTATTTAATTATTTATATATTGTTAGCCTTTTATTCCCAATGCTGCACTTTAGAATTAAAATGTCAGAAAAATATGGCATTTTTAGCAAAAGCGTCTTTTTTTTAGATCTATTTCACGGGGAAGCAAATAAAAGAAATGAGAGGAAAGAGAGTTAGAACCCCGTCTTGAAGTCACGGTTGTCATGGGCGTCCGCAGGGGGGGGGCAAGAAGGGTCGCTCCGGGGGGGGGGCAAGTGCCCCTCCTTGCCCCCCCTGCGGACGCCCATGGGGCCAGGATACACTGGGGAGTGGGGCTAGAGAATGACGGAATGAGGGGAGAGACACACAGAGGGAGACACATACCTACAGTCACAGCAGGGGGGGTTTCAGACCTCGGGTCGCTGTGAAGCTGCACTTGTGCGACCTTTGTGATGAACAATTGCGACCCCGGCAGGGCCGGACTGGGAACCACAACCGGCCCTGGCAAACTGCTCCGCCGGCTCCACCCCTCCCCACTCGTGGGTGTTGGAGGTGCCGCTGAGCTCTTTGCCGGAGCCGGTTTTCGGCCGATTTTGGTACAGGGCCGATTTTGCAGCTATGCTGCAAAAACGGCCCTGTAACAACACAGCCCCCAGGGGCCCAAAACTGGCCCCCACCCGTGCGGCGCACCGGGGGATTGCTTGGTGCCCGCTATGACCAGTCGGGCCCAGGACCCCGGTGACTTCTCGTTAGTAGAAACGCTTTTCAATTTTTCACAGCTGCTTGGCAATCAGGATTTGTTGCCCTTGTTTGCACTTACACAATGGTTCTGTGTGTGACGTCACCTAAGAGCAGGCTCCCACCTGCGATCCGCGAAGCTCCGGATCCGGTGCTGGGGTATCCGGATATTGCGAGTCCGTGGGCCGAGGTACCTCCAGGGCGTGGCGGGATCCCTCCACCTTTCTAGAGTTTGTTCTATGGAATGAGGATTACTGTAGAAAATGTTACTTTACCACCAGATTCTGCAGGTAAATCCAGATTTCCAGCAGTGCAGAGATCTGCCCGTGTGTGGAAACGACGGGAAACATCACTTACAATGCAACTTTTACCACGCAGTGCCTTTACGACGCAACTTTTACAACGCAAACCATTACAACGCATTGCGCTGGGGGGCGGTCTGGGATAGGGAATAGGTTTAATTTACTATCCAACACCTTCCCTACTATCCACGGGGACTGGAGTTGGAATAGTAAATTAAACTATTCACTATCCAGCGCCCCAAAGCACTATGCGTTGTAATGGTATGCGTTGTAAAACCCACGTTGTAAAAGCATGCGATGTAAAAGCATGCGTTGTAATGTCGTACATCCGGAAACGACACTAGTAACTTTACGAGGCGTGAGTCTGTCTGTGAATCGGGCCCTTAGATTTCCATATAATACCTGACATATGTGCCCTCGGAACACCCAGAGGGTGCAAGTGTTGTTCATGTGCAATTTACATAAATAGTAGAATTCCAATGTGGTTGGTAACTGTAGGTCAAACAAACGAGCATTGGCAAATCCAGTAGGTCGCGCCTATGCAAGAGCTATTGACTATGCCAATGTGTTTTATCCATGTGATACACCAGGGTGGCTGCCGTTCAGCATGGGTAAAAGTTAGTGGCATAGAGTAGAGTCACGTGAAGTGTCGTAAAGAGGAATGGCAAAGAGTGGAGTAGAGTGTTGTAGGGTAGAGTGGCATAGGGAGTTGTGTATTGGAGTGGCATGGTATGGAGTCACGTAGAGTGGCGTAGAGTGGAATGGCATAAAGTAGAGTGGACTGGCGTAGAGTGCAGTGGCATTGAATTCAGCGGCAAACAATGCAGCATCATAGAATGAGGTGGTGCAGATTACAGTGGTGCATAGTAGAGTGCAGATGTGCAGAACGGAGTGCCGCAAAGTGTAGTGGTGCAGAGTAGAGTGGTGCAGAATAAAGTGGCATGGAGGGCAGTGGCGTTGAGTGCAGTGGCATGAAGTGAAGTTGTGTAGATTGCAGTGACATGGAGAGTAATGGTGTAGAGTAAAGTGGTGTAGAGTGCGGTGACGGAGTGCAGTAGTGCAGGGTGGATAGATTCGCTTGGCATACAGTGGACTTGAAGAAAATAGAAACCTTCTCAGGGGTCTCACTGACACCTGGTCCTTTTAAACCAACAAAGATGAAATTGGCACGGAAGCTGAAATATAAAAGAACATCTTTAATAACCTCAAATGAGGGAGACTACGTCACACAGAAGCCTTAGCAACTGAATGAAGCAGTCTGAGGAGTGCAAAAAACAGAGGCCTTATATATGCTTAGGGTTACATAGTCAGCATAAGACCAAGGCGAGGTCCGGGCACATGTAAGCATGCAAATGCCTAATATGGGTCTGCAAGATCTGCTTGCTCAACAAAGTGGGAGGAGACTTACTTCTCCACACAGCAGCAAGAGTAGCCTGACAGTTCTATAAGAGGAGCAGGTGCATTCTACTAGCTAGGTCCTTCTGAGCATGTGCAAGGCTCGGAAGAGGGAAACAGCACATGGCAAGCACATGCCTAACTAAAATGGCTGCCAAAATACAAAATGGCTTTCAGCTCATGCTAGCAAATCCCTGCAATCTTTAACAGAGTGGTGTAGAGTGCAGGGGCATAGAGCTGAGTGTTACAGAGCAAAGTGCATTGAGGTAGAGTGTATTGGCATAGAGTGCAGTGTTGCAGAGCGGCATAGAATACAGTGGCGTAGAGTGGAGTTGTGCAGAGTAGATTGGTGTGGCCTGGACTGGAGTGGTGTAGAGTGTAGTGGTGAAGGGCGCAGTTGCGTGGAGCAGAGTATGCGTGGTGTGGTAGCATACTGCCATTACAGACAACACATTTTCAATTGACAGACCATTACATTACATATGGTTTGACTAATAAAGCTATACAGTGCACAAGCGAAAATGTGTGGAAATTGCAGCACCTGGTGTAGTGATTTGTTTTGATCATATTAAAATATTTGTTTCCAACACACTTCAGAAATAATACAAAATGTGCTTCCTTTGTCCTTTTCTAATTCTGATACATTCTGAAATACACAGCTCATTTCAATTTTGAAATGTGCTAGAAAAAAAATGTATTTCCTACCTTCAGCATCCTGCAAGACTGTCACATAAATTGTCTTACTGAAGTCAGGGAAAGAAAAGTTAACAAGCTCCCTTGGAAGACAGCACCTGACATTTGACCTCATTCTTGAATGCACAATAATAGCAAGATTTAAAGGCCTGTTTACAGAAAGAGAGTTCCTGGAAGAATGCAGTAAACACGGTTTAGGCAATGGGGGGGGGGGGGACAAACTGAACCTGGTGAGAGTAAAAGCAAATAAAGCCAACAAATAGAAAGCCAGAAAACGTGAGTAACAAATAACAAAGCCAATGGGAATCAAGGGCGGAGCGCATTCCTAGGTCAGCTCTCTGAAAGTCCAAAAGATAACCCTAGTAAACCAGACAACTGTGCTTCCTGGTAGGCTGCGACCTGAAACGGGTGGGGGCCCTCTGCAGAATGTAATGGGGGGAGAGGGGGGGGGCCCTGAGTCTCCCATACCATATCCTATTGTGCATAAAAAACCTCTCAAAATGTAAAGTTGCAGAAAAAAAATTATACGTTCATTTTCTAAGCAGAGGGAAATATAACTCGGTGAGCTGTGAGAAATATCCGGCAAAGTGAAAAAAACTGGAGAATTATAAAAAAGGAGCCCACGCAAACATTGCGGCTGGCAAAACTGAGAACATTTCAAACCATTACAGGCAAAGATATATCTTTGCGCACCCAAGAGTGGCGGAATAAAGCAAAGAGCTGAGAGGGGGGTGCGGGGTGGGGGGGGGGGGCGGGGGCTTGTGGGCTGCCATGGCCTCTTTGGTGAGAGCTGCGCGCGAGCCCGCAAGGAGATAATTACGTCTCTTTTAATGAGGACGGTGATGGAAAGTCCCAGACCTGAAATAACCTGAAAGAGGCCATGTGTCCCTGCTGCTGTAAAGGTCAGCGCGGTGACAGGACACGGCCCGAGAGGGGCCGCTCACCATTAGAACGAGTCTGCTCCAGGGCATTAATGAAAGAGCTCTGCGTGACGTCACAGGACTGGTAACGGGGTCAGGACCCTTACATGGGAGCATTTAATCCGGGCAGGTGAGGGGCTTGTTCCACCACATTGGGGTGACTTGTCCAATATCCACTTGTGATGCCTTGAGGGGCCTCATTTGGGATGGGCAGGAGGACATGGTGGACCACGTGCCACGGGCGCGTGCCGTGCCACTGCTCTGGTCTGATGTTTCGAGAGCGTGCACTCGTTCATCACTCACTAGTGGGCCCCGAGCGCACCTGTGGGTACCAGTGGGCGTGTCCAGCTGCTGTAAGGAGGAGCCTATGACCCTCCCAGGCCAGGCCCACAGGACTCAGGTGAGTCACGCCCTTCTGCAGGACTGGTGTGTGTGGTTGAACATGCTCATCTGTGGCCATGAAAGTGTCTATAGCCAGGGCCACTGGAATTATGCGGCAGGGCTGAATAAACTAGGCAAATTATGCGGCACGAGGCGGCAACTTTTTGATTATATTACTGCATTATTTTGTAATATCTGTACATGGTATCACAGGGCTAAGATTTCACCTCATTAGTATCAGTTTAACAACAAAAGACAGAAATACCCGACTGAAAGATAACCAGTTAACCTTTGTAAAGAGCCCTCCACTGCACAAGAACAGGCGGCCACGTTTTTAGTACCTTTTGATCCGCATAATTCCAGCTGTGCTGGGTACAGCAAACATGATTAACAGCTTCAGGCACAGCTGGGTCCGTGAGGGACTGAGCAGCACAGGGTCTGACTCCGCCTAAACCAGAAGTGTCCAGCAAGTTCCAACAGTGAGACAAGCCTTTCCTGTTCCGCCCCCCTGCCCCCCCCAGATTACAAGAACTAACCCTGGGTAATGCACTACGCTACGCTCGCGTAGTTTGCGAAGTTTGCGCTACTTTGCACTACGTGAAATGCACATAGCACCGTGCAAACATGCGTTGTGTAGTGCAGCAGTCATTTTTTCCTTGCTCGCGGTCCTCAACGGCAAGTTGGGGACCGCGAGCGAGCAAAATGACATCCCGGCGAGACTTTTTCCTCGTTCGAGATCAGCAACATCAAGTTGCCGATCTCGAGCGTGAAAAATAAACCTCTAGATGAGATTCTCAACGCGGGGAGGTCAGGTTTCTCATTGCGAGTGGTCGCACATGCTCGCGACCGCTCGCGATGAGAAACTACCAGTCTGCGTTGAGAAAGCTGCTGCTCCAGTAAAAACCTACTCGAGCGGCAATAAAAGAGAGCTCGCACTGTACAAGATGCCGTTTTCAATGATTGCACAGTGCGGACAAGCATCCGGCACTGTGGAATCATCGCGAACAGGGCACTACGTACTTCGCGTAGTGCGAAGTGCACTTTGCGTAGCTGTGCATAGCGCTACCTCGCGAACTACACCCAGGGTTAACAAGAACCATGAAAAGCTATTGATTCTTATAACGCAGCAAAACGTCATAGAAGAAAGATCCTGAAATCCTTGTACAGATAACATCGTCGAGAGTGTCATCAAGGCAGAGAAAATCCAGGCCTTGTGCTCAGAAAAAGAAGCATAAGGGGGACAGCATCACCCATGGACACCCCTTAATGTGCCCCTAATGCCGACAACAGACCTCGAGTGAGGGATCGACGCTCATTGGCCTGCAGGTTCATTCGGAGTGGACGGTGTGAAGTGGCCCCATTACACATCCGAGGACTGAAGCTCATGTCTCACCTGAAACCTAGGAGTGGCAGGGACGTAGAGGAGATGGCACAGGTAGGCACATGGGTGGCAGACATAGGCAGAGGGGGTGGCACAGACAGCCACAGGAGTCGCACAAGTAGGCACAGGGGTGGTACAGGTAGAGGGGTGGTACAGGTAGGCACAAGTGTGTTACAGGTAGGCTCAAGCGTGGTACAGGTAGGCACAAGGGTATTACAGGTAGGCACAGGGGTGGTACAGGTAGGCTCAGGGGTGGTACAGGTAGGCTCTGGGGTGGTACAGGTAGGCTCTGGGGTGTTACAGGTAGGCACAAGGGTGTTACAGGTAGGCTCAGGGGTGGAACAGGTAGGCTCAGGGGTGGTACTGGGGTGGTACAGGGATGGCACAGACAGGCACAGGGATGGGACAGGGATGGCACAGGGGGTGGCATGGGGTGGCACTGGGGGTGGCACAAGCAGTCACAGGGGTGCACATGAGGGGTTTACCGTCTCCTCATAAAACTGCGGATTTATTCGCCATTGATGAATCAATCGATTTAAAAAGCGCCCCCTCAACTGAGGGTCCCCTCTGTTGAACCCCCGCCCCTCAGTAGCAGGACTGGTGGAATTCGGAGTCACTGAGAGGGGTCATTGCACCCGCCACCCTCTGTGGAGGCAGAAGATGGCTCCTCCCCCATCAGTGTGCTCAGCATCCTTCAAGAAGTCACACGATGCTACAGGAAGTAAGAACTGACCGAAGGCCGCCGTGCCACACGACCTCCAAAAAGCACTGGCAAAGACAATAGATACGACCTTAGAAAACTGGTGCAATGTTTTAGATTTGTATTTGTCATTGCAACGATATGCTTAAAAAAAGAGAAAAAGAAAATGTACTGTTCCTTGAAAGTGGCAGCCGTATACTTAAACTAATAACTATACTTTTAAAATTCATTCACAGATGCAGTTCTTTCTCAAGTGATTTTTTTAACAAACCTTTCCTTTGTTTCATGCATTTTATTCATATTATTATATGCAGGAAAGAAAAAGAAACCACCAGCTAACCAGCCTTCAAGTAACAATTGCAACGTCACGATGCCACTTAAATACAGTGGAACAAACACTTAAAAAAAGGGGTGCAGGCAAAACACGTCTGTTCTTTAAAGTTAATCTAACAATTATTTACCACATTGTAAACATCTTTAGTAATGAAAGGAAAATTACATGAAATTACAGGTAATTACCGAGAATGCAGATCTGTCATTTAGCGCTGTGTTTTAGTGTGAGTTGCATTCTTGTGTTATTTTTTTAAGAAAGGACGCAACAAAAAGAATCCCAGAAACCTACTGCCATGAACAACGGCCGCTTGCATTCTGTTGTTCGCATGTCCCTGTGATCCCGCACTATATGTTAGCCGCAAACACCAGTGTCATTACGTGGCATGGCACAATGGTATCATTTTTGGAACCTCTCCTAACGAACTATTAAGTCATTGCCAAAATCATGCTAATTACCCTGGGAGATGCACATGCTGAGGTTGTGTGGGAAGGAAGCTTGCAATGCTGCTCCACATGCTGTGGTTATTCTATGTGTGGGAAGGAAGCTTGCAATGCTGCTCCACATGCTGTGCTCTATGTGGGAAGGAAGCTTGCACTGCTGCTGCACATGCTGTAGCTGTTCTATGAGTGGGAAGGAAGCTTTCACTGCTGCTGCACATGCTGAGGTTGTATGGGAAGGAAGCTTGCACTGCTGCTGCACATGCTGAGGTTGTATGGGAAGGAAGCTTGCAATGCTGCTGCACATGCTGAGGTTGTATGGGAAGGAAGCTTCCACTGCTGCTGCACATACTGTGGCTCTTCTATGAGTGGGAAGGAAGCTTGCGCTGCAGCTGCACATGCTGTGGTTATTCTATGTGTGGGAAGGAAGTTTGCACTGCAGCTGCACATGCTGTGGCTGTGCTCTGCATGGGAAGGAAGCTTGCTCTGCTGCTGCACATGCTGTGGCTGTTCTATGAGTGGGAAGGAAGCTTGCACTGCTGCTGCACATGCTGTGGTTCTTCTGTATGTGGGAAGGAAGCTTGTACTGCTGCTGCATATGCTGTGGCTGTTCTATGAGTGGGAAGGAAGCTTGCACTGCTGCTGCACATGCTGTGGCTGTGCTCTGCGTGGGAAGGATGCTTGCACTGCTGCTGCAGATGCTGTGGCTGTTCTGCACGTGGAAAGGAAGCTTGCAATGCTACTGCACATGCTGTGGTTGTTCTGTGTGTGGGAAGGACGCTTACACTGCTGCTCCACATGCTGTGGCTGTTCTGTGCGTGGGAAGGACGCTTACACTGTTGCTCCACATGCTGTGGCTGTTCTATGCATGGGAAGGAAGCTTGCAATGCTGCTGCACATGCTGTGGTTTTTGTGTGCGTGAGAAGGACGCTTGCGCTGCTGCTCCACATGCTGTGGCTGTTCTGTACGTGGGAAGGACGCTTGCTATGCTGCTCCACATGCTGTGGCTGCTCTGCACGTGGAAAGGAAGCTTGCGCTGCAGCTGCACATGCTGTGGCTGTTCTGTGTGTGGGAAGCACGCTTACACTGCTGCTCCACATGCTGTGGCTTTTCTATGGCTGGGAAGGAAGCTTGCAATGCTGCTGCCCATGCTGTGGCTGTACTGCACATGGGAAGGACGCTTGCAATGCAGCTGCACATGCTGTGGTTGTTCTGTGTGTGGGAAGGACGCTTACACTGCTGCTCCACATGATGTGGCTGTTCTGTGTGTGGGAAGGACGCTTACACTGTTGCTGCACATGCTGTGGCTGTTCTATGCATGGGAAGGAAGCTTGCAATGCTGCTGCACATGCTGTGGTTTTTGTGTGCGTGGAAAGGACGCTTGTGCTGCTACTCCACATGCTGTGGCTGTTCTGTACGTGGGAAGGACGCTTGCTCTGCTGCTCCACATGCTGTGGCTGTTCTGCACGTTGAAAGGAAGCTTGCGCTGCAGCTGCACATGCTGTGGTTGTTCTGTGTGTGGGAAGCACGCTTACACTGCTGCTCCACACGCTGTGGCTTTTCTATGGCTGGGAAGGAAGCTTGCAATGCTGCTGCCCATGCTGTGGCTGTACTGCACATGGGAAGGACGCTTGCAATGCAGCTGCACATGCTGTGGTTGTTCTGTGTGTGGGAAGGACGCTTGCTCTGCAGCTGCACATGCTGTGGCTGTTCTGTGTGTGGGAAGGATGCTTGCACTGCTGCTCCACATGCTGTGGCTGTTCTGTGCGTGGGACGGACGCTTGTGCTGCTGCTCCACATGCTGTGGTTGTCCTGTGTGTGGGAAGGAAGCTTGCACTGCTGCTCCACATGCTGTGGTTGTCCTGTGTGTGGGAAGGAAGCTTGCGCTGCTGCTGCAAATGCTGTGAAAACAACAATTGATAAACGGAATGTTGCACAATGGTAAAACATTCACCCCAGTCACAGATCTGGGTTTAATCCATTGTTATTTTGCTCACCACACCACCCCAGTTCAGACATGGCCATATTCAAATCAGTCTTGACCCTGTGACTCATGGGAACAGTCCAGCCCGTATTGCCATGGACCGGAATCAAGCATCCTAGGAACTATTTCTGGCTATCAGCCGTCATTAGCCAGGATAGCTTGATTCCAGTGGCATGGAGAGCACGGGACTCACGTCTGAGCATACCCATGCCACTCAGGGTGACAAATGCAAAAACAACAATTGATGGACGTAATGTTTCCAGTGGCATGGAGAGCATGTTTTGCCATTGTGCAACATTCTGTCCATCAATTTGTGTGTTTTGCTGCACATGCTGTGGCTGTTCTGTACGTGGGAAGGAAGCTTGCACTGCTGCTGCACATGCTGTGGCTGTTCTATGAGTGGGAAGGAAGCCTGCGCTACTGCACATGCTGTGGCTGTGCTCTGCGTGGGAAGGAAATTTGCACTGCTGCTCAACATGCTGTGGCTGTTCTGCACGTGGAAAGGAAAATTGCGCTGCTGCTCCACATGCTGTGGCTGTTCTGGGTGTGGGAAGGACGCTTGCGCTGCTGCTCAACATGCTGTGGCTTTTCTATGGATGGGAAGGAAGCTTGCAATGCTGCTGCCCATGCTGTGGTTGTTCTGTGTGTGGGATGGAATCTTGCAATGCTACAGCACATGCTGTGGTTGCTCTGTGCGTGGGAAGGACCCTTGCACTGCTGCTCCACATGCTGTGGCTGTTTTGTGCATGGGAAGGAAGCTTGCAATGCTGCTCCACATGCTGTGGTTATTCTATGTGTGGGAAGGAAGCTTGCAATGCTGCTCCACATGCTGTGCTCTATGTGGGAAGGAAGCTTGCACTGCTGCTGCACATGCTGTAGCTGTTCTATGAGTGGGAAGGAAGCTTTCACTGCTGCTGCACATGCTGAGGTTGTATGGGAAGGAAGCTTGCACTGCTGCTGCACATGCTGAGGTTGTATGGGAAGGAAGCTTGCAATGCTGCTGCACATGCTGAGGTTGTATGGGAAGGAAGCTTCCACTGCTGCTGCACATACTGTGGCTCTTCTATGAGTGGGAAGGAAGCTTGCGCTGCAGCTGCACATGCTGTGGTTATTCTATGTGTGGGAAGGAAGTTTGCACTGCAGCTGCACATGCTGTGGCTGTGCTCTGCATGGGAAGGAAGCTTGCTCTGCTGCTGCACATGCTGTGGCTGTTCTATGAGTGGGAAGGAAGCTTGCACTGCTGCTGCACATGCTGTGGTTCTTCTGTATGTGGGAAGGAAGCTTGTACTGCTGCTGCATATGCTGTGGCTGTTCTATGAGTGGGAAGGAAGCTTGCACTGCTGCTGCACATGCTGTGGCTGTGCTCTGCGTGGGAAGGATGCTTGCAATGCTACTGCACATGCTGTGGTTGTTCTGTGTGTGGGAAGGACGCTTACACTGCTGCTCCACATGCTGTGGCTGTTCTGTGCGTGGGAAGGACGCTTACACTGTTGCTCCACATGCTGTGGCTGTTCTATGCATGGGAAGGAAGCTTGCAATGCTGCTGCACATGCTGTGGTTTTTGTGTGCGTGAGAAGGACGCTTGCGCTGCTGCTCCACATGCTGTGGCTGTTCTGTACGTGGGAAGGACGCTTGCTATGCTGCTCCACATGCTGTGGCTGCTCTGCACGTGGAAAGGAAGCTTGCGCTGCAGCTGCACATGCTGTGGCTGTTCTGTGTGTGGGAAGCACGCTTACACTGCTGCTCCACATGCTGTGGCTTTTCTATGGCTGGGAAGGAAGCTTGCAATGCTGCTGCCCATGCTGTGGCTGTACTGCACATGGGAAGGACGCTTGCAATGCAGCTGCACATGCTGTGGTTGTTCTGTGTGTGGGAAGGACGCTTACACTGCTGCTCCACATGATGTGGCTGTTCTGTGTGTGGGAAGGACGCTTACACTGTTGCTGCACATGCTGTGGCTGTTCTATGCATGGGAAGGAAGCTTGCAATGCTGCTGCACATGCTGTGGTTTTTGTGTGCGTGGAAAGGACGCTTGTGCTGCTACTCCACATGCTGTGGCTGTTCTGTACGTGGGAAGGACGCTTGCTCTGCTGCTCCACATGCTGTGGCTGTTCTGCACGTTGAAAGGAAGCTTGCGCTGCAGCTGCACATGCTGTGGTTGTTCTGTGTGTGGGAAGCACGCTTACACTGCTGCTCCACACGCTGTGGCTTTTCTATGGCTGGGAAGGAAGCTTGCAATGCTGCTGCCCATGCTGTGGCTGTACTGCACATGGGAAGGACGCTTGCAATGCAGCTGCACATGCTGTGGTTGTTCTGTGTGTGGGAAGGACGCTTGCTCTGCAGCTGCACATGCTGTGGCTGTTCTGTGTGTGGGAAGGATGCTTGCACTGCTGCTCCACATGCTGTGGCTGTTCTGTGCGTGGGACGGACGCTTGTGCTGCTGCTCCACATGCTGTGGTTGTCCTGTGTGTGGGAAGGAAGCTTGCACTGCTGCTCCACATGCTGTGGTTGTCCTGTGTGTGGGAAGGAAGCTTGCGCTGCTGCTGCAAATGCTGTGAAAACAACAATTGATAAACGGAATGTTGCACAATGGTAAAACATTCACCCCAGTCACAGATCTGGGTTTAATCCATTGTTATTTTGCTCACCACACCACCCCAGTTCAGACATGGCCATATTCAAATCAGTCTTGACCCTGTGACTCATGGGAACAGTCCAGCCCGTATTGCCATGGACCGGAATCAAGCATCCTAGGAACTATTTCTGGCTATCAGCCGTCATTAGCCAGGATAGCTTGATTCCAGTGGCATGGAGAGCACGGGACTCACGTCTGAGCATACCCATGCCACTCAGGGTGACAAATGCAAAAACAACAATTGATGGACGTAATGTTTCCAGTGGCATGGAGAGCATGTTTTGCCATTGTGCAACATTCTGTCCATCAATTTGTGTGTTTTGCTGCACATGCTGTGGCTGTTCTGTACGTGGGAAGGAAGCTTGCACTGCTGCTGCACATGCTGTGGCTGTTCTATGAGTGGGAAGGAAGCCTGCGCTACTGCACATGCTGTGGCTGTGCTCTGCGTGGGAAGGAAATTTGCACTGCTGCTCAACATGCTGTGGCTGTTCTGCACGTGGAAAGGAAAATTGCGCTGCTGCTCCACATGCTGTGGCTGTTCTGGGTGTGGGAAGGACGCTTGCGCTGCTGCTCAACATGCTGTGGCTTTTCTATGGATGGGAAGGAAGCTTGCAATGCTGCTGCCCATGCTGTGGTTGTTCTGTGTGTGGGATGGAATCTTGCAATGCTACAGCACATGCTGTGGTTGCTCTGTGCGTGGGAAGGACCCTTGCACTGCTGCTCCACATGCTGTGGCTGTTTTGTGCATGGGAAGGAAGCTTGCAATGCTGCTCCACATGCTGTGGTTATTCTATGTGTGGGAAGGAAGCTTGCAATGCTGCTCCACATGCTGTGCTCTATGTGGGAAGGAAGCTTGCACTGCTGCTGCACATGCTGTAGCTGTTCTATGAGTGGGAAGGAAGCTTTCACTGCTGCTGCACATGCTGAGGTTGTATGGGAAGGAAGCTTGCACTGCTGCTGCACATGCTGAGGTTGTATGGGAAGGAAGCTTGCAATGCTGCTGCACATGCTGAGGTTGTATGGGAAGGAAGCTTCCACTGCTGCTGCACATACTGTGGCTCTTCTATGAGTGGGAAGGAAGCTTGCGCTGCAGCTGCACATGCTGTGGTTATTCTATGTGTGGGAAGGAAGTTTGCACTGCAGCTGCACATGCTGTGGCTGTGCTCTGCATGGGAAGGAAGCTTGCTCTGCTGCTGCACATGCTGTGGCTGTTCTATGAGTGGGAAGGAAGCTTGCACTGCTGCTGCACATGCTGTGGTTCTTCTGTATGTGGGAAGGAAGCTTGTACTGCTGCTGCATATGCTGTGGCTGTTCTATGAGTGGGAAGGAAGCTTGCACTGCTGCTGCACATGCTGTGGCTGTGCTCTGCGTGGGAAGGATGCTTGCACTGCTGCTGCACATGCTGTGGCTGTTCTGCACGTGGAAAGGAAGCTTGCAATGCTACTGCACATGCTGTGGTTGTTCTGTGTGTGGGAAGGACGCTTACACTGCTGCTCCACATGCTGTGGCTGTTCTGTGCGTGGGAAGGACGCTTACACTGTTGCTCCACATGCTGTGGCTGTTCTATGCATGGGAAGGAAGCTTGCAATGCTGCTGCACATGCTGTGGTTTTTGTGTGCGTGAGAAGGACGCTTGCGCTGCTGCTCCACATGCTGTGGCTGTTCTGTACGTGGGAAGGACGCTTGCTATGCTGCTCCACATGCTGTGGCTGCTCTGCACGTGGAAAGGAAGCTTGCGCTGCAGCTGCACATGCTGTGGCTGTTCTGTGTGTGGGAAGCACGCTTACACTGCTGCTCCACATGCTGTGGCTTTTCTATGGCTGGGAAGGAAGCTTGCAATGCTGCTGCCCATGCTGTGGCTGTACTGCACATGGGAAGGACGCTTGCAATGCAGCTGCACATGCTGTGGTTGTTCTGTGTGTGGGAAGGACGCTTACACTGCTGCTCCACATGATGTGGCTGTTCTGTGTGTGGGAAGGACGCTTACACTGTTGCTGCACATGCTGTGGCTGTTCTATGCATGGGAAGGAAGCTTGCAATGCTGCTGCATATGCTGTGGTTTTTGTGTGCGTGGGAAGGACGCTTGTGCTGCTACTCCACATGCTGTGGCTGTTCTGTACGTGGGAAGGACGCTTGCTCTGCTGCTCCACATGCTGTGGCTGTTCTGCACGTGGAAAGGAAAATTGCGCTGCTGCTCCACATGCTGTGGCTGTTCTGGGTGTGGGAAGGACGCTTGCGCTGCTGCTCAACATGCTGTGGCTTTTCTATGGATGGGAAGGAAGCTTGCAATGCTGCTGCCCATGCTGTGGTTGTTCTGTGTGTGGGATGGAATCTTGCAATGCTACAGCACATGCTGTGGTTGCTCTGTGCGTGGGAAGGACCCTTGCACTGCTGCTCCACATGCTGTGGCTGTTTTGTGCATGGGAAGGAAGCTTGCGCTGCTGCTCCACATGCTGTGGCTGTTCTATGCATGGGAAGGAAGCTTGCGCTGCTGCTCCACATGCTGTGGCTGTTTTGTGCATGGGAAGGAAGTTTGCAATGCTGCTCCACATGCTGTGGTTATCCTGTGTGTGGGAAGGAAGCTTGCGCTGCTGCTCCACATACTGTGGCTGTTCTGTGCATGGGAGGGACGCTTGCGCTGCTGCTCAACATGCTGTGGCTGTTCTGTGTTTGGGAAGGACGCTTGAGCTGCTGCTAAACATGCTGTGGCTTTTCTATGCATGGGAAGGAAGCTTGCAATCCTGCTGCACATGCTGTGGTTGTTCTGTGTGTGGAAAGGAAGCTTGCACTGCTGCTGCACATGCTGTGGCTGTTCTGTGTGTGGGAAGGACCCTTGTGCTGCTGCTCCACATGCTGTGTGTGGGAAGGATGCTTACGCTGCTGCTCCACATGCTGTGGCTGTTCTGCACGTGGAAAGGAAGCTTGCGCTGCTGCTCCACATACTGTGGCTGTTCTGTGCATGGGAAGGACGCTTGCGCTGCTGCTCAACATGCTGTGGCTGTTCTGTGTTTGGGAAGGACGCTTGCGCTGCTGCTCAACATGCTGTGGCTTTTCTATGCATGGGAAGGAAGCTTGCAATGCTGCGGCACATGCTGTGGTTGTTCTGTGTGTGTGAAGGAAGCTTGCACTGCTGCTCCACATGCTGTGGCTGTTCTGTGCGTGGGAAGGGCCCTTGCGCTACTGCTCCCCATGCTGTGGCTGTACTATGCATGGGAAGGAAGCTTGCAACATTCTGTCCATCAATTTGTGTGTTTTGCTGCACATGCTGTGGCTGTTCTGTACGTGGGAAGGAAGCTTGCACTGCTGCTGCACATGCTGTGGCTGTTCTATGAGTGGGAAGGAAGCCTGCGCTACTGCACATGCTGTGGCTGTGCTCTGCGTGGGAAGGAAATTTGCACTGCTGCTCAACATGCTGTGGCTGTTCTGCACGTGGAAAGGAAAATTGCGCTGCTGCTCCACATGCTGAGGCTGTTCTGGGTGAGGGAAGGACGCTTGCGCTGCTGCTCAACATGCTGTGGCTTTTCTATGGATGGGAAGGAAGCTTGCAATGCTGCTGCCCATGCTGTGGTTGTTCTGTGTGTGGGATGGAATCTTGCAATGCTACAGCACATGCTGTGGTTGCTCTGTGCGTGGGAAGGACCCTTGCACTGCTGCTCCACATGCTGTGGCTGTTTTGTGCATGGGAAGGAAGCTTGCGCTGCTGATCCACATGCTGTGGCTGTTCTATGCATGGGAAGGAAGCTTGCGCTGCTGCTCCACATGCTGTGGCTGTTTTGTGCATGGGAAGGAAGTTTGCAATGCTGCTCCACATGCTGTGGTTATCCTGTGTGTGGGAAGGAAGCTTGCGCTGCTGCTCCACATACTGTGGCTGTTCTGTGCATGGGAAGGACGCTTGCGCTGCTGCTCAACATGCTGTGGCTGTTCTGTGTTTGGGAAGGACGCTTGAGCTGCTGCTAAACATGCTGTGGCTTTTCTATGCATGGGAAGGAAGCTTGCAATCCTGCTGCACATGCTGTGGTTGTTCTGTGTGTGGAAAGGAAGCTTGCACTGCTGCTGCACATGCTGTGGCTGTTCTGTGTGTGGGAAGGACCCTTGTGCTGCTGCTCCACATGCTGTGTGTGGGAAGGATGCTTACGCTGCTGCTCCACATGCTGTGGCTGTTCTGCACGTGGAAAGGAAGCTTGCGCTGCTGCTCCACATACTGTGGCTGTTCTGTGCATGGGAAGGACGCTTGCGCTGCTGCTCAACATGCTGTGGCTGTTCTGTGTTTGGGAAGGACGCTTGAGCTGCTGCTAAACATGCTGTGGCTTTTCTATGCATGGGAAGGAAGCTTGCAATCCTGCTGCACATGCTGTGGTTGTTCTGTGTGTGGAAAGGAAGCTTGCACTGCTGCTGCACATGCTGTGGCTGTTCTGTGTGTGGGAAGGACCCTTGTGCTGCTGCTCCACATGCTGTGTGTGGGAAGGATGCTTACGCTGCTGCTCCACATGCTGTGGCTGTTCTGCACGTGGAAAGGAAGCTTGCGCTGCTGCTCCACATACTGTGGCTGTTCTGTGCATGGGAAGGACGCTTGCGCTGCTGCTCAACATGCTGTGGCTGTTCTGTGTTTGGGAAGGACGCTTGCGCTGCTGCTCAACATGCTGTGGCTTTTCTATGCATGGGAAGGAAGCTTGCAATGCTGCGGCACATGCTGTGGTTGTTCTGTGTGTGGGAAGGAAGCTTGCACTGCTGCTCCACATGCTGTGGCTGTTCTGTGCGTGGGAAGGGCCCTTGCGCTACTGCTCCCCATGCTGTGGCTGTACTATGCATGGGAAGGAAGCTTGCAATGCTGCTGCACATGCTGTGGTTTTTGTGTGTGTGGGAAGGATGCTTATGCTGCTGCTCCACATACTGTGGCTGTTCCTTGTGTGGGAAGGACGCTTGCCCTGCTGCTGCACATGCTGTGGCTGTTCTGAGCATAGGAAGGACGTTTGCACTGCTGCTGCACATGTGTGGGAGGCTTGCACTGCATGTGCATTTTCTGTGGTTAATCTATACATGCAAGGACCGTTTGTATTGCTGCATACATCAAGGAAGCTTGCACTAGAGCTGAACATGCAAAGGAAGCTTGTACTGCATCTTAGTTCTCTCTTGTTATTCGATGAATGGAAGGGAAGCTTGCACTGCTACATATGTGAAGGACATTTGTACTGCAACTGCATATGCTATGGCTATTCTATATATGGGAAGGAAGCTTGGACTACAGCAGCACATGTGAGGGAAGCTTCCATTTAATTAACATTTTCTTTGGCTATTCTATGTATGTAAGAGAAGCTTGCAGTGATGCACATGCGAGAGACCTTTGCACTCTAGCTGCATATGTGGTGGCTGTTATATGTATGGGAAAGAAGCTTGCACTGCAGATGCACATGTGAAGGAAGATTATACTACAACTGCTCATATAAAGGAAGCTTGCACTGTAGCTGCACATGTAAAGGATGCCTGTATTGGTGCTGCACACATGGTGGCTATGTATGGGAAGAAAGCTTGCATTGCTGCTGCACACATAAAGGAAGCTTGCACTGCTGCTGCGCATGTAAAAGAAGCTTGCACTGCAGCTGCACATGCTGTGGCTGTTCTATGTATAGGAAGGAAGCTTGCACAGCAGCTGTACATGCTGTGTCCATCCTGTGCTTGAATAAGGACAGTTTGCACTTCATATAGACAAAAATAAGAGAGGCACATGTACAGAGAGAAATGAAAAACAATCCTTGAATTTAGTCCACAACACACAAAAGAGTGACAATAACAGGGACAAGTATTAACTTGCTGTAATAAATCCTTTTATTCGTAATTCATACAACACAGCCAACGCGTTTCACCCATGTGGGCTTCTGCAGGGATGTAAATGTAATAAAAGCAATACTATCACAAACTTTGTGCATGGACAGCTATTTGCAAAAACAGAAAGTCATACAATAACACATATATACAACATGTATACATATAAAGAAAAAATCACACATCTGATTTAAAAACATTTGATTCAAATAAACAAAAATTTTAAAAAATCAAGACATTTAATAAATATCTTATATATAATACATTAGGAACTTTTATGTTCTGACACATTAGTGCCACACCACCTTAAATCAGAAAATGGCAAGCGAAAAGGCCTGGAAAAAGGCAACAGCCAAGGGTATGCCGATGTTAAAAGGACGGAAGGGGTTGGAGAAAAAGGATAAGAAAAAACAGTAAGAGATAAAAGAGGAAGATAAAAAGAATAAGAGGAATGAAACAAACAAACGGTCACAAGAGAACAAAAATAAGCAATAAACCAAAATGAAACACAAACATAAAGATAGAGAAGTCCTGCTGACACTATACTTGTGCCCCGGCTAAAGCTTAATAATTATTCTGAGTTATGTTATGTTATGTTATGTTATGTTATATACTCTTATAACACGCACAGCTACTCCGAGTGCCCCGGCGTGAGTCCAGGAGGGGTCACCGAACTGTCACTAGGGGAATAGATACGTTTTAAAAACTTTCTTGAAAGCTAACGGGTCTTGGGTGTTACGCAATGGGAACGGAAGGGCATTCCAAGCCTGGGCAGCTTTGGCAGCTAGGGGGCAGCTGCCCATTTTGTGGCGAATGAGGCACAGCACTTTAGCTAAGAGAAGAACTGATGAGCGTAGGTGCCTCCGCCGGACATAGAAGGAAAACCGCTTCTGCTAATAGGTGGGACCATGACCATGGAGGGCTCGATGGGCGATAGCCAGGGATGTTGGTCGATTTAACTGCATTAGAGCCCTAGAACGGTAAAGGCATTGCCTCAGAGTATAGCTCAGGTCAGTGTATAGTTTCAGCAGGACTTCTCTATCTTTATTTTACTTATATATGGATAATAATGATAACATTTTACACTTATGTATGTGTATAATCTTTCTTTTTTGCTTATGTCTTACAATATATTTATTTTCATTCCTGTAGCAACTCAATCTATCTATCTATCTATCTATCTATCTATCTATCTATCTATCTATCTATCTATCTATCTATCTATTATCTATATATCTATCTATCTATCTATCTAGCTATCTATCTATGTATCGCCCTCGCTCGATCTATCTATTGCCCTCACTCTATCTATCTATTGCCCTCACTCTATCTATCAACCTCACTCTATCTATCTATTGCCCTCACTCTATCTATCTATCGCCCTCACTCTATCTATCTATTGCCCTCACTCTATCTATCTATCGCCCTCACTCTATCTATCTATCTATCTATCTATCTATCTATCTATCTATCTATCTATCTATCTATCTATCTATCTATCTATCTATCTTTCTATCTATCTATCTATCTATCTATCTATCTATCTATCTATCTATCTATCTATCGCCCTCACTCTATCTATCTATCTATCTATCTATCTATCTATCTATCTATCTATCTATCTATCTATCTATCTATCTATCTATCTATCTATCTATCTATCTATCTATCTGTCTGTCTATCTATCTATCTATCTATCTATCTATCTATGTATCGCCCTCACTCTATCTATTTATCGCCCTCACTCTATCTATCTATTGCCTTCACTCTATCTATCTATCACCCTCACTCTATCTATCTATCGCCCTCACTCTATCTATCTATTGCCCTCACTCTATCTATCACCTTCACTCTATCTATCTATTGCCCTCACTCTATCTATCTATCGCCCTCACTCTATCTATCTATCTATCTATCTATCTATCTATCTATCTATCTATCTATCTATCTATCTATCTATCTATCTATCTATCTATCTATCTATCTATCTATCTATCTATCTATCTATCTATCTATCTTTCTATCTATCTATTGCCCTCACTCTATCTATCTATCGCCCTCACTCTATCTATCTATTGCCCTCACTCTATCTATCTATCGCCCTCACTCTATCTATCTATCGCCCTCACTCTATCTATCTATTGTCCTCACTCTATCTATCACCTTCACTCTATCTATCTATTGCCCTCACTCTATCTATCTATCGCCCTCACTCTATCTATCTATCTATCTATCTATCTATCTATCTATCTATCTATCTATCTATCTATCTATCTATCTATCTATCTATCTATCTATCTATCTATCTATCTATCTTTTATCTATCTATCTATTGCCCTCACTCTATCTATCTATCTATCGCCCTCACTCTATCTATCTATCTATCTATCTATCTATCTATCTATCTATCTATCTATCTATCTATCTATCTATCTATCTATCTATCTATCTATTGCCCTCACTCTATCTATCTATCTATCTATCTATCTATCTATCTATCTATCTATCTATCTATCTATCTATCTATCTATCTATCTATCTATCTATTTATCTATCTATCTATCTATCTATCTATCGCCCTCACTCTATCTATCTATCTATCTATCTATCTATCTATCTATCTATCTATCTATCTATCTATCTATCTATCTATCTATCTATCTATCTATCTATCTATCTATCTATCTATCTATCTATCTATCTATCTATCTATCTATCTATCTATCTATCGCCCTCACTCTATCTATCTATCCATCTATGTTTCTTTTTATATGTATGTATTTTTTAAATATACTGATAGGAAATACTCATTTATTATTCACCTTTGGTATAATAGAAAAAGAGGGGCAGAACATCAAGGGGGGATCCTTTATACCCACATGAGTGGTCTGCAAGTGATGTATAAAAATGTGATGGAAGTCTTTGGTCTAGCGTCTGAATCTTTGGGGGTACCTCAGGCAGCACCCCCACCTTTCTGCAGTTAATTGATGCTATTATAGATGAGGACTAAAGTTATGCAAGAGTGTCCTATGGGAACAGCCTGGTGTGCATTCTAGGGTACAGGCCTTCCGTACAAGACCCCAAACGCCTCTCGGCTTCATGTCTAATCTTACAGACGTCGATGAGTTTTAGTTTGAGCCTCGAGTCACTGCACAAGAGGCCTGTACATGGACACCCCCCTCAGAGCATCTGACTCAGTGATGGGCAAGTGAGACAGGACTAGGGCCAGTGCGTCAGAATCCTTGGCTCAGCATCTCCGCCCCACACATAGACCGGCTAATTGAGGAGCGTTCTGTCCTGGCTAAAGATTTAAACTCACCTATTGATCACATTTCCAAGTATCTGCTCACAAAACCTGTGACTTTCAATAAAGGAGGAAGACGGGGCTCTCTGACACCAAGAGGCTTCTCTGATGTGATGCTTCCGGCTCAATATCAGCCACTTCAGCACTTGAGAAACATCTTTGGAAAGCAATAGCGAGGGCTGGGAACTGATGTTATGACAGAGTATCCATATGTAAAAGTGTGCGCGTGTGTGCGTGCGTGTGTGCACACGTGTGTGACATAAGGCAGTGAAAGTAAACGTCACCCCGTAGCACGTTTTTTGGAGCAGCGCAGTCACACGTTGCGAGTTCCACTTCATTTCCAGGGTGCAGACAAACCGACGCAAGAGAAACACAGTTCACCGCCTCCCCGTTTACATGTAACCGCTGCTTTACACAAGAGAGTAAATGTAAATTGATACTTGTATAGTGCACTACTCACCCGCAAGGGTCTCAAGGCGCTTGTACGAATACCGCTGTGGAACCCATCCTGGCTTTCCCTGTGAGGCGTCCACTCCTGCGCACCCCCAAGGTGGAGGCCAGGCATCCTTAGCGTTGTGGGGGCCGTTGTGGAGGTTAAGCAAGCTATTGCCCAGAGTTGCAGAGTGGGACTCCATGATTGGAATAGGCACCGAGGCGAGAATTATCAGGTCTGTGGAATTTTTAGCCCAAGACCCGCCGAGGCGGGGAATTGAACCCTGGTCCCGGGCTAGACCTCTGCATCAGGGTCTGCCGCTCTAATCATTGAGCCACACTTCTCCAAGAGAGTCACAGAGCCTCTTCAGTGTGGGTTTGAATACAACACAAATGTAATCCCTCCTATCCTGGTTTTGATGAATATACTTTGTTAAAACAAATGCCCATGAAAACATCCCATGTCATAAGCTTCATATGTAGATGTTCAGCATAATGTGTACAGGGGGGGTACATTCTGACCCACTCGAGGCTTTCCTTCCGGTGCGCCACGGCCCCTCCTCACAGTCAGCGATAGTAATAAATAGCATAAGACACTCGCCCGTCTCCTCGTTTTAATGTCTGATGAAATCAGAGCTTCCATTGCATTTCTGTTTCTTACATAACTTTGATGACATCAGACAAAACTGCACAAAACCTTCCAACCCAAAGTACATGCACTACAGGTTCTTCATGATAAGTTTTTTGCAGATCCATAAATTAGGGATAAAATAAAAGGGAGGCTCTTAAAAGCACCATTTCCCATTCTAATTCCCACAGGATTATTCACTCCTCAGTACAAACAAAATGGTTGAACCGAGTTTCGCCAAATTTAGCGTGAAGGTGGATCTGTGCTCAAGGACGTGCCTCTGCTGGGTTTGGTGTAAACCCTTTCAGTACTTTTTGAGAACTTATTATTACAACACTGCATATTTTGGGCATGAGGTGGTTACAGTTTTGAGATATCTGAACGGTTATTGATCCCCTGAGGGTTTGCAAATCAGTATAGGATTCACATATTCTGTAAAAAACAAGTAAATAAAAAAATAAAAGATTTGGGGCCAGATTATCAAGAAAGGGCAATACATTATTGCCGCTTTTATCGTCAGGAAACTACCGCTAATGCGGCGATAATGGGCTTGATATTATGCCGTAGAGAATTCCAATAGAAGCCCAGGTTCACACCAGAACATGAGTTTCTATGGCAATTCACAAGGGCATATTATCAAGCACATTATTGCCGCTTTAGCAGCAGTTTCCTGCCGATAAAAGCGGCGATAATGTATCGCCCTTTCTTGATAATGGCAGCCATCCGCGCCGGAACGTACGTAGAGACACGTGCCCAACTGCAGTAGAAGTTACCGACTCGCACCACTCCGAGTTTTACTCTATGGACTTTTATCATTCTACTGCCGATCTCCTTGTTCATCTCTCTGTGCGATCGGCCCTCTTTCCTCGCTGCATTTCCCTGTGATGTGCGATAAACACCATATTTCCTTGAAAATTACGCATCTTTTGTCTCTGATAGCCAGCAGCTACCAGTATATAAGGTCCGCACCACCCTTGGACAGAAAACCTTCACTAATCTTACCTTTTAGATTAGGATCCCCACTGGCATCTACACCGCCCCCATCACCTCTGTGAGAACTTCCTGAACTCTGCAATAATTGTGGCCTCGACTGCTCGATAACATTTTCATAATCCAGATTAGGATTCCTTCTGTGCTATACCTCCCATAACGCATTATCTGACGTGTATTCTTTCTGCAGCGAGATTGTGTCCCCTGACTATACGTCACCCCCAGTGGAAGCTGTACCTACCTCCTCACCTGGTCCATTGAAATTTTTCTGGCCAGTGCATCCATTTTTCAGCTTGATATACCTCTGTGGCTCTCCTGATGAAGGCACGCCCTGTAAATGTAAATGTAAATGTGTTGTATTTGTATAGCGCGAACAGTCACCCGTAAGTATCCCGGCGCTTGTACTCCTACCACAAGGGAACCCCTCCTGGCTTTTCCTTGTGAGGTGTCCACTCCTGGGCATCCCATGGTGAAACCAGGCATCCCTTGTGTATCGGGGGCCGTTGTGGAGACTAAGCAAGCTATTGCCCAGAGTTGCAGCGTGGGGCCCATGCTTAGATTCAGCACTGAGGCGAGAATATCCAGTCAGAGGAATTTAAGCCCGATCCCGCCGAGGCGGGAATCGAACCCTGGTCCCTGGCCAGCACTCTGCATCAAGGTCTGCCGCTCTAACCATTGAGCCACACTTCTCCAAACGCGCGTAGAGAATTTTTACAATTTTTACCATCTGCCACAGTACATCAACTGTACAATTTTTAACAACCCTCTTTTTACATTTTCTCAAAATTGTATTTTGTGTATAATTGTAGTTTATGTATTAGTGTATGTCTATATTGTCTGGGGCAAAGTGCTTACCGCCCGTAACTTATGGTAAATACGTTTCATCTGATGTATATGCACTTGTATGTAAATGTTGTGTATATTTTTTTGCGTTTTTGTGTCTAAAACAACCTTTTTAGATAATTACCAATAAAGATGAAATAATATGTTTTAAATAGTTGTGGTTTGATTGCACTGAGCTTGGGTTATCCCCCATATCTTGCTGAATAAATCAATGTAATGCTACTGGTATTCACTGCCTAGGAAAGTTTTTCGCCTTTCGCTCTTTCTTGATAACATGGCCCCTAGTGCACTACTTTTGCTCTTAACCAATAAACACACATGGCGGTTGCCCGTACATGTCTGTGTCGAAGGAAAGCCTGGTTGCAGTCCAAGCCCTGCAGTCAGTCTGTCCTGTGCACTGGGGCTGGCCAGAGACCAGCCCTTGTTGGCAGTCCCAGCTGAGCACGTCCAAAGGCGTTGTGTAGCAAGGGTTGGTCCCTCTTAGAGGGTGGAGTGCCGTGTCGGGTGGCCAGGAACTTTGATCAACCCTGTTGCGTACAGCCGAATACTATACACAGCAGGGGTTAGCCATCCAGGGGATTTTGGTACATGGCTTAACCAGAAGCTAGGCCCCAAGGCCAACCACGGCCACTCACAGAGAATTTGGCACAAGGCCTGACCGAAGGACGTCCTTTGTCCAACCCAAGGGCCACTTGCTGCGGTGGTTAACAGCCCATGGAGGGCTGAAATCAGGATCTTCTTGAATGTGCATATGAGAGAAAAAGTTCAAGTGAAGTTATAGTTAACTTTGATTATAACACAGCACTGTATGGTTAGAAATCCTCAGAAATTCTTCTAAAAATTCAGTTAAAGTGCAGTTAAGGTTTTGAATTAAAACCGAAAAAAACTGAAATTTGTAAGTTATAGTTGACAGCGCAATATATAACTGACACAACAGGCATGTAAATCATAACTAGCACACCAAATGCAAAGCATATATCTTCACATATTTATATCTACGAAATGTCACCTAATGTAATTAAAGCTAAGCAAGTAATCACATCTATGATGATGATGCTTTCGGAGCCTTCTATGACAAAGTGATATGTAATCTCGTCTGCAAGGTGATTTGCATGTGTTACTGCAAGTGTGTCATTAAGGGTATGGTTGTGAGTATTGCGTTTGGTGTGGAAGTCATGGTTTGTGAGGCTGTTGCGTTGCGAGAGTTATGGATTGTGCACCTAACCACAACTTGTTCATTTGAGTGTTTTGGGGGGTTTAATTCATCACCAAAACTGCAATTGAAATGTGAGTTGTTTAGGTGAAAAGGATGTATAGATAGATAGATAGATAGATAGATAGATAGATAGATAGATAGATAGATAGATAGATAGATAGATAGATTAATCAATCAATTATTTGTAGCGCACTACATACCCGCAAGGGTCTCAAGGTGCTGGGGGGTGGGGGAGCGACGCTACTGAACGAACAGCCAGGTCTTGAGTATCCTCCTGAAGGTCAGCAGGTCTTGGGTCTGCCGCAGGTTGGTGTGGAGAGTGTTCCAGGTCTTGGCGGCGAGGTGGAAGAAGGATCTCCCACCGGTGGTTGTTCTTTGGATGAGAAGTTCGATGGCGAGTGAGGTCGGCGTAGCGTAGCTGGTGGTTGGGGATGTCGAAGGAGAGCCGTCTGTTGAGGTAGGCTGGGCCAGTCTTGTGGAGTGCCTTCTGTGCGTGGATGAGGAGCTTGAATGATATCCTCTTGTTGACGTGGAGTCAGTGCTGGTTTCTCAGGTGGGGGTGATGTGGACGTGACGTGGTATGTCAAGGATCAGTCGTGCCGAGGCGTGTTGAAGGCATTGTAGTTGTTTGATGAGCTTGGTTGGGGCTCCCGCGTGGAGGGCGTTTCCGTAGTCAAGTTTGCTGCTGACGAGGGCCTGGGAGACTGTCTTTCTTGTATCTGTCGGGATGCATCTGTATATCTTGCGGGGCATGCGGAGGGTATTGAAGCATGAGGAGGAGACGACGTTGACTTGCTTGGTCATTGAGAGCGTTGAGTCGAGGATGATTCCCGGGTTGTGTGCGTGGTTGGTGGGTGTCGGGGCTGCCCCAGTGCCATCCGCCACCAGGAGTCGTCCCAGGCTGAAGGGTTGGAGGCGAGGATGAGGACCTCTGTCGTGTCCGAGTTCAGCTTCAGACGGCTGGTCTTCATCCAGTCGACGACGGCCTTCATTCATTCATGTAGGTTGGCTTTGGTGGTGATGGGGTCCTTGGTGAGGGAGAGGATCAGCTGAGTGCCATCAGCATAGGGGATTATGTTGAGGTTGTGCTGTCAGGCTACGTGTGCGAGCGGGGCCATGTAAATGTTGAACAGAGTCGGGCTGAGGAAGGATCCCTGGGGTATGCCGCAGATGATCTCAGAGGCTTTGGAAAGGAATGGGGGAGGCGAACGCTCCTGGTTCTGCCGGAGAGGAAGGAGGTGGTCCAATCCAGAGGCTTGTCTCGAATCCCTGCAGCGTGGAGGTGTGCACATAATGTGCAGTGGCAGACAGTGTCGAAGGTGGCAGAGAGGTCTAGGAGAATGAGTGCTGCGGTCTTGCCGTTGTCCATCAGGGTCCTGATGTCGTCGGTGGTGGCGATGAGGGCATGCTCGGTGCTGTGGTTGCTGCAGAACCCTGACTGGGAAGGGTCCAGGATTCTGTTTTCTTTGAGGTATCAGGTTAGCTGTCTGTTGGCGATTTTCTCGATGACCTTGGTCGGGAAGGGGAGCAGAGAGATGGGCCGGAAGTTCTTGAGGTCTCTTGGTCTGCCTTAGGTTTTTTGAGTAAGGTGTTTATCTTGGCGTGTTTCCAGATCTCTGGGAAGGTTGCGGTCTCGAGGGAGAGATTGATGACTTTGCGCAGGTTGGGTGCGATGGAGCTGCTTGCTTTGTTGAAGACGTGGTGCGGGAATGGATCTGACGGAAAGCCGGAGTGGATTGTGTGCATGGTCTTGATGGTGTCATCGATGCTCACGCTGGCCCAGGCTAGCAGGGGGTCTTGGTCGATAGTGTGAAGAGGGTCTGTTGTGTTGCTGTCTGTTGGAGCTGTCTTGGTGTTGAAGCTATCGTGGATGTCTGCTATCTTGCTGTGGAAGAAGGTGGCGAGGGAGTCGCACTGGGCTTGCAACGGCGGGATGTCGTTGGTGTTGGAGCTGGGGTTGGAGAGTTCCTTCATGATATTGAAGAGCTCCTTGCTATTGTTGTGTGCATTGTTGTCTAGGCGGTCTTTGAAGGAGGTCATCTTGGCCGCCCTGATGAGGTGGTGGTGGTTGCGGATGGCGTCCTTGTGTGCTGATTGGCTGTCCCAAGTTTTTTCACTGTGCCATTCCTTCTCTACTTTCCGGAATGCTTGCTTGTAGGCTAGGAGTTCTAGGGTGAACCAGCTGGCCCTCTTGCTGGTGGTTCTGTGTGGGGGTTTCTTCAGCGGGGCGAGGGTGTTGGCACAGTCCTCGATCCAGCGTCTGAGGCTGTGGGCAGCGTCGTCGGTGTTGGAGGGTTCGATGGGTGGGCGAGGTTTGCGTGTAGTTGGTCTTCGGTGATTTTGCTCCAGCAGCGACGGGGGATCTGTTGGGTGCGGTGGTGTGTGGTGGGTTTCTGGAAGTCGAAGTGGATGCAGCGGTGGTCGGTCCATAGGAGTTTGGTGGTGTGGCTGATGGAGACTTACGGGCTTGAGGAGAAGACGGGGTCGAGCGTGTGGCCGGCGGAGTTGGTGGGCATTGTGATGAGTTGCTTCAGTCCGAGGTTGGCGAGGTTATCGATCAGGGTTGTGGAGTTGTTATAGATAGATGGATGGATGGATGGATGGATGGATAGACGAAGGGAGGGAGGGATGGATGGATGGATGGATGGATGGATGGATGGATGGATATATGGATAGATGGATGGATGCATGGACGGACGGACAGAGGGAGGGAGGTGTGGAGTTGTTGTAGATGGATGGATGGATGGATAGATGGATGGATAGACGAAGGGAGGAAGGGAGGGAGGGATGGATGGATGGATGGATGGATGGATGCATGGACGGACGGAGGGAGGGAGGGAGGTAGGGAGGAAGGGTGGGAGGGATGGATGGATGATGGATGGATGAATGGATGGATGGATGGATGGATGGATAGACAGAGGGAGGGAGGGATGGATCGATGGATGGATATATGGATGGATGGATACATGGACAGAGGCAAGGGGGGAGGGCGGGAGGGAAGTATGGATGATGGATGGATGGATGGATGGATGGATGGATGGATGGATGGATGGATGGATGGACGGATGGACGGACAGATAATGGTTGGGCTGGAATGTGAGGATGTGAGGGTGAGCCTGTGCCTTACATTTTGAATTGCTTATCTTTTTAAGTTTTGTGATGTAAACTTCATCAACATCTAAGAGAGCGATTTAGGAATGAATGGGCGGGGTATAGTCCTTCAGGGTGGTGCAGGGTGTTTCCTCCGCCATCCTGATGTTAGTCCACCCGGCAGATTGAGAGATGACCGCTGGACCAGTGGTCACCTCTGTAGCTTGAAAGAAATCCCATATAGTTTAGGAGTTCTTGGTGTGGAGAAGCACAAACTCAGAGTCGAAAAACAAGCAGCATATTTGGGAGTTTTCATTAATAATAAGAATCCATTTCTACCCAACTTCTCCCTTTTTGCAACATAAATCTATGCTCTAATGTATACTTTGCAGTGTGTATGCACGGCAGCTCTATGATGAAAGTTAATATCTCACTGTTCCATATTAGGACTTTAAGTTATAAAGTGCAAGTAACAAAAGGATGTCTCTTTTAAAAGCAGTACCCTCCTGATCAATTTACATTATATGAACTCTGCAACCTACATGGTACATAAGTCAAAGCATCGACTATACAAAACTCCAATCTCGCTCCAGGAAGAACATCAATCCCAGGAGTTTACTTGACATTGCTGTGATGCCTGGTAGTTGCCAGAGGAAAGGAACGCTGCAGCAGGTGCTTTAAAAACATAATAAACTTGCAAACACGATGCCACCAGGAAGCCAGCACCCGGTGCGGTGGCACCGGTCGCACCTCCCTAGAGCCGGCCCTGTGTGTAGGCGCCAAGCGTTGGCAGTAGTTGGCGCTGTATAAATAACGTCTGCCAGTGAGAGATAATGTCATCTTAGCACTTAATTTGTAAAATGATAATGTCACAGTAAGTGCAGCATAATTTATCTTTAAATACATAATATGCTCAATTATTTGCCTTCTCTTCTTGCGCAGTTCGGTACATCCTGTCACATACTCTGCTCCTGTAATGCCGCATAATCGGACTGCCCCTGGGTGACAGAAACACTTTGTATTTCAAGTGCCACAAATTGACGAGCGAGCACTGAATAAAAATACTTTGTTATTTTTACAATTATATTAATGATATTGTAAAATGACAGATGCGGATGACAGGTCGGATGGCTCACTTGGGGCGTGGGTGAGCTCTTCGTGACACACGTGAGCCTGTTCTCTGCCCCCCAGCTCTGGCGTCTAGGCACTCTAGGCCTCTAGGCACACCAGCAGTGATGGTGCATCGGTTGTGGTACCGCAGGGGTGTGGAATAAGATACAGCCCCCACCAGAAGTAGCCCTCCCTGGCAAGCAGTGACGGGAAGCCTGGGCCACCAAGGGCAATGGCTGCATATACACATGTGAGAAGAAGGGACTTTCCACCTCGTGAGAAGTAGGACCTTCTCGTCCCCCAGACGTGTGAGAAGTAGACCTTCCCACCTACCACAGGTGTGAGAAGTAGGACCTTCCCACCTACCACAGGTGTGAGAAGTAGACCTTCCCACCTACCACAGGTGTGAGAAGTAGGACCTTCCCACCTACCACAGGTGTGAGAAGTAGACCTTTCCACCTACCACAGGTGTGAGAAGTAGGACCTTCCCACCTACCACAGGTGTGAGAAGTAGGACCTTCCCACCTACCACAGGTGTGAGAAGTAGACCTTCCCACCTACCACAGGTGTGAGAAGTAGGACCTTCCCACCTACCACAGGTGTGAGAAGTAGACCTTTCCACCTACCACAGGTGTGAGAAGTAGACCTTTCCACCTACCACAGGTGTGAGAAGTAGACCTTTCCACCTTGCACAGGTGTGAGAAGTAGGACTTTCCCACCTACCAGAGGTGTGAGAAGTAGGAACTTTCCACCTTCCACGGGTGTGATAGGTAGAACCTTTCCACTTCCCACAAGAGTAAGTAATAGGACCTTTCCATGTTGCACAGGTGTGAGAAGTAGGATTTTCCCACCTACCACAGGTGTGAGAAGTAGAACCTTTCCACCTCCCACAGGTCTGAGGACTGGGCCTTCCCACCTCCCACAGGTGTGAGAAATAGGAACTTTCCTCCTCCCACATGTGTAAGTAGTAGGGCCTTTCCACTTCCCACGGGTGTGACAAGTAAGTCCTTTCCATCTCCCACAGGTGTGAGAAGTAGGATCTTTCCACCTTCCACAGGTGTGAGAAGTAGGGCCTTCCCGGCTCCCTCAGGTATGAGGATTGGACCTTCCCACCTCCCTAGATACGCTTTTTAACATTGTCAAATTCCCAGAGTTGGTAAAAAAATATTTTAAAGCATGTGAAAGATCTGGCCAACAAGTGGGATTTGTTGGAAAATCAAATCTGCAATACCTAGATGTGGGTGGAGACATCTTGCCCAAAACGTACTTGTGGGGAAATTCTCAGATTAAATCAAGTTACAGACAATTTAACCTGCTACTGAAGCGTTCTTAAATTGATTAATCTCAACCGTTTGTAAACTTGCTAAGTTGTACCTGTTCGCTTAGCCTTGTGGATGGAATCATGATTTCATACGCCTCTAGTTGGTTTTAATTACCAATGCCCATGTGGATTTGAGGTGACCACTGGAAGGGTGCACATCAGGAGGCTGTTACCTACTCTAAGGAGTAGTGTGTCAATGACCAAAGGCACAAGGGTTGTGCTTTACAAACTTTAAAAAAAAGTTTATACAAAAATGCATGAATATTTAAATCCCTTACAATTAATAGACATTTTAGCTGAAACTACAGCGATTTCCGGATTTTTTCCAGCCTCTTAATCTGCTCTGTGAGCCCCTGTCCCCCCCCCCCCCCTCCCTTTTGAAATACAGTGAAAGTCCCTCATTCTTGCGTCTAAAATGGCTGTCTTCTCTTCAGAGGTCACGCATTGGGCGTAATGTTTGTTCCCTGTCTCACTCGTCCTTGGACAAATCCTTTAGTTTAAGAAGAATTTATCGAGCCTCTCGTTCCACGGTTCCTTGAGGCTGCTCTGTGGTGCTTTGTACATCTGACCTGCAGACTTAAGGTGACAAAAGCAATCAACTGACACGTTTATGTTCTGTTAAAACGGAGAAACAAAGCGCATTTATTGGAAGCAACGCCCGATTTGGGGGGAGAAAGGGTCTGGCTGATTGAACCATTCGAGGGAGGCAGTTTGTACATAAATTATTTATTGCACACTGTTGTAAGAAAACTGCAAAGCCTTTTTCATTCGATCAAACTGCCAGCACCTTGCAACAACAATTTATCAAGCTTTGATGTAAAATGGTGGAGGGTTGACATTTTTAAGGAGATTGCAGGGCTCCTGGGGGATGGCCCCGCCTCCTCCGTTCAAGCTGGCAAACTATGGAATCCCAACCTGCAAATATGGAGCCATCGAGAACCCCCTTGGGATCAGAAGGATGGTTAGGGCCCAGGTACTCACGAGGGGATCTGTCAGCGACACTATACGACCTCGGTCACCACAACAAGTGTCAGACAGCCTGGCCGCTCTGTTTACAGATACCCCGTGGGACCCTCTAAGATCGAAGTAGGTTCAATCCAACACAACCCGTTTATGAACCCCTTTTAGTAACATCAGAGGAAAGTCAGACCCCCCTACAAATATCCCACTCATGGACCAGTCTGAAGTGGTCATAAAAGGATGAGGGATGCAGATGGAGTTGGTTTGCTCTTCTTGATCGTACCCTGGCCGGGTCAATTTTTAGGTCTTGCCTATGCAGCGCGCATGCGCTGCATAGGAGAAAGACCTTTAGCCATGGATGCACCTTTTCATGCCAAAACGTGCACGCGTTTGATTGCCTTCAATGGCAATGCGTGCACGTGTAGCGATTCCCTTGGGGGAGCGAGCTTTGGACACCAGTTTTAATTAACTTGCAAATATATGGTGCCCCTGCTTGTTCCCACAAGGGAAACAGGCCCGGGCCCCCTCCTGTCTTCACTCCTCCTGTTGCCTCCTTTGTTAGCGCGACTCACGCGCATATGCTTGTTTTTTTTTCTTTAATGAAGGTGAAATAAAGCCGAAGTGTCTTCAGCTTTTACAGTTTTTGGCGTATGTGTTTTTTTTTTTTTGACGGGTATCGTAGTTGTTTCGGGGCTTGCTTTGTACCTGTGCCACAACATACAAATCAAGCCCTATAATAAGTGTGCCCATTAAATAAAAAAAACAAGTGCGCAAATAACTGTAAAAGTTGAAGACACTTCGGCTTTATTTCACCGCCATTATAGTTTCAAAATTGTAGTCCGCATTTTTTTTCTAACGGTGACACAACGTTGAAAAAAAATGCTGACTACAATTTTTAAACTTTAATGGCGGTGAAGGCGAAGTGGCTTCAGCTTTTACAGTTATTTGCACGCGTGTTTGTTTTCTTTTTTCGGCACACTTATTACGGGACTTGCTTTGTACCGGGCCACAATGTAGAAATAAAGCCGACTCCCACTAATTTGTAATGAGCTCTGCTCACCCGCACCCATTTCACTCATGATTTCACCCGGCAGCTCTTGCAAATGTCACTGGGAAAAAGAAACTGGTTAGTAATGTCCCCGGGGCTTAAACATGGACTTGTCCAGTTATGTCTGTAATCCGCACATAGTGTTTTCATGACAGACAACCATCTCAAACAAAAGGATGTGGTAACAGAATAAGATAAAGATATTAAATCAAGAGTTAACTATGCCTGAAGAACGTATTGTAAGAGTTGCAGCGAATACATGGGAGGTGTAACTGTATTCCTAAGTGGGTTGTTCACATGGAAGGATGAATGTACGCTGGACAGTGAAGAGTCTCAAGTTCAGCACGACATACAATGTCTAATATGGCCAAAAACGCACAGCGCATGGGACGCCATCACCGAACCAAAGCACCATCACCCACACACACAGCCAGAATTGACCCACGTCTGTACGGTGAAGACCTGTTCTGGGCATACCGCAACTCTGCTTTAATGTTTCTTAGGACTTTAGCATTTACTCTGAAACCGCGACACACAAGGATGAAAAATGCAGGAAAGGGGGAAGTTGTTTTACCAGATACCAGTTTCCGAAGGCAAATAGGATTTTTTGAATGAATCAATTCACCTTTGCTACAACTAATTTATTTTCAATTTTTTTTAATTAAGAAGTTTGCTTGCAAATCGCTATTGTATCTTTAGGGGGGCTGTCATAAAAAATTAAACTGTGCTGCATAGGGGATAAGAGAAAAGGCGAGGAAAGATGCAAAGTTTATTCCAAAAACACAGGCTGAACGGATGATGATCTGAAGCATTATCAGTACTTTAATGCTGTACATTGCCACTCCCCCTCAGCAAAAAGAGAAGAAAACAAGCAGTTGCAAGGCCAATAGGTCTGACCTTAGCAAGCTAGTGCACTGGTTATTTTTTTCTATTTTTTATTGCAAGCCTGTGCCACAAGAATAAAAAACAGCATTTGAATAACATTTGTGATGTGACTGTTTTACTAGTTATGTTTTTCAAATAAGGAGCATTTCAGTTATGCCAGGCATTAATATTACTGTTTGTGAAAGAGACCAGAATAAATTATGACCTAACCAAGCACACAAATTGCAGCCAGCTATTAAGTTACAATATCACTTAAACACTTTCCAACAACAACTTTAACAAGCATTGGCGTAGCCAATATGTCTCACCTTTGGGACCTTATAAGTGTTTAGCCATGCAACACTTGATGTTGTTGCATCAAGGATATTGCGCTGGATATAACTAAACACTTATAAGATCCCAACGGCGAGACCTATTGGTTATGCCAATGCTTGTTATTTATGCCAGCATCATTAGAGGAACTTGGGGAATTCGGTGTTTGCTTGTTACGTGAAATTTCCCAAACTTTGGCACTCGTCCCATGGTGTAATGACACAGCATTTGTGGTAAACATGAACAACACAGGAGCCATCCGTAGTAAAAATGTATCACAAACGCACTTTAGCGCTAGAAAGCAGCGCTTGTACATATTTAATGAATATGTAACTTTTATTCATTCAGTTGTGTAAAATATTATGGTTTTTATTAACTGAAATAAATATACTTCATACTTGTACTTTGTATTAGTATCACGAACGCACGCAAACAAGGGAAGGCACGAGGCTGTTGTGTGTAGTGCTTTGTATTTTGCTCAGTTTTTCAGCGCAGGATGCTTCCTTGTGTCAAACATTGACAGGAAGGCGCGTTTCACCGTAAAGTGTAGCACTAAGGGATGGATTTGCATTTGCGTAACTGTGAGGAATTACGTATAATTTTGAGACACATGTTATCTGTTTACATTAACGCAAACTGCTTGAATTTCGCACACACCTGAATCCACCCGACAAGCACGAAGGGCCTGCAATCAGGACGCGCCACCTAACAGAGCACAGCACATTACAAAAGAAAACCACAAAGTCCCAACAAGCAGGTGTTCATATTAATGTCACACATAGACTATTAAACACAATTGCCAACCAATCAGAACAGCCAAAGAGACACCACATAGGCAACTCCACAGACGACAACCATCAGCTTTTGTCCCTCCACTATCACCTGCTGTCTCGGGGCAGCAAGAGCCTTACTCTCTGAGCACTGCCTACTCTGACTCATGCCTGTCTCCTTACTATCTGAGTACTGCCTGCTCTGACTCATGCCTGCCTGCCTTACTCTCTGAGTCCAACCTTTCTCTCTGAACACTGCCTAGCCTGACCCATGCCTGCCTGCTTTACTCTCTGAGTACTGCCTACTCTGACCCATGCCTGTCTAATTACTCTCTGAGTACTGCCTACTCTGACCCATGCCTGTCTAATTACTCTCTGAGTACTGACTACTCTGAAGCATGCTGTCTCCATGCTCTCTGAGCACTGCCTACACCATGCATGCCTGTCTCCATACTCTCTGATCACTGCCTACTCTGACCCATGCCTGTCTCCTTACTCTCTGATCACTGCCTACTCTGATGCATGCCTGTCTCCTTACTCTCTGAGCACTGCCTACTCTGATGCATGCCTGTCTCCTTACTCTCCGAGTACTGCCTACTCTGACCCATGCCTGTCTCCTTACTCTCTGATCAATGCCTACTCTGACTCATGCCTGTCTCCTTACTCTCTGATCACTGCCTACTCTGACTCATGCCTGTCTCCTTACTCTCTGAGTACTGCCTACTCTGACTCATGCCTGTCTCCTTACTCTCCGAGTACTGCCTACTCTGACCCATGCCTGCCTTCCTTACTCTCTGAGTACTGACTACTATGACGCATGCCTGTCTCCTTACTCTCCGAGTACTGCCTACTCTGACCCATGCCTGCCTTCCTTACTCTCTGAGTACTGACTACTATGATGCATGCCTGTCTCCTTACTCTCTGAGTACTGACTACTCTGACTCATGCCTGTCTCCTTACTCTCCGAGTACTGCCTACTCTGACCCATGCCTGCCTTCCTTACTCTCTGAGTACTGACTACTATGATGCATGCCTGTCTCCTTACTCTCCGAGTACTGCCTACTCTGACCCATGCCTGTCTCCTTACTCTCCGAGTACTGCCTACTCTGACCCATGCCTGCCTTCCTTACTCTCTGAGTACTGACTACTCTGACTCATGCTTGTCTCCTTACTCTCCGAGTACTGCCTACTCTGACTCATGCCTGTCTCCTTACTCTCCGAGTACTGCCTACTCTGACCCATGCCTGCCTTCCTTACTCTTTGAGTACTGACTACTATGACGCATGCCTGTCTCCTTACTCTCCGAGTACTGACTACTCTGACTCATGCCTGTCTCCTTACTCTCTGAGTACTGCCTACTCTGACTCATGCCTGTCTCCTTACTCTCCGAGTACTGCCTACTCTGACTCATGCCTGTCTCCTTACTCTCCGAGTACTGCCTACTCTGACCCATGCCTGCCTTCCTTACTCTCTGAGTACTGACTACTATGACGCATGCCTGTCTCCTTACTCTCCGAGTACTGACTACTCTGACTCATGCCTGTCTCCTTACTCTCTGAGTACTGCCTACTCTGACTCATGCCTGTCTCCTTACTCTCTGAGTACTGACTACTCTGACTCATTCCTGTCTCCTTACTCTCCGAGTACTGGCTACTCTGACTCATGCCTGTCTCCTTACTCTCCGAGTACTGCCTACTCTGACCCATGCCTGCCTTCCTTACTCTCTGAGTACTGACTACTATGACGCATGCCTGTCTCCTTATTCTCCGAGTACTGCCTACTCTGACCCATGCCTGCCTTCCTTACTCTCTGAGTACTGACTACTATGATGCATGCCTGTCTCCTTACTCTCTGAGTACTGACTACTCTGACTCATGCCTGTCTTCTTACTCTCCGAGTACTGCCTACTCGGACCCATGCCTGCCTTCCTTACTCTCTGAGTACTGACTACTATGATGCATGCCTGTCTCCTTACTCTCTGAGTACTGCCTACTCTGACTCATGCCTGTCTCCTTACTCTCTGAGTACTGCCTACTCTGACCCATGCCTGTCTCCTTACTCTCCGAGTACTGCCTACTCTGACCCATGCCTGCCTTCTTTACTCTCTGAGTACTGACTACTCTGACTCATGCCTGTCTCCTTACTCTCCGAGTACTGCCTACTTTGACCCATGCCTGCCTTCCTTACTCTCTGAGTACTGACTACTATGACGCATGCCTGTCTCCTTACTCTCCGAGTTCTGACTACTCTGACTCATGCCTGTCTCCTTACGCTCTGAGTACTGCCTACTCTGACTCATGCCTGTCTCCTTACTTTCCGAGTACTGCCTACTCTGACTCATGCCTGTCTCCTTACTCTCTGAGTACTGCCTACTCTGACCCATGCCTGCCATCCTTACTCTCTGAGTACTGACTACTCTGACTCATGCCTGTCTCCTTACTCTCTGAGTACTGCCTACTCTGACCCATGCCTGCCTTCTTTACTCTCTGAGTACTGACTACTCTGACTCATGCCTGTCTCCTTACTCTCTGAGTACTGACCACTCTGACTCATGCCTGTCTCCTTACTCTCTGAGTACTGCCTACTCTGACTCATGCCTGCCTGTCTCCTTACTCTCCGAGTACTGCCTACTTTGACTCATGCCTGTCTCCTTACTCTCCGAGTACTGCCTACTATGATGCATGCTTGTCTGCCTTGCTCTTTGAGCACTGCCTACTCTGACTAATGCCTGTCTCCTTACGCTCTGAGTACTGCCTACTCTGACTCATGCCTGTCTCCTTACTTTCCGAGTACTGCCTACTCTGACTCATGCCTGTCTCCTTACTCTCTGAGTACTGCCTACTCTGACCCATGCCTGCCATCCTTACTCTCTGAGTACTGACTACTCTGACTCATGCCTGTCTCCTTACTCTCTGAGTACTGCCTACTCTGACCCATGCCTGCCTTCTTTACTCTCTGAGTACTGACTACTCTGAGTCATGCCTGTCTCCTTACTCTCTGAGTACTGACCACTCTGACTCATGCCTGTCTCCTTACTCTCTGAGTACTGCCTACTCTGACTCATGCCTGCCTGTCTCCTTACTCTCCGAGTACTGCCTACTTTGACTCATGCCTGTCTCCTTACTCTCCGAGTACTGCCTACTATGATGCATGCTTGTCTGCCTTGCTCTTTGAGCACTGCCTACTCTGACTCATGCCTGTCTGCATTACTCTCTACTACATTTCTCCTGAGTGGCCACACCCCGCCTCATGAATCACAAACTCTCCCTCTGTGGGGCCTTTCCTTCAATCTAAACAGTATATATCCTCCTCTGGCCTGTCTGCTCATCAGGGCCGATCTGGCCATAGCCGGCCTCGGGCCATCCTCGGGACGCTGGGAGGGTGGGGGCCGGTTTTGGAGCAGAGGGGGCATGTGTACTTGTTGCTCCTCTGATTAACTCAATGTACCTCAAAGAAACTCCAGGAAATGCCCATACCTGCTCCAGAGAGCACAAGACTGATCCCAGGACCCAACCCAGCATCAGATTTCACCTTCGAGAAACCCACCACGCAGCACCACCCGCAACTTATCCCCCACCGCAGCTGGAACAGGATCACTGAAGACCCACTCATCACCACCTTCACCCATAACCCACCTACTGACACCGCCGACACTGACACAGCCACCCGCAACCTCAGGCAATGGATCGACGACTGCCCTCACCCGATCAAAAAACCCTCAAAGAGACGTACAGACAGACAAACCAGGTGGTTCACCACCAAGCTCCAGGAGTCCAAATGGAATTGCTGAAAACTCGAGAAGTGGCGCCATGAGCAGACACCAGACAACAACGCTGCCCTCAAGGACGCCAGCCCCAAGCACCACCAACGCCTTCGGACCACCAAAAGGACCTCCTTCCAGGAACGTATCAACAACAATGCACACAACAGCAAAGAGCTCTTCAACGTCGTGAAGGAACTCTCCAACCCCAGCTCCAGCGCCAGTGACATCCCACCGTCGCATGACCTCTGCGACTAACTAGCCTCCTTCTTTCACCGCAAGATCGCAGACATCCACAACAGATTCAACACCCAGACCCTACCAACAGTCGCTAACACCACTGATTTACCACCCCCCAGCCTCACCAACCTCTTGGTCTCTTGGACCCACGTCAACGACAACGATACCATCAAGACCATGAACACCATCCACTCCGGCTCACCATCTGACCCTTGCCGTCACCACAACTTTAACAAAGCCAACCGTTCGGAAACCACCAAGGTCATCTGTGGCATGCCCCAAGGATCATCCCTCAGCCCTACCCTTTTCAACATCTACATGGCGCCACTCGCCAACATTGTCCGCTCGCACAACCTCAACATTGTCTCCTACGCCCGACGACACCCAGCTGATCCTCTCACTCACCAATGACACCGCCACTGCCAAAACAAACCTCCACGAAGGACTGAAGGCCGTCGTCGACTGGATGGAGAATAGTCGCCTGAAACTAAACTCAGACAAGACGAAGGTCCTCATCCTTGGCTCCTCCCCCACCACCTGGGATGACTCCTGGTGGCCGGCCGCGCTGGAAGCCTCACCGACACCTCCCTGAAGAACCGGGTTTTAGAACCCAGCGGCGCCAGGGATAACGCCCGATGTCTTCGGATTCCCCTGCCTTGGCAAACAGAGACACGGGACACTTCTTGATGACGTCAAAGATCAAATTTATTGGCTGCAACCAGGAACAGAGGTCTACGAAGCACAACACGGTTGGTTCGCTAGAGACTGCACAAATTCATGGAGCGGAGCATCGTCTTTTATGCCAAAAATCACATTCCTGGCTAGCATCAATTAAATACAAACTGACCAATAGAAGAACAACATTTCAAACATATCGCATGATGACAATCCCACTTTTCGTTGTCCAGCCCACCAGAAATGACAAGGCAAAATCCAACATTCCTGTTCGAACGGGCCGGACAAACCCATCATAAAGACCTCAACCCAAATCAATGATTAAGCCATAAAGGAAGGAACAGAAGCAGATGAGAAGCAAGGTAGAAGGGTGTGTGCATGTACCATAAACTCAGCAATGTCCTGCTCTTTGATCTCTATCTGACCAGCTGCCTAACAATGAACTGGCTCAACGAGGTCAGCCTCGGGCAAGGGAGTCAGTTCGGCCAGGTCACACAGAAGTCAGTTAAGGTGTACGTGTCCCAAAGACTCGTTCGACCATAGTCATCGGCCTATGTGAGGGCAACCACACAAAATGGCTGCCGGTTCACAAAATGGAACCTGATGGTTCAAACGAAATCCCTGAATACGTAGTTTTCTCATTGATCGATTATAACAAAAACACTTGTACATACCGCACTCGTCATTTGTGGTCCGCTGACACCAAAATCGTCTATATCCGACGACCTTCATTGAACGGGTTCAGAATCACCAGAACCACAGACCCCCAGTACTGCAGTACCACAGAACCACACACCAACCATGCAAGCAACCTGGGATTCATCCTGGACTCTTCGCTCTCAATGACCCAACAAGTCAACGCCGTTTCCTCCTCCTGCTTCAACATCCTCTGCATGCTTCGCAAATCTACAGATGGATCCCCACCAGAACCAGAAAGACGGTCAACCACGCCTTCGTTAGCAGCAGACTGGATTACGGCAATGCTCTCTACGATGGAACCACTGCCAAACTCTAGAAAAAAACTGCAACGTATACAGAACGCCTCCGCATGCCTCGTCCTCGGCATCCCCCGCCACTCCCACATCACTGCCCACCTGAAGGACCTGCACTGGCTCCCTGTCAACAAGAGGATCACCTTCAAGCTCCTCACCCACACCCACAAAGCACTCCACAACGCCGGACCAGCGTACCTCAACAAACGAATCAGCTTGTACACCTCAAATCGCCAGCTTTGATCCGCCAACCTCACCCTCGCCACCGTCCCACGCACACACAGAACCACCACCGGCAGCAGATCCTTCTCCTACCTTGCCGCCAAGATGTGGAACACCCTCCGCACCATCTGTGTCGGACCCAGGACCTGTCGACCTTCAGGAGACACCTCAAGACCTTGTTGTTTGAGCAGTAGCTGCCACCCCTCCCTTCAGCCCCTTGAAACCCTCATGGGTGAGTAGTGCGCTCTACAAATGGATTGATAGATTGATTGATTGGAAAGGTGGGCCGTTGGACAGTGGACGATGGGCTGGTGCCTAAGGGTCACCAGTGGGATGGTTTTTGTCAACCGGCCTACAGAGCCTTATTGCCTCCACACCAGGCCACAGTAAGGGGTGCAGGGGGAGGCAGCATCATCAGCAAGGAGACTCTGAGGGGGTTGCCTTCAGCAGTGTCGCTAGCCAATATTGTTCTGTCCGCTGCAGATTTTATCTTGGCCTCCCATGGGGCCGGCGTAGACACCCAGAAGCAATTTCCCACTCCAGGGCCGGACTGGCTGTAGTGGGCACTGGGCATTTCCCCGGTGGGCCACCAGAGTGGGGGCCAGTTTTGGGGCCCTGGCGGGGAGTTTTTGTTACAGTGACGTTTTTGCAGCATAGCTGCAATACCGGCCCCTGTAAGAAAATCGTCCGAAAGTGGCCCTGACAGACAGCTTGGCCGCACGCCCAACCCCCCCCCCCGGGGGGCCAGCCCAGCACTTTGCCAGGGCTGGTTTTTATTCCCAGTCCGGCCCTGACCCACTCCCCTGCTGTGGGAAAATGATCACCTCAGCTCCCCTGGAGCAGCAGCTCTGTGCTGTTCTTCACCCCTCCCCTGCCAGGCCATCACCCTGAGGCTGAAGTTGGCTGGGCTGGGCTGAGGGCCTCTCATTGGCACCTCAGCTACAGTGTCTTTCAGGCCTTGGTGGTGGTGGGAGGGAGGGGGCAGGGGGAGGTATGTGTGCATACACTTTGTTGTGAAGCACCTTTCCCAGAGAAGAACATTGAGATAAAGCAATGTTAGGGTCAGAGCTGCCAATTGTAAAACTATGGAAATAGGTTTGAGTCCCAGCCTCACCCCAACATCCTGTGATTCTGGGCAAATATGTGCGCAAAGGCCTAAATTAAAAATGAATTTGATCTTCTGTAATGTAACTGGTGCTCATATAATTGCGCCCTTTGACCGAGTTACGCTATAACAAGCTACAATAGAAAAACAGAACCTTCTGTTTGCTCTTTTTTAAGAATCTGCAAAGGCTGGAACCTAATGATGAGAGAGGATTCTTTATTCAATAATAAAAATAAGTCAGTATTCCCCTTAACATTGCTTTTCTTCCTTTGATTACTTTGAACTATCAGTCACGGATCATTAAAGAAACTTTAGACCACATTTTAAACTGCTTTCACCTTACGTTTACTGTTCAAACTTTAAAGTACACATCGATCAGGGGAGAAAATGCCAGGTTTAGGTGTTTGTCTTCATTTTCGTACTGGCAAGGGCATTAAAATATTGGTTAAAAAACAGCTAGGTGGCAAACATAGCCACACCAGGAGTTGTGGCCTTTGGGCCACTTTATGTCACTTTGCCCGCCCAGCCATAATGTAGTGCTTCTAGTTTTCACCAATGTTTCTGGCTCAATGAGCTTTAAAATACATAATTTATCAAACATTTCTCTAAAAATAAGTGTGGGCCACTTTTTTGGGAGTGCCCGGGCCAAATTGTGGGGCATATTACCAACGAGTAGCGATATTTATCGCTAACTAGGCTTAGCAACGATTGTTTTATCGCTAAACATCGCCGAAAATTATCGCTGAGATAACGTGCTATTAGCAACGTTTATCTCCAAAGCGATAATTTTTCCGGCGATAGCGTGAATATCGCTGAGAAAACAGCGATATTCACGCATTAGCGACAAAATGCTCTTAGCCATGTTATCCACCTCCCTTTGCATATCATGGTTATGAACTGGTCTGAGCAGGCGTTAGTTTTTGGCGATAGCGGAAATATTTCCATCGCTACGCCTGCCTTGCTAATAGGCGATAGCGACATTAGCGACTGCTTTCAGTCGCTAACAGGTTGGGCACGCCCACTTTGCATGTCATTAGCGATAAACATTGCTGACATGCAAAGCGGGCCCCAAACCGCTGGCTATCGTCTAAAAGCTGTCGCTAACATCAATTAGCGACAGCTTGCTAATATAGCGATAGAATTATTGCCGCTTAGTGGCCGTAAACCGGCGTTAATTGCCTATCGCCCCCCTTGGTAATATGCCCCTGTGATCCCAGTCCCACCCTGACCCAAACCTACCAGCAGTAACCTACACTAACCACACGCCACCCGACTAACCATTATCTGTGGACCCCGCAGCAGCATGCTGCCCACTGCAAAGCGCTTCAGCGCCTTGGCGGTGGCTGTAAACGCTAGATAGATGCAATTACAATACAATAGGTAAAGGTTTTGGAGATAGGGTCAGTTAGAAGCCGCCAAGATGCACAAAAGAGCGCGCGCTTCTGACCAAACAGGACCCAGGTTTTTATTTAATATTTTATTCCCGAGAGACACACACTTATCAAAGCGGTCGCGGGAACATGTTCACCCCCCAGGGCTTCGAGGAGCATGGCGGGCCTCCCAGCCTCCCCCCCCCCCCCCTCCTCGTAGAAACAGCCTCTTCTGTCCCCGGAAGAGAGACGGATGCTTTCAGGATGGAACCAAATTATCTCATCTCTGAAATAAATACTGTGCCCGCAGCATTCTCCGGAGCGCGCCTCCCCGGCCCTGGCAGCCGCATGCAAATCACGGCTCATTGAGAGAAACTTCATCAGAAAAGCGCCTTAATTATGCAGTTGACATCCGTGCTCGGTGGCTGCAGAGAATCTGCCTTTTCACTCGGAAAATGAATGCAGCCGCGCGCTGTCCGGAAGGAGAGGCCTTTCTTCCCACGTCACCCAGCCGCAGTGTCGAAAGATTTATATGTGGGCGTGAAGCAAGGTGACATGTTCGAAAGTCTGTGGCTGTGTGATTGCAAGAGGGGTCGGGATCGGGCGGGGGGGTGGTTGTTCTCGGGGTGGGGGTCGGTGGTGAGCATGTGATGGGTGGGGTGACCAGAATTTTAAAGCAAAAAAAACGGGACATTTCACCAAAATAGAAGAAGGACTATGGGACGTATTACCAAGGGGGGCGATAGGCAATTATCGCCGGTTTAGCGTCCGTTTTTGGCCGCTAAGCGGCGATAATTCTATCGCTATATTAGCAAGCTGTCGCTAACTGATATTAGCAACAGCTTTTAGGCGATAGCGAGCAGTTTGGGGCCCGCTTAGCATGTCAGCGATGTTTATCGCTAATGACATGCAAAGTGGGCGTACCCAACCTGTTAGCGATTGAAAGAAGTCGCTAACGTCGCTATCGCCTATTAGCAAGGCGGGCGTAGCGATGGAAATATTCCCGCTATCGCCAAAAACTAACGCCTGTTCAGACCAGTTCTTAGCCATGTTATTCAATGGGAGGTGGATAACATGGCTAAGAGCATTTCGTCGCTAATGCGTGAATATCGCTGTATTGTCAGCAATATTCACGCTATCGCCGAAAGAATTATCGCTTTGGAGATAAACGTTGCTAATAGCACGTTATCTCAGCAATCATTTCCGGCGATGCTTAGCGATAAAAAAATCGTTGCTAAGCCTAGTTAGCGATAAATATCGCTACTCGTTGGTAATATGCCCCAATAATTTTAGGGCAAGCGTGCGTACAGAATGACAGCACTCCTCAGCAGGGAATTTCAAAACAGGCAGTAAGAACATACATAAGCAGGGTTGGATTGGGAAGGAAAATCGGCCCGGGCACGCAAAAAAAAACAGCCCACATTTGCATAAATTGCATAAACACTCCTCATATCACTGCTTTGGTGTAATCTTATTAAAAAAAAACTTTAGGGGGAGGGGGTAAAAAAATGAACCCGTTAGTTTACACTGGTGAAACAAGTGAGGCCACTTCTACTCAGTCCTCCTGCCACCGCTCAGTATGTGCAGACATTAATGGGCCGGACCGAGAGACAAAGGGAGTGATACCTCTGCTAAAGAGAGGTAATGAGCGCCCATCCGCCTCTAGAAAGGCCACTCAGACACCCACTGGGCCACTGACTGTATCAGAAGAACCCAGACAGTCCCAAAATAGCCCCCCGGACTGCTCAAAAAAGCAGCCCACAGCAGAACTCGGACACCGGCCCCTCGGGCATTGCCCGAATTCCAGCGTTACCAATCCGAAGCAGTCCATAAGATGCAATCTTTAAACCCAGTAGCTTGCCTGTGAATTAAATTGCTTTCTTGGAACAACTGCTAACTATTCCTGCTTTGTAAAACATAAAAAAAACTCCCCCCATTTTTATTCGACCCTCTCCAAAAACCGGGACATGAGCTAAATTTCTCGAAATCTGCCCGGACAGCTGGTGAAAAACGGGGACGCCTGGTCACCCTAGCGATGGGGCCATTTCCCGCCCTGTCGCACTTCCGCCTGGCGCAGCTCGTGCGCCCTCTCTATGGCGGGGCTGTCAAGGCGAATGGATGAGTAATTCGAGTGTCACTCACTTCCACGGCCCCCTCTGCTTCTCTTGAGCACATAAACCATCCCTTGTCGCATTGTTTGCTTTGATTGCCTACCTTGTCTCTGCTTGAGTTATGTCCCTAACCCTCTCCCCTCCATGTTTCTCCCATCAGGGCCAAGGTGAAGAAAGGCGTGAATATACTCAACGTGAAAATCAGCGACCCTGAGCAGTGGGACGTGCAGCAGGAGATGGGGAATGGTGGAAAGCACTCAACCACGACTGTCACCTGTCAGCGGATGGCGCCCGCGTCCAGAAAGAGGTAAGCGAGCGCGTTTATCCGCAGCGGGCAGCAGGCACGCCAGGATGTGACTGGCTGCGTGGCTCCAAGGACCTGCTGCGTGGCCAAGCGATTGAGCCTCAGATTGGGGTTCCGCTGGTATGCCTGAGAGGTGCAGCATCTGCGACTGATTGGAGTGTCACTTTCTATCCAATGAACTGAGCCTTGACTTCAGGTCTCGCTTGCGTGTGCCTGTCTTTTGGAGGTGGGGTAGGCACTAAGCGGCAGCGTCACATAAGTGATACGTATTGTCACACGGAGTCAGGTCAGGAGGCCTAGGATAAAAGACGGGGTCTCTTGTTGTTATGTTTTATTTATTTGATGTAGGATAGACTAGGAGTAGGCGGAACGCTGAGTTTCACTGCAGGGGATTCCACGGAGTTACAGACAAAGTCAATGAGATTCCACAGAATTCTGCCAACAGGTGGAAAATTTGCAGCTTGCACTGCAATTAATTGCTAGTAGCATGAATTGCGCTGAAAAAACAGCGCAAACTGCACTATGCATTTCGCAAGAGCGTGAAGCCTTTTGAGTTCATTTTGCTGTCGCTCGAGTAGAAAATCTACTCGAACTGCGGCAAATCTACTCGAACTGCAGCAAATCTACTCGAATGGCAGCCCTCTGACCGTGACCACTTGAATTAGTGGTGACTGCTTGTGTTCGAAAATTTTACCCAGGGAGCCAAATGTCTGTCACGCTCGCCTGTTTGCATATTGTAAAGCCTCCCAGGAGAGAAGTTCTGCCACACTGCAAGTTTTGGAATTCAGCCAGAACCCTGCGTTAAAGAATAACACAGAGTGGCCAAAATTCTGCAAATTCCGTGGGCAGAATGGAACATTCCGCCCACCCCTAGCCAACCAGTCGTCAATGAGCAGTGATGCAATTTTCAGAGACCATTTTAATTGCAACAGGTGCGCCCCATAGATGATGTTCCGTGTGTGCGGTCAAATTCAGATTACACTTTGGAACACCAACGTCATCGAGAGATCTGCCTGAGAAAAGTGTGGCCAGATATGGAGGGATGCCGGAGTGATGGAGGTGTAAATGTGAGAAAGGTGGTCCTTATCTTTTGATGGCGTGTCTCATGGCAGTAAAACGATGCTGTGGGATTCTGTTGGTGATGGGAGGTGTTTCAAAGCCAGAAAACAGGGCAGTGACTGTGTTCAACCATCTGAACATAGATGAAGACACATCTGCATGAGGCCAAACTGGGATCACAAAATCAGTTTCTGGAGAGATAGGAAGAAGGTGGAATTGAGAAGAGAGCCCAGAGTTGGAGCCTGGATTATTGCGATGTATGATCCAGGTTTAATGGAGGAGCGGACGCTCAGCTTCACGGACGGAGAGGTCACTTCAAAGTGTTGCAACTTTACTCCTGACAAAGGTGTGTCATTTACATTTAGGCTCCAGATGCCACTGGACCTTGTCTTTTCATATCTTCTAGAACAGATGAACCGAGAGCAGGTAGCAACCGTTCATCCTTGCATCTAATCCAAGTCCAAAGGTACCACATCCGTCCCCTGAGGACAGGGAGCGCAGATCCCACTTCCAGGAGGATGAATGAGTGAGAGAAACAATGTCTGACTGCTGAAAGAATGAGTGGGGTTTTACTCTGCTCAGCAGCCCGCACATGTGCTGGGGGGGGGGGGGGGGGAGGGGGGGGGGAGGGGGCAGAGGGCGGGGGGGGGGATTAGTGTTCCATTTACATCGATTCGAGTCAAAATTGGGAGATAGAAAGTCAGGGAAGATACACACAAAAATTCAATAGAAAACAGGCCTGCAAATAAATCAGTTCAGTCAGTGGGTCAATCAATCAATCAAAGATTTATAGAGCGCGGCAAATCACCCCACTGGGTGTGGAGGCGCTGACGGACAGACGGGTGGACAGCGATGCAGGTCAGCATGAGGCAGCAAAGGTAAGAAGTGCGGCTACACGGCGTGTCTAAGCGCTGCCCAGGGGCAGATTACCTACATCTGCACTGGGGCTGATCAGTTCTGCAGCAATCTGTCCCCAGGGCGGGAGCTCAAGCGAGTGATTTGCAGCACCTGAGGCGGCGCGTGGAAATGTTTCTATGCGCTGGGTCATAAGTACAAGCATCGGTGTAAGATCGCCCAGCCTCGGTGCAGGGATGTCTCTTGGGCCTCAGGCCCACGGGCACTCAGTGGGAGGTGTCTCTCAAGTCAGTCATATGCAGAGCGAAACACGTGTCAGTCTCTGACACTACCATGAGGAGAATTGAAGCTCTAACCTGGGACGGTTTAGGGTAAACTAACTGGTAAGAGGAAGGACAACAACCAAGTGAATGGATCCTCGAGTGAGTGACTCCCATAGACCGGACATCATTCAAGCTGACGTATAGGCAGAGAGTGGATCAATCCTTCTACCAGCCAGCAGGTGGCGCGCATGCTCCCGTGTGGGCGCTGCGATCTCAAGCTCCCTCATAGGCAGGACGTCACTCAAGCTCCCTCGTAGGCAGGACTCATTCAATCCCTCACTCAAGCTCCCTCCTAATGCATCATCCTTCATCCACCCCCCTCCCCCCTCCTCAGAAGCTGCAGCCACTCTCATTCTTGTCATGGCTCAACGGGATTGTGTACATTGTGTCTGCTTTGGGAGTCCATTCTTTCTACTTTGAAGACTCCAAAGAAGCCAAAAAACTGCAGCGAGACCATTCCCAAACCTTCACACAGGGAATACATCACATCAGTCCTCCAAGCACTACACTGGCTCCTCCAAGCACTACACTGGCTCCTTCAAGCACTTAACTGCAAGTTTTCCAAGCACTCCACTGGGTCATCCAAGCACTCCACTTGGTGATTTTCATGCACTTTACGGGGTCCTGCAAGCACTTTACTGGGTCCTCCAAGCAGTTCACTGTGTCCTCCAAGCACTTTACTGGGTCCTCCTAGCAGTTCACTGTGTCCTCCAAGCACTTTACTGGGTCCTCCAAGCACTCCACTTGGTGTCCTCCCAGCTCTTCACTGAGTGTCCTCCAAGCACTTCACAGGGTCCTCCAAGCACTTCACTGGTTGTCATCCAAGCACTTCACTGGGCGTCCTTCATGCACATCACAGTGTCTTCCAAGCACTTTACTGGGTCCTCCAAGCACTTCACTGGGTGTCCCACAAGCACTTCAATGGGTCCTCCAAGCGCTTCACTGGGTCCTCCAATCACTTCACTGGGTCCTCCAAGCTCGTCACTGGGTGTCTTACAAGCAACTCACTGGACCCTCCAAGCACCTCACTGGGTGTCCTACAATCACTTCACTGGGTCCTTGAAGCACTTCACTGGGTCCTCCAAGCACTTCACTGGGTCCTCCAAGCACTTCACTGGAAGTCCTCCAAGGACTTCAACTGGTATCCTTCAAGCACTTCATTATGTCGCTCAAGCACTTCACTGGGTGCTCCAAGCACATTTACTGGGTGTCCTACAAGCACTTCACTGGGTCATCAAAGCACTTCCCTGGGCGTCTTCCATGCATGTCACAGTGTCTTCCAAGCACTTCACTGGGTCCTCCAAGCACTTTACAGGGTCCTCCAAACACTTCGCTGGGTGTCCTACAAGCACTTCACTGGGTCCTCCAAGCACTTCACTGGGTCCTCCAAGCACATCACTGGAAGTCTTCCAAGGACTTCACCTGGTGTCCTCCAAGCACTTCACTATATACTCTAAGCACTTTACTGGGTCCTCTAAGCACCTCACTTGGTGTCCTGCAAGCACTTCACTGGGTCCTCCAAGCACTTCACTGGATCCTCCAAGAACTACACTGGGTGTACTCCAAGCACTTTATCCTCCATGCATGTCACAGTGTCTTCAAGCACTTCACTGGTTCCTTCAAGCGCTTCACTAGCTCCTTCTAGCCAGATGCTCCACCCTCAAGGCGCTCGTTGCACACACAGATATTCATGGCAAGGGCCCTTGTTCATCCGGAGTTCCTCGGGTAAGAGAACCACCCACACTTTACTGATCCTCTCCCCTAAAAGATGACGCACACCCCACCTTGGACCATGCTACCGATCCACTAATGAAGGCAGCGCCTTGATGGGGCTATACAGCACTATACAAATGTATAACCAGACACTGCAGACCAGGCGGGGAGCGATCAAACCTCCACCCCAGACTGCACGGATTTCCCTGTATTTTTAGAGATTTGAAGGGACCCCGGTTCTCTCAGTGGTTGCATGTGGTTCAAGGCCTTTTTGTAAAAACAAGTACACCAGGGTCTCCCATGGGCAGGAAGATTCCAGCAGACAGCAAGGACCCCAGACCTCTTCTGACTCAAGAGTATGGGTCCTGCAGGGACAGGTGTATTTAGGACCTTTGGACCCTAGAAGAGCCCCTTAACCGGTCCCGCCATGCAGGGCAGAGCCAGCTCTGTGTACCAGACCCATGAAACCAGACTCTGGTCTCAGTGGCCATGGAACCCACCAGGGGTAAAGACCACAAGGGTGGGCAGGAGCTCTCTGCCCTTGGGGTGGGACAATCACCCCGAGTACAGGCAGATTAAGCCCCTGGGAAAGCTGCCCGAAGCATGGCCGACCAGCCAGCGCCTGGAAACCCTCATGGGTGACCAGTGGCACCCTACAAATCTGCTGATTTATTGATTATTGATTATGACAGCGCTGTACATAGGGGCGGCTGTAGGGCAGCATACAAGAATTACTGCGTTCTTCCTTGTGATTTACAGACAGTGAGCATCAAGCTTGTTTCTAGGTCTGGCCCGGGCAGTGCATTCACCGCCAGGAGGCATGCAGTGGTGGAGTATGGCTTTGAAGCCCCGCCCACTCTATGCCATATTTTCAATTGGCTTGTGGCACTGTCCTTCGTAAACGCTGGCCTCCGATTCATTATGAGGCTTGTTAGTCTCTCCTTGGTACCGCCTTCTCTCCATTTGTTTCCGCCCATAAGGACTGGAACTTTTACTGATGTTTATTACATGGTTTTCAAACTAAGTTGGTGAGCACTATTTTTCTTAACGCTCTTCCCCTATTCCACCCACGACATATGCTGCATGCTTACTACTGTATTTATTTAAATTACTGCGCAGGCCGCTTTAACTACAGTGGCCGCACTTAGGGCCAGATGTAGGTATCCAAATACCGGTCGGAAACGGCCGAAAATACCGATTTTCAGCCGTTTCCGACCGGTATTTGGATATTGAGATGTAGGGGCATGTTAAATTACAGAATCGGTAATTTTGCCGAATTTGTAATTTTTCCGATTCTGTAAAATACCAAATTGGTAAAATTACTGATTCTGTAATTCAACATGTAGGTAGCACTGTAATCAGTGCTACAAGGGTTTAAGAATTCGTTATTTACCACCAACTAGAAGTTGGTGGTAAATAATGAAAACCCTTCAAAAAGCATTTTTTTTGCTTTTAAAAAACGTGCCATGTTGCAGACATACATGCCCTAAGGGCATGTATGTTAGCAACATGTGCACCCATGCATGCACAATTGAGGGGTGTAACAGGGTGTCAAAGTGATACCCTGTCCCCCTTGTAAATTCGGTAATTTTACCGAATCGGTATTTACCGATTCAGTAATTGCCATTGATTCCTATGGCAATTCCAATTCGGAAATTTCAAAAGTGAAATTACCTACATCCCATTTACCTACTCTTAAATACCGAATCGGTATGATTCGGTATTTAGGAGTAGGTAGATCGAGATTACCTACATCTGGCCCTTATTCAATTATTTTATTTACGGCACGGTCCACCTTCAGTTTAGCGGCCACGCTTATTTAATTATTTATTTTATAGGCGCCCACTTTCACATTGGCTGCAGCTCTTTAAAAAAATAATTAATAGCGAGGGCTGCTTTCACTTCAGCGGCCACGCGGAATGTTTCTAACTGATTTTATTTTTGTTTTGTGTGAAAGTGCATCATATGCACTTTCACTTTAATACTGTCAGCGCCCCTTTGTCCAGACGCTGCTCACTGTAAACTGAATACGGTGAGCAGCGTCTAAAGAAATGGGTGCGGCCAACATTAAAGTGCTCTCTCATTTGCGAAAGTTTTAAACTATTAGCATTACAAATAAAAATGCCTTTTATATATGTGTTGGGTTAAAACACATAAATGAAAGGCATTGTCATTTACAATGCTGATCGCTTAAACGCTCTGAAAAGTGAAACCAATTGCATTGAAAATACTTGTTTGAGTTGGTGGTCTGAGCTGTTTTCCTCCATCAATTTGTAATCTTCCATATCCTGTTCTGTTCTCGATTAAGTTTCTGTTTGTTTTAGCAGATTCTTCCTTCTTGACCACGTGCATAGCGCTCTGAGAACCTCATGGGTCATGTATGTGCTATATAAAACTTTATAAATAAATGCTAAATAAATAAATAAATGGTAATATCTGCTGCTGAGGTAGGATGGGCAGTCAAGCCCCCATGCACTTCCAGTCTGGCTCTGGACACCAGCTTACTATGGGGCAGATTTACAAGCCCCTTGCGCCTCTTTTACGCCGCCGTTGCATCACTTTTGTGATGCAGCGACGGTGCAAAAAATGCCCCATGGTGCGGGGTATTTACAACGTGACACATCTCCGAGATGCGGCACGTTGTAAAGCCCTGCGCCATAAGGAGGCGTTCCGGCGCAGGGGGGGGCCTTCCGGCGCAGGAACGCCTCCTAAAAGTGGCTGAGTGAAATCTACAAGATTTCACTCAGTCACGTTTAGGCCCATGCTGCATCAAAAACCTGCGCCTGCTTGAAGCAGGCGTAAGGCTTGACACAGCATTGGAAGAATAGGCCCCCCCGAGCATTGCTGGAGCTGCGTTGCGCTTGCGACGCAACTTAAGCAATGCGCCGCCTTTACGGCACAGATGCGTGACGCATCTGTGCCATTTTTGCCCCATGGTGCGCCGCATTGTAAATGCGGCGCATCATGGGTGGCGGAGCTGCAGCACACAATTACTGACACATCCCTGCTAATTTGCAGGGAAGCGCCAGTTATTGTAAATCTGCCCCTATGTGTTTGGGGTTCTGTTTCTTGAGGCGACTCACTCTACGGAACATCAGACAAGAGTCCTTTGAGCCTCCATTGAGCCAAAAAAAACGACTTTTAGTTACAGGAGAGGCGACATAATATACGCAAATTATTAGAGCGCTCTAATTGAATTTGCATAAATTCCAATTAAGCTACAGAAATAGTTAGTGGCTGATTATGCAAATTAAAGAGAATGTGTTAATTAGCATCAAGCACATTAGCCTATGCAAATACATCTGCATTGTGTAAGGAGGCGAGGCGGGCTGCGCGTGTTGACACTGTCGCGCTATACATTATCTTGTGAACACAACCATCAAAAACCGTGAACTGGTAGCCCAAAGCAAGTTTCAACCAAATGATTTTATTTTTTTCATCATATTTACCCAACAAGAGCCCCCTGTGTTAGCAAACTCCAATAAGGTGTGTTTCTGCGCCGGAGTGGGGGAGACTTGGGGCCTCGTACAGGCACTAGCTGGGTGACTGTACTGTTGGGAGAGCCCCCGTAACACACTTAAAATGTTGGTTATTTAATTATTCATTCAATTCTGGGCTTTAATCACATCTCGTGTTAACATCAGACACATCCCGGAGTCCGTGAGCACTAAATTTGCTGGGCAGGGGTGAGCGCTCTCCTCCTTCGGGAGACCTGATTCAATGTTCTGCACTTGGGATACCTGATATCTGACCCTTTCGCAGCTTTCCTTACACATCTGATGTAATTACCCCTTGGACTGGGATACCCCAGGGTTACGGATCCGCAGGCAAGGACGGCAAGCGTCCTACACGACCACGAGCTCATTGAAGGGGGTTTAATATGGATTTTATTAGAGGAAGGAGGCAAATCCCGGGGTACCCTGCTGGCTGCGGTGATCAGTGGTCCCTAGCCGGAAGTGTAATAGGGCAGGCCCCAGCGCTGCACCGGAAGGGATCATTACAATCTATCTTTGTGCGACTGAAAACCTTAATCATCTTGGTTACAGCAAAACGAAAATGTTAATTTAATACCTTTCTACACAAGTGAAAAAACAGTCTCATTAAAGGAAAGATGAAATGAAACCCCATTATCTCTTAAGTGCTTCCTTTGTTACTCTTTAGTTAAGAGCCAGCCTGGTGTCGGGTCAGTGGGGGCAAGTCTTCTCTGAACCCCACTTCCCTCCATCCTTTACTCCATCCTTCGCTCTCTTCCGAACAACCAAGTCTTTGAAACTCTCTGCTGAGAACCAGCACCTGTAGGCATTTTAAGAGCAAATGTTGGGGTGGTTCTCCAGGCTCTCTGCACCGCCACACGCTGTTCCTTCTCAACCCCCATTCTCACCAGACCTGACCTGGGGACCCTTCTATGGATTGTCATATCCACCCACATGCAACTACCCCTTCATCCTGCTGGATATGACGTGTTTCCAGCAGTTTCAGGGATCAAGAACATATTTATGTCAGTGGGGGAGTTTGATAGAACACCAAGTCCATGCGATAATCTCCTCTCAGTTCGTGGAGTTTGCAGAGATTTCCACGCTCCGCAGAGCATGTTAACTCAAAAAATAGTGGAGCGTAGTTTTTTTTTCCTTGCTGCACTCTCCAATGTCAAGTTGGCGAGTGCAAGCGAGGAAAATCCACCTCCCGGCTAGATTTTTCCTCGCTCTCGCTCCCCAACGTCAAGTTGGAGAGCGCGATTGGGAAAAATCCACTTTCCGGTGAGATATCTCAGTGCGGGCAGTTGGATTTCTCAATGCAGGCAATCGCAGGTGGTCGCGACCGCTCACGTGGAGAAACCTTCTGTTCGCCTTGAGAAAGTTGCCACTCAAGTACAAAATCTACTCGAACGGCAGAAAAGAATCAGTGCCCTCTTGCGCTGCGCATGATGCGCGTTGATTTTCCAGTGCAGGACAATCACCCGGTGCTGAAAATCAACATGAAGAGGCATGACCAAGCGCAATCCTCCGCTTGTGGAACTCTGCGAAGCATGGCGGAGATTTTTGGTCACTGGCGGAACTCCTCCAACTCCACCCAGGCTTATAGAAAACCTTGTGAACTCTGCTCTGCAAAAGGTCATTAACTCATTTACTTTTGATTTACTCTTTTTATAGGACATTTACCATCACATCCAAAGTTTGGCAGAGACCTTAGCATCAATGACTCTTCACATCATGACATCTCAAATTCCATTCGATGTAAACTCACTGAATTGATAAAGGAGGGGTTTGTAACAGGAAAAAGGCAAATTCCATTGCCCCCTCCTGTGGAAAGCGATCACTGTGACGTACCCCGCACTGGACTATGGCAAGTTTTAATGTTGCTTAGAAATCCCTCATCGTCTTATGTTATTAAGTCTGTTTTTTACTGGTCAATGTCATGCTAAGATCTCATAAAGAGGCGGAAGAAGAAACCCACTGCCCAGTAAAAACGGGGCGTAAACCAGTAAAATGTCAGATCATCTTTAAGCTGAGCCATCTCAAATGCCCTTGATTTTATTCGGGGTGACCTTGCTTTGAAGACCCTCAGGGTACCAGGGACTGCCCCAGAAGGATCTGTGGTAGATTCTTTTTTTCTCTTCACAGATCTGTTCGGTGGCCAATCACAGGCTGGAGCATCTCGTAAAGGTGAAAAGACACCCGGCACTTGTGTCCATAGACTCAAGGCTGTAGGATGACGTCACACAAGTCACGTATTCTATAGAGCTCCTGTGTATTCCATGAAGGTTTTAAACATTACTAATAAAACGAGTCACTGGCTCAACCAGTTCCTTAATCAATAACTTGGTCTCCACCCCACACGAACAACCTTCTCGTTCTAAGGCCTCATCATCAATGTTGCACAACACGTACTCCGAGCCTTCCTTCTAAGAGGTTTCAACATTTGGGCTAATGTGCTCTGCAACTCTGATCTCAAGACATCACACCAGACATGGACTGTTTTGACCCCCATCTCTGAATAGCGCAATAATTTCCCTCCAAGGCGTCAACGTGGACCTTCTCTTCTCCTTGGATCCAATTCTCACAATGAAACCTCCCAGGCTCTTCCCTAGCCTGACCGTGCTGTGGCCACTTCTTGATAAATGTTGATGGTGATCCTGAGCCAGTCGATCTCCAGAACAGGAACCAGCACTCCAAGGGACAGAGGTCTAGCATCCAGCCAGTTCCATTGCCCAAACTTTCTCAGACATAGAGGATCTGGCAAGTTTTCCCTTCTCAAATCCTCGCGACCTCTGGTGACAACAGAGATTGACAACAGCATCCTGTACAGACGGCCAAAGACTGAATGAATGCCGAAATCACTTCCACGGCTACACAACGGCACGTGCAAAAAGGTGCTCACCCTGCACCAACAAGTTGCTTTGCCAAACTCCACCAGGAAACTGTTCCATTTCTAGAAGTAACTGATGTCTCCCACCCCAAAGCAGTGCCTTCCAACCTACCTGACTGATCTCTGCAATGACTTCATGTGAAACGAAAGAGACACAATCAAGGCAGATGTCTCAACATCACAAACTCCACCTACCAACATCCTGCCACGGCGTCAAAGTGACAACTGACGCTGCTGCAGGTGGCTCCGCGTCCAGTCTCAGGACACTCCCAAGATCAATCTCCATTCCAAAATCATACCCCGCACACCAAGAGCGAGGAGGTAGTGAATCTGGGCCTCACCACACTAACACAACGTGAAGGTTGTCTATCTGCGGTTTACCACACCGGCACCCAAAACCACCTGCTGCACTCTTTACGGAGTTTGTTCCCTAAAACGCAGATGTACAGGGGTCACCACTACTAAAACAGATGCTGATCTCAACATCTACTCCAACTGCAGGTAGATATCTAGCATATCCTGTGCTGCAAAGATGGGGGAAACCCTAGGACCCCCTTATGCCTGGGTGGAGTTCGTAGAGTTTTACTCATCAGAGTGCCAGAAATAATCCACCGCGCTCCGCGGGGTTCCGCCAGTGGCGGAGTCTGTTAAGTCGCACTGATTTTTAGCTCGGAGAGTTTGTCCCACACTTTAAAATCAGCGTAAATGGCACTACGCTTAACTCTTGAGGGCTCTGCTGCGTTCTGCCAGCTCGAGTAGACATCCTACTCAAGCGGTAGCTTCCTCAATGCAGATTTCTCAATGTGAGCGGTCCCGACCTGCCGCAACTACTTGTGATGAGAAATCTTACCAGAAGGAGGTCTAGAGCATGATTGTTTCTCATGAGCACTCGCCAACTTACTGATGGCGAGCCGCTTGAGAGAAAAAACTCTGCTCTGCGTCACTTCGCTGAATTTTGTAACTCTGCCCTCCGCGCAGATCGCGGAGTGGGCAAAACTCTGCGAACTCCGCCGGTGGAGCGGAATTCTTTGCCCATTCCTAGACCCACCCAAGTGTCCACACAGCAGAAGGATAATAACCTTCTATGTGATTTGATTCCCCCTACAACCTGGAACAGAATCCGTAAGTTTGAAGCTTAGGGAAGAGGCTGTTGATGCTCCTGAAGGGGGTCTGTGATTCTAGAAGTTTCCATACCTTTTCAATAGCAAAGATGGATTGCATGGAACATCTGTGAGATGTATGCAAGTTGGGGGGCTTTATCATTGACACGCAACAAATGTGTGACTAGTGTAACGCACTACAAGTGAACATGTGTATGTATGCATGGCCTGTGATTAGAGGTGCTTGAATATGGATGTTGAGAAAGCACTTTATTCTATCATTAGTGCGTGCAATGGAGCAGTCATGGACGCCCCTGTCAATGGTGGAAGCGTACAGCTCTCTCTTATTACAGTGTCTTCTCTCTTCCTAACGAGGATAGAAGAACAGAAAGCTCACTTTTAAGAGAGCCAAGGAGAAGGCAGAGAGGATTTCTTGAAAGAAAAAAGTGTCCGGTTGGATGATAGCTCAGATGTAGGGCTTGAGACAGATGGCCGCTGAGGCGCGAGCCCAGAGGCCTCTGGGAGGGCCGGCGCCCCAGGGAGAGATGGTCCAATCCGGTGGAAGATTCCATCTGTCGTCCTCCTCGAAGCTGTCGATGCGAGCTCCATAATCCCGCACCTCATGAACTTCCCGCAGTCAACGCGGCTCTGCTGTCAGAAGAAATCCATGTCTAAAATGGCCGACCACCATTTCCGCTCACTCTGCTGCTCATCGAATCAGGAAGTTTCTGATAATTAACAAAGCCCTCCGGCAGCACCCTGTGTCGGCGCCTCAGCTCCGACAGGGTCACAAGCTTTCCAAGGAATATTAGGAACTTATTTCTTGAGCAGATCTTCTCACTCACTTTCTCAGTTTATGATTGAAGCTTCCTTCTCTATCACACAGCACTAAGGGGCATATTTACTTATTTGCAAGTTCCTTTCACCGTCAGAGTGTCACTTTTTGTGATGCTGAGGCGGTACAAACCATGACATCATATCTATGAGGCGACGCAAAGCCACCTTGCATTCTGCAGCACACATAGAAAGAGGAAAACGCCTCCCAGCTTTGTTATTTCCAGGAAGGGGCCCCTTCCTGCATTAAAACAATGCTGCTGACAACACAAGCACCGTGGTGCATGGGCCCACGTTGGCGCTAGGCTGCCGAAACGGTGCCAGAGCAGGGGGAAAGGACCGGAATGCACCGTATTGGATAAATATGGTGCCTTCCTGCCCTTTCACTGTGACGCAGGACAGTGCAGGAAGGTGACTTGCTCCGATGCCCTACATCAAACCCCCATAAAAGAGGACATAGTTACCTTACTCTACCACCGCCATATAATGGAAAATGGAATTACCAGAGCTCGCAAGACTGTCTTTCACGATAGTGTAGAGTAGACAATAGCCATGATCTCTGGTCAGCCAAGGCCTAGTGGCCCTGATAGCTATGTGCTTATATTTAAGATTTTCAGCATCGTGGCACAAACACAAAGGAAGGTCTTTGCAATACAGTTGATCATTTTTATACAGCACCGTTGTCATTTTACTCCCCTCTGAAGGACGGAAGGCTGGGTTGGCCTTGCTGGAATGCGTGACCTGTAGATCCCAGCAGATGTCAGAGGACAATGTTTAACTCACTGAGATACCTTCTCTTGCAACAGTTATAATGAATATTGGCAGGATAGGTTTGTGTGGATAAGTGACCAGATCCAATAAGAAAAATAAAGAAAAAGTGTAAATGAAAAGTATTTCTTCAGAGTACATTTCCTAGGGGAGATTCAAGCTTTTTTTCACTGACAAGGTTTTACTAAGAACACCATTTTCAACTTAAGTAAAGTTTCTCAGTTTACCTTTCCCAGAACACATGTAAAGATTTTTTTTGCAGATTGCAAAATTATTTCCACCACTAACGAGATAGATGTAACTTTTAATTGAACCCCCATTGCTGGAACCGTTTGCAAAATGTGTCTCTGCATTCACCTTTTGAGGTTTTCTATACAGAGTATCACTACACAGGACCAGAACAGTAAAGGGGGGGTTGGGTCTGGCTTGGTAGCACAGTTGTCGCCGCACTGTATGCGATCGACAGAGAAAGATATTTCAGAAGCACTGTTTGAGGTGCCTTGGCCCCGCCCACATGTCACTTTCCTTGAGTACAGATCATGGTTGGGCAGACTTTGGAAGCTTATGCTCAACACAGCAGGACGGGGCTGTAGACCACTGATCAAGTCTACAGACCTGGTCTTGGACCCCGATGACGTCACAATAAGACGGAGAAGTGTGGCTCACTGGTTAGAGGAGGCAGACCTGGAAGCAGAGGTCAGCCCGGGACCAGGGTTCAATTCCCGGCTCGGCGGGGTCTTGAGTCCTAAAATGTCCATGGACTCGACAATTCTCGCTCCGGTGCCTACTCGACTCACGGGTTCACACTCTGCGACTCTGGGCTATAGCTTGCTTAATCTCCACAACGGCCCCTCGTGGCGGGATGCCTGGCTTTCACTTTGCGGATACCCTGCTGGGGTTATCTCACAGGGGAATACCAGGACGGGTTCCCTAAGCAAGCACTTAGAGACCGGTTGGTGATTTGCGCTATATAAATTCCTGTACATTTACATAATTGACCTCACGCAAGGCGAATGTATTGATAATTCACAGGAGGATACATAAAATAAGCTCGGCCATGTCCATTGAGGTTAGACAGGCCATGGTGAGACTTTAATTATGAGGTAGAAACCAGAGTATTTAGGGTAAATTATCATTACTCATGTAATGCAAAATGACTGAAAATTTAATATTTTATGCCTGCTTGCATAATTCAGAGTAATTTGTGGGGGGGGGGGAGAAAGACCACAAGAACACAGGAACCGTGTGGCTGGCTGCAGCTGTGCGTGTTTTGTTGAATGTAGTGCTATTTTCTTAGTACAAAGAGCATCCGCGGGCCAATTAAAAAGCAAAGAAAATAGTTCTTACTACTGGCTTACGTTCCCAATATAATTCTGTATTGTATCAATTAATTTGTTTCATTTTGCATAAATTTGCTGGTGCAAATTATGCAAGTGGCATCCAACCCTAGTCTAAACCATGTGCACCATCCATTGCATATGAAACACATTATTGGCGTGATTAACACGTTTTAATGTATGATTCTTTGTAAGTTACGATCGCACTTGCGAAGCCCAGAGGGGGCTGCGTTGGTCAATCATTAGCTGTGGCATAGATGCGTTGCCACCCTCATGTAAACATAAATAAAATTACACAATTGTATGCATAGGTGGGGAGTGGGCTTTGAGACAGCTCTCTTCAGCCATTGGTCGGTTCTACAGTCATTCATCTCTGCTTCCACTCATTGCAGCCTAGAGCAGGGGGCCCTGGGACAGCCCACTTCATCCAGCGCTGCTATCAAAAAACATCTGTACATAAGCCCAGCATAACTTAGAAATACATCTGCCTGTGATGTCATGCAATGAACATCCGATATGTAGGTTTGCAATTGCGCCATTTTCTACTAAAAAATTAAATATAAAAACAAATAAAGAAGTAGGAATACCTTCAGCCTTGATTTTCCCAGAAAAAGGAAATTAGCATAGCATATTTGATTTTTTAAGTGCAGGCAAACACATTTATTTTATCACAACCAGCTTAAAGGACTAATGAGATTTGAAAAAGTGTGAAATAGTGCGGTCTTTTTTCGCTTGAATCCAGCAAAGTGTTATTTAACTTTGAGATATAAACCGCTCGGTTCTCAACGAGACGCATCATAGGTAGCTGTGCATTGATTTGTGAAAACGAGTGTCTTTCTGCATTAATGAAACCTCACCTCTGACTCTCTTCAAGCACATGAAAGGCTGCGGGAGAAAACAGTCTCAAGGTCTCATTAGGGAAGGGGGGGGGGGGGGCTTCAGACCGTGCTGAACCCCTTCTTTCAGCACCTCTGGCCTCAATGTGGGTGGAGTAAAGTAAAGGCTTAGAATGAGGACATGTGAAGGAGGGACCCTCTAGTCAGCTGCTGCAAGAGTGAATGTGTGAAGGTGGGACCCTCTAGTCAGCTGATGCAGGAGTGAATGTGTGAAGGAGGGACCCTCTAATCAGCTGCTGCAAGAGTGAATGTGTGAAGGAGGGACCCTCAAATCAGCTGCTGCAGGAGTGAATGTGTGAAGTGGGGACCGTCTAGTCAGCTGATGCAGGAGTGAATGTGTGAAGGAGGGACCCTCTAATCAGCTGCTGCAGGAGTGAATGTGTGAAGGTGGGACCCTTTAATCAGCTGCTGCAAGAGGAAGATGTCTCAACCTTTCACACACACCTGGATACACATGATGAACGCCCCACAGGAGAGAATCAAAGAAGAAATGGAATGGAAGGAACAAACATGTTAAGGGAGAGGGATATCCCAACCGGCAGTGGAGGAAGGACTCACTGTAGCTCAGGCAGAGAATGAGGGGGAGAGAAAAAAGGGGGCATACACGTTTGTAAGCAGTCCTAATTTGTCAGTTTATAATGGCAAATGAATGTAAAAAACACTTTTCATACTGTGTACCCAAATATTACACAATAAACAAATCCACCAAAGATAAAAGGAATATATATCAAAAAATACAATTTATTATAAAGCCTCCCTTCAGGGTTACAATCTAAATTCATAAAATACATTAAAATCAATTTTCCACATAGTGGAAAAGTATGATAAAAGTCAAAAGAAAGAGTCAACGCGGCGTTTTGGTGTTCTTTTACAATATTCACACCTTCATCAGGACATTTTGACATTTGGTTGGAAATCTTAATTTTTGAAGCTTCTGTTTAAATTTAAAAGACTTCTAAAACAACTGGATACTTGTGTACGTCTGTTTCTTATGGTCATATGGTACCTGGAATGAGGTAACCACATAAAAATGATTAGGACACGGAGGAGCCACCGGAATTTACTCTTGGGTCAGTTTCAAAGACTCTGGATCCCTTCGTCAATTCGGAATCACAAGTTTATACATTCATTTTTGTGAGCCAATGTGATAAGTTGATCAATTGTCTGGTTTAAGATTGCTTCTTGTTTTTCTTACACCTTTGCAGATTAATTCGGCCTCCCTGCTCCTCCGTGTTAGAGTCCTCCAAGGATTGGTGCATGGTCTGTATCTGGAGTGTACCAGGATTGGTGCCGGGGGTGTATGTGGAGTGTACCAGGATTGCTGCCGGGGGTAAATGTAAATGTCAAGGTATTTGTAGAGCGCACTGCCACCAAGCGGTTTCCTGGCGCTATTACTCATACCGCTGTGGAACCTTTCCTTGCTTTCCCTGTGAAGTGTCCACTACTGGGCACCCCCAGGGTGAAGCCAGGCATCCTAGTGCTGTTGGGGCCGGTGTGGAAGTTAAGCAAGCTATTGCCCAGAGTTGCAGCATGGGGCCCATGATTAGAATAGGCACTGAGGCGAGAATTGTCAGGTCCGAGGAAATTGAGTCCAAGACCCGCCGAGGCCGGAATTGAACCCTGGTCCCGGGCCAGAACTCTGCATCAGGGTCTTCTGCTCTAACCATTGAGCCACACTCCCCCACATGTGTATGTGGAGTGTACCAGGATTGGTGCCAGGTCTCTATCTTTACCAGTTATTACATTAGAGGATCTACCCATATATTTTGTACATAAGATCTCTAATTTGCTATGCTAAAAAATAATGATTCCTGGCGTGGCAACCGCATAGCAACCAGTGTGAACTTGGATTTAGATACTTTTAGGGTCCTAATCCTCTGTGTGTATATATTTATGAAATGAAATCTTTTTTAAAAAAAAATATTTTTATGCGAGTTTTTAAATGTTTTTATCTGATTGATGAACGTGATATTTTAAATTCATGTATGTAATGTTTTTTTCTCTTTTTATGATTTTAATTAATCGAAATAAAGATTGTTTGACTGACTGACTCTATCTGGAGTAAACCAGGATTGATGCCTGGTCTGTATCTGGAGTGTACCAGGATTGGTGCCTGGTCTGTATCTGGACTGTGCCAGGATTGGCGCAGGGTCTGTATCTGTAGTATACCAGGATTGGTGCCGGGGGTGTATGTGGAGTGTACCAGGATTGGTGCAGGATCCGTATCTGGAGTATACCAGGATCGACATAGGGTCTGGTCCGCAGTGTACCAGGATCGGCACAGTATCTGTGTTTGGAGTGTTACAGGATCAGCACAGGCTCCGTCTTAGGATTTTACCAGGATAAACAAACAGTCTGCATCTGGAGTGTACAAGGAATGGCACAGGGTCTGTCTGGAGTGTATCAGGATCAGCACAGAGTTTGTATCTGGAATGTGCGAGAATCAGCACAGGGTCAATCTGGGGTGTACTAGGACTGGCACGGTGTCCTTATCTTGATTATAGCAGGATTGGTACAGGTTCCGTACCTGGAGTATACCAGGACTGGCATAGGTTTTTTGTCTAGAGTATACCAACATTGGTACTGTAGGGTTCCCGCAATGTTACCTGTTTCTTGCGGAGAGATCTCGCAGAGACGACATGAGCTATCGCCCCCACGCCCACCTTACCCTACCAGAGGTAGGACAATCAGCAGGATGAAGATGGGAGTGAGGATGGTAGCTAAAAGGATCAAGCTGATGTCAGAGGGTAGTGGTGAAAATCTCTCTGTTCTGATAGGTTGTGGCACCAGCTGGACAGGAAGACAAGGAAAAACTATAACTACAGGTGAACCACAAGCTACCACACATACACAGATACACCGTTCGCACCAATCAATATAGCAAGTTGTTGGTAATATGCCCCATTAAGTTAAGATTAACGAAGGTAAAAGGTCCACGACGTTCTGTCTATACAAGTGCCATATAAACTGAGTAAACCGTGAGAGACAGTGAGCCATAACCCATAAGAGAGGTATATTGAATTCAAAGAAAATTCCACACCAGTAGAAAGAAGGGGTGACGCACTGTCCAAATAATTGAGCTGAAGTGTACTGTCAACATTTCTTCTCTCTTTTTTAATGAAATTTTGTAATGTGTGAAGGTTTAATTTTATTGAAACTGTCTTTTTAAAAAAAAGATTGTGTCACATATAATTTGTGACTTTTAAAGACTCGAAAATTGTATGCAAATGTTTTAAATAAAAGTAGTATTTGTGATAAATTTGGAGTGGTATAACCAATATTTCTCAAGAATATAGAAGGGTGTTGAATACATGTGAAGGAACTTATGTGTGATGTAAAGGTTTGTCGTACTATGTTACTATTTGTACTATTTGTACTATTTGTCCTAATTAGACTCTAAGGGATAGTGTATTTCTAACCTACGGAAAAGAGAACGGACCATCTTAAAACCTTCTTGTTTTAAATGTACCCTGTTTTAAGTGTTCTGCTTTTTTGTTGCTGGACTTTGTGTTATGTTGTGTCTACCTTTCCCTGCGCCAGGACGCTCCTTCGCTGGAGCAGCTGTGCGCTTTAAAAATGTAAATAACATAACATAACATAACATAACAACATAACATCTCATACTGTGGTGGGGGTGCGCAGGAAATGTTTTCCCCGAAGTGGAAAAAATATTTTGAAATATGATTTTGCACACAGGTCTCTATTGCCGTGTTTGGAGCCCAGCTCTGGGGGAGGTTTGGCAAAGGGGTGAGGGCTGGTCAGTAGTTAAAAAAACAAGAAAACTCACATACCATTTCTAGAAATACTTCTCGGGGCAGATTTACAGGCCCCTTGTGCCACTTTTCAGTCACTTTTCCCATGTTAAAAGTGACGCGAAAGTGGCGCAAGGGGCTTGTAAATCTGCCCCTTGGAATTGTGTGTGTATTTTTTCAAATAAAAATGGAAATGTGGGCACAGGTGGAGAAGTAGATTGCCACCACGCGTCCCTATTATTTTTTAGCGAACAGGCGCCCTTGTATGTGTCAAGAGTAGTGAATTGTGTATCCGCAGTGTTGAGAGGAGCACTAAAGAACCCCCCCCCCTCTGGTGAGTCACCCCCCTCTGGTGAGCCACGCCCCCCTCTGGTGAGTCACGCCCCCCCTCAGGTGAGCCACCCCGCCCCCTCTGGTGAGTCACGCCCCTCCCTTTCCTCCCCTCAGGTAAGCCACGCCCCTCCCCACGCTCCACAATGCTAACAAATGACAGACCGCGCGCGCGCACCTGCAGATCCTCTATATATAGAGTTTTAAACCCCATTACTCTTAGAATAAACGATGGACGAGGCGCGTGGACTCTATACATCAGTGTATACAGCAGACATAAAACACACATGCCTCTGGCCTGAAAAAATCAATTTTGCGCAGCGTAAACGGCCCGTTCCAGCGCTGCGCGCCCTGGGACTGATTTACGGCGCTGGGTCCGTGTCAGGCTGCCTGATTGGTTGCCCTGCACAGGGCTAATCCTGCTGGTTTATGGCCTGTGCTGGCTGCGTCCCCCATCAGGCCTGTCGGAGGCTGCCTGGGCCCACTTAGAGAGTGAAGAATTTGTAGGAGAGACTGTCTGCTCCCGTAAGGAGCAATAACCGTCCAGACATCCATCCTCAGCCGGTGGGGCTTGACTCAGACATCCATCCTCAGCCGGTGGGGCTCCACTCAGACATCCATCCTCAGCTGGTGGGGCTTGACTCAGACATCCATCCTCAGCTGGTGGGGCTTGACTCAGACATCCATCCTCAGCCGGTGGGGCTCCGCTCAGACATCCATCCTCAGCCGGTGGGGCTTGACTCAGACATCCATCCTCAGCCGGTGGGGCTTGACTCAGACATCCATCCTCAGCTGGTGGGGCTTGACTCAGACATCCATCCTCAGCCGGTGGGGCTTGACTCAGACATCCATCCTCAGCCGGTGGGGCTCCGCTCAGACATCCATCCTCAGCCGGTGGGGCTTGACTCAGACATCCATCCTCAGCCGGTGGGGCTCCGCTCAGACATCCATCCTCAGCCGGTGGGGTTTGACTCAGACATCCATCCTCAGCCGGTGGGGCTTGACTCAGACATCCATCATCAGGCGGTGGGGCTCCACTCAGACATCCATCCTCAGCCGGTGGGGCTTGACTCAGACATCCATCCTCAGCCGGTGGGGCTCCGCTCAGACATCCATCCTCAGCCGGTGGGGCTTGACTCAGACATCCATCCTCAGCTGGTGGGCCTTGACTCAGACATCCATCCTCAGCCGGTGGGGCTTGACTCAGACATCCATCCTCAGCTGGTGGGGCTTGACTCAGACATCCATCTTCAGCCGGTGGGGCTTGACTCAGACATCCATCCTCATCCGGTGGGGCTCCGCTCAGACATCCATCCTCAGCCGGTGGGGTTTGACTCAGACATCCATCCTCAGCCGGTGGGGCTTGACTCAGACATCCATCCTCAGCCGGTGGGGCTCTGCTCCGACATCCATCCCCAGCCGGTGGGGCTTGACTCAGACATCCATCCTCTGCCGGTGGGGCTCCGCTCAGACATCCATCCTCAGCCGGTGGGGCTTGACTCAGACATCCATCCTCAGCTGGTGGGCCTTGACTCAGACATCCATCCTCAGCCGGTGGGGTTTGACTCAGACATCCATCCTCAGCCGGTGGGGCTCCGCTCAGACATCCATCCTCAGCCGGTGGGGTTTGACTCAGACATCCATCCTCAGCCGGTGGGGCTTGACTCAGACATCCATCCTCAGCCGGTGGGGCTCCGCTCCGACATCCACCCTCAGCCAGTGGGGCTCCGCTCAGACATCCATCCTCAGCCGGTGGGGCTTGACTCAGACATCCATCCTCAGCCGGTGGGGCTTGACTCAGACATCCATCCTCAGCCGGTGGGGCTTGACTCAGACATCCATCCTCAGCCGGTGGGGCTCCGCTCAGACATCCATCCTCAGCCGGTGGGGTTTGACTCAGACATCCATCCTCAGCCGGTGGGGCTTGACTCAGACATCCATCCTCAGTCGGTGGGGCTCCGCTCCGACATCCATCCTCAGCCGGTGGGGCTTGGCTCAGACATCCATCCTCAGACGGTGGGGCTTGACTCAGACATCCATCCTCAGCCGGTGGGACTCCGCTCAGATATCCATCCTCAGCTGGTGGGGTTTGACTCAGATATCCATCCTCAGCTGGTGGGGTTTGACTCAGATGTCCATCCTCAGCTGGTGGGGCTCCGCTCCGACATCCATCCTCTGCCGGTGGGGCTTGGCTCAGACATCCATCCTCAGCTGGTGGGGCTCCGCTCAGGCATCCATCCTCAGCCGGTGGGGCTCCGCTCAGACATCCATCCTCAGCCGGTGGGGCTCCGCTCAGACATCCATCCTTAGCCGGTGTGGCGGATCCTCAGCCGGTGGGGCTCCGCTCAGACATTCATCCTCAGCCGGTGGGGCTTGGCCCCCGGCACCTCCAGAAAATGACTGAAGGCATTTCACTATTTCCCTCATTCCCTGTGGCCTTTGCTTATTTTTGTTATTGAACGATTGTAGGATTTCTATAACCCTCCTACATGCTCTTTGCAGGGCATCCACAGTGCGTCCAGTCACGTCAACACGCAGAGTCCAACCTCCTGGGGTTTACCAGGCTGGGACTTTCATTGGCCTGAAGTAGAGTCGAGCGTAGGCATCTCCTACCCTTGGTGGAAGAGGCGCGCCGTCTTTGAGTCAGAGAGAAGGAGGAGGGGTTCCAGAGGGAGGATTCTTGAGTGTAGAGGGACCTTCCTCAAACCTCATGAGTGGAACCAGCTAGATCTCTCCTTACTTCACCATCTCGGAATTCAGATCAGTAACCTCCTCCACCCAGCTCAGAACTCTCCTTAAAACCCTTCTGTTTAGTCTGAATTTATTACTCCCATTGGCCAGAATGCGTGGTGATGTCGCACGGTGGAAAGTATTACCGATCTCCATGTTGGGCTGTGCGGTCCTTTTCAAGATGTTGGCCCTCCTGCGCTTTTTGTACGCTCTACAGAATTCCTTCTACCCGGTCCCTCCGTCGTATTTTAATGAGATTGAATCTTTGCAGCGCGGCCTTCTGTGGGAGGGGAGGCCGCGTATCGCATTGTCAAAATTGATGTTGCCCTGGTATGACGGGGGTATTGATCTGCCTAATATCAGGAAATACTATTGGGCGTCCCAGTTGGCTCCTATCAATCATGCCATTTATGGCTCGCCGGTAGACCCGGGCTTTGCGATGGACCGTGGCCAAGTGCCCGGGGGAGAGTATACCAGAGTGTTGTATGCGAAGAGTGGTCGTTTCCCTTTGGTGGGTCCTCCATCGACGGCGACAAGGGTATGGCATGAGGCCAACAGGACGTTCAAATGGGCGGGGCGAATAACACTGGCTACGCCCCTGTGGAGCTCAGAGATGTTGGGTACTCTGTGGAAAACGAAAGGGTTTGACCGTTGGGATTTGTTCGGAATTACACAGGTGCGAGATGGGTGGGGTAAGGATAGAGTGTTGATGTTTGAGGAGTTGCAGGCCAAGTACCAGCTGCATGATACTGAACGGTTTAGATATCTTCAGGTCAGTCATGCTCTACGGGCTGTAATCCCCAGTGGAGAGACACCTCCGGTAGCCTCTCCGCTGGAAGACCGACTGTTGGATGGTTATTTGCCCACTAAAGCAATATTATTGACCTATAGAAAACTCATTAACCATACTGAGGATCCCCTGGTACAGCTCAGGGGACAGCGGGTGGTTGATGGATTAGTCCTGGATGAGGAAGATTGGAGGGAGGCGGTGTCATCCCCTAGAGTAGTGGCAGTCCAAATGAGACTTCGTTTAGTCCAGCTCAGAATCCTCCACCGTTCCTACACCACGGGTCCTGGATTTTTGAGAATGGGGTTGGCCGTATCTGGAGATTGTCGGAGAGGGTGTGGAATGCCTGGAACGTTCCTTCATATCCTGTGGGAGTGTGAAAAGGTCCGTGATTTTTGGACAAGGATACATTTGAAGATGAGTGAAGTATGGGGTGTGCGGATTAAGTTGGAGGCGCGTCGATGTTTGTTGAATGTTTGGGATCCCTCCGACCTCTCGATTAAAGGCAAACTCTGGGTCACTCTCGCTTGTGCAATAGCCAAACGTAATATTGCACAACTCTGGGGTGCTTCTCGGGCGCCTCGGGTGTGGAAGTGGATGGAGGACCTCGACTGGTTTATGTTTCGGGAGAGGTCTGTGTATGTGTCGAGGGGAAGACCCCGCAAGTGGGGTAAGATCTGGGGAGTCTGGAACGCCTACCGGGAGACATTTGTACACCACCTGATGTGGATCCCGTCAGTGTGGAACCAGAAGACGCCTGGGCCCATTCGTATATTCTGCTTTATTTGCCTTAGATGGAGGTCTATGTTCTCTCTGTTAATATTAGCAGACACTCAATGCGCTCTGGTCAGTTCTGAGTTGTGTAATGTCTTTCTTTTTGTTCAATAAAAAGATGTTTAAAAAAAAAAAAACTTCTGTTTTCTCAGGGGTATGAGTAAGCTTCTGTCACTACCTTACTGTTGCAACCCGTCCACAGCGCCATGAAACCGCTTGGTGTAAGTGCGCTTTACAAATGATTTTAACATAACATCTCAAGGTGTGTCTTTGCAGTCAAAGAATGAGTTCCAAAGGGAGGAGTCTGGAGTGTGCCGGACCCTCCTCCAAACCTCTTGAGTGGAACCAGTTGGATGGCTCCTTACCTCACCATCTCAAGGTGTACCCTCCGAGTCAAAGAACAAGTTCCAGAGGGAGGATTCTTGAGTGTACCAGGGGCCTCCTCCTCACCACTTGCATCTCACCAGTCTGATGGCTGCTCGTTTCATGATGTCTGTAGCCTGAGGAGGTGGAGAGCACATGAGTCTTGAACCCACTGCAGAATATCAAAGTTTATTCTTTGAATCAAAAGCAGAAGCAACATCAGAAAAAACTACAGATGGTGCAAAATGCAGCTGCTCAAGTTCAAGCCACTATGTCTAGCCTACAGGGCCTTGAATCACACAGGACCGGTGTTCCTGAAACGCTTCTTCTCCTGGCACCATCTGGCAGTCAATGACGGTCTACTAGCACCAGGCTTAAGATGGTTCCAAGGATTTGAACTTCTAGTTGGGGAGGCCGAAGCATTGGCCATGGTACGGCGAAACTGTGGAATATGCTTCCTATGGACATTAGAGCTGCCAACTCTTGCCTCATTTAGGAAAAGGCCTTAAAACATGGTTATTTCAAAACTCGTTTTTTCTCATACCTCAGGGCATATGTTCAGGTTTAGCTCCAAGACACCTCCGGGTATTTGTACGCTTAATAAGTTATATTAACATAACATACAAAGCATGCGTTCCAAAGGGTGGAAGCTTGCGTACGGAGGGACCATCCGCCTCACCACTTGCATTTAACCAGTTGGATGGCTGCTTGTTTCATGATGTCTTTAGGCCTGAGAGTGTGGAGAGGCCATGAGTCTTGAACTGACGGCTGAATCTACAGAAGTATTCTTTCAGACTGAGGGTCTAGTAAAGAAAGATCTATGACCTCCTTCTGGAACATCGTCAAATGGTGAAGGGGGGCCAAAAGAGGAGAACCCATGAACTATGTGTCACCAGACGCATGGGTCTCCCATTATGCGTCCCAGTTCGCTCCCGAGGATGGAGACGAAGAAGGGTGTGAAGTACTCGTAAATACAACTGCGAGTGCTAGTTACCTATCTTTCACCAAAGCTGATGTCCTAAAAATTTTAAATAACATCCCAAAAGGGAGGGCTCCAGGTTTGGATTCTGTTCCTGCAGATCTGTTTATGCATGACAAGGACCTATGGGCTACCTATATCCAGCTGCTAGCCAATGGTATTGCGAAGGGTTCGCCTATTCCTGAGACTTGGAAGGGAGCCGAGATCATCCCTATCTTTAAAAAGGGGGCACGCTCGGACCCAGGCAATTATAGGCCTATCAGCCTCATCGCATGCATACAAAAAGTATTGGCCAGGCTTGTACTGCAGCGCATCTATGGTTGGATAAATGAACAGGACATACTTTCACCCTTACAGGCAGGGTTTCGTAGTCACACTAGTACCATTGATCAAGTTTTTAGATTTATTTTATTATATTGGTGTGTAGTGCTTCTTGGGGGGGGGGGGGGGGGGTATGCTTTTTGCAGCCTTTGTTGATTTAAAATCAGCATTCGACTTGGTCCCTCGTGCTAAGTTGTGGAACGTTCTACAAGAGCAGGGCATCCCAAGTGAAATTTTGTCCTTATTAATTAGATTGCACGAGAACAATTTTGCACAAGTTCGATGGAATCAGCAGGGTAGCGTAACTGATAAATTCCCCATTGCAAGGGGAGTACGCCAAGGATGTGTGCTAGCCCTAACTCTCTTCTCGCTATACATCAACAGGGTGATCAGGTATTTCGAACAGCAACCGACCGATGCACCTAAGTTGGCCGCAAAACTGATCCCCCTGTTGATGTTTGCGGATGATACCCTACTAATATCAAAGACCCAACAGGGACTTCAGAAGGCCATTGGAGTTTTTGAAGCGTTTTGTGCAGACCATGGCCTTCTTATCAACACAACTAAAACAAAATTCATGGTTCTGCACAAACGGAAACATATCAGAGGGAAGGTCATCATGGACGGGGTGCAACTAGAACAGACCCAAGTTTTTAATTATCTGGGCATTACCCTGTCATACAAACTAGATTGGAAACAGCACACTAACCAGCTGGCTACGAGGCATGCACAACTGACAGGAGCACTCACCAAGGAATTATTTTCCTCACATACTAGACCTATTACTCCGGTTTTAAAGATTTATAATGCAAAAGTTGGAGCAGCAGTCCTCTATGGAGCTGAACTCTAGGGGCCCAGTAACCTTACAAAGTTGACGGTAGCCCAAAATAAATTTCTCCGCAACATTACTGGCTTACCAATATCAACTCCTTTGATACTTCTCCACTATGATGTGGGAACCCATAGCTTCGATGATATAGCCAAATACAGATCAGTAGCCCACTGGAGGAGATTATGGGTTACCCCAGAACTCTCCCAGTATGCCCAGGGTTTCCTCGAGGTTAGAGCCTTGGACAAAGCTCATAAAATCTTATGGATGAGAGAGGTAAAAACAATTTACATGGCTATGGGTCTATCTCCATTATGGGACGACCCTGTAAAGAATGTCTTCCCACCTAAGAAAATACTGCGAGATCTGTATTAGAGCATGGTTGAGGCTAAGTGTTTTGGATGTCGTATTGAACAATCCTTTACTACAGATTTCTTAGAACTTAAGCATGCACCGGCCCTAGAACCTTATTGGGACTGGATTACTGTCCCAGGGGACCGGAAGAAGTATCATCAATTGAGGGTGGGGACACTACCATTAAATGCCCTAACTGTAAAATGGTATGAGAATCAAACTTCGGGGTGCCCTTTTTGTTCTGATCAAAAGGAAAATATTGGGCATGTGTTGTTTGCCTGCCCAGAATATAACGCACCCAGACGATTATGGCTAAAACCAATTTGTGTCCAGTTGGGCTTTAAAACTGCTAGTGAGGCCGTTAGGATCTTAAGAACTGACACCTCCCAGTCAGTTGTTATAGCCATGTCGAAATTTCTTCACTGGATGTGGATAATTCGGGCCCGTAAAATGAGTTTGGAATAACCCAGGGCTGGTCGTTACATGCTGCTATCCGATTTTGCACACTGTATTAAGCAACTGTTATATTTTGCATCGATGAATTTTGTCTTTTAATAATTGTTTTTTTAATTCTTTTTAATATAATATATTTAAAACATTTTTGTAAATAGGGAAGAGCTAGTCTGATAATTTTAGATTAAACTGAAATGATTTATTGTGGATCTTATATTTTGCTGGGTGTGGGGGGTCAATTTTGTAAATGTCTTTTTATGATTGAAAAATATCGAATAAAGACTATTTTGAATTGAATTGACTGAGGGTCATATTACCAACAAATAGCGATATTTATCGCTAAGTAGGGTTAGCGGCAATATTTGTATCGCCGCACATCACCAGTTTTCATCGCTGAGATAACTTGCTATTAGCAAGGTTTATCTCAAAAGCGATAAAAATCAGGCGAAATGCGTGAATACCGCTGAGAATTCAGCGATATTCACGCATTCGCGACGAAATGCTCTTAGCCATGTTATCCACCTCCCATTGGATAACATGGCTAAGAACTGGTCTGAGCAGGCGTTGGTTTTTGGCGATAGCGGGAATATTTCCATCGCTACGCCTGCCTTGGTAATAGGGATAGCGATGTTATCGACTGCTTTCAGTCGGTAACAGGTTGGGTACGCCCACTTTGCATGTCATTAGCGATAAATATCGCTGACATGCAAAGCGGGCCCCAAACCGCTTGCTATCGCCTAAAAGCTGTCCCAAACATCAGATAGCGACAGCTTGCTAATTGAGCAATAGAATTATCGCTGCTTAGCGGATGAAAACGGTCGCTAATCCGGCGATAATTGCCTATCGCCCCCCTTGGTAATATGCCCCTGAGTTTGGAAAGGTGGGGGCTTCTATGTGGATGGAAAACCACTTGGACTGCTACTCAGTTCATGAAAGATGTAGTGTCCAAACTGTGCAGCCTCAAAGAGCCTTCTTCAAGCTGGAGGTAGTGAGGAAAGGATTTTTCCAGAAGGTGAATCTTCAATTGTGATTTCCTCCAACTGTTGGGTATCTCATTCGATCAGAAAGGATTTACCGTTTTACATTACAACTCCAGAAGGAGCTTCCAGCAAACAGTTTACAACTGGTCATAAAATAAACAAACCTTCAAAGAGATTGCCTGCAGGAGTTTATCACTGGAAGTGTCTGTTTCCATCTCTGACTCAGTTTAGTTTCTTTCAGAGAAGCGGCTCTTTCATGAGGGCGGTTGGGCATCACCCACCGCACATTACAAAGTGAATCTGAATCAATACCCTATTAAATAATAGACTCCATCATTGACTCAATGCTCAGCACTAAGCAGGTCTGAGTCAGGCATTCTAAAATTTATTGTGCACAGAAAAGGTGCAATTTTCTGTAATTACACATCACAAGGGGCCATTGAAATAATGGAGCGCGCGGTGTCTAATTCATTTCTACTCAATCTCTCTGTCCTCTCGATTGCAGCATTTTGCTTGCACTGCTAATGAAAGGGGTGAGATGTTTCTTACATATTCATGGCACATACAGAAATATTCTTTAAGCGTGCCATCCTTCAAGGCGATGCAAGCAGAACATTAGGGGGTGAGTGTGGCGTCATCACGGAGAGGCGTCGAGCACCCTCGACTCCATGTTGTAGGCGCTAGTCCCGCAGCCGCAGAGTAGGATAGCTCATTCCTTTCAGAAAGCGCGGGCAGTGGGTACCCCACTAATGTTTTCATGATGCTCCGCAGTTACCCAGGTGGCTTGAAGGCCGTCTTGAATGAGAAACCGGACATCAGTGACGTAAGAATCCAGCATGGCCGCCATTGCACCCTTATCACCCGCTGCCGCTTCGTCACTGAACCAGGAGATGCGTTCCAGAGTGAGTGAGTGAGTGGGTGAGCTGCTGTCAGCCAGCCTGTAAACACTCATGTAATTCATTCTATATCTCCAGGCCTGGGAATTTGCAAGGCACCATCTTAGCTGTCAAACAATGAGTGCCGTGCACAGGTGGGGTACAGCAGGGGAATGCAGGGGAGTGATGAAGAAAGGACGGGGGCGCAAGAAGGGTCAGTATGGGCCATGGTCGGAGGAGAGTGCATGGACGGGGTACCGGAGGGTGAAATGAAATGAAATGAAAACAAATTTATATAGCGCTACTAAGCCCAGTGGGCTTCAAGGCGCCTAACCAAAAAAGAAACTAGCTATAGCAAATATGCTCTCATTGTGGGTAGGCCTTGATAAAGCACCAAGTTTTGAGTGCTTTTTTAAAAAGGGACAGGGACGGTTGGGCCTTAATCTCCAGAGGGAGAGAGTTCCACAGCCTAGGAGCAACGATGGAAAATGCTCTACTGCCCCAACCGACCTTCCTAGCACGTGGAACCACAAGCAGGTTCATCTCCGATGATCTGAGGGTTCTACTAGGCACATAGCGAGTTAACAGGGCACCTAGAGGGTCCAAAGGACCATCTGCAAGAGCTCTATAGGCCAAGCACAAGATCTTAAAAGAGATCCTCAGTTGTATAGGGAGCCAATGGAGGCTCTTTCTGGCCATTGTGGCAGAGGATGCATTAGAAAGAGCCAAAACAAATCGCGCAGCCGCATTCTGTACGACATGAAGGCGCTGGATGAGTCCTTTGTTGGAGTCTGCATAAAGTACATTACAGTAATCCAACCTGGAACCCACTAATGCAACCACCGTCTGCTTACGTGCTAGGGGAGAAAGATAGTGCAAGATTCTTTTGAGGATCTTTATGAACCCCCAACAAGTGGCCACTGTTCGATTGACCTGTAGAGTCATGGACAATGATGTGTCACTTGGGGGATTTCTTATCATCTGAGGTTGTCACATGGAAGGTGTGTCATCTTGTGGAGGGTGTCTCATCCGCAGGGCGTCACGTGGGTGGGGTGTCATCATCCCGACGGTGGCCTGCTGTGTGTTTGTCCAGGAGGACACAGTCCAGTTGAAGACACAGACTGAAGAGACGGACTCCTTCTGACCGTAGCGCTGTACGCAGCATGGCGCTTTAAACAAGAAGCTGTGGAGTGCAGCTGCCTACATGTACATGGGAGGGGCAGGGAGGTGTGAACATGGTGACGTGACACAAACACACACAGATCACACAGGCGGTGGATTCAGATACACGCTGTCACGACCAGAGACAGAAGTGCAGTGTCTCTGGTAGGGAAGGAGGGTGTTTGGTGTCACAACTATGGGTTTTCCCGGCTGAAAAGGCGAGTTCCGATTCTAATTCATAAAGTGGGAAGGGAGGTAGCTGTGAGTTGTAGGGTAAGGGAGCTCAAAAGGAAAGGACCCAATATATGATAAAGTGTGTGCCTTGAGGGGCAGCAGAAGACCGCCACAGCAGGGGGTGAAGATTGGCAGGCCCCAATGTAAGGTAAGTGGTTGGTTGTGGTGAGTGGTCAGCTGGAGGGCTGTGGTAGGGCAGTGCCCTGTACAGCTGTGAACGTCCAGCCCTTCACTGTGGCCCACCCTGGCAAACAGTGCCCCCCCTCCCCCCCTTCACCAGGGCTGCTGTTACACCTTTCATACCTGGTGGGGCCATTGGAAATGTTGGGGTTTTAACCTTTCACACACGTCCATGTCATTTTAACTCAACCTACCTGAATGACCCAGGTCATTTGTGATGTACTAAGTGGCAGAAAGTGCAACACAATTTCCCAATTTCAATGTGAGATTTGGAAAGAGGAGACTTTTCATCGGAAACACATTTATATCACAATGTAAATGTTTAATTTATCAATGACCTAATCGTAACATTGAAAGAAAGGATATTAGGAAAGTGTTTCCCGTCAAAAGCCTTTCCTTCTCTCTAGTGCCCCTCGCCCAGCAATGACCCCTGCTTCAAAGAGATGTAACCTTGGAAAAGTGGAAGAGGCCTTCAACATGTCTGTGATTGTGCACAAAGTATCCCCTTGAGGGGTCCCTGCTCCCTTGGTTCCTCCTTGGACACCCACGCGGTGCATCTTTGGACTGTGGAGTTTCTTCACCTAAGGCACAGGTGTCTGCCTTGCAACTGCGCCTTCATCTATACTATGATCAATTATCCGTATCGAGTCCTGATGGAACCGCCAAGGCCAGGCCACTAATTATCAGCGAAGTGACAATGAATGGTGGAGCAGCTGAGTGGGGTCCAGTCCGGCCCTGGGAGTGAATGTGTGAAGGTGGGACCCTCTAGTCAGTCGCCGCAGGAGTGAATGTGTAATGTCGGGACCCTCTAGGCAGCTACTGAAGGAGTTTATGTGTGAAGGTTAGTGTGACCAACCGTCCGTAAATTTCACGGACAGTCTGTAATTTGGACCTCAGGTCCGTTGTCCGTGAGGATACCTTTTACGGACGCCTTTTGTCCGTAATTTTGGCCACCACAGGGAGCAGCACTGCTCCCCTGTGAGAGACCTCACCTTCCTGATGGGGCGCCTCGCGCTCCTCCTGGAGTACAAGAGCAGCCCCTCCCCGCCGATTGTCATTCTGTATGGAGCTGATTGCCACATACAGAGTGACAATGGGGCAGTCTGGGCTGGTAAAGCGTGTGGCAGCCTCCTCCTGGCTGGATGGATGACTGAAAGGATGAATGGATGAATGAAAGGGTGAATGGATAGATAAAAGAAAGGATGGATGGATGAGTGGAAGTATGGATAAGGGAAAAGGTAAATAGATGGATGTATGGGTGGAAGGGTAGATGGATGGGTAAAAGGGTGGATGGGTAAAAGGGTGGATGGGTATATGAAAGGATGGATGGATGAGTGAAAGCTTAGATGATGGGCGAGTGAATGGGTGGATAGATGAGTGAAAGGATGGATGGATTGGATTGATAAGTGAAAGGGTGAATGGACGGATGAGTGAAAGAGGTAGATGGACAAAAGGATGAATAGATGAGTGAAGAAGTGAAAAGGTGGATGGATGAGAGGATGGATGTATGAGTGTAAGGATGGATGGATTGGATTGATAAGTGAAAGGGTGGATGGATGAGTGAAAGGGGTAGATGGACAAAAGGATGAATAGATGAGTGAAGAAGTGAAAGGGTGGATGGATGAGAGGATGGATGGATGATTGTAAGGATGGATGAGTAATAGGATCAATGGATGGAATAAATGAATGGATGAGTAGATGGATAGGTTGGTGATGGATGGGTGGATGGATAAGTGAAAGGGGGATGGAGAGAGAAAGGGAGGATGAATGACTGAAAGGGTGAATGGGTGGAAAGATAAGTGACTGGGTGGATGGATGAGTGAATAAATGGATGGGTGAAAGAGTGGATGGATGACTGTACGGATGGATGTGGTGAAAGGGTGGGAAGATGGATAATGGATGGATGAGTGAAAGGGTGGATGGAGGGATGGATGAGTGAAATGATGGATGGAAGGATATGTGGTGGATAGGTTTGCAAATGGTTGAATATGTTTGGATATAAATGGGCAGAATGGTGAAAGACTGAATAATAGATAAAATGAAGATTTATTTATTTATTTTGTGTACTTGTAAAGCGCAGTCCTGTCACCCAAAGGGCATCCTGGCGCTTTGAACTTGAGCGGTTGCACTTTTCGCTACTCAACAATTTTTAGGAAACAAATGCGTTTTTAGCGCTTTCCTGAACGAAAAGTAGTCCCTGTGGCCTCTCAGAGAGAGTGGCAAGGAGTTCCAAAGTTTGGCCGCTGCAACACTAAATGAGCGGCCGCCCATCCTGACTCTCTGGAACCTCGGGACTACCAGCAAATGCGCCGAAGAGGAGCGGAGAAGTCGCGGGGCAGAGTACCAGGTGAACATGTTCTGCAGAGGTATCGGACCCAGTTGATGTACTGCCTTAAACACCAAACACCTGGCTTTGTACAGCACTCGCAGATGTACCGGGAGCCAGTGTAGCTCTCTCAAAGCTAGGGTAGAAGAGCTAGACCTAGGGCATGAGAGAGCCAACTTGGCGGCCATATTCTGCACCCGTTGTAACTTCCCAACCAGATTTTTTGGGGCCTCTAGAAGTAGCGCATTATAATAGTCTAAACGACTTAGTATGGTACCGCGAACTACTTCCGGCCTAGCTTGAGCGGGGAGAAGGGGCAGAACTTTACGCAGCATGCGTAACAGCATCATGCACGTAGAAGTGGTTTTATTGACGTGCATGTCAAGCTGTAGATTGATTCAGAAAAGGGGGTGGTGATGTACAGAGTGTCTGAATTAAGCAGACCACTCTTACCCAGTCCAAAGATCAGGGCTTGATCCATCACCGTTTTTTAGCTCACTGCACCATCCCAGCTCAGAACTTGGCTATATGCAAATTAGTCTGACCCTGGCCCAGTGCATCATGGGAACAGGGCAGACCAAACTACCAAGCCAATTCTTATACTGGGAAGGAAACAAGCTTCCGGGGACCGGTTTCTGGCATTTCAGCCGTCTTCGGCCCAGCTTGCTTGAATTTTTTAGGGGGTGGTGATGTACAGAGTGTCTGAATTAAGCAGACCACTCTTACCCAGTCCAAAGATCAGGGCTTGATCCATCACCGTTTTTTAGCTCACTGCACCATCCCAGCTCAGAACTTGGCTGTAGATTTGGGCCGAAGATCACCCCCAAGTTGCGAGCAGATTCCGCCGCCGATACTGGCTCGGGAAAGGTGGCAGGCCAGAAATTCTCTGGAAGTACCCGCGAGATCCGATCTGTGGAACAATAGAGCACCTCTGTCTTTGAGCTGTTAAATTGTAAGGAGTTGGCCCGTAGCCAGTCCGTTGTGGCTGCCATGCAGCGTTGAAATGTCTCCAGCGAGACCGCATTATTGCCCTCCAGGGAAAAGACCAGCTGGGTGTCATCGGCGTAGTTAAAAGCCGAGACACCAAAAGATTTTATAAGCTGAACCAAGGGGCGGAGGTACAGATTAAAAAGTATAGGGCTGATGGCCGAGCCCTGTGGGACCCCCTGCCCTACTTTCCTTGGCACAGAACGAAATGGAGGGAGCAAGACCAACTGTTGCCGACTGCCAAGATAGGATATAAGCCAGTCTCTTGCATCCTCTGTGACCCCACACTCCTCCAGTCTCCTGATAAGGGTCCGGTGGCAGACCGTATCGAACGCGGTCAACATGTCGAGCAGCACTAAAAAGGCTGCCCGACCACTGTCGACACACGAAGGTTGTCCAATACAGTTACCAGCGCGGACTCCGTCCCGTGCCCGGGGCGGAAGCCAAACTGTGCCTCGTTGAACCATCCGATGTTCTCCAGGAAGCCTGAGAGCGAGCGGGTCAACCATTACACCTTGTAGCACCCATTATCTTAAGTAGCATTTCCTATACATTGAATTTCACATTAATATGAGTCATTGTCTCTATATAATGTGTGTGATGTAACGCACTCCGACACCCTGCCCTACATACTTGGGATGAGTAACACTATAAGAGAAATTAAATACACATCAGAGACGGTCTAAGTGAAGATGAGGGGCAACATTGAAAGGTGGTAGCTAGGCAGGACTGGCCGGACCGGGCATCGGGTGTTTCCCTGGGAGGCTGGAAAGGAGGGGGGGAGGCGGTTTTGTTACTGGGGGCTGGCACTGCAAAGCTCTTTATATATCCAGTAGTTTTCAATCAACAATAAAAGCGGCCTCACTTATATTCACCATTGTCTGGTGACTAATGTACCTGCTGGAGCGAGATGCAAATTTTGATTTGTCTAAGGCAGCAAGCTGCAGCCATACAGAAACACCGTGAAGTGCACGATTGTCTCAACCTAATATAAGACTTGTACTTAGATGGTTGTCTATTTACTTACTTATATACTTTTGAGTGACCACCTCTGACGTGTCTGTAAAACTTACCTTTTGTCCAGAAGTTTTGTCCTGAATTTTGACCTTTTGTCCTGAATTTGTGTCCTGAATTTTGACCCTTTGTCCTGAATTTTTACACTCACCATCCTGAATTTGCACCTATGCCAGTTGGTCACCCTAGTGAAGGTGGGACCCTCTAGTCAGCTGCTGCAGGAGTGAAGGTGGGACCCTCTAGTCAGCTGCTACAGGAGTACACTCCACATCCGTAAACTCGATGAAGCAGATTTACAAGAAAGTGTCTCAGTGCGTATCGCAAGCCATTTGGCTGCGCCGCACTGAGTCACTTTCAAAGCACAGGGATGCAACATATTTACAACAATATGTCGCATCTCTGTGCTTCCCCCTATGCTGGTGCACAAACTGCATCCATGCACTGGTGCAGGCCCCCTAGCACCATGGTGCAAGGATGCCTGCATCATGAGGTTTCCTTCCTGCACAAACAAAATCTGGAAAATGCTGTTTTTCAACTTCTATGTGTGCTGCATCAGCAAGCATAGAAGTTGAAAAACTTCATTGTTTCAATGATTGTTTATGTGCAGGAAGGGACCCTTCCTGTACAAAAACAATCATTAGAGGTGATTTCCTCTTTCTTTGAGCACGCATAGAAAGAGGAAAAGAAAACGAGGAGAAATTAATAAATTTTTGCTCGTTGTGCCTCCCTACGCCTCCCCTGTGCGGGGAGGGGGGTAGCTTTCACACGCATTTCCAGATTTACGATTCCTCGTAAATCCGGAAATGTGTCTGGTTCGATGGGTGTTGTGTGGGAACACCCACAGGAACACCCATGTAACACCTCTTCCACGCAAAGAGCTGCATGTAAAGGGGCCATATTTACAAGGACAGGGAAAGCCATGTAGTGTGGCTTTTCCTGTCCTTGTAAATATGCAACAGTAAAATACGCCACCTGTACAACACAAAAAGTGGGGCACCGGTGGCGCAATGGGCTTGTAAATCTGCCCCCTTGTCCGGTACAAAAAGGCCATTCCTTTTTTGTCTGGCGCCACCTTGTGACCGTGGTTTGAGACAGCTGCCTTATCTCAGCCTCAGGAGCCAGATGCCAGAGGAGAAAAGGACTGCACTGTAGACAACACCGTTAAAGTAAACAAGCATTTACAATGCAATGGTCTCGGCATCATTAAAGGTAGAGCTATTGGCATTGCTCATGACATTTCTTTTTTTTTCTTTAAATCATAAATAAATGGCATTGTCATTTACATTGCCAATACACAGCACTCTGCACCTGCACTCACAGCTCTGCACTCAACAGCACACACCACTCTGCACCTGCACTCACAGCTCTGCACTCAACAGCACTCACCGCTCTGCACCTGCACTCACCGCTCTGCACCTGCACTCACCGCTCTGCACCTGCGCTCACAGCTCTGCACTCAACAGCACACACCACTCTGCACCTGCGCTCACAACTCTGCACTCAACAGCACACACCACTCTGCACCTGCGCTCACAACTCTGCACTCAACAGCACACACCACTCTGCACCTGCGCTCACAACTCTGCACTCAACAGCACACACCACTCTGCACCTGCGCTCACAGCTCTGCACTCAACAGCACACACCACTCTGCACCTGCACTCACAACTCTGCACTCAAGAGCACACACCACTCTGCACCTGCGCTCACAGCTCTGCACTCAACATCACACACCACTCTGCACCTGCGCTCACAGGTCTGCACTCAACAGCACACACCACGCTGCACACACCACTCTGCACACACTCACAGCTCTGCACACACCACTCTGCACCTGCACTCACAGCTCTGCACTCAACAGCACACACCATTTTGCACCTGCACTCACAGCTCTGCATACACCACTCTGCACCTGCACTCACAGCTCTGCACACACCACTCTGCACACACCACTCTGCACACACTGTTAAAAAGGGTTCCAAAGACAACCGGTAACCAAAAACCCTTTTATGTTGCCCGGCGGTATCGCCTCTATGACCCACCGATATTAATTAATGAAGAAGCAGGCGCTGGAGACTGGAAGGCGGGAAACGAGGATTTTATTCTCTCCGGAGGAGAACACATCAATTCAGACAGCAAGTATCGTCACGAGGTGCTCTAACCACATCTCTGAGGCCTGGCCTCTTATACTGGAGTTTACGACCTTTATTACACATAAGTAACACATTCTCGCAATACTTTAGTACTAGAAAGAACATCCTCGGAATCTCCCCTTCAGACCCGTTCCCACATACATTTACAGTCGGATTCCCCACCCCGGTCACAACAGGTGGTGGTTGTCGCACAGCAGGGCATTCCGCCGATTCACGGAATGCATGGGGTTGATCGGATCTCATGGGGTGGGGGCTTTGATCGGTTCGGGGGTCTTTTGGTGGGGAGGGGAGGCTTCCTACTGTACGGGGTAATAAACAGTATCCGCAGAGCCAGGTGGCGGCCTGGGAACAGGGAAGACAAACGGGGATACAGAAAAAGGGGGTTTGCATCAAAAGGGTTTGAGGCCATGAAAGGAATGAGGGGAGGTGTCGCGCTGGGAACAGGATGGGATTCAGAGGTGAAGCTGTGCTGGAGAGGGGTTTATGACCCAAGACATGAGAGAGCGGGGGTTGTCAGTGTGCGGGGGAATGCTTGTGAGGTTAAGAGAGAGAGAGAGACGCGCTAGCTATCAGCGAGGGGTAGGGAGGCCATGGCATTCAAAGTGGCTGCCGCTTACGCGCACGAATGGGCCCGAAAAGGGGGCAAGATGGCGCAGATAATGTTCACCAAGATTGTATTCATTTTTCACAGTCCTCCCTTTAACATTTCCAAGACATCTTGCTGGCCTATTTCCTATCTACACCTATATGCAGCGATCACAAGTAAGGGAGAGGGGACTTAGGCAAAGGAACTGCGCGTATACATCATTTTATAAACATCACATTGAAAAATCTCATCATCTAGTAAGCGGGTTCATTGTTGAGTTGGTTGCAGGAGAAATCATCATAATGCAATATCAGACTAGAATTACACAGTGAGGGCGTCGGGTACAGATCATAGAATAAGAACTGGTGAGTTATCATATAAGTAGGTCCTTTTTGTATTACGGCGGGTGCCTAGTCAGTCCAATGGGGATTGGGAGAGTAAGGAGATACAGTAAAAATGTCAGAGTTCTCGTTGTCCTTTGCCGTCTTCTGTCAGCATTGTTGAGCACCTGGATTACCTATCAACAGAAATGTTCATGTGGATTGAGTCGTTGGAGGTCTGCGGGCGGGGGTATTTTTGCTTTGTTTCGCCAGACCCCATAGGAGCAATGCGTTACGGTTTTGGAACAGGTGCACTTTCTTTTGTAGCGCAGAGCATTGATTTGCAATAAAAAATGCGATTGTTCCAGAATTGTGAGATCTGTACGTGTCTTGAGTCTCTGTGATGGGCATTTCCTGTTGCTTCCATCATCTTCAGGGTGTTTAGCAGCGGGCAGAACCACAGACTTTGTTTATCTTTTCTTCGGGGGCGACCCTTGGTGGAGTTCTAGGTCACCGTTCTGGGGTTTAACATAGTTCGTGGTCTATTTAGTCGGAGCTCCCTCCCTTCTGACGCAGGGGGTACTCTTCTCTGGGTAGCTCAGTAGGATTTGGAGGAACTTGGGAGTTCGGATGGAAAGGTGCGGGTGTGAACAGTCCTTACGGTAGGTCGGAGGAGGAGGGGATGGAGCAAGGCCAAGTCGGGAGCAGATCAGGGGGAGGCGGAGAGTTTTCGACAGGCGGGTCTGTAACCACGTTCAGAGAGCGGGGCTTTTGGCACACGTTGACCATATAGCAGGGGCTTCAGGTCAGTCCTTTCCTTAGCTTTGTCTGAAACCATGCCCCGTCCGGCGTCTCCTTACTGCTGTGGTCTCGCCTCGGCCTCCGTCGCTGATGTTCCACAATCCGCAGTCAGGCCGCGTGCTCCCACATCCGGTCTCTTTCTCCTCCGACAGGCCCTTAAATGAGTTTTGAAAAGACAGTCTTTAGAGATATTGCAGAAGAAGGCAATTACATAAGTCTATTTCTCTCCCAACACCAAGCAACTGGGGTAAGCACTCGCTACATTGGAGATTCTTGCGGCTAGCGTATAAGCAATTGATGATGGGTTTGCTGGATTCCTTACAACTTCCGTTTGTGGCTAATTCTTTGGCGCTTTGATGGTTATTACGTTCATTTGTAATAGGTACGAGGTCTGGTACTCATTTATTGCATAAGTCTATTATAGTAGATGTCAGTTCTTCTGGTAGAGACCTATTTCCCTAGTACGAGTCTTGCAAGGCTAGGCTGGTCTTCAGAGCTTTGTATTTTACGAAAAAAGTGTAACGTGCTAGTCACCGTAGTCTGATAGGCACCCTTCTGAGGGGTGAACATAGGCTAAACAAATCTGCATTTCCAAAAAAACATTTTATTATCAACCAGGCTCACTGCAACAAGTTCTTTCGATTTTCAATCTAATTTTCAACTTTGCACACATCCTTCTAACTTTCTATATAAATCCTCGCAACCTGGTTACTACAAAAACTCGGGAGGGGTGGTTTGAAACAATAATTATTAAACTTATCCTCCGGGAAGGAGGGATCTTATGGAAAACGATGAGGAACACAGCGAATCGGAGCAAGGGGCATTCTTCAAGTCCTCGTTCAGGGTGGCTGATACCAAACTGGGGGCATTTTGGGTAGATGGGGGTGTCTCGGTCATTTCTTATAGCTTGGGGTACGGGGACAATTTGCAATGGGGATGGTCGCATTACTACAGACACATTTTATCATAGAAACCACTGACAAATAGGTCCCTGAGAGTGGGTCAAATTTAGAGAACCTTTGTCGTCTTACCTGTCCCTTTCCTATCGGCCAATTTAAATTTCATCCATATTTTAGTAGAAAAGGAGAGGTAGTAACGTGGTACCGATACAATTTTTATTTAGGACAAATTTGTGCAAATACTTGTGGTATTTGGGGCTAATTAGGAGGTGCACCAGGTTCGCCAATTAGGTGCCAGTTGCTAGGAAGAGGGAAAGCGTGGAGGGGTGGGAGAGTGAGTGAGAGAGAGAGAGAGAGAGAGAGAGAGAGAGAGTAAGAGAGAGAGAGAGAGAGAGAGAGAGAGAGAGAGAGAGAGAGAGAGAGAGAGAGACAATAGGCCAAGCAGTACACGTGTGGCATGGGGAATGACCGTGTATTGTTTGGGCTATTCAGTGCGTTACCTAACGTTTTAGACGTTTCGGTCTGAGTTAGGAGGTAGAAGGCATGCAGTTTTGGGACAGAAGAGAGTTAGGTCAGGTAAAAAGGCCGTGAAAGCGTCCTTGTTGCGCCATTTCGCAGCGCTAGTCCGTCTTCATGCATCGGGCGTGACGTGGTTCCAGGTCCCTTATGATACTCTGATCGGGATTCTAACGTAACCTGCAGAGGGAAAAAGGGGGAAAAAGGGAAGGTAGGGGGACAACATTCGAACACATCAAATGTATGGGCACGAAAGTCCTTTACTTACCACATACTCGTACTTATCTCTTCGGGATATAATCCCTTAGGGTTCTGGTTTCCTAAGGTCATGGGGGCAGGCAATGTGATAGGTTGTTCATGGGAAGGTTCGAGGGTGGCATTAAGGATCGTGTGTAGGGAAACGTTTAAAAAGAATCAGAGGTGCCTAGCGTGAGGTACCCGGGTTTGTAGATGTATCTGGCCTTCGGGATCCCTAAATCATTCCCAAAGCTGTGACGTTCTAAGGCATATCAGTTCGTCGTTCAACCCTGTACCTTAGTACCTTCGATCCCCATATCTTTATAACAATTTATCAATCACCCCGCTTTTCTTTACCCATTTCTCAGAAGTCGAGGTCCTTCTTCATACGTTAGTTCCTGGGCTTAGTCACATATTTTGGAGGCAGCGTATCATACCTTTGAGTCGATCATTAATCCAGGGCCGAACAACCGTTTCTTCAGATAACCTTAAAAAGAGGAGCAGAATGGTTGCGCACAGAAAAACCCTCCCACCGATACCCATATTTACAAAAGTATGCGATGCTTATTCATAGTTGTTAAAACCTTTATTTGCAGAATTATTCAGTACGTGAAATGTGAGAACGCAATTCATATTTTGGCCTGATATGTCGTCGATGGAAGCACATACAGTAGGGGGTTATTTTGTAGCACAAGAACATGTAAAAAACCTTAATTTAATTATTTGCAAGCAACTAAAAATATTTCATTGCGTGACGAGGGAATCAGGGGCATTTCAGTTCATAAATGGAAACACAGGCGAGCTCATCGTAATCACATTTCCTAGATATATACCGTGGGTATGTATCATAAGCGACGTTATGTATCAGTTACAACAAATATCAAAAATAGATTGTTCATTGAAATCAACATTTTACGGAACCCTTCTTAAATGTTCGCCAAGTGAACCCCCCTCCCTTTAACATCGAGTGCGCAATGGTTCGTACATATATATATATATATATATCTTAGTACATCAAGTTTCATTAGCTAAGGAACACCACGAGGCATCCGTTAGTTTCCATTGATACCAGCGCCATTTTGGGCGAGGCCGGTTTAGTCCGGAAGTAGCATCAGGGGCAAAATATCCCCGACAATTGGCGGTTGGACCAGAGTCCCTTTCGGCAGTTTCAAAAGAAAGCTGTGCTAACAGAGGGGCTGGTGGTGTGGACTGTCAATCAAGAGAGGGAGGGAGTAGAGTCTTTCTTACCGGGTCATGTTGATGTTCAGCCGGAACTTACTCAAGTTCGTTAGCCCATAATGTTCCTGGGTGGTTCAGACGGAAGCTGATGCAGACACGAGAGCACCGCCATCTTGTTGCTGTGCCGTGGTTATTTCATTTGAGATCAATGCAACTGTTCCTCACCGGAAGCCTGAAGGGGTCGAGGGCCCTTGGGACTTTGGTAGAATCTTCAAAGTCGAGGGGATGTTTGTCGATGGTGGGGGCTTGTGCCCAGGTGGGCAAGTGCCCGAGTTGCAATTTCGGACAAAGTTACTCCAGCGGCCTAGACCCGCCTTTCGAGGGCCCAGGCGCCATTTTGAGACCCTGTGGCAGCCACCTTTGCCGTATCCATCAGGAGTGGAAGAAACTTCTTGTGATGGCGAAAGACAGAGCATCATGTTGCTGGAGCAGGACATTTTGGTTCGGGGCGCCAGGGTACAGCAGTGGAGCCTTCATCTGGGGAGGCGAGGGAGGCTTGCCTGTGCCGTCCCTTTGAATCAGGGGTGCACATGATGACCACCCTACACCCCTGATTCCGACTCTTGGGGGACCATCGCACGTCCGGTGTTATTCAGGTATACCATCGGACATTGTGTGTCCCGTGCTGCGCAAATATACCAGCCGGTCATTGCATGTCCTGTGCTGAGAAAGTATACTAGGCGGGCACTGTATGTCCTGTGTTATGGAAATATACCAGGCGGGCATTGTAGGTCCTGTGCAGCGCAGGTATATGGCCGTCGTCCGGCTGGAGGACATCGGCGCCGGACCAGGGCAGGGAAGCCTCCTACCTGTGGAGGTGGAAGAGGCTCGTCCGCGTCGCCTCTTCCTCCCTGCCCACCCTGCATCCGTTCGGCGGAGGAATTCGTGATGGCCGGACCAGAAGATACGAGGGAGGGGGTCATTTGCAGCCGCCCCCTCCCTACCTGCGGCCCGGGGGACGCCATCCCTGGAAGGGCAGTATGGGAAGACCATTTCATTGCCTGCTTTGTGGAGTCTCCGGTACCTTCTCGCCGGCAATCTCTTTTTGGCCCCTGGTTGCTGGCAGGCCCCGCCCCACACGTGCTAGGTGTTCCGGATGGGCGGGACCATCGAACTGTTACATTGGAGGACTTCCGGAGTGAGCATAACATGTTTTGTATTTTTCCTATTAGTCAAGTTTGCTTTTTAGAGAGTTCTACTAGTTATTCTATTTACTGTTGGTTGTGTGTTTTACCGTAATTAAATCCTAAGTTATATAATAGACGCTTGGCTTTCTTGAGTCTTTTCTCTAACGGGGGGGGGTTGTTTACACTGACCTGTAGTCGTGTTTGTTTTTCAGAGTGGGGGGGCAACAGAGAGCAATCAGTCCCAGAACTCTAACATGTCGTTAAAATTGGCCTGACGAAATCTGTGCCACCGGGCATAGTCAAACGGGGTGGTCCTGTCTATTCTGTCTGCACTAGTCTGATTGGTTTTTATCTCACGTCTTTTTCCTTTCTGTCGGTCCGTCCTTTCTGTCAACCCTCCATTCTTACCTATGCTTTGCAGAGTCGGGCATTGGGCTTTCCAGTGTCCAAGACATTTACAGAAAGCACATTGGTTTTGTTTTAAATCTGTCCGTCCTGTGCGTAATGTCGGGGGATTACCTTCAGATCGTTGTGCTCCGGGGTTGGCTTGTCGGCACATCCCTTTACACCATTCGCTTTTCATGTTTACTCCTCGGGACTGTGCCATCGCTGGCCCTTCCCTTTGCCTACTAGACGTTTGGAGGGTTGTCCGTCGTGTCCCTTCATCCTGTCTAAATTCGTCACCTTCCCTTCGTCGTGTGGCTTCTTTGCGCCACATACCGAGACTATCGAGCATAATAGGTGTTGTTTCATTCCTACGAAGGGCTATTTCTACTGTTTCTATTTTGTCGAGATCAAAGGATCCTCTCAGTGGCCACTGTCTTTCTCGATCCCTTTTCGTATATTTATGCCACAGCTCACTGTAGACTATAGCAATTAATCCATGCTTCATGAACATGTCCTTATTAGGGGTGCCTTCCAGCGGAGCCGGATGGTTCATCTCTAATAAGCGGTCCGGGTTAAACAGGCTACTAACCAGTGGGGAGAAGACAGGCATGACGGATCACAATGGGATAATAGTCAGCACTACCTATCTTATCACTGCGCGCAAAGACTAGATAGAATATTTCTATTCTACGTTGTTTGCACGTAGTGAATACCTCATGAATCAATTCTGAGCAATCAATCAACGTTAGGTCAAAAATAAAAAATCAATATGGTCAATGGGGAGAATAAGCAGGCTCGCAAAGGTTCGCGTCACCTACCCTTTCACTATCTGTAAAGAGGGGACCTAATCTTCCCTGTTTGCAGACAGAGAATCTCCAGAAAACAATCTATAACAGTTAATCAGTGGGGGGAAGGGGCAATTGTTCAGTGGGGGAGAAAGATAGGTCCGACGGGTGCGTACCTATCCTTCGCTGTTTATAAAGGGAGAGCCTGTTGTTTCTCCGTTTGTAGACAGTGAATCTCCAATAAATTAACAAAGAGTAATACTAGTATTTTCTCAACAATTATCAATTACTTTCAATTAACTATCACTTTCGCAATTCGTCGTGTTTACACGACCTTACCCGGACCGCATGGACAGTTTCTCGTCTTCCGAATCCAGCGCCCGATCGTCCTCTTCTCTTCGTACTTCTCGTGGCACTCCTGATGGTTCCCAGTCAGGACCGCGGATCACTCGAGAGAGGTCTGTTCGGAACCAGTGAAGTTCGGATGATCGGCTGTCAGACGAGGGTCTATCGGACAGGGTACCTTCCGATCGTTGCAGTCGTTCACTCTGTCGTCGGGACCTCTCCCACTGGATCCACGAGTCGCTGATGGGCCCCACGTTTGGGACGCCAATTGTTAAAAAGGGTTCCAAAGACAACCGGTAACCAAAAACCCTTTTATGTTGCCCGGCGGTATCGCCTCTATGACCCACCGATATTAATTAATGAAGAAGCAGGCGCTGGAGACTGGAAGGCGGGAAACGAGGATTTTATTCTCTCCGGAGGAGAACACATCAATTCAGACAGCAAGTATCGTCACGAGGTGCTCTAACCACATCTCTGAGGCCTGGCCTCTTATACTGGAGTTTACGACCTTTATTACACATAACACATTCTCGCAATACTTTAGTACTAGAAAGAACATCCTCGGAATCTCCCCTTCAGACCCGTTCCCACATACATTTACAGTCGGATTCCCCACCCCGGTCACAACAGGTGGTGGTTGTCGCACAGCAGGGCATTCCGCCGATTCACGGAATGCATGGGGTTGATCGGATCTCATGGGGTGGGGGCTTTGATCGGTTCGGGGGTCTTTTGGTGGGGAGGGGAGGCTTCCTACTGTACGGGGTAATAAACAGTATCCGCAGAGCCAGGTGGCGGCCTGGGAACAGGGAAGACAAACGGGGATACAGAAAAAGGGGGTTTGCATCAAAAGGGTTTGAGGCCATGAAAGGAATGAGGGGAGGTGTCGCGCTGGGAACAGGATGGGATTCAGAGGTGAAGCTGTGCTGGAGAGGGGTTTATGACCCAAGACATGAGAGAGCGGGGGTTGTCAGTGTGCGGGGGAATGCTTGTGAGGTTAAGAGAGAGAGAGAGACGCGCTAGCTATCAGCGAGGGGTAGGGAGGCCATGGCATTCAAAGTGGCTGCCGCTTACGCGCACGAATGGGCCCGAAAAGGGGGCAAGATGGCGCAGATAATGTTCACCAAGATTGTATTCATTTTTCACAACACCACTCTGCACACACCACTCTGCACACACCACTCTGCACACACCACTCTGCACACACTCACAGCTCTGCACACACTCACAGCTCTGCACACACTCACAGCTCTGCACCTGCGCGCACTCACAGCTCTGCACCCTGCACTCACAGCTCTGCACCCTGCACTCCCTACTCTGAATTAACGCCTCGACCGACCGACGAATGGGTTTGCTATAATTTTTATAAATTTTTAAAATCTTTTCTAAAACTATATTGATTATGCTTATATTTTGTAAACTGTTTTTAAATTTGTGGTCCTCAGTTGTACCAAAGCAAATAAAAAAACTTTGACTTTGACTTTGCGCGGAATGGCGCGTAATTACAGGACGTGGCGTAATGGCATCGTTTTGGAAACTCCATGTAACAAGCATACCACGAAATTCCCCAAATGACTGGTATTAGGAGCGCGTAATTTCAATTTAGCACAAGCCTAACATTTCACTTCTGTACTATTTGTTTTCCTCCTGGAAAGTATAGCGGCCAGATAGGTAACCCGCTTTCCCTTCCATGATCCACAGAACACGGGCCTGAGCCTGTTTCTCACGTGTACCAGTTGAGAGTATCCGTGCTTAATTTGTGCCGGCGGTTGCAGGTGGATGCACGGGAACACTTTTTGGGTGTCTCTTATTTTTCCTCATCAGAATGTATGTACCCAGAGCAAGAGAGAGAGAAGCAAAACACGGAGGACGAAGGATAGAAAACAGATAGGAGAACTGAGCCAAAAGAAAAATGCAGGAATGAAAGGGAACTTGCAAACGAGACATAAAGATACAGGAATGGGAAGAAAGAGGGCGTGTTAAAGGGGGATCAACCCTCGGCAGTCTAGACAATCGCCAACTCAGCAAGCATTTTGGCATCACTCAGTGAATATGCGGAAAATGTGCCTCCCTGCGCTTGTGTTATATATCCCAATCCCCTTTTCTATGGGCTCCTTTAATGTTACAGCGAGTAAAACGCACGAGGGCTCTGTCTGGAATGCCATCCCTCGCGCATCAGGACACTGCTTTGGCGCTTGTAACTTCCGCCTGTCTGTCACGAGGATGCTTGTTTAGCTGTATGACACAGGTGCAGGTCCTGCTTTTCCTGTTGGGCTGAAGACCGAGACAATGCAAGTATTCAAAGGCAAGGACTTGAGGAGGAGCTCAGACAATAAATAATAGGGCGAGACTCCGTCTCCCGTGACCTGGGCCTAAAATGGCACTTAGGTAGTTATACTTATTATACACGTGAATATTATCTTTCTGGCAGAGTGTGAGAATATGGACTACGCATGTTGATGCTTTAGTGTTGTATCTGCCCGGTGGTACTTAGTTATCAGCTTAAGAAGGATGAACGGCTGAGTGGCCCTGCCCAAGAATGAAACCGGCAAGCAGGGCCACTGAAATTATGCGGCAGAGGAGCAATACATTATTCGGCAGGTTTGACTAAATTATGCAACAAGAAAAGGAAAAATTATGCAGCATAATTTGTTGATGGTATTTACTTAATTATTTTGTAATTTTGACACATGGTAATGCTGTTTGGCCAAATATTTTACCTCACGAGCACCAGTTTGACAACCAAATACAGAAATATTATTTATTTATTTATTTTATTTTTTACACTTATAGAGCGCACTGATACCGGTCGGCGTCCTGGCGCTAAAGTGATAGTTCCAGAGAAGCGAAAATCTCGGTACTTATTGGGAGAAAAGCCATGTTTTTAGATCCTTCCTGAATGCCAGGAGATTTGTATTAAGTTTGAGGGAGAGAGGGAGGGAGTTCCACGCCTTCGCAGCTCCCCTGACAAAGCTCCTTCCACCCCAGCGTGCCCTCTTGATTCGGGTGGTTTTAACCAGCCCCATACTGGCCGACCTCAGTTGTCTACCTGGTCTATACCACTGAAAAAGATCTTGAAGAAACACTGGGCCAAGGCCATGCAGTGCCTTAAAGACAATGCAAAGGGCCTTGAACCTAATTCGTTTCCGTACCGGAAGCCAGTGCAGTTTAACCAACTCCTTAGAGACTGAGGAAAACTTGGGCAAACCCCCAATCAAGCGGGCAGCCGCATTTTGTAGGACTTGAAGCTTGTTGAGCACTCCCTGTTGTGCCTCGAGAAAAAGACTATTACAATAGTCAATGCGTGATAAAACGAGGGCAGTCACCACCGTCTTTCTGCAGCCCTCAGGAAGGTACGGTAGAACCTTTCTGATAATTCTCAGAATGTAATGTACTGAGGAACTCAGCGCATTGACTTGGGGTTTAAAGGTGAGGAGGTTATCCATAACGACCCCCAAATTCTTCACCTTTGTAACAGGGATGGGAGGGGCCCCCATATCAGTGGGCCACCAGTTAGGGCTCCAAAGGTTGGTACTTGTGCCAAAAATGATCACCTCCGTCTTTGATGAGTTCAGTTTTAAACAGCTTTTAGCCATCCACGAGCTGACTGCCGACATGCAATCCTGAAACCTGCCTGCCACCTCCCTCTCAGTCCCCGGGAGCACCGAGACCACAATCTGGGTGTCATCGGCGTATGATGTTAACTCAAACCCGAAGGATCTGATTACAGGGGCAAGAGCGGCTACGTAGATGTTGAATAAAGTGGGGCTTAGGGAGGATCCCTGCGGGACCCCCCCCGGGAGCTCGAAAGGTCTTGATTCATATTCCCCCATGGCCACCACTTGTACCCGCTCAGTTAAAAAGGCCTCCAGGAGCTTGAGTGCTTGTCCGCGAACCCCGCAGCCCTCCAGCCGATCAAGTAGCAATGCATGGTGGACGGTATCGAAGGCTGCCGACAGGTCTAAAAGAATCAACACTGCCTGGCCCCCTTCGTCAAGCACCTTCCGGATCTCCTCTGTGGACTTAATCAGAGCCGTCTCAGTGCTGTGACCCTCTCTAAAACCATGTTGTGCTGCATCTAAACCTTTAGAATTGCGCAGGAAAGAGCAGAGTTGGGAGTTCATAATTTTCTCAACCAATTTCGCAGGCAGTGGCAACCTGGATATTGGTCTGTAGCTGTTGGGGTCCGCAATATCAAGGGAGGGCTTTTTGAGGAGCGGGCTGATTGAGGCCCGTTTCCAGATCGTAGGGAAATTGCCTTTTTCAAACATTAAGTTGAAAATCCCTGCCAGTTTGTTCGCAATAGGTCCAGCCGCCAGTTTAGCAATAGAGGTGGGGCAAGGATCGTAAGGTGAACCAGATTTGGTGGCTAGCAACAGTTTTGCTACTTCCTCTGCCTCCACAGGTATAAAGGCTGAGAAAGTAGCTCCAGTGGATCCCGCATGGGAAATCCTATGGGGAGTGTCGAGGAGGCTCTGAGCCACCTGCGGTTCAAGAGAGCTAAATATCACCTGCACTTTATTCTGAAAGAACTTTGCTAGGGACTCACATAGTTCTAGATTAGGCGGGACCATCACCGCCTTGGGAGAGGCCAGACTGGTGACAGTATCAAAGAGTTCTTTTGAGGAGTTCTTAGCCAAATAAGCAACGAAAAGATTACTAGTTAACATTTGAGGAGGGCTTTCCATTGCACACACGCTTGTCACCACATATTTATTAATTTTGGATCAGTTTTAGCTCAAAACAATTTTTTATTTTGTTAGCTGGTTAAACTGCACCATCCACCTCAGAGGGGCTGACAACATAGCGTTACAAAACTCCCATGGAAACCGTCAGCCAGGACACTATGGAACTCTCTAGACACGTTCCTAGATTCTTATGAACCACCATGAATAAAAGACCTCACCAAGGAATCCTATTACTGCCGCTCCACTTACCCGGGGATGGGGTAGCGTGTGGCCACACACCCCTGCCTGCCCTCACCCCTAGTGACCCTTCGAACTCCCTGGTCGGTGTACGTGGCTGCCGCACGCTCCCTATTCGCTTCTTACCTCCTTCTGATGTCCGTCCTGGCGTGGGGGGGTTTCCCGCCGCCCGCATTGGACGTTGGCTTCTCGGGGGCACAGCCGCCCGCTCCGACCACCGCATGACTCCTACATCTCTCGGATCCTTCCCTTTCGCCACCTCCTGGTGTGAGCTTTGCCCAGCCTGCTGATGCGGAGTGTAGACGGCTGCTTGCAACGGTTCAAGGTGCTCCCCGCTACCCTGCCCCTCGTTACCCTCCTGAGGTATGCCTGGAATGGCGGGGGCACGGTGGGAGGCCGGGACCCTCAAAGGTGGGCGGGGGGTCCCTCCAAGAGATTCCGGTTTCCCGGCCCGGCCGCCCCTCATGCTGCTTCAGTTGCGCTGGTTCCTGGGTACCTTGCCTTGGTGCTGCTGCCAGCTTGCTTGTTCCCTAGGGTGGGATCGCTGTTTGACCTGTAGCACAGGCGGGGTGGAGGCTCCAGGTCGCGCTGCCTCCCCTCCCCGCGCCACTCGACCATCGCCGTCGGAAGGAAAAGTAAAGCGTGAAAGGGCAGCCAGCTGTTCTTGGCGCCATAGCTGATCTCTTTGTCCTGCTGCTCCTCGTGCTATAACCCAACTCCTATACGGAGGTTTGGATCCGGGCTGCATTCTTTTTCCGTATGCCGGGTAAGTCCTCCCAGCCTTCTTTGCGGTTTACAAAGGGGGTGCGGTGCCGGCCGCCTCTCCAGCGGGAAATTCGCCCTTCTGGACGGGTCCCCGTGCTCTGGGGCAGAAACTGGGTGTGTGACTCACGTCCATTCTGTTGCAGCCCTGCGGAGTTTAGCTTGTGTCTCCCAATGCCCCTGATCTCTCGCAGCCATGTTCACCCGGCGCCATAGCCTTGCCAGCTGGTGACGTCGCTGGCCGGACTTCTCCTGGCTCGGTTTGTCTTTTTCTTGACTGGCCTTGCTCTGCCCCGGGTTCTGGGAGGATTAACCTCCAGATCCGGGTGGATGTTTTCAGCACCAAAGATAACGCAGTAGGTTCCGTGGTGCCTTGCACCAGTGACGGCACTCACAATGAGGTGACCAGGGGCAAGAGACTTCTCGACTGTAGAAAGGCGAGTTCCTGCACAGCACTCCGCAGACGAAGGGGGGCGGGGGGGTGCGACGAGAGACGAAGGAGAGCTGCGGGCAGAGGGAAGGTGGGGGGGGGAAGACGGCACTCACCGGCTGTTCAGAGAGGCGGCGGTTCCTCCCTGCCACGGGCAGGGCTGCTGGGCTTCGGCTGGGGACGTGCTTCTTCTCCAAGATAAGAGCGGCAGGGCGGCTTTGCAGAGTGCGCTCCGCGGCTCCCTGTGGTGCCCCCAATGCCTGTCTGCCCACAAAAAACAAGACGGGCCGATGTGTACACACAGAGACTGCCAGGTGGAGGAGGCTGCGACTTCTTGGGGCGGCTGTTGCCGAGAAATGGCCTAAAGAAAAGCGCCGCCATTTTCCGATTCGGGGGCGTGTTTTTTGCGCCCTGAGTGACAGACGACGTCACAGGGCTAAAGAATGCAAAAAATCACGCCCCGAATCCGAAAAAGACGGAGCTTATTTGGAGGGACGGCTCTCTCCTCCAATGGCTGGCCTCCTTTTAGGAAGCCAGCCAATTGAGGTGAGACGGCCGAGGGAGGCGGGTTCCAGATCCCTACTAAGTATCATACGATCTCCTCCCGGAAATGCTGGCAAGCCAGCATTTCCGGTCCTCGACCGAAAAATGACCTTTTACTTCTGTCTCGGAGTGTCCCGCTGCATGATTAATGCACCCATGTACCTATTCCCCCATGGGCATCTTTAAATAAATATGCATGTGCCCTCTCCTCGCCACCGCACCGCCTCATACAAACTGGGCCAACCACGCAATGCTCAAGACAAATGCCCACACGCTGATACATTAATCTGGGGAAAAACATGGCTGCCCAGGTGTGGTCAAGGAAGCAGGCCATTCCACGAACGTACTCCTTTTATCTCCATCGGACTGTCTCTTCAGTCTATAGGAACACACGCCACTTCTCTCCTTTACTGCAGGCCATGGTCAGTGCATGCAGCATGCTTGTACTCATCAACCACTCCACAAGGATGCATGCGAGACAAGAAATATCCCACATTCGCAGAGCAGGCACTAATGTGAGTAATTTGCACATTCCTGCTTCAAAGAATTGCACACATTGTTCTTTCACAACTGCTCATACTTAAAGCTGGGTATGCACCGACTGTTCCCTGGGTATGTTTGTACGCATAGGATCACTTGTGGGCGAGTCACATAGTAAACTGATCAACACGTGTATCATATCACATGTGGTACCCATTGTGAATGATTCTTCTTAAAGAAAAAAACTTTTTCAAGATACCATGTACAAGGACCAGCACACACCCACACTGAGTGGCGGCCATCTTGGAATGGGCTAAAATCATTTAAGCTTGGTGGCTGGCTGACGAAGCCTGGGACTGCAGCCAGCACACAAGGGTGCTGGAGGGGGCAAGCAAGCATGGGGTCTATTCTTAAATAAAAAAGACCAGGTGGGGATCAAAGTGAAAACAGAAATAAAATAGTCCCTCACGTACTGCAATGCAAGGTCCTCACATCAGCAGTGGAAGGATCCAGTTCATCCAATTAAAGCGCAGTAAACCGAAATGCTTGTTGGGTGAAACAGACACAAGAATAGAGAGGACATCATTGAAAGAAGAAACTAAGGGGCTGATTTAAAGGCCCGTTGCGCCGTCGGTGGGATACTTTTAATATAGGAAAAGTGACATACCAGCGGTGCAAGGGGCTTGGAATTAAGCCCCTGAGAGAGATGGTCACTGAATAATGAGCAAGGGGGGGGGGGCACAAGAACCACAGTAGGTCCATTTTGGATACAATAGGTCTTTCACGAAAGATGTTAGTAGCTAACACCAAGAAGGCCACATAAAAACGACTAAACTAAGTTTGCTTACAGGAAACAAGCCCAAATCTCACACGCATCTGGAAAATCCACCTGGGGTCCCCAGAATGCACCAGCTCACACACACAGGGTGCACTGCCATTTTTCACCACGTACCACAGTGAACTCCACAGATGTGTCTGTATTTGGTAGTATTTTGAAAATACTGGTGAAACTGTTGGCTTTGAAACTGGTGAAAAATGGAGAATTACAGCAGGAATATGGTTATTAACCTTTTTAGCTATATTTTCTTAATTGTCAGTGCCCACACTAAAGGGAACTCAGAAAAACACGGTATTCTGCACCTTTGAATTACCGACACCGAGTTTGGCAGTTTTGAGAGCGCTGTCAAAGAGGTTTAGATTGTATAAACAGATCTCATAGGATTCAACTTTAGGACAGGTTACCCTCAAATGTAGCACAGTGAGCAAAACTGATTCCAGCCAAAGTGATTTTGGTGCAACATTTTCTGAAACAGTCTATGGAAAAGAGGCTGTTGAAGCTTTTGTGTCATGGTGTGGTGTGGCTCACTGGTTAGAGGCAGCAGACCCGGAAGCAGAGAACGGCCCGGGACCAGGGTTCAATTCCCGACGCGGCAGGGTTGTGGACCAGGGTCAGCGAACTCGATAATTCTCGCCTCGGTGCCTACTCTAACCAGGGATCACACTTAGCAACTCTGGGCATTAGCTTGCCTCATCTCCACAACGGCCCCCCACATACGCCAGGGATGCCTGGTTTCACCCTGGAGATACCCAGTAGGGACCATCTCACCGGGAAAGCCAGGACGGGTTCCCCAGTGGTCTACAGCGCGGAGATACCCCATGTGGGGTGATTCATGCGCTTTACAGACATCATTACATTACATTACATTACATGGTGCAAAATTAATTTCCTCTACGTCCTGCTGTAAGCAGTGTGTGGTCCCAACTGCGTCCAAGCCGCTCCTGGACGCACCCATGGACCGTTCTCCTGCCTCTCCTGCAAATTCTGCGGCACCAACAACGTCTCCGCTCCGACCACACCACAGATTCCCAACCCCAACCACCTAGAATGCATCCTTCTCAACACCCGCTCGGTCCACAGGCACGCCATTGACCTTTGGAACCTACTAGACACCATCTCTCCAGACGTCGCATTCCTAACGGAAACATGGATGAACGCCTCCTCCGCCCCTGACATCGCCATCGCTATCCCTGATGACTATAAGATTACACGCAAAGACCGCACCGACCATTCAGGAGGAGGAATCGCTATCGTCCACAAGAAATCAATCCGCATCTCAACCAGCTCTGACGCCAACCTCGCCAACTCCGAACACCTTCACTTCCAGATTCACATCGACCCCAAGACCACACTCAGAGGCACCCTCCTCTACAGACCACCAGGACCCCGCGCAAAATTCAGTGAAGACATCACGGACTTCATCACCCCACACGCGCTCCTCTCCAAAGACTACATCCTTCTGGGAGACCTCAACTTCCACCTTGAGAAAATCAACGACCGCAACACCGCCACCCTCTTGGACAACCTCGCCAACCTCGGACTTAAACAACTGGTCACTTCCCCCACCCACATCGCAGGTCACACACTCGACCCCATCTTCACCTCCAGCAACCATGTCTCTTTCAACCACACTACGGATCTCCTCTGGACTGACCACAGCTGCGTCCACTTCTCCTACAACAAGCCGAAACCCATCATCCACCTCCAACCAACTCTACAAAGAAACTGGAACAAAATCACCACGGAGCAGATCTCCACTTCGCTCCTTCAAACCTCCCCAGCCCTCTCTTCTAACGCCAACGAAGCCGCCTCCAACCTCACCCTTTGGTTATCCAACACCGCCGACACCTTAGCACCACTGAAAAAACGCCACCACAAACTTGGCATCAAGAAGGCCTCATGGTTCAACGAAGACCTCAAGAAATCCAAGAAACTATGCCGCTCCCTTGAAAAGGCCTGGAAAAAAGACCCATCCACCAGCAACAAGGACGCCAACAAAAGCGCCATCCGTACTCACCACCAACTGATCCGAAAAGCCAAGAAAACAGCATTTAAGGATCGACTCGACAACAACGCCCACAACAGCAAGGAACTTTTCAACATCGTCAAGGAATTTTCCAACCCCTCGGCCAACTCCAACGACATCACCCCCTCTCAAACCCTCTGCGACTCCCTAGCCTCTTTCTTCCACAACAAAATTGCTGACATCCACAACAGCTTTGACAACCAACCCGGAAGCCAACCCACCCTACCATCAGCTGACTATCTTCCCCCCGTTAACACCCTTAACGCCTGGAACCCAATCTCCACTGAGGACACCATCCGCCTGATGAATTCCATCCACTCTGGATCCCCCACAGACCCATGCCCTCACCACATCTTCAACAAAGCAGACTCCGTCATAGCTCCGCACCTCCGAGACGTCATCAACTGCTCCTTCACCTCCGCTACCTTCCCAGAAGACTGGAAACACGCTGAACTCACCGCCCTTCTGAAAAAACCAACAGCAGACCCCACCGAACTCAAAAACTACCGCCCCATCTCGCTTCTTCCATTCCCGGCCAAAGTCATCGAGAAAGCTGTCAACAACCAGCTCGCCGCCTTCCTCGAAGCCAACAAATCCCTCGACTCCTCACAGTCCGGCTTCCGAGCAAAACACAGCACTGAGACCGCACTCATCGCAGCAACAGACGACATTCGAACTCTACTGGACAATGGAGACACAGTCGCCCTCATCCTCCTCGACCTCTCTGCAGCCTTCGACACAGTCTGCCACAGCACCCTTTTACAACGCCTCAGAAACATCGGTATCCAAGGAAAGGCACTGGAATGGATCACCTCGTTCCTCTCCGGAAGAACCCAGAGAGTCCGCCTCCCACCATTCAAGTCCGAAGCCTCTGAAATCATCTGCGGCGTACCACAAGGATCCTCACTCAGCCCCACCCTCTTCAACGTATACATGAGCCCCCTCGCGGCCATCGCCTGCCAACACAACCTCAACATCATCTCTTACGCGGATGACACTCAACTGATCCTATCTCTCACCAAGGACCCCAGCACCGCCAAAACTAACCTACACGAAGGAATGAAAGAAGTCGCCGAATGGATGAAACAAAGCCGTCTGAAACTGAACTCAGACAAAACAGAAGTCCTCATCTTAGGTAAATCCCCCTCTGCATAGGACGACTCCTGGTGGCCGGAAGCCCTCGGAAATGCACCCATCCCGACAGACCACGCACGGAACCTTGGCGTCATCCTGGATTCTTCACTTTCAATGAACAGACAAGTCAGCGCCGTATCCTCTTCCTGCTTTAACATCCTTCGCATGCTCAGAAAAACATTTCGCTGGATCCCCTCCGAAACAAGGAAAACAGTCACCCACGCTCTAGTCACGAGCCGACTGGACTACGGAAACACCCTCTACGCAGGTACCACCGCTAAACTCCAGAAGAAACTACAACGAATCCAAAACGCCTCAGCCAGGCTCATATTAGACATCCCACGCAACGAACACATCTCTGGTCACCTTAAAGACCTCCACTGGCTACCCGTCAATAAGAGGATTTCTTTCCGACTGCTTACCCACGCACACAAATCACTCTACGACATCGGACCAGATTGCCTCAACTCTCGACTGTCCTTCTACACCCCCTCCCGCCAACTTCGCTCTTCCAGCCAAGCATTCGCCACTGTCCCTCGCATCAACAAAACCACCATGGGAGGCAGATCCTTCTCATACCTTACTGCCAAAACATGGAACTCACTCCCCGCTTACCTTCGCCTCACCCAGAATCACCTAGCGTTCAGAAAGCAACTTAAAACGTGGATATTTGACAAATAATCCTCCTCCCCTCCCTAAGCGCCTTGAAACCCTCTGGGTATGTAGTGCGCTATATAAATTTTATGACTTGACTTGACTTGACTTTACAGAAGAGGATGGAGTTCAATGGAACGTAAAGCAACCTTAAATGTAACGACATGAGCAGTGAAGCATCTGAGTTTTGGGGTCCAATAATGGGCTTAGGGTTGTGAAGGGAAATTTTTCAGGGCATGGACCCCACCACCGCCGGTACCTCCATACTCAGAAAAGATCGACCAGATGAATGGGAGGGAAGCTATCATCTTTAAAAACGAACTTCAAATCTCGCTTGTCAAGAACTCTGACCCCTCACCTTTGAATACCTCGGAGCAGAACGTAGAATTCAGGGCGCCCCACCTATTCGCCTACATAATATCTACCATCCCCCTGGCAAATCCCTTCAAAGAGGATCTTTTTGACCTTCTCACCCAATCCTCACTTTCCAACTCTAAAAATCTCTTCCTTGAAGACGTCAACCTCCACTGGAATGATATCAAAGACCCCGCTGTTAATCTTCTTATGAATCTTCTGGAGATTAATGACCTTAAACAAATCTGTCACTCTTCAACTCACACCAAAGGGGCTACTCTTGATGCCATCTTCACCAACAATGATTTGGCCTCCCTTTCCAACATCATCCCCATTGACTGATCCGACCATTACCTCATGCTCTTTACGATCACCACTACGACCCCCCTCCACGCCAAAAAGCATCAAACACAAGAAATTGACCAGAAACCTTCATCTTATCCCTCCTGACGAACTAGAAACGAAACTCAGAGCCCAATTCCTGCCTGCCCCTTTCCCCCAAAACGCGAACGCCCTCACCGAACATTATCATAAATCAGGTACCGAGGTCCTCGACCAATTGGCCCCTCCCAAATTAAAAGCCCAAAGAAACATACCTTCCAAATCCTGGTTCAACTCTGAACTCAACAACGAAAGATGCTCGCTTAGACAGTCCGAAAGAACCTGGAGGCAACACCCGTCTCCCTCCCATCTAACCCTCCTCCGATTTGCTAGGTCCAACTGCAAGAAACCCATCCTCAATGAAAAGGCTTCCTTCTTCCGCACGCAGCTACATAGGGCCAAAAATAGACCTAGAGAACTATTCAGCATTGTCAAAAACCAAACATACTCTGCCCCCCAAAAGCTGATGGCCACAAACATGAAATGTGAAGAAATTGCTAATTTCTTCCCTGATAAAATCACTAAAATAGATCAATCCTACCTCGTAAATCCCCTCTCTCCCAACCCACTACTTTCTTATGACATTTCTCCTGAATCTCCATCCCCATCAAATCCCCCCCCAGGGTCTTTCCAGTCTCTCATCCGTTTCCTTACCACCTTCAGCCTACCCTTTTCTCACCCAGCAACAACAAAAAAACGCCTCCTGGCATAATTTTCACCCTGTCTCAGAACATGAAGTCTATAACATCATCTCTAAGCTGAAACCATCCTCTCACACCAAAGACCCTATGCCCTCTAACCTTGTCCAAGAACTTAAACATATCATTGTCCCACTCTGGACCACCATTATAAACTCATCCCTGACCATAGGCTGTGTTCCCGCCTCCCTCCAACTGCGTCAAATGACACCCATCCCCAAAAATTCCAACGCAGATCCCAACCACCCAATAACCTCCAACCTATCTCTAACCTTCCTCTTCTCTCCAAAGCCCTTGAAAAATGCGCCCTGCTCCAACTGGATGATCACATCAACACTTTCGACCTCTTTGACTCACTGCAATCCGGCTTCAGAAAAGGACGCAGCACAGAATCTGCCATGCTCAATATAGTGGACGACATTTGTCACTCAATTGACAATGTTGAGTCTTGCCTACTCATTCTCCTCAACCTTTCCGCTACTTTCGATACTGTTAACCACTCCACCTTACTTAAAACTCTTAAAGTCCGCTTTGGCCTCAATGGCCTTGTCCTCAACTGGTTCACCTCCTTTTTCCAACACAGAACCCAACAAATCAAAATTGAGAACTGCCTTTCCAACCCCACTCCAATCTACCTCATTGTTTCCCAGGGATCCATTCTCTACCCAGCTCTATTCAACCTCTTCATGGAACCCCTTAACCTCATTCTCAAACGAGCAGGAATCAATTACCACCTCTATGCCGAGGACACTCAACTCTACTATAAGATTAAATCCCACTATGATGTCCTTCACCTCAATGACACCCTGACCCAGATCTAATTTTGGTTCCACCACAATCATCTCAAACCCATCCCTAAAAAAACGAAATCATTCTCTTTTTTCAAAAAACAGCCCTTTCCCCACACAAGACCCCAATGCACTCAACTGCTCGCTCACCACTTCCAAATCAGTTAAATCTCTGCGCATCACCATTGTCAATGGCCGTGCCCTTACCCTCCACATAAACACCACAGCCAAAGGAGCACTCTTCACTCTCCGTCATCTCAAGAAAATTAAACCCTTCCTCCCAGCTGATGACTTCAAAACTGTTGTTCAATCGCTGGTCCTGTCGAGAATAGACTATGGTAACGCAATCCTCGCTCGACATCCAGTGTGCACCACTCAAATCTGTGCTCAACCTAGCTGCTAGACATATCGCTGACTAAAAAAGTTCTGTACCACATCTCCCTACACTTAAAACCCTCAAATGGCTTCCCGTCAAAGGCAGATCCACCTATAAGATTGCATGCATCACGCACAAAGACCTTCACCAAAACACCCCACGTTACCTCTCAGACAAACTCCAAAAAGCGGACTGCACCCGACGGATGAGGAGCACCAACGCCCTCATTCTTATCCTCCTCTGTTAAAAAAAGAAATGCACACAACCTCACTCCTTCTCTGGAAACGTTCTTTCCATCGGGAACTCCCTGCCTAAAGACCTACGTTGTAAACCTTCCTACTTCAACTTCAAACGAGACCTCAAATTGTACCTCCTCAACAAACACTGGGGTGAAAAAGACCTACCTCTGACACCGTCTCCCACTCTGCGCCCCATCGGGCTCTCCCTTATTGCCCTCCATTTCTCTCCCCTTCCCATTCTCCCTCCTAACTCCCCTCCCTCACGCTACTCCTTCTGCTCCCTCTAACACCCCTCCCTGCCTCTATCTTAATTATGACATCTAGCCTCACGCACGGCCTTCCACCGATCTCCCATTCCCCTAACTCCCACTCTCCTTATACCGCTCTTTTAGCCTCTCTTTTTCACCTCCACACACCCACCCCAGCCTCATTACTCTCTACCCACTTGAGCTTATTATTTGACTTTGGTAAATAGCACTCGTATTTATCGGTTTTCATTTATTAGTTCTTATTGCAATGTTTGTGACCAAATGTATTGATTACTGTACCTTCTCACTCTCCTGTAAAGCGCTCTGATACCCCTGGGTCTAGCCAGCGCTATATAAAACATTTAAAATAAATAAAAAAATCTACATATGTTGACAACTGTAATCTCCTTTTAGTAGAAAGCTTAGTCGTAGCAGCACAGCAGTGCGTCCTGAAGGTAGGACCTATCCCAGGTCACCTGCAATGAAGCCTGCAGCTCCAGGATCAACTGTCTCCTGAAATCCAGACTGCACCCCAAACATAACAAAGATGGTGCAGGGAATGTATGCTAATATATGCTAATACAGGCAACAGTGTAACAACATACTTTGTGACATTGTTGTATCAGTCCTGTGTTCTTCTGAATCATGGATCCACATGGCAGGAAGGAGGGGCGGGACAAGCGCTGGCACTTCCCTTGGTTCCTAGTGAGTATGTGTACTCACTTCTGCCAAGAGTGGGCTGGTGGTGAGTACTGCCTCGTGTGTCAAGAGCACCGCTGCAGTGAAGGAGGTGTGCTCCTGGCATTACAAACAAGCTATGGTGAGACGCCATCTTATGGCTACACACGAGCTCACATCTACATTACATTTTTGTCGTTGATGCATGTTGAAAATGTGGCAGTGCACATGTCATGTTTTTAGACCTTCCAATGGTTATAAACCTCAGCCTTCCTACTCGAAAGCAGTGCTGGCCCGTTAAGCATCCTCCCGCTGCACCGGGCGAGCCCGCCCTCAGGGTTATTCGCATTCTCACGCTTCCCACCGGTCCCTGTACCTCACACCTCCTGAGACACCTGAAAAAAGACTGCTCAGCGTACCGGCGCTGTTGGTGGCAAGAAAGCGGGGGAAGGCGAACACAGGACTTCAGGCCCCAGGAGGCTGCGGGGCGAGCAGCAGACTAGCAGCCCCTCCCCCTTGACACCTGGGGCCTTCAAAAACTTCTCGCACCTCCCGCTTTGCGGGAGACGCATTGTACCGGCGCTGTTGCTGGCAAGAAAGCGGGGGAAGGCGAACACAGGACTTCAGAAGTGTGGCTCACTGATTAGAGCGGCAGACCCTGATGCAGAGGTCTGGCCCAGGACCAGAGTTCAATTCCTGACGCGGCAGGGTCCTGAGCCCAAAATTTCCACGGACTCGATAATTCTCGCCTCGGTGCCGATTCTAATCATGGGGTCCCACGCTGCAACTCTGGGCAATAGCTTGCTTAATCTCCACTACGGCGGCCCACCCGCTGCGGGATGCCTGGCTTTCACCTTGGGGATGCCCAGTAGGGGTTATCTCACAGGGAAAAGCCAGGACGGGTTCCCAAGGCAAGCGCCTTGATGCCTTCAGGTGATACGTGCGCTATATAAATCGCAATACATACATACATACACGCCGCAGGAGGCTGCAGGGCGAGCAGCGGACTAGCAGCGCCTGCCCCTTGACACCGGGGGCCTTCAAAAATGTATTGCGCCTCCCGCTTCGCGGGAGACGCATCGTACCGGCGCTGTTGGTGGCAAGAAACGGGGGAAGGCAAACACAGGACTTCACTCCCCAGGAGGCTACTGGGCGAGCAGTGGACTAGCAGCCCCTCCCCCTTGACACCGGGGGCCTTCATAAACTTCGCGGGAGACGCATTGTACCGGCGCTGTTGGTGGCAAGAAAGCGGGGAAGGCAAACAGAGGATTTCACGCCCCAGGAGGCTGCGGGGTGAGCAGCGGACTAACAGCCCCTCCCCCTTGACACCGGGGGGATTTAGTCAACTACCCTTTCCCCCCTCGCAGGACGCGGGCGCCGGGCTAAGCCCGGGCAAAGGGCTGGCCATCTGTGACCACCAGGGGCCGGCAGGGGCTGGGCTGGGCTGCCCCCCCCCCCCCCTCTGAGAAGATCAGCTCGAACTTTGAGGACGAACAAGGAACCAGTTATGGACTAGAGAATAGGTAGCCTACTGTATACGATTGATTGGACTGGGAGGTTACCTAAAGTTTATTGTTTGGGTTTTGAGTAGGGAGTGGTTCTGGACTGCTTGTTCCCAGCTAGCCGGGTTGGTTTTGAACCTTTTATATCTTGAAAAGGTAGACCAGTTGTCCCTGTTTGTAAGTCACTATATTTGTAAACATTGCACACAATGCCCAGTACTGTACAAACAAGGTCAACCAAGCTGAGTCTGAACACCTCACCTATTCGCCGCTCTGCGAGTAAACCAAAGGGAACCCTTCCCCCCATACTCTTACAGCCAACGCAATTGACAGAATGCTGCGTAAAGGTATAGGTGCGGTTGCTAATGAAATTGAGCGCACTGAGAGGCGTCTTTCATTAACTCCGCAAGCTGACTTTACCCCCTTGTCGCAAGAGTCTGAGAAGGATGTAGCTTTAACCCCACCCAAACATTCTATCAGATTCTCAATCCACTGATATTCCTTGTGCCCAGCTGGTGACAAATAGTGGGGGGGGGACAAATCGTTAGGAAAAAGAAGAGCAGCACTAAGAAACCCAGGCAGAAGAGGGGAAAAACTACCCGGGCTCCGATCGAAACGAGTAATGTGGCTGTAGGGGAATATATGGGGCACGTGCCGCAAACACAAGCACCCCGACCTGGGTAGCTCAAATTATTAGTGACTTGCAGAACCATTTTGAGCAGCTCATCAACACCAAGTTCAAGTTCAAGAATTTGTATAGCGCACTACTCACCCAGAGGGTCTCAAGGCGCTTGTGGGAGGGGGTGCATTATTTAATGAAAAGCCAGGTTTTAACTTCCTTTGTGAAGGAAATGTGGTTCTGTATGAGGCGGAGGTGAGTGGGGAGAGAATTCCAGGTCTTGGCCTCCAGGTAGGAGAAGGATCTTCCTCCCATGGTGGATCTGTGGATGCGCGGAACTGCGGCGAGCGCTTGATTGGAGGATCTTAGTAGGCGGGTGGGTGTGTAGAAGGACAGTTGTGTGTTGAGGCATTCGGGTCCTAGTTTGTAGAGGGTCTTGTGTGCGTGGGTGAGGAGACGGAACGTTATTCTTTTGTTGACGGGAAGCCAGTGGAGGTCTTTCAGGTGTCCAGTAATGTGAGCTTGGCGAGGGATGTCCAATATGAGTCTGGCTGATGCATTTTGGATGCGTTGGAGTTTTTTCTGTAATTTGGCTGTGGTTCTGGCGTAGAGGGTGTTTCCATAGTCCAGTCGGCTGGTGACCAGTGCGTGGGGGACCGTCTTTCTTGTTTCGGTGGGGATCCAACGGATGATTTTTTTGAGCATACGAAGTACGTTGAAGCAAGAGGATGAGACGGCGTTAACTTGTCTGGTCATCGAGAGGGAGGAGTCTAGGATGAAGCCCAGGTTGCGTGCGTGGTCTGTGGGTATGGGTGCTGTGCCCAGGGCCGATGGCCACCATGAGTCGTCCCAGGCAGAGGGGGAAGATCCTAGGATGAGAACTTCCGTTTTGTCTGAGTTAAGTTTTAGGCGGCTGTTTTTCATCCATTCTGCTACTTCTTTCATGCCTTCATGAAGATTGGTTTTGGCGGAGGTTAGACAAAGTGGTAACCTTGGTAAAAACAAAGGGGATGGGGGCGGGTAGCACACTGCCTCCACTAATAAGTGCCATTGTTCCAGAGGCTACCACCACAAATCCGCCTGCTGCACAATCTAGTAATCCCCAAGAAGGGCAAACCACCACCGCCATGCGCCCTTTACTGTCCCCACACCCCCATCAGTTACACACCAGTCGGGCTCCCAATGGTTACACCGCGAGTACAGGTGATATCATTCTTGCACCACCAACACGTACCCATCAAGTCATAGTCCATAAGCTGTCCTCATCCAAACTACCACCCCGTGTCAACCAGAAGGACCACCCCCCAAGACGGCCATCAACCCATTACCCTGTATAACTTACCCCCAGAAGCGGCACCATATGTAATTATATTAACGGGGGTCCCGGAGCTGAAGTCATATTGCTTAGAGGCCTATGATGAGCTCAAGAACAAAACCATGTTCTGGCTGAATAAGAATAGGCCGCTAACAGGGAACGAATAGGGGGAAATTCTGTTTGTCCTAAGGGTAAACTGGTTGGGGAACACATCCAAGGATGCCACGGCAACTGTGTGGTGGTTAACTTTAGGATGCACACTTAAAGGGGTGGAGAGGCAAAACCACATAAAACATCCGGGGATGAGCGGTGACACAGTTATTAGTTTGAAAAAACGGCCCTCACTCACACACAAATGTGTGTGACATGCTTCATCATCGGGTCTGCTACAACGTCCTGGCGTAGCCACGCATAGGACGGAGCATAGGGAGGGGGAACATAAAACACATAGACAGAACACAAGATACAGGTGACAGACAGTGTTCACAACAAAATGTGTCAGTCCAAGACTGGGTACAGTGATAGAACAAAATAGTGCAGTCAAAAAGGTGAGTTTAAAACTGGCTCATGGATACCTGATGTACCTTTATTCGTAGGTTCCACGGTCAGGATTAAAAATGAATACAAGATGGAGGTGTTAAGGAGGGAAAATTAGGAACCTATAACACCCCTCCTAAACTGCTCGAGTCAACATGTTTCGACCTAGGAGTGCCACCAATCTGTAGGTCACATTGGTCTTCTTCAGGACGTCTATCCGTCCCATTCCCAAGTAAGAACCCCCTTACGTTAGTCAGCTGTTAAGGAGGTCACAATAGATCTATTTGATCTTGACAATGTGGAGGAATTGCCACTCACACGGTAAACACATACGAGTTTATCAGTAAATTAAGCTCGAAATGACGCCAGGGGGGTGGAGCTCCAAAGAACACAACTGTTCTGGTGGAGGTCTCCGACACCTCTCGTGCCCCTCTGTCTGACTTGTCTTGTGACCTCCTTAACAACTGACTAATGCATAATGCAGTGGTAGCCATGGGGAAGGGATCCACAATAAGTTAAATAGATAACCGATTAAGTGCAGAGACGGCTTGAGGAAGGGCGCTGTGGCCCCGCTTGTTGTTTTAGCGGGTGATTTTAATTGTCACGTGTGCCCTAACTTGAGACCTGTTAATGATGATTGGTCTCGGTGCACGGTGGAGGAAGGTCCGCACTTTCAGCACTCCAGCGAGGGGATGGAACTGGACAGGGTCCTGAAAAGCCACGCCCTAGTACACACCATTGATCTTGTGTATACAGTAAGTAGAGGTGAGGTTAACCCAACATTCAAGGGCAGAGGGTGTCGCTCCTTTAAAGACTACATAGTGGTCTCCAGTCTATTTAAGGACTGGATAAGAGGGGCAGAGATCGAATGGAGCATATTTAGCGATCACAACCCCCTAGTGCTGGAGATAAAAGACCTGTCCTCTAGAAGTGTCAGAAGAGGTGTAGGGGTAAATAGCATGGACAGGGTAACCGATCAGGGGAGACGACTTAGATGGTCTAAAGTGGACGGGACGCTTTTTATAAATCTCTAATGGAGAAAGGCAATGAAGTGATCAGGGCGTGCCTCAAACTTTCTGTGGAGGGCCTCGCTGTTGTCAAAGCATTTGAGGAAGTGGCGCACCTAATAGATGGGCTACTAAAGACCACTAAGCAAGGGAGAGCAAACATCACCCCCAGATGGTTCGATAAAGATTGCTCGCGGGCACAGAAAGAGCTAAAATCTAGCTTGAAAACTATACCTCGGGACAAGTCATGTATCGCACACTGTAGGATCTCATACAAAAAGGCACTTAAGTGCAGGAAATGCTCCCTCCAATCACAAGCCTGGGAGGATTTAAGGGATGCAGCAGATAGAAGGGACATGACCGCGTCTAGAAAATCATAAATAATCCATGTTTTCAGGACACTAACGCCCCAGAAATTGACACCACTATTTTGCCAGAACAATGGTATGACCATTACAAAAGTTTATATAACCATACTGTTGAAAATAACGAGGACAATGGGATGGGTCCCCGGTGGGTTGCCACGATTGAGTTTACCCTGGAGGAAGTTGTAGGGGTCATCCAGGGCCTAACAAAAAATAAAGCGCCAGGTCCAGACGGTATCCCACCTGACCTTTATATAAGTAAGGCGGAGCTGTGGGCCCCCATTCTCACAAGGGTGTTAAATGCGGCAGTCGCAACCGGCCTTCCACGTTCATGGTCATCGGCAACAATAGTCCCTATCTTTAAAAAGGGAATAGGGACAATCCCCAGTGCTACAGCCCTATATCTCTGATTGATGTAAAAGCCAAATTGTTGGGTCGAGTGGTCCTTAACCGCCTTACGGACTGGGCCGACGAACATCAAATCATCACAGATACCCAGTACGGGTTCAGGGCAGGGAGATCAACAATGGACCAGTGCCTGAAACTCTATCTTTTGGTGGCAAAATATATTTTAGCCAGTAACGAGGCTGTATACCTAGGGTTTATGGACCTCACCGCTGCTTTCGATCACTTTAATAGAGAGAAGCTGTGGGCCTTGATGACCAGACTAGGGGTTGATCAGGGCCTGGTTAACATCCTGAGAGCATTGCACTGGAACACCACTGCCAAAGAGCGTTTTAATTTGGAAGGGGGCACCACAGCACCTTTTGCTTGTAACAGTGGGGTTAGACAGGGATGTCTTCTGGCTCCGTTTTTGTTCTCCTTATACAGTAATAATTTAGACCAGGCATTAGGTAAATTAAAAGTAGATTCCCCCCGAGTAGGTTCCCGTCCTGTCCCTGTGTTGTTGTACGCGGATGACGCTGTGCTTTAAGCCAGCTCTCCTAAGGGACTCCAGCGTCTGATAGACGGGTTTGTCAGTTTTATGGACACCTTAGATTTGTCTGCAAACCTTGCTAAGTCCTATGTCATGCTGACAGGAACCAAACCTTGTAATAAATTAGGGCAGGTACAGTCCTTCCCCTACCTTGGCTTGTTATTTGATGGGTTTTTAAATGTTAAATCTTTAGTTAAAGAGCGGTGTTCCAAACTGGTGGCCTCGACTGGGGCGATAATGAACTATGGACGCAGGCTGGGACGGTGGTCGCCAGAACAAGTCATGAACTTATATAGCTCAATTTGTTGCTCAAAAGTAGTATATGGGTCTGAAGTTTGGGGTTTTGTAAGCACCCAGCAGTTACAGGCAGAGGAGAACAAATATTTCAGAAAGGTGCTCAAAACCCCACAAAGTACTCCCGCCTACATTAGCCATGAAGAACTAGGAAGGGTATAAATTGAGGACCTGATAAAGGTCAGACCTCTTATAGCCTGGCTCAAGATTTGGATCAAAACCGAGGCAGACCTGAGCAGACAAATTATTAGAGACTGTATAAAAAGGGGCAAAGGAATGAGTATTCCCAGGCTAAAATACGTGAAGTCCACACTTGAGGGAATTGGTTGTAAGGATCTTTTTACCAATCCCACGGAAATTATCCCCCAAGATAAACTGAGAGTTAAAAGAATTTTCTCTGACTTGGTAGCCTCACGTAGAGCGGCTGCAGAAGGACGTAAAATCTCAATCTGTGATTATAGAACGGTGAAAACAGAGGAAGGAATGGAACCTTATCTCGCTCGCATGTATAATGCACAGAACAGATTTTTAATCACCCGTTTTAGGCTCAACCTTTTACATCACCTACTGGCTGATCCACCAGGTTTTACTTTAACTGTTGAGCAGAAGGGTTCCTGCGGCTGCGACAATAGGTCTCCGCAGGATACCCATCATTTTGTACTTTTATGCCCATTTCATATTTTACCTTGGCGTAGTTTTTTAGTAGGAATTTTAAAACAGGCAAAGTTCAAACACACCAAGGTCGCCTTATTGTTCTTGCAAAGGGCTACTGATCCTTACACTCTGTTCTGTATTATGAATTTTATTAAGGTCGCTTTAAGGTTAAGGAACTCAAGATGGCGGTGTTGAATGAACTCTCGGTCAATTGTCTTCAACTATTGTGATATGAGTTGTCTTTTATTGATTTTAACTGTATAATATGCACTTTTATGGTATTTTTTAAATATCGAATAAAGGACTATTGAATTGAATTGACTGCTCACTCCTCGTGTGAGCCCCTTTACTGCCCCTATTTCTATGAAACGGTGTCGCCTTAGCACTTCCAGGACGTCCCACTCCAAGGGCACTTCTCTGCACCTTGTCACCATAGGCAGATGTTTCACTTTCAGAAGTTTCCAGAACTGTGGGACACATTAGCAAGGGCAATATCGCCGCTTTAGCGGGACCTTTTCCTGCTAAAGCAGCGATATTTATATCGCCCTATCAGCAAGCTGTTGCTAACAGTAGTTAGCAGCAGCTTTCTGGCGAAAGCGACCGGTTTGGGTGCCGCTTTGCATGTCAGCGAAGTTTATCGCTAATGATATTCAAAGTAGGCATTCCCGACCAACAGACCTGGTAAACAGCTGCTAACAGGCCGATCGCCTGTTAGCATGGAGGCCCTGGCCCCAGTTAGCGTCGTGAAAAGTCACGCTAACCGGGGTCATCGCCGTTTTTTTAACACCTTCTATTTTCCTGGCTTAACCATTCCTGACATGGGGGGTGCATTATGCTGATACGACCACAGGGTCGTATCAGCAAGGTTTTCCGCCTTTCCCATGCAACATCGCTGGTTTTGTTGCCATGTTGGCCCTTCCCTCCCGCTATCGCTGGAATATATCTCGCCATAGCTCTAATTGTTGCTAATACAGCGTTAGCGTGGCGATATATTCCAGCAATAGCTGGCGATGAAAGTTTTTGCGCTAAGCACGCTCTGCGATATTTATCGCAGTTTGTTGCTAATATGGCCCTCTGTCTTCAAATCACACAGGGCGGGAACATCATGCAATTATTCATTTCCCAGAATTCTCCACCCATCCCCCCTCCCCCCGGCCGAATGCATCGTTCAACAGAACTTAACTCCAGAGAGGTGGGGGAGAGCGTTTGCTTTGGGTAAAGCTCCTTTGTGACAGGTGAAAAGAAGCATTAATAGCAGAGAAGTGACCTTGGAAAATATGAACTCTGAATGCAGTGGAACTGAGCGGAATGTTCGAAGCGCGGCTTCTCGCACAAACCACCCATCTGTCTTATTCTGCTTTCATTCAACAGAAGAATAAACACGCAGAAAGCACCGCCAGATGCACATATAATTAACAATGTCAAGGCAATATGAAAATGAAACTTCTCTGAAAAACAATCTGCCTCTGGCACATGGGTGTAGTTTAGGCAGAAATATGTATTAGCTCCTCATAAGTCTTCCTCGCCACATGACTAACAAAGTGAGCTTCAGCTCCACACCAGAACCCTCGAAAGCAAAAAAGTCAGCCTCCCATGCCTCCCATCCCTTCCCAATATGGCCGACCCATTACACCCTTGACCTCTATAAGAGGCGGGCCGGCCCAACCCTTCAGCCTGTTTTTTGGTTCTGCGCACGATTACTCTCCAGATGCGAGTTCAGGTAAGTGGTTTCTGCTATAGCAGGTACATGGGTCCCTGGTTGGTGGCCCTGCTCTAATGGACCTGTGGGATCTAGGACTCTCCCTCCTTCGTTCCACCGGTATCCTACAGGGCTGGTAAGGCACTGCCTTAGCGAGCCAAGGGTTTACAGGGAGGACGGCCGGGGTGGTTCGGGGACCTGCCTTGCAGCTCTTTCTGACCCCCCCGTCCGTGTTGACAATGATTTGGTTCTCTGTCTGTGCCCTGCCCTCCCGTCACAGAGATAGGTGCGGGGGGATTTTATTTCCCGGGTCTTCTTAGTCTTATGCTTCTACGCGTGTCACGCAGGGGCCTCGCCACGGCCTCTGTCCTGAGGGGCGGGAGGCAGCAGGGCTTCTATCTTCCTTTTTTCAGGCTTCTCAGCGCTCATGGGGCTTACCAGTTTGGGCCTGGGCGGGTGCAGTCCCCGGCGCGGCTTGTTTCTCCCATGGCACTCATGTCTGGCGGCCTGACCTCTCCTGTGGGTATTCCAAACACTTGGCTGGCCAGGTCTTCTAGGGGGAGGGCTGCCGCTTGTCATCACGGTTTCTGGCTCTACCTCCGAGGGGCGTGGCTGTTTCTCTCTCAGGTGCAGCCGGTCCCGCTGTTCGGTGAACGTCTGTCTCCCTCTCGCTCATGCAGGTCCAAGGTCTATCTGCGTTCAGTCTGGGCTGTGAGCGATGTTTTTCAAATTCTCTGTCTTGGCCCTGAGTGCGGCGTGTTCAGCATGGCTTCTATGTCTTGTGGGGGCGTAAAAGACCGTCTTTGGTCTGTGACATAGTGTGCTTATGTTTCAGAAAAGGGGGTACAGATGGACAGAGTATATGAAATAAGCAGAACACTCCTACCAGTCAACAGATCCGGGCTTGATCCATCACCGTTTTTTAGCTCACTGTACCATCCCAGCTCAGAACCTGGCTACATGCAAATTAGTCTGTCCCTGGCCCAGTGCATCATGGGAACAGGGCAGACCAAACTACCAAGCCAATTATTTTACTGGAAAGGAAACAAGCTACCGGGGCCGGTTTCTGGCATTACAGCCGTCTTCGGCCCGGCTTGCTTGAATCCTGATGGTGCAGTGAGCAAGGGACTCACATCTGAGTATACCCTTCCACGCTTATGGTGGACAAAACGATTCAGAAAAGGGGGTGGTGATGGACAGAGTATCTTATGTGCTTATGAGTCGGCGTTCTAGTCAGGTCAATACAGGCTTACCTATATATTGGCATGTTTGTGGTCGAGGTTCCACTGTTTTCTCCGATCAGTTCTGTGCACAAGGGTTCGGATCCTGCCATTGCCCTCTTTTTATCCCATTGGGTATATCTTCATGTTTTGCTTGTCAGAACTTTGACTCCGGGTCTGGGTGCTGCCGCTGGGTCAGCGATCGCACCCCCACAAAATAATTTCCCGGTGTCGCGGAATGTCTCGGTGGAGCCTGTTCTTGGATCTTGTTTTTCCCTTGGGGCTCTCTCCTGTTGACTCCCCCTCTGCTACGCTGTTGTCTCGGGTACCCTCTTCTCCCCCCCATGGCTGTCCATCTCTCCGACGGTCCGTGCAGCACCCTGAGCCTGTACCTCCATCCAGGCTGCATGCCAGTGGGTCGCTGTGGTCCTACCCGTGGGTTCCCGGTGCCCTAGGGGTTCCAGGTGGTGAGGAGATTTGGTGTTCCATCGAGCTAGGGTGCGCAGTTCCTCAGTTGCGGCTCCTGTCTTCTGCCCCGCATGCTTGTGTGGCCCAGTTGGCTGTTTTTCGGGCTCTTCTTGGGCTTGGCTTTTCGTCCCGTTCCTGTTGGCATGGCTCACTGTATTGTCTTGTGCCAAGGTTGGCACGAGCTATCACAGGAAAAGGGTTCGGAGTTCTGCTATGGGTCCCGAGGTCGTGGTTTTTCTGCCTGTGTCCATTTCACCCTGATCATGTTTTCTTTCATTTCCCCCTTGTGCTTTCATGGTGTCACATGGTGGGTTTGATTCATGCAGTGCTTTTGGGGGCTCTGGTGGTGGGCCTTCTTTTGCCTCTCCTCGCGTCCTGGGTGACCTCTGCCTCAGGATCATGGGCTCTGCCTCCTACCTTGCCATCCTGCTCTCCCCTGTTTTCAGTTATGGGACTCGCCTGCTCGTGCCCGGTGGAGATTAATTGTTGAGTGGGCTGCTACCTTTTGATGGCGTTTGCTGTTTCAGGTCGGGGATTCGGTTCGCACCTTTGCTGCGGTTGGTCGTTGGCCAGTGCTTGCTGTGGTGTGGTTAGCTGTCTTTCGGGTCCTCCCTTGATCGGCTGGGACCTCTCATGGTCTCGGGCTGTTTCAGTGTAGTGGCATCTTGTTCTGATGCAGAGCACTCCCCCTTGGTTTGTCCTCTGCTCCATTGGTTTCAGGTCCCGTCTGGGTCCCATGGTTGGGGGTTCTGGTGTTGCTTTCAGCTTCTACCTGTAGCTCTTCTAGGCTGCCAGGTCCTGTGGACTTGTGGTTGGTCTTGTGCCTCTGTGGCGCTGGCTCACACGGGACTAGGGTTCGACTCCGGCCTTCGTCTTCCTCTGGGGCTGAGGCAGGGGCTTGAGTTCCTAATTTTTGCTTGGTCGGTGACTGCCTGGGACTACATGGTACTGTGGGCTAAATCTCCTGTGGGGCCCATGTCTTGTGCGTGTTGTGGCTCCGCGTCTTCAGACACTTCCTTATTGGACCAGTGGTCTTTCTGTTCTGGGTTCCCCTTCTCGTGATGGTGGCCTTTGCTGTCCTTTGGGGCCTGCGTTGGTTCCCAGGCGGTGCTAGGTCGGTTGGTCTGCCTTCTGTCACCAGTTCCATGGCTGATCTGGGATTTGCCCCGGCCTTGCGGGGGCTTCTTATTGTTCTCCTGGGCGATTTCTCCCCTGCCTCGTGCTCTGGGGGGTTTGCGGGGTTCGCCCCTGTTGACTTTTTAGCACGATGATGCTGTCCCTGCCTGGGTTACTTTTATTCTGGTTTGTGTCCTCGGTATTGGTTCTTCGGCCTTTTCTCCCGGGCTTCCGGATTTGCGCTTTCCTAGGGTCCCTTTTCTTCCAGGGGTTCTAGGCTTATTTGGCCTGGCCAGGGCATTTGTCCCATTGTTGGTGCTCGCCAGGGTGCTTCTCCAGTGGCGTCTGCTACTACGGTTGGTGGACTTGAGAGCTGTTGCTCAATGGTCCATGTTATGCCTCTGTGGGCGCAGGTTTTGTGTCCTGCCCCTGCTTTCTGACTTTCCCTTGGTGGTTTTTGTTTTCGGCTGTGCTTTTGGCTGTCAGGGGTGCTGGGCCTCCCAGTTCTCCTCTCCTGGAGGGGTCCCTGCGATTCTGGTGTGGATTTGGTATCCTCTTCTTCTTTGTCCCTGGTTTTGGAGTCCTGGGGCCTGCTGGCTCGGGTGGCTCCCTGGGAGTGTTGAAATGGCTTGGGTTCGTTTCGCCCTGCTCTTCTGTCCTTCTCACCTTTGGTGTGTTTCTGCCTGTGGCTTTTCCTCCCTGTGCACTCTTGTTCCTGTTGTTACTTCATTGTACAATTGGGTCGGACCTGTTTGTTAACTGGCTGTGTGGCCGCCTGGGTGCTTGATTCGGTGGCTTGCTTCCTTCTTGCAGCATGTTGCTGGGACGATTTCAGGCCCGGACTGGCCATTGCGGGCACCGGGCAAACCCCTGGTACGCCACAAGGGTTTGGGCCGATTTTGGGCCCAGGGGGACTTTTTTGTTACTGGGCCGTTTTTGCAGCATAGCTGCAAAAGCGGCCCTGTAACAAAATCGGCCGAAAACCGTCCCTGAGAAACAGCTCGGCGGCATCCCCAAAGCTCCCCCCAGAGGGGAGAGGGGGCCGGCCGGGCACTTTGCCAGGGCCGGTTTTGGTTTTCAGTCCGGCCCTGGATGGTCTGCTTGGTCCCTGTGCGGGGCAGTCTCGCTCCTCCGTGCTGCGTTCCCCTCCCTGCCGGGCTCTATGAGCTTTCTTCTGCATGGTGGCCTCTGGTGGAGATTTGCTTCCTTTCTGGTGGCTTGGCCTTGGGCCTGGTTCCTTCCGCTCTTCGGGCTCCGTGGACAGCCTTATGGGCTTTCCGCTTTTCGCTGTTGGCTGGTTGGGTTCCCTTGGTGACCGGGTGTCTTTGGAGTTGTTTCCTGCGCCTTCCGAGGTCTAGTTTGTCTTGTGCCTGCCTGGGTTCTCTCCTTGGTGTTGCGCTCCCTTCCGAGGGGTCCTTTGTGCGACTGGGGTCTGTGTCCCACCTGGCGTTCTGGGCTCTTTTTGCACCCATATCCATTCTTGAGACCCCTACCAGTGTGTTTGATTGCTTCTGGTCCCGCTGCCCCGTTCCTCTGGTGGTTTTGATACTCTTGCGGTTGGTGGTCCACTGTGCGGTGTTGCTGTGTTTCTGTCGGACTGCGTCTCTTTTCTGCTGTGGGTTTTTGTTGGGTCGCTGTGGTGGGGGTGCCCTCGGTTTCTTCGGTTCCTCTGTCTGGGCTTTTGCTCCCCTCTCGCTTTTGGCTGTCCGTTGGGCAGTCTTGGTGTGTTTGGGCCAGCTTGCTGCTTTCTGTTCTGGGGCTTGTTTGCTGTTGCTTTTGGCTCTGTGCGGTCTGGTTCAGTACCTTCTCTGTCCTCCTTCTGCCATTGGTTAGTGTGTTTTTATTGGCGGCCCAACGTGTCTCGGGGGTCCGGGTTTTCGGCCCTCCTGGAGTCCCGGGCTGGTTCTTCCTGCTCGTGGTTGCCTCTCTCTCGGGTGGTCCTTTCACTCATCTGGTCTGTTGGGTTTGCCCTCTTTTGTGGGCATTCCCTTCTGATCCGTTGATTTCTTGCGAGTTTCCATGAAGCCGCTAGGCTTTGGTATGTGCTCACTTTGTTAGTCATGTGGCGAGGAAGACTAACGAGGAGGTAATGCCCCGGTTACTTACCGGTAATCTTTATTACTCCGAGTATAGTCTTTCTCACCACATGAGTTACCATCCCTCCCTCTCTGTCTGGCTGTCGGCTTCATGTTTATGCTTGGTAGTTTCAGGCTGAAGGGTCGCCTCTTATAAAGGTCAAGGGTGTATGGGTCAGCCATCTTGGGAAGGGATTGGCGGCATGGGAGGCTGACTTTTTTGCTTTGGAGGGTTCTGTGTGGAGCTGAAGCTCACTTTGTTAGTCGTGTGGTGAGGAAGACTGACTCGGAGTAATGAAAATTACCGGTAAGGAACCGGGGCATTAGTTTCTGAAATACAACAGCCGAGTCCAGTACATTCCACTCCTGAAACGTGAGTGATCTGGTCACCATCACAAACACACATCAAAGTCCTTGTGCAAGCCGTACGAAGCAGCCAATGGGGTTGGCATTAGCTATTTTTATTGGAAGTGCATTGATTGGCAATTTCCAACATGTGGTTTGGTGAAAGCAAGATGTACTCAAATGGTGGAGGAATGGAAGGGTGCATGGATGGAAGAAGGGTGAGTTGATGGGTGCCATGTCGACTGACTCACATTCAACCATTCGCACAAGCACAGGGACCAGCTGGCCAATCAATGACCCAGCAATTTCATATTAAAAAAGCCAGGCCTACAGGCCCTGACAATGCTTGTTTTTGGTTTGTAAGCGGTGCCTCTGTCAGTGGCCTCTATTTCACGTGCAACAGCTTTGGCAAATGTTGATCTTTTAGCCTCAAATTTGTTGCTTTAATGGCCTTTTACATGTTCACATGTCAAGAGTGCACCTGTTGGCAAGGATCTCCCGGCATGCAAACTGCCGTTGGCTAAGATGACCGTCAGTCAGATGTGCCACAGGGGCGGCTGCGTGCGTGGGTGCGTGCGTGCGTGCGTCAGATGCCTGTGGGGCTTCTATGACACTGTGCCCATCGCCTTCGCCCTCCCTGCCCACCAGCAGGTTGGTCCCGAGCCCTCCGTCCTGCCGGCAGGTCCTCGCAGTGATTGGCTGCTTTTAGAGTGACTCGTTTCCTTTGCTAGTTTTATCGGCTTCTTGTTATAACAGCCAATTGTGTTCCTCCATTCCCAGCGCCTCGTGTAGTCAAAGCTGTTGAGTCCATGCAAGCACCATCTCCTAGTGTGACCCGATACAGAATATATAGCGCACTGAAGCCTGGTCCTCGTCTTCTAGCCTCCAGGACCCCCCACAGGCTCCTCGGGTAGCCACAAATGTCCACTTCGTGCAACCACAATCCCCGCCAAGCCAGAGTGTGTTCCTAAAACTGGAGGTAGCTCCCTGAAGTCTGATCATACTCGTCTAGCCCCCGGAACGCACCTCAAGTTCCTGGTGTGGTCACAGCTGTCCAGTCTGCGCAACGATGACGTCAAACAAGCAAGAATGTGTTCCTAAAACTGAACATAGCGCACCGAAGGCTGCTCCCCCGCTTCAAGCCTCCAGGAACCCACGTCATTTCTACTCAGCCTTTTCACTGCCTTCAATGTGTGTTCGGGTTTCACAAGTAAACACGAGGCCTTCGCGTGCACATAACACTTTCAGCAGCGCCTTGATGGTATGAGAAGCATCTTGGCACAGGGCAGGGGGTGAGGGTCCGATCACCGAGTCAAGGAGAAAGGAAGCAGCAAGAAAAGAACCGGAGCGTGGGACCTTCTGACAGGGCACATGATATCCAGCTATCGCGAGATCAGGTGCCCGCAAGAATGAATGGTCAAAGACCAAGAATCGCCGTGTGACTCTGACAGGGCCCGGCCATCCTTTCCAGACAAGCATTGGCAACGCAATAGGTCTCGTATTTGCGAGACTTTAAGCTAAATGCATCGTAAATGACAATGCCTTTCATTTATCAGTGTGAGAAGTTGGCCTGGTATATAATGCTCACTAGTTCTAGTGATCACTTTGTACCATGCCAAGCAACCCTTATGATGATGGTTGTAATTCAACCTTGTAGACCAGTTATCCTAGTGGTAACGTGGACAAAGCAGTCTTAGGCTAAACTCTGAAAGGCATGTGAAGCCAGCTGTTATACCATACACAACCCCCTTGAATACCAAATGAAAGGGACACCACACAGATATATATGGAAAATATATATTGATTTATTAACTATTAAAATCCCCTGGACTCTTTATGAGCACAGAAGCACAAACGTTAAATCACAAGACAGTTTAAAATACACAAAAGTTGCACAATATGGATGAGCCCTAGGGGCCACCTAAACCATATACTAAGAAAGTGGTATAAGAGATACCTAGAGGAAAGTGAAGAGGCCTAGGGCCTTGGGAATCGCTGGAGCTATTCGAGACTGGAGTTAACTAAGTCGGGAAAGGCCCACGGGACTCGGGTGCAGTGTTCAAAGTGCACGCACTTCTCAATACAAAGTCTATGGTGCGTAAAAAGCACAAAGTTAGAAAGTTAGGAACCTTCCGAGTGACCTACGGAGCTGAAACTTAAAACACAGGCCCTTGGGATGTGTACCAGTGCAGGAGCACCGGCGGAGCTGAGTTACCTCACCCACGGGAAGCGGGTGCACAGGGTCGAAGTTGTGTCGGGTTTCGTCACGCTGGTCGTTGGTGCTTGGAGCTGAAGATGCTGCAGGCGGCTCGATGAGAAGAGTTCCGGTGGATCCAAGGGTGGATCTGAAGATGTGAAGACCTGAAAGCAGAGGGGACAGTGTTCAAAGTCACTAGCCAGTGACTACCGTGGAACCAGATTGGAACCAGGCGATGTCGGGTGCAAACAGGCGTTGTCGGGTAGCTTCTTTCTGCAGCCACGTGGATACCCGGGGTCGAGGACGTCCAGGAGTCGGTCACGAGCTGTCCCACGTAGGCTTCTCGCTGTTGGCGGTGTCGGCGACCTGATCGGAGCAAACAGGCCTTGGCAAATGCAAGCCACGCAGGAGTTGAAAGATGCTGTTCACTCGGACCAGCAAGGTCAGAGCGGGTGCTCCTTTTCACAGGAGCTTGGGTAGATCTGGAGCAACCAGACCTGCTGTTTAAATCTTCGGGTTCGTCGCCAAGATGGCCGCTGACCACGTGGCTAGTGGCCGGGATGGCGCGTCGAGTGGCACAATGCAAAAGGGCCCCACGCAGATCGTGGAGATGCTGGAGGGCTGATCTTCGGTGCAAGGGCTGCTCGGTGGTGGGGGTTCTCAATCCCCAAAGCACAACGTCGAGGATGCCTCAGAAGCTGCGCAGTCAGCTTTTCGAGTGTCTTTCAAGAGGTCCGGTCCCACGTCACTCGGTGCCTCCACGGGTCCCTTCTTCGCAGGGACTGTGGATCGGGCTCTGAGAGGTCTGGGAGTCTGGTTCTTGTCAGGCTCTGGGCTCGGTCTCCGGCGGGAGGCGGTGGCAAAGCAGACGTCGAGTTGCTGGTTGGTACCTGTGTTCACAGGGTGGCCACTCCTAGGCCACAAGGGAGATTCTCTTCAGTCTTCTGTGCAGCAGAATGTCGAAGTCCAGTCTTCTTCTTGTTTAAAGTTGATTTCGGGATGATCTGCCGTGCAATGGCACTGCTCCCCCTCTTATTCCCAATCTAGGGGGTGGATCACCTACTAGGTCCCTCCTCTGGGAGGAACCAGGAAGGGGGGCGGTTACACCCCCTTTCCTTTGTCCAGCTCCGCGCCAGGACTGGGGCTGCAAGGCCCCAGAACCGGTTTGGACTGGCCTATGCACGGGGACACCTTGTGTGCCCCGGGCATGTCTGATTCCATTCAGCCCTGTCCTACCCAATACACAAAATCCTGTCTGGGGTGGTGCTCGCACCTCCCAAGGCAGGAAACCCTTTGTCCAGGCCACCATCTGCCGAGTTTCGGTCAGCAGCAGGAGGCCAGACTTGTGTCTGTGGTGGCAGCGTCCATTTTGTGAAGCTGAGGCTCTGTTTAACTTTAACCGGGGTTAAGGCTACACACATGTCGTGTCCCTCTAGAAGGGTGGAATGCTATCCCCGTCGCCAGAATTGGCGAGGGGATAGTATTCCAATTCGTATGACACCTTACTCGACATGTTTTGATAAAGCCAAACCAAAGATAGCATTTAACCGCGAGGATTATAATGCACTTAAGAGTATATGGTATGGCAATATCCCGGAACAGCTTAGGGAGTTGTTCCCGACAGCTGCAGACAGGCTCAGCTCATGCCAGAGCACCATCTCACATATTTCCAAGCACTCTGCCTCCAGGATTGATGAGGCCTTCCATAGGAGTGGCTGATAGGAACATATGTGTCCAGTTTAGGGTTAGGCACAGACATACTGCGCCTAAGTAAGAGGTGGTTACACCGACTTACCCCAGCTGAGTGATCAGCCAGTTGTGTCAAATATGGAGGCCAGGCCAGGGGTGGCACAATACGTGCTGCAGCCCCTGGTAGGCCTTGGATACACCTATGCCCTGGGCACCTAGGGTGCACTATTACAGGGGCTCATAAGGTGAACCAGTTCCAATTCGTAATGCACCTAGAGTGCATTGGCAGTAATTTAGAGAGAGAACAGCAGGCTGTGGGTCTGATTAGCAGGCCCACAGCCACATTAAGTCAGAAACCAGTGAAGCAAAAAGCAAAAATTTGGGGTGACCATAGGATAGCAGACCCTACTCTCCTACATAACCCCCCCCCCCCCAAACGCAGGGACATTAGACTAACCTTGACCAGTTGTGTCTTCATGTTCTAAGTGGAAGTACCTGGAGAGACCATCTGCGTTGCCATGGTCAGTCCCTGGGCGGTGCTCCACTGTAAAGTCCATCCCCTGTAGGGAAATGGACCACCTGAGTAGTTTGGGGTTTTCACCCTTCATCTGATTAAGCCATAGGAGGGGCTTATGGTCGGTCTGAATCTTGAAGTGAGTGCCAAATAAGTATGGTCTCAACTTCTTCAGGGCCCACACCACAGCAAAGGCCTCCCTCTCTATAGCTGACCAACGTTTCTCTCTGGGGGTCAGCCTTCTGCTAATGAAAGCAATGGGCTGGTCCTGGCCATCTACATTAAGCTGTGAAAGCACTGCTCCCACTCCCAACTCAGAAGCATCTGTTTGGACAATGAACTCTCTTGAGTAGTCAGGACTCTTCAGGATAGGTGCAGAGCACATGGCCTTCTTCAGGTCATCAAATGCCTTTTGACAGATTTCTGTCCACTGAACCTTTTTGGGCATCTTCTTGGATGTCAGATCATTAAGAGGAGTCACAATGGACCCATAGTTCTTAACAAACTTCCTGTAGTACCCAGTCAGGCCCAAGAAAGCTCTGACCTGAGTCTGGGTAGTTGGAAGGGACCAGTCCTTGATGGTCTGGATCTTACTCTCCAGTGGTTGAACTTGGCCTCCACCTACAAGGTGGCCCAGGTATACAACCTTGCTCTGCCCTATCTGGCACTTTGTTGCCTTGATAGTGAGGCCTGCCTTCTGCAGAGCCTCAAGCACTTCCTTCAGGTGGATCAGGTGATCCTCCCAGGTGGAGCTAAAGACAGCAATATCGTCCAGATAAGCTGCACAAAAGTCATCCAACCCAGTGAGGACTTGGTTCACCAACCTTTGGAAGGTGGCAGGTGCATTTTTCAAACCAAAGGGCATCACCACAAACTGATAATGCCCACTAGGGGTAGAAAATGCTGTTTTGGCTTTAGACTCCTCAGCTAACCTGATTTGCCAGTAGCCAGCTGTCAAGTCAAATGTGCTCAAATATTTGGCAGAAGCCAACTTGTCAATGAGCTCATCTGCCCTTGGAATAGGGTGTGCATCTGTCCTGGTGACAGCATTGAGTCCTCTGTAATCCACACAGAACCTCATCTCTCTCTTGCCATCTTTGGTGTGAGGTTTGGGGACCAGAATCACTGGGCTAGCCCAGGGGCTCTCTGAAGGCTCAATGACACCTAATTCCAGCATCTTTTGCACCTCAGTCTTTATACAGTCCCTGACGTGGTCAGGTTGCCTGTAAATTTTGCTTTTTACAGGAAGACTGTCACCAGTGTCCACCACATGTGTACACCAGTTAGTCTGACTGGGTGTCAATGAGAACATATGCCTGTATGCCTGTAGAACTTGTCTGCAGTCATGTTGCTGATGTTCAGTGAGGCTGCCACCTAAGGCCACACCATCAACTGAGCCATCCTCAGGGTTCTGAGTGAGCAGGTCTGGGAGAGGGTCACTCTCTTCCTCCTGTCCCTCATCTGTAGCAATGAGCAAGCCCATGTCTGCCCTGCTGACATATGCCTTCAATCTGTTCACATGGAGCACCCTGTGGGGGCTCCTGGGAGTTCCTAGGTCCACCAAGTAGGTAACCTCTCCCTTCTTTTCCAGAATTGTATGGGGTCCAGACCACTTGTCTTGGAGTGCTGCTGGGGCCACTGGCTCCAACACCCATACCTTCTGTCCAGGCTGAAATTCAACAAGGACAGCCTTTTGGTCATGCCAAGCTTTTTGTAATTCTTGGCTAGCCTCAAGGTTTTTAGATGCCTTTTCCATGTACTCTGCCATCCTGGAGCGGAGACCAAGTACATAGTCCACTATGTCCTGTTTAGGCTTTTTGAGAGGTAACTCCCATCCTTCCTTCACTAGACACAGGGGTCCTCTTACAGGGTGCCCAAACAACAATTCAAAGGGGCTGAAGCCAACCCCCTTTTGAGGGACCTCTCTGTAAGCGAACAAAAGGCAGGGCAGAAGGATGTCCCATCTTCGCCTGAGCTTTTCAGGTAATCCTTTAATCATGCCCTTTAGGGTCTTGTTAAATCTTTCAACAAGCCCATTGCATTGTGGGTGATAAGGAGTGGTGAACTTGTAGTTGACACCACATTCCTTCCACATAGCTGTCAAATATCCAGACATGAAGTTGGTACCTCTATCTGATATTACCTCCTTAGGAAACCCCACTCTGGAGAAAACTCCAAGTAAGGCCCTGGCCACAACAGGAGCTGTTGTGGTCCTAAGGGGAATTGCCTCTGGGTACCTGGTGGCATGATCCACTACCACCAGTATGAATCTGTGCCCAGATGCTGTAGGGGGATCCATTGGACCAACAATATCAATCCCCACTCTCTCAAAGGGAACCCCCACCACAGGTAGTGGTATCAGGGGGGCCTTTGTTGTTCCACCTGCTTTACCACTGGCTTGGCAGGTTTCACAGGAGCGACAAAACTCCTTGGTGTCTTCAGACATGTGAGGCCAGTGAAAGTGAGGGACAAGCCTGTCCCAAGTCTTGTTCGGGCCTAGGTGTCCTGCTAAAGGAATATCATGGGCCAAGGTGAGTAGGAAGCCCCTAAATTGCAGAGGTATAACCAACCTCCTGGTAGCACCAGGCTTGGGGTCTCTAGCCTCTGAATAAAGGAGTCCATCGTCCCAATATACTTTATGGGCACCTTGAGCATTCCCAGCAGCCTCAGCAGCAGCCTGCTGTCTGAGGGGTTCAAGAGAAGGACAGGTTAACTGAGCCTGCCCCAAGTCTGCCCTAGAAGGTCCCCCTGTCCCCAGAAACTCAACCTGATCAGGTTCAAGTTCTTCAGGGACAGTTCCTTCAGGGGTCTCAAGATCAGTTTCCTGTGAAGCCTGATCCTCACTTGTAGGCAGTTGGGAAGGCGCAGCCTTAACCCTCCTGTTCTTCTTCTTGGGAGGTACTTGGTCCATTGTTCCAGGATCCAAGACCTGAGGTTCAGAGAGGCACTTTTTGGCCTGTGACCTGGTCACAGCAAGGACATGTGATGATATCCCTAACATCTCTGCATGAGTCCTGTACTCAACTTCTGACCATAGAGAGTTCTCCAGGTCATTGCCCAACAAACATTCTACTGGGAGATCAGCACTAACCACAACTTTCTTTAGGCCAGTTACCCCTCCCCAGGAAAAGTTAACAAGTGCCACACTATGTGTAGTAGTGACATTGCTGGCATTGGTCACCAGGTAATCATCGCCTGGCATGTATTGTCCAGGGTCCACAAAGTTAGGTGTCACCATAGTGACACTGGCACATGTGTCCCTGTAAGCTTGAGCCACTTTGTTGTTAATCAAAGGTGTCTGTCTGTATTTGCCCAGGTTACTGGGACTTATGTCGGGGGTCAAATCTATGTCCCCTTCACAAACCAGAACAGCCTGTGTAAGAGTTCTGACTAGGTCAGAATCTCCTTCAGTTCCCAAAGTGATTCCCACTAAACCCTTGGCTTGAGGACCAGCACTGCTAACTGTACTAGTGGGTGCAGGTGCCTTAGGGGCTGCAGTGCTGGGGGCTCCACCCTTTTTACACTCACTTGTCCAGTGAGAGGTGTTCTTACAAGTTTTACACCAGGGTTTCTTCTGACCTTCTTTCTTCTTCTTCTTGGAAGTTTGGGACCCACCCTCTGTCTCAGTTTGGGGCCCTGTTGAAGACTTCTGGTCTTTAGCTTTCTGCTCCCCACCCTTCTGGTCTGTTTTCTTCTGGTCACCACCCTGGTTCTGGTTCTGGTTCTTTTGCTTAACTCTGGTTCTTACCCATTTATCTGCCCTCTTTCCCAATTCTTGAGGAGAGGTCAAATCTGAGTCAACCAAATGTTGATGCAACTGCTGGTTCTGACAATTATTTAAAATTTGTTCTCTCATCAGCAAATTATACAATCCTTCATAGTCTGTAACCTTGCTTCCCAGCAACCATCCCTCCAGAGCCTTAGTGGCACACTCAACAAATTCAGACCAGTCCTGAGTCTGTGTCTTCTGGGTATCTCTGAACATTAACCTGTACTGTTCAGTGGTTAAGCCTAACCCATCAATCAGAGCACTCTTCAGGACCAGGTAGTTTCTAGAATCCCCATCACTAACTGTGAGGAGTCTGTCTCGGCCTCTACCTTCAAAGGAGAGCCACAAGATTGCTGCCCACTGCTCCTGAGGGATCTGCTGTACTCTGCAGGCTCTCTCCATTTCAGTAATCCATTTATGGATATCATCCCCAGCTTTGTAGGGGGGCACAATCTTACTCAGGTTTCTATTATCAAAAGACCTGTCTTTATCCTTGTGGATATTGCTGCCACCAGTGGGTTCTATTACCCCACTCTCTCTAGGCTGTCTTGCTCTAGCAAGTTTCTCCTTAGCCAGGGCAACCTCTAACTCTTGCCTCTGGATCCTAAGCTCAGCCTCTCTCATCTTGGCCTCATGTTCCCTTCTCTGAGGGCTAGTCATCTCCTTTCTGGAGTGACCATGAGAGCCTCTAGAGACATGGGAGGTATTGGATTCACCTGAGTGATGCCTCCTCCTCCTATGGCCCTGGTTAAGTCCACCTGGGGGTCTGAATGGGTTGTTACCTGATTCATTCCCAAGTTGACTTAAGTTAGCCTGGTTCAGTCTACTGACCAGCACCTGACTATCTCTGTCATCATCTGACTCACTGCTTTCCACCTCCTCCTCCTCTTCTTCTTCCTCTTCCTCTACATCTACTTGAGGAGCTCCAGTGGTGGAGGCTTCCTCATCTACTAGGATGATAGGGGCAGGGGTGTCTACAGTGTCATCCTCTGAAGGATGGCCTCCTTCAGCATTCCCTGTGGGGTTTGCTTTAGAGGTCTTTAGAGCCTCAGACTGATCCAAGAGCTCTCTTAGGTGGTCTGTAGTAGGGGAAGGCCCTGTCTTCAGACCCCTTAAGACACAAAGCTGTCTTAATTCCTTAAAGGGAAAAATAGCAAACTGGGATGGTGCCCTTGGAGGGTCACTCTCAACAGGAGTAAGTCCACTGGACCCCTCTGTTCCAGACATTGCTCTAGTGTGGGTGGATGTGTTGCAATCTACCTACACTGGTGTTTACCTACTAAACCTATCTAGTAGTTGTAGCTAGGGTGTGCTACTCCCTTTGCTCTACAACAACTAAGTTCAGTAGAACTTAAGTATACTAGTCTTGTTTTATATGTACCTAGCAGGTACCTGTGTGATCTTTCAGATGATAATCTCAAAGATTGTAATGGTAAAACAACAGCAAGCTCAGATCCCAATCCGCTGCTCACCAATGTGAGAAGTTGGCCTGGTATATAATGCTCACTAGTTCTAGTGATCACTTTGTACCATGCCAAGCAACCCTTATGATGATGGTTGTAATTCAACCTTGTAGACCAGTTATCCTAGTGGTAACGTGGACAAAGCAGTCTTAGGCTAAACTCTGAAAGGCATGTGAAGCCAGCTGTTATACCATACACAACCCCCTTGAATACCAAATGAAAGGGACACCACACAGATATATATGGAAAATATATATTGATTTATTAACTATTAAAATCCCCTGGACTCTTTATGAGCACAGAAGCACAAACGTTAAATCACAAGACAGTTTAAAATACACAAAAGTTGCACAATATGGATGAGCCCTAGGGGCCACCTAAACCATATACTAAGAAAGTGGTATAAGAGATACCTAGAGGAAAGTGAAGAGGCCTAGGGCCTTGGGAATCGCTGGAGCTATTCGAGACTGGAGTTAACTAAGTCGGGAAAGGCCCACGGGACTCGGGTGCAGTGTTCAAAGTGCACGCACTTCTCAATACAAAGTCTATGGTGCGTAAAAAGCACAAAGTTAGAAAGTTAGGAACCTTCCGAGTGACCTACGGAGCTGAAACTTAAAACACAGGCCCTTGGGATGTGTACCAGTGCAGGAGCACCGGCGGAGCTGAGTTACCTCACCCACGGGAAGCGGGTGCACAGGGTCGAAGTTGTGTCGGGTTTCGTCACGCTGGTCGTTGGTGCTTGGAGCTGAAGATGCTGCAGGCGGCTCGATGAGAAGAGTTCCGGTGGATCCAAGGGTGGATCTGAAGATGTGAAGACCTGAAAGCAGAGGGGACAGTGTTCAAAGTCACTAGCCAGTGACTACCGTGGAACCAGATTGGAACCAGGCGATGTCGGGTGCAAACAGGCGTTGTCGGGTAGCTTCTTTCTGCAGCCACGTGGATACCCGGGGTCGAGGACGTCCAGGAGTCGGTCACGAGCTGTCCCACGTAGGCTTCTCGCTGTTGGCGGTGTCGGCGACCTGATCGGAGCAAACAGGCCTTGGCAAATGCAAGCCACGCAGGAGTTGAAAGATGCTGTTCACTCGGACCAGCAAGGTCAGAGCGGGTGCTCCTTTTCACAGGAGCTTGGGTAGGTCTGGAGCAACCAGACCTGCTGTTTAAATCTTCGGGTTCGTCGCCAAGATGGCCGCTGACCACGTGGCTAGTGGCCGGGATGGCGCGTCGAGTGGCACAATGCAAAAGGGCCCCACGCAGATCGTGGAGATGCTGGAGGGCTGATCTTCGGTGCAAGGGCTGCTCGGTGGTGGGGGTTCTCAATCCCCAAAGCACAACGTCGAGGATGCCTCAGAAGCTGCGCAGTCAGCTTTTCGAGTGTCTTTCAAGAGGTCCGGTCCCACGTCACTCAGTGCCTCCACGGGTCCCTTCTTCGCAGGGACTGTGGATCGGGCTCTGAGAGGTCTGGGAGTCTGGTTCTTGTCGGGCTCTGGGCTCAGTCTCCGGCGGGAGGCGGTGGCAAAGCAGACGTCGAGTTGCTGGTTGGTACCTGTGTTCACAGGGTGGCCACTCCTAGGCCACAAGGGAGATTCTCTTCAGTCTTCTGTGCAGCAGAATGTCGAAGTCCAGTCTTCTTGTTTAAAGTTGATTTCGGGATGATCTGCCGTGCAATGGCACTGCTCCCCCTCTTATTCCCAATCTAGGGGGTGGATCACCTACTAGGTCCCTCCTCTGGGAGGAACCAGGAAGGGGGGCGGTTACACCCCCTTTCCTTTGTCCAGCTCCGCGCCAGGACTGGGGCTGGAAGGCCCCAGAACCGGTTTGGACTGGCCTATGCACGGGGACACCTTGTGTGCCCCGGGCATGTCTGATTCCATTCAGCCCTGTCCTACCCAATACACAAAATCCTGTCTGGGGTGGTGCTCGCACCTCCCAAGGCAGGAAACCCTTTGTCCAGGCCACCATCTGCCGAGTTTCGGTCAGCAGCAGGAGGCCAGACTTGTGTCTGTGGTGGCAGCGTCCATTTTGTGAAGCTGAGGCTCTGTTTAACTTTAACCGGGGTTAAGGCTACACACATGTCGTGTCCCTCTAGAAGGGTGGAATGCTATCCCCGTCGCCAGAATTGGTGAGGGGATAGTATTCCAATTCGTATGACACCTTACTCGACATGTTTTGATAAAGCCAAACCAAAGATAGCATTTAACCGCGAGGATTATAATGCACTTAAGAGTATATGGTATGGCAATATCCCGGAACAGCTTAGGGAGTTGTTCCCGACAGCTGCAGACAGGCTCAGCTCATGCCAGAGCACCATCTCACATATTTCCAAGTACTCTGCCTCCAGGATTGATGAGGCCTTCCATAGGAGTGGCTGATAGGAACATATGTGTCCAGTTTAGGGTTAGGCACAGACATACTGCGCCTAAGTAAGAGGTGGTTACACCGACTTACCCCAGCTGAGTGATCAGCCAGTTGTGTCAAATATGGAGGCCAGGCCAGGGGTGGCACAATACGTGCTGCAGCCCCTGGTAGGCCTTGGATACACCTATGCCCTGGGCACCTAGGGTGCACTATTACAGGGGCTCATAAGGTGAACCAGTTCCAATTCGTAATGCACCTAGAGTGCATTGGCAGTAATTTAGAGAGAGAACAGCAGGCTGTGGGTCTGATTAGCAGGCCCACAGCCACATTAAGTCAGAAACCAGTGAAGCAAAAAGCAAAAATTTGGGGTGACCATAGGATAGCAGACCCTACTCTCCTACAATCAGTTTTGTTACTTAACACATAAATAAACGGCACTGCCAATTGCTCAAACTCTTGTAAATGCAAGACCTATTTCACTGTAAAGAAGCGTCCGCCATTGTCCAGATGCCTGGAAAGTGAAAGCGCGCATGGCACGCTGAATGTTGCTGGAAAGCAGGTCGAGCCTGCAGTATGGAGAAAGCCATTAAAGTGAATAGAGCTTACAGGCTAAATCTGAAATACCGTGTAACAACAGAAGTAAGAGGGCCGTACTAAGGATGGACTAACAAGCCTATTAACAAATCAGAAGCAAGCATTTACAAAGGACAATGACACAAGCCAATGACAAATATGTGCTGAGAGTGGGCGGGGCTTCAACTCTATACTCAAATACAGCATCCCTCGCAGAGCAGCGCTTGCGCTGCCTAGGCTCGACCTAAAAAAGCAGTTCTTGTCACCCAGTCCTCCATTACTAACAATCACCAACAGGAGGCGCTCTGCAGCTTGCTCTGACTGATGTCAGCTGAGGTGTGGAGAGGCGTAGAGCCTTGCTAAGGTTAATCAGGGCAGCTGAGGTTTGGAGACACATGGAGACGTGCTTTGCTTGGTGACGTCAGCGAATGTTTTTAGACCCATAGAGCCTCTCTTTGCTTGGTGACATCAGCAAATGTTTTGAGACCCATAGAGCCTCTCTTTGCTTGGTGACGTCAGCGAATGTTTTGAGACCCATAGAGCCTCTCTTTGCTTGGTGACGTCAGCGAATGTTTTGAGACCCATAGAGCCTCTCTTTGCTTGGTGACGTCAGCGAATGTTTTTAGACCCATAGAGCCTTTCTTTGCTTGGTCACATCAGCAAATGTTTTGAGGAGCGTAGAGCCTCACTTTATTGATGACGTCAGCTGAGGCTTGAAGACCCATACATCCTTGCTTTGCTTGATGTTTTCAGGTGAGGTTTTGAGACGCATAGAGCTCTGCTTTGCTTGATGATGTCAGCTGAGGCTTGGAAACGCATGGAGCCTTGCTTTGATTGTTGAGGTGAGCTGAGGTTTTGAGACGCATAGATCCTTGCTTTGTTTGATGATGTCAGCTGAGGCTTTGACATGCATAGGGCCTTGCTTTGTTGGAATATGACAACGGAGGTTTAGAGATGCATAGAGCCTTGCTTTGTTTGATGATGTCAGCTTAGGTTTTGAGACGCATAGATCCTTGCTTTGCTTGATGATGTCAGCTGAGGCTTTGACATGCATAGGGCCTTGCTTTGTTGGAATATGACAACGGAGGTTTAGAGATACATAGAGCCTTGCTTTGTTTGATGATGTCAGCTGAGGTTTTGACACGCATAGAGCCTTGCTTTGTTTGATGATGTCAGCTTAGGTTTTGAGACGCATAGAGCCTTGCTTTGTTGGAATATGACAACAGAGGTTTAGAGATGCATAGAGCCTTGCTTTGTTTGATGATGTCAGCTGAGGTTTTCACACACATAGAGCCTTGCTTCGTTTGATGATGTATTTTTGTATATGTATTTGTGTTTATAAAGCGCATAAATCACCTGTAGGTCTCAGAGCACTTAGCAGGTGCTCAGAAAAGGAAACATGTAGCCAGACAGCTAGAAAGGCCAGGTTTTTAGGTTTCTTCGAAATCTCTGGTGGTTGGGTTCATTCCTGATGTGTAGAGGCAGGGCGTTCCAGGCTTTTGGGGCTATTATGGAAAAAGACCTATCGCCGTTTCTAACTGTGCGATATTTAGGGACAGTTAGGAGAGACTTGTTAGTAGACTGGAGGGTTCTGACCGGACAATAGTTTGTGATAGGTTTTTTTAAAGTATTTTGGTCCTTGTCCATTGATGGTTTTGTGGACTAGGCAGCATACTTTGAAATTAATGCGCTTCTTTATAGGGAGCCAGTGGAGTGTCCTAAGACGGGGAACAGAGAGGATGCAGGGGGGAGATCAAGTACCATTCTGGCCGTGGTATTTTGCAGAACCTGGAGTTTTGCCAGGAGACTATCGTTGATGGAAGCAAGTAATGCATTGCCATAATCCAAACGGCTTATAATTAGGCCTTGGACTAAGGGCATGCGGGATGGAAGGGGGATCCATTTGAAACATTTCTTAAGATTGTGCATCAGTCCAAAGCTAGTGTGCACTATCTTGTTGACATGGTTGGTCATGGACAACTTATCATCAATTGTCACCCCCAGGTTCCGGACTGAGGTCTTGGGAGATGGACATGGTTCCAACATTGGTGGCCTCCATTCGTCAGTCCAGTGTTTGTGGGCGTTTCCAAAAAGCACGATCTCGGTTTTGCCGGCATTGAGCATCAAAAAGTTGTCGGTCATCCAGTCCTTAATTGAGATCACGCATTTTTTAAATCTCAGTTTGGTGTCACTGGGGTCTGAGCCTAGGGTGATCAGGATCTGTGTATCGTCAGCATAGAACATGGTATCAAAACCGAGTGCCCTAATTACCCGTGCTAGAGGGGGATACATATAAATTAAAAAGTGTGGGGCTCATTATTGATCCCTGGGGCACACCCTTATCGTTTTCCTGTTTTTTTGAGGTGAAAGATCCGATTTAGACCTTTTGATCCAGAGTAGGGCTGGAGCTTCGACACCCATCTCTAACATGCGTTCTAGGAGAATGCAATGTGAGATGATGTCGAAGGCCGCCGACAAGTCAAGCAATATCAATATGGCGGATTGTCTTGCATCAAGGGTCGAACTAATGTTGTCCACATTCTCTAGTAGTACCGTTTTAGTACTGTGATTCGCTCTGAATCCTGATTGGGATGGATCAAGCAGCTGGTTTGCCTCTAGATGTTTGCATAGTTGATTATTTATTAAGGATTCCATAATCTTTCCGAACATTGGTAGAAGGGAAATTAGGAAGTAATTGGAAGGTTGTTTGGGGTCGGCAGAGGTTTTTTTAAAGATTGGTCTTATAATGGCCTCCTTCAAGTGGGAGGGAACAGAGGAATGGGACAAGGCGAGATTAAGAGTTTTTGCAAGATCGGGGATCAGAGCAGGTGCAATTTTGGCTAGGATTTGAGAAGAGTTGACCCATTCCTGGGACTCGGTGAGTGGGGGCTGGCAGGCAGGGGGGTTCGTAAAATCTTTGACTATTTTGTATAACTCTCTGTGTGAGTTGGCTGCCAGATTTATCCTGTTCCCTAGATAGTTGTTTTTGCTACAGCAATTTCATTCATATAGTGCCTGTGAGCTGCTTTGTATTGTTGCCTGTCTGTTAGGTTCTTTGTTTGCGTTCGGCTGCCCTAGCCGAGAGTTGTGTTTTTCCCAAGTTGGGGGGGAACCATGGGGAGAGTTTGTTAGGACATCTGGATACCTTTTTGGGGGCGATTATATCTAAAGTGGAGGTAATGGCGCATTCTAGGTCGATTGCTGCCTTGTTAGGGTTGGTGATCTCGGTGATAGGGGGGGAGAGAAGTGAGTAGAGAAGGAGTCAAGGTTGATTTTGTTCCATGGCCTACTTCATTACACATGTTTTTTGACCTGAAGTTGTGTTGAGTTTAGAAAGATGTTGAATCTGATAACGTAATTTTCTGACCATAGGACGAGGAGTATTTGATCGATCTCGACTTTTGGTGAATTTGTGAACAGGAGATCTAGTGCATGGCTGGCCTTGTGTGTGGGGCCAGTGGTTAACATATTTAGTCCTAACGAGTTAATATGGGTGATAAGATTGCTGGTGTGAGGATCTTGAGTTAGTTCTGCGTGATAATTAAAATCCCCTAATAAAAGAAAATTACCGGACACCAGGACATGTCAGCTGAGGTTTTGACACGCATAGAGCATTGCTTTGTTTGATGACGTCAGCTGAGGTTTTAAGATGCATAGAGATGTGCTTTATTTGTTGACATCAGCTGAGACTTGGAGACGCCTAGAGCCGTGATTTCCTTGGTGACGTCAGTGGAGGTTTGGAGACACATAGATCCTTGCTTTGATTGTTGACATCAGCAGAAGTTTTGAGACGCATAGAGCCTTCATTCAATGGACACTTACTTTAACTAGAGGCATTCCACTGGTTTCGTGCCTGAACATAGGCACTTCTCACTGGATTGTCTTGTTGGTGTTTTGTCCTAAAAGCAGTGGCGTAACAATAGCCCCCGCGGTGCGAGGGGAGGCCCGAGCTCCAAGTGGCCCCCTCCGGCCCTTTGCATGGGCGGGCCTAAGAGCTCCTGACTGGGTCTGGAGTGTGGAGGGCCCCCTCCATGCACTTAACTGGGGCCCCCTCAAGTTATGTTAAGCCGCTGCCTAAAAGCCAAAGTCAGTTCGGGGTGCTCAGAAGTCTTGGCACGCCGGGCCCCTGGGGTCTAGTAGGTCATTAAACCTTATAGGTGACTAGGGCCCTTTTGGTTTTCATATAGGGAGACAAGTAAGGGCCAATGTAATGTTTGGCAGACAAGGTACTATCCATCACCCTGGTGGAGGAGTTAAGTCCCACCATGCTGAGATTTCGGCGGACGAGTTACTCTCGCACATCTGGGACGGATATTCTGCCATCAAAAAATAAATCCTTTTCTATCGTATGCGATTTATATTCCAATGGATGGGATATCCGTCACCTTTGTGATGGAGCAACCCGTCTGCCGAGATCTAAACAGGCCCTTCGAAATGATTGCCAAGCCGGGGTCATTTCTAAAGCATCGTCAGGAACTGCTGTCACAGCGGTTCTTGTCAATGCTTTTTAAAGTTCGGCGCACGCGTCCATCAATGTGACAGAGCTGCGGCCAAACGTATTATTAATTTTATTATTTTTGAAAAATCCTGCAGTGGGATTTTGTTTTTCTAAAAGAAAACTAAAATGCCCCACCTCGCAATGGGATTTATCGTTCATGAAGAGGGGGGTAATAGATAATTTCACTGACACCGTGAAATCGGATCTGTGTCACTGCCCATCTAAATGAGGTGTACGGACTTGAGGTCAGCCTCTGACGGTCCTTACTCCGTAGGACCATTGAACGAATGTAACCGCGTTGGAGACAGAGTAGTCTCAGGCTCCACCTATGGGCCGCCGCCTTATAAATACTTACAACAAGGGGTGGTGAGGGACAGAGTCTCTGAATTAAACAGAATACTCTCACCCAGTCAAGAGATCAGGGCTAGATCCAACACCGTTTTTTAACTCACTGCACCATCCCAGTTTCAGAACCTGGCTGTATGCAAATTAGTCTGTTCCTGTCCCAGTGCATGATGGGAACAGGGCAAACCAAACTACAAAAGCCAATTCTTACACTGGGAAGGAAACAAGCTACCGGGGACCGGTTTCTGGCATTTCAGCCTCTTCGGCCCGGCTTGCTTGAATCCTGATGGTGCAATGAGCAAGGGACTCACATCTGAGTATACCCTTCCACGCTTAGGGTGGACAAAAATATTTACAACAAGGGGTGGTGAGGGACAGAGTCTCTGAATTAAACAGAATACTCTCACCCAGTCAAGAGATCAGGGCTAGATCCAACACCGTTTTTTAGCTCACTGCACCATCCCAGTTTCAGAACCTGGCTGTATGCAAATTAGTCTGTTCCTGTCCCAGTGCATGATGGGAACAGGGCAAACCAAACTACAAAAGCCAATTCTTACACTGGGAAGGAAACAAGCTACCGGGGACCGGTTTCTGGCATTTCAGCCTCTTCGGCCCGGCTTGCTTGAATCCTGATGGTGCAATGAGCAAGGGACTCACATCTGAGTATACCCTTCCACGCTTAGGGTGGACAAAAATATTTACAACAAGGGGTGGTGAGGGACAGAGTCTCTGAATTAAACAGAATACTCTCACCCAGTCAAGAGATCAGGGCTAGATCCAACACCGTTTTTTGGCTCACTGCACCATCCCAGTTTCAGAACCTGGCTGTATGCAAATTAGTCTGTTCCTGTCCCAGTGCATGATGGGAACAGGGCAAACCAAACTACAAAAGTTCATCACCACCCCCTTTTGTAAATCGATTTTGGCCACTATAGGTGTGGCAGGGTATACTCAGACATGAGTCCCTTTCTCACTGCTCCATCAGGATTCAAGCAAGCCGGGCCGAAGAGGCTGAAATGCCAGAAACCGGTCCCCGGTAGCTTGTCTCCTTTCTGGTAAAGAATTGGCTTGGTAGTTTAGTCTGCCCTGTTCCCATGATGCACTGGGCCAGGGACAGACTGATTTGCATATAGCCAGGTTCTGAGCTGGGATGGGGCAGTGAGATAAATAACGGTGATGGATCAAGCCCTGATCTTTGGACTGGGTAAGAGTGGTCTGCTCAATTCAGACACTCTGTTCATCACCACCCCCTTTTGTAAATCGATTTTGGCCACTATAGGTGTGGCAGGGTATACTCAGACATGAGTCCCTTTCTCACTGCTCCATCAGGATTCAAGCAAGCCGGGCCGAAGAGGCTGAAATGCCAGAAACCGGTCCCCGGTAGCTTGTCTCCTTTCTGGTAAAGAATTGGCTTGGTAGTTTAGTCTGCCCTGTTCCCATGATGCACTGGGCCAGGGACAGACTGATTTGCATATAGCCAGGTTCTGAGCTGGGATGGGGCAGTGAGATAAATAACGGTGATGGATCAAGCCCTGATCTTTGGACTGGGTAAGAGTGGTCTGCTCAATTCAGACACTCTGTTCATCACCACCCCCTTTTGTAAATCGATTTTGGCCACTATAGGTGTGGCAGGGTATACTCAGACATGAGTCCCTTTCTCACTGCTCCATCAGGATTCAAGCAAGCCGGGCCGAAGAGGCTGAAATGCCAGAAACCGGTCCCCGGTAGCTTGTCTCCTTTCTGGTAAAGAATTGGCTTGGTAGTTTAGTCTGCCCTGTTCCCATGATGCACTGGGCCAGGGACAGACTGATTTGCATATAGCCAGGTTCTGAGCTGGGATGGGGCAGTGAGATAAATAACGGTGATGGATCAAGCCCTGATCTTTGGACTGGGTAAGAGTGGTCTGCTCAATTCAGACACTCTGTTCATCACCACCCCCTTTTGTAAATCGATTTTGGCCACTATAGGTGTGGCAGGGTATACTCAGACATGAGTCCCTTTCTCACTGCTCCATCAGGATTCAAGCAAGCCGGGCCGAAGAGGCTGAAATGCCAGAAACCGGTCCCCGGTAGCTTGTCTCCTTTCTGGTAAAGAATTGGCTTGGTAGTTTAGTCTGCCCTGTTCCCATGATGCACTGGGCCAGGGACAGACTGATTTGCATATAGCCAGGTTCTGAGCTGGGATGGGGCAGTGAGATAAATAACGGTGATGGATCAAGCCCTGATCTTTGGACTGGGTAAGAGTGGTCTGCTCAATTCAGACACTCTGTTCATCACCACCCCCTTTTGTAAATCGATTTTGGCCACTATAGGTGTGGCAGGGTATACTCAGACATGAGTCCCTTTCTCACTGCTCCATCAGGATTCAAGCAAGCCGGGCCGAAGAGGCTGAAATGCCAGAAACCGGTCCCCGGTAGCTTGTCTCCTTTCTGGTAAAGAATTGGCTTGGTAGTTTAGTCTGCCCTGTTCCCATGATGCACTGGGCCAGGGACAGACTGATTTGCATATAGCCAGGTTCTGAGCTGGGATGGGGCAGTGAGATAAATAACGGTGATGGATCAAGCCCTGATCTTTGGACTGGGTAAGAGTGGTCTGCTCAATTCAGACACTCTGTTCATCGCCACCCCCTTTTGTAAATCGATTTTGGCCACTATAGGTGTGGCAGGGTATACTCAGACATGAGTCCCTTTCTCACTGCTCCATCAGGATTCAAGCAAGCCGGGCCGAAGAGGCTGAAATGCCAGAAACCGGTCCCCGGTAGCTTGTCTCCTTTCTGGTAAAGAATTGGCTTGGTAGTTTAGTCTGCCCTGTTCCCATGATGCACTGGGCCAGGGACAGACTGATTTGCATATAGCCAGGTTCTGAGCTGGGATGGGGCAGTGAGATAAATAACGGTGATGGATCAAGCCCTGATCTTTGGACTGGGTAAGAGTGGTCTGCTCAATTCAGACACTCTGTTCATCACCACCCCCTTTTGTAAATCGATTTTGGCCACTATAGGTGTGGCAGGGTATACTCAGACATGAGTCCCTTTCTCACTGCTCCATCAGGATTCAAGCAAGCCGGGCCGAAGAGGCTGAAATGCCAGAAACCGGTCCCCGGTAGCTTGTCTCCTTTCTGGTAAAGAATTGGCTTGGTAGTTTAGTCTGCCCTGTTCCCATGATGCACTGGGCCAGGGACAGACTGATTTGCATATAGCCAGGTTCTGAGCTGGGATGGGGCAGTGAGATAAATAACGGTGATGGATCAAGCCCTGATCTTTGGACTGGGTAAGAGTGGTCTGCTCAATTCAGACACTCTGTTCATCACCACCCCCTTTTGTAAATCGATTTTGGCCACTATAGGTGTGGCAGGGTATACTCAGACATGAGTCCCTTTCTCACTGCTCCATCAGGATTCAAGCAAGCCGGGCCGAAGAGGCTGAAATGCCAGAAACCGGTCCCCGGTAGCTTGTCTCCTTTCTGGTAAAGAATTGGCTTGGTAGTTTAGTCTGCCCTGTTCCCATGATGCACTGGGCCAGGGACAGACTGATTTGCATATAGCCAGGTTCTGAGCTGGGATGGGGCAGTGAGATAAATAACGGTGATGGATCAAGCCCTGATCTTTGGACTGGGTAAGAGTGGTCTGCTCAATTCAGACACTCTGTTCATCACCACCCCCTTTTGTAAATCGATTTTGGCCACTATAGGTGTGGCAGGGTATACTCAGACATGAGTCCCTTTCTCACTGCTCCATCAGGATTCAAGCAAGCCGGGCCGAAGAGGCTGAAATGCCAGAAACCGGTCCCCGGTAGCTTGTCTCCTTTCTGGTAAAGAATTGGCTTGGTAGTTTAGTCTGCCCTGTTCCCATGATGCACTGGGCCAGGGACAGACTGATTTGCATATAGCCAGGTTCTGAGCTGGGATGGGGCAGTGAGATAAATAACGGTGATGGATCAAGCCCTGATCTTTGGACTGGGTAAGAGTGGTCTGCTCAATTCAGACACTCTGTTCATCACCACCCCCTTTTGTAAATCGATTTTGGCCACTATAGGTGTGGCAGGGTATACTCAGACATGAGTCCCTTTCTCACTGCTCCATCAGGATTCAAGCAAGCCGGGCCGAAGAGGCTGAAATGCCAGAAACCGGTCCCCGGTAGCTTGTCTCCTTTCTGGTAAAGAATTGGCTTGGTAGTTTAGTCTGCCCTGTTCCCATGATGCACTGGGCCAGGGACAGACTGATTTGCATATAGCCAGGTTCTGAGCTGGGATGGGGCAGTGAGATAAATAACGGTGATGGATCAAGCCCTGATCTTTGGACTGGGTAAGAGTGGTCTGCTCAATTCAGACACTCTGTTCATCACCACCCCCTTTTGTAAATCGATTTTGGCCACTATAGGTGTGGCAGGGTATACTCAGACATGAGTCCCTTTCTCACTGCTCCATCAGGATTCAAGCAAGCCGGGCCGAAGAGGCTGAAATGCCAGAAACCGGTCCCCGGTAGCTTGTCTCCTTTCTGGTAAAGAATTGGCTTGGTAGTTTAGTCTGCCCTGTTCCCATGATGCACTGGGCCAGGGACAGACTGATTTGCATATAGCCAGGTTCTGAGCTGGGATGGGGCAGTGAGATAAATAACGGTGATGGATCAAGCCCTGATCTTTGGACTGGGTAAGAGTGGTCTGCTCAATTCAGACACTCTGTTCATCACCACCCCCTTTTGTAAATCGCCTTATAAATACGGCACATGGACCTTGATCTTGGCGTTAAAGATACCCCATCACCGTTGTGACAGAGTATTCTTACAGCCAAGCTTTAAGTCAGCCCTAAGGCATTAAAGCCTGTTAGTGGCCTGGTCTCATATACTTCATATATGGAGATTGTTGGGGCAGCAAAGTTTGTAGGTGGCCGAGGCCCAGTGTGGCTTGTGTAGGGGGGCGATTAGGGAGGTGAAGTGTATAGGTGACCACATGGGTTTTGTACAGAAATATCAAGACGGCAGTACAGTCTATAGGTGACTGGGGCAAATATGAGTTTCACATAGACAGACGGTTAGAGAAGTAACGTTTGTAGGTGACCAGAGCCCATGTGGGTTTTGTGTAGCGATAAGAACCGCTCTTTGATTGACAGCTCACTGAGGTGTCAAGAGTGTGGTTCACAGAGAGGACTTATCCACTGGCAGCTGATTATCTTGAAACATGTCTTTCCTTTCATCACAGGTGATCTCAAGAGGTATTTTTCGACAGAGTTCAGTGTAAGTCATGACTGATTTGAATAAAAATAATCAATATGGGCAGCTTGGTATTCCTGGGAACCTGGCTAAGAAATATGAGCCAAAATACAATGGCTCCCTAGGAGTGAGTGACAGGGGTGGGTGTAGGGTGACCGGGCGTCCCGGATTTACCCGGACGGTCCCCGTTTTTCACCTGCTGTCCGGGCAGATTTCGAGAAATTTAGCTCATTTCCTGGTTTTTAAAGAGGGTCGAATAAAAATGGGGGATGTGTTTTTTTATGTTTTACAAAGCGGGGATAGTTAGCAGTTGTTTCAAGAAAGCAATTTAATTCACAGGCAAGCTACTGGCTTTAAAAATTGCATCTTATTTATGTTCTTACTGCCTGTTTTGTAATTCTCTGCTGAGGGGCGCTGTCATTCTGTGCGCTCGCTTGACGTAAAATGATAGTCCTTCTTCTATTTTAGTGAAATATCTCGATTTATTTGCTGAAAAATTCTGGTCACCCTAGGTGGGTGAAGCTCACACTATCTCGTTTAGCGTGATATCATGAAAGTACCACAAAAGAATGTGAAATTGTGAATGATTAGCCAATATGCATCTTGAACTGAAAAAGTACCTGAATGGTCCTTTAGGGTAAAAATTCAACTAAAAAAATCATTTTGAGTTGATTTCCAATTGTGCATGTTCAAAACACTGTTGCTCCTATTCGGATTTGTTGTTTTACTCTCAAAAATTACCCGTACGAGGTGCTAAGGTAAAAAATCTACCTGAAATGTTATTGACTGACCACATTAACCCGTTCGATGCTGATGACGGAACCGCTCCGTCATCAGCTGCGGTTGGGCTGTGCTGATGACAGAGCGGTTTCGTCATGGCCCTGCCGCCGCGCCTGCGCAGCACTGATTTCGCGCCTGCGCGGCGCGTTCTATTGAGCGGACGGGGCCATGACGGAACCGCTCCGTCACAAGCACAGCCCAACCGCGGCTGGTGACGGAGCGGTTCTGTCACCAGCATGCGGCCGCCCCGCCCACTTAGCGCTGTGGCGGAATAGCCGCCGCAGCGATGTGGTTAATGGAACTGCTTCTCACATTCAAAACACTGCTGTTTACTTTCGAATTTCTTGTTTAAAAATCTACCTAAATTAATGCTTTCGTTTAAAAATTAACCAAAGGTACACCTTGTGTTACAATTTTTTACCCAACAAATGTGCTGAGTGGAATAATGGCGAAATCTTGGTAACTGTGCATACATTTTTGTTACACAAAATTATGCCAATTACCCCCGCGTAATAAAAATGTTCCCCAGGCCTAGTATGTACATACTTCCACATGAGTGAAGCAGAAACATATGTACTGGGTAGACAATATTTTAATCACTGTTTTGACAATATTATACAGATCTATGCATAAGACAGTAGGTGCTCCGTAGAATGGTGTAGGATGGTGGTTAAGGGCAACAGTGAGAAGATTATAAAAGAGACAATGTTGACTCTAAGGGAGTGGCAATTCACAATACGTTGACTGATTTGAGTTTGGATTGAAACTGGATATGTAGAAATGGTGGGAAGCAACAGGGCAATGGCGCTCTCAGGTCTATCACAGATAAAATTCAGTTGTTGCAAGACATTTGGCACAGTGCATAAGTGGGGAAAAACCACCAGATCCCCAAACGTGCGGTCAAAGGCCACTTTACTGTATATCCAAGATCCTCTGCACACACATTAGTATTTTTAAACACATAAATTATATCATAAATCGCAAGGATACTTGTCTTGTGTTTTTCGCAGTCTTTAATTTAAATACTTTTGCCTTCTTAGCCAACACGTGTTTCGTCACTGTTGAGGATATTACCCCGCGACTTCTTCAGGGCTTTGGTCAATTTATAGCAGTTTCTTAAATCTGGTGATAATTTCAACCCGGAGTAGGGTTCTATCTGATTTGATGTCTTGTCCCATTGGAAGCGTCTATTTATAATATGGAAGGTTGAAAGGTTTCCACGTCCGATTGAAGTAGTCCAAAAAGTTTATTTTAGGATCACTGCCCCACCCGGCAGTTGTGTAAAATTCGAGTATAATCTCCCAAAGCAGCGTGTTTGCCCGGTGAGTCTGCAGATGACAAAGCACGTGTTGGCTAAGAAGGCTTAAGAATTGAAATTTAAGACTGGGAAAAATACAAGACAAGCATCATTCTGGTTTATGATATAATTTATTTGTTTAGAAATACTAAATTGTGTGCAGAGAATCTTGTATATATGGATTGAAAACGGGGCACTGTGATAATACAGTCAACAGATTTGTATGTTGATGTTTCAACCTCCATAATATTATTCTTGAGTGGGGTCTTCATCAGGACAAAACGAAGTAGCAATCCCTCTCAAAATAATTTTGATCAAATCCATCTGAGTTGGACTTACATTTGTGATTTAATAATGCCAGTGCCGGTGCTCAGTCCCAGACGCCGCTAGATCAACAATTAGGAGGCTTCGTCCACGTATATCACTTATTCCAGATCAGTTTTTGGGCAGAATTTGAAGTTCCGGTGAGGTCGCAGTTTCTTCAGCAGTTGTTGACCACTCTATTAGTTATAACTCCAACTAGGTTGAGGAGCATGGGGCATCAAAATGTCCCAGTCCTTTTCATCATAGGGTCTTGCACCTCCCCCACCCACTTATTGTTGGCTGGAGACAGGGTGCTTGCTTCATGGCTGTGGCTTGTTTCTAGTATCTGGACACTGAGGGGCATTTACTCTAGGAAGGTTGGTTCAAGAATCCACTTGGGGAACGGAGGCTCCACCTTTGCTGGCTAGGAGGCGAATCGCCAGTCATGTCCCTCATTGGTTTGACTGGGCATATTTGCTGAACCTTTGCCTCCGACAAAATGGGAGCACTTAAAATGCAAGATATGGAGGGCACAATGTCAGGATGACCCAGTGGGCATGTTTTTTGTAGTGTAGAAATAAAGTGTCGCGGTTTCTCATCAGCCAGGCTACAGCGAATCTCTCAGTTCATCCTCGGCGGAAGCCTCAATAACCCTCTAAGTGTTTCGCTTTTACTTCAGGTTCTAAGGGGGGGTATCTTTCGTCATCACATTTATTGCTTCTCGATTGTTTGCTTCTTTCCTTCAATTCTCATTTATTACTCTCTTGTAACCTTGCTTTTTGCCCTTTAGGCCATCACCCCTCTGTTCTGTTTCTTTTATTCTGCTTTTTTATCACTGTGTTGTGTTATTCTGCTCTAGGTCTCAATAAAAGCGCCGGGACACTCTTTTTGAGTAGCCGTGCGCTATATAAAACCAAACATAACACAACATAACATTGTGTCTTCAGTTTTGTGTCACTCAGTGTTTTTCCTTTGTACTCCTTTCTTTCATTTTTTTCAATTCCAATTTTTCCTAAGGTGGTTATCTTTCTGCAACAAATGTAAATGTAAATGTGCTTCGATTTATATAGCGCGCTTTAACCCAGGGGCCTCAAGGCGCTTGCTTAGGGAACCCGTCCTGGTATTCCCCTGTGAGATATCACGGCCGGGTATCCACAAGGTGAAAGCCAGGCATCCTGCCGCGAGGGGCCGTAGTGGAGATTAAGCAAGCTATTGCCCAGAGTCGCAGAGTGTGACCCCGTGAGTCGAGTAGGCACCAGAGCGAGAATTGTCAACTCCGTGGAATTTTTGAGCCCGAGACCCGCCAAGGCGGGGAATCGAACCCTGGTCCACGGCCGATCTCAGCTTCTGGGTCTGCCGCCTCTAACCACTGAGCCACACTTCTCCACAAATGTCCTTTTCTCTTGTCGTTCTTTGTTTTCCCCTTTTCACCCTGTCCTTTGGCTTATTTTTTTAAATTATTTTTTGCTGTTTATCCTGCTTATTATTATTGAGGGAGTCTGCGGTGCACCTCAGGGGTCCTCATTCATATTTATGGCTTCTGATCTACGGTTTGCTGAAGCGTTCGATTGGTCGCATCTAAGACATGTCCATCTCACCAGAAAGCACTGGGGCAGTGGTACTCAGCCAATCTCATCCCTTCACCCTCTCCTTTCTCCTCTTCTCTCTTTACATATGTCCCACTTCCCTATACCCCCTTACACATCTCCTACACACATCTGGGACAACAGCTTCCGGTACTTGTTAGGGCTTGGCTTCGAGCAGAGTCAACGGACTGGGCTTGGAAATGTTGAGAAATACTGGAATATTCTGAGGTCTCATTCCCTGAGAGTTTCTTATCCAACAAAGTCAAACGTGTTCAATTGAAGCAAATGAAGACAACAAATCCAAAAATTCGCTAAAAGAAAAATTGAAAGCCAGGACTCGGAAAATGATTTGCAGTAGTAGTTCATAGTAGTTCGATACTTTATTCGATATTGTCATATCATAAAAGTACATACATTCAAAAATAAACATTGGAGCTAAAAATTTACATTTCATATTAAAAATTGCTAAAATGCTATGTACATTTAAAACATAATTACATGAGGGAGGAGCCAAGATGGCGACCGGGACGGACGTGTAAGCTCCAGGCTCCGCGAGCCGTCCGATCCCGCACCGAAATCCTGTCACTAATCCTGACCGTACTTTGTCTAAATGGAGACACGCGAGCGCTGAGGTCACCGGTGTTCTTTTTTGGACCTCTGCCGATTGTGTATACGGTGAACTCGCACCGTTTGCCGACCCCTGATGCCGACCCGGGACCTGGAGCCGATCGCCGCCATTGGACGCGGCTGGGCGCCGTCAGCCGGACACGCTGGCGCGACACTGGCGGGGACATGAGAGCTGCTGATCGCGGGGACGGATTGCATCGCCCCTTCTGAAGCGGTAAGGCTCCTTGCTGGGTTGCCCTGCCTGCGAGAGAAACGGGAACCCGACCTACAGCGATTTTCCCCCGATGAGCTGCCTGAGGACTGAACGGAGTCCATCTTGGGGTGCCTGCTCTGCCGCTGCTCGTCCGCACCGCTGGTTGGGGAGAAAGCTCTCGTTCTGCCCCGCTCTGGACCAGTTTGTTGGTGGCTCCCACTCAATTTGCTCTTGCATGTGTAGTCGCCCCCCTCTCTTCACTGCTAGCTTGCTGCTGGGGTAGCCATGACGCCCCCTCCCATGTAGAAGGAAGATGGCGGTCTCTTTGTCCTCAACGAGCGGGATCCTGCCTACATGTGAACTGGTGATTAACTTGGGGGAGCGCCCGTGCAGTATGAGTCGGCCGGCAATACAGAGAGAGCCGACCTGCGGCGACATCCAGGCTGCCCTGTCCGATTTGCGGGCGACATGGCGGCGACAAGCCTTTATACTGGAACAAAAGATAGTGGGAGCTGCCTTGTGTCTGACACAAATGCGTTCGACTGGCCCCCTGCTGCCGCTGACTACCCCTGTCCAGGAGGCAGTGTTACACCGCGAGAATGTGGAGATACGGACAGACCTTGGATGTAAAGCTGACTGTTTCACTTTTGATGAGGATACTGTTGCGAAGTCACTCTCCGTTCTGCTGCCTGATACTGTTGCAACTGACTTGACACTATGGCATTCCCCAGAGACTTTCCGGGCGCTGGTCCCCCTCCCTGCCTTTGCCACCGTGACTCTTTCTCTGTGTTCGCGGAGTGTGTGTCATCTTGCGAAGGGAAGGGCGCCCCGCCACCTGGGCACTGATAGTGTTGTCGACTGGGGGCGCTCATTCCCTCCTCCTCTTCGCCTTCTTTGTTGGAGGAGGCCATTTTGCTTCTTTGTCCGGCCGGAGGGGAGTGTACAGCGGTGGACATGTCTTGAGGTATTTCGGCGCTCTGGCCAGGGCTGAGGATGTTCCACACGCTGACTTGCCGGATTGATTGGTGATGACCTGGCCTGGAACGTTTTTTGCTATGTTTAGTGCGCTGGGGGGGATGCTCTTCTTATTTCAAGGTCGCAATTATAAAATCCTATTGTCTGTCACCGTAGCCAAGATGTCGGTTCTGGGCGGAATGGGGGGTCCGGGGGTAGACCACTTTGTTCTTATTTGATGCGATGTCTCCCAATTTCGGTGCTATGTCTGGCGTAGAAACTATTGAAGTGCTTGTGAGTCCGGGAAGCTTGATAATTCTGGGCTCCTCCCCACCTTCTTCATTTTTTGGGAGTTATAGATTAGTCTGCATACTCTTCTTACTCCCTATATGTCAAGGGTGACACTTTTTCTTTTCTTCTGCTTCTCTTCTAAATTTCGGGTTTATTGGGCGACAGACACACTGCTGGGGGGGGGTAGGCCGTAGCCTCTGCATGCGTGTAGGGTGGGGGGATGGGGGATTTTTATTTTCTGTTTTGGTTTCTATGGTGCCTTATTTATTCGGTGTTCGTCCTCTTTCTCTATGTTTCTTGGGTACATGTCAGGTTAGGATGGGGGGGTGGCGGTGAATTCTGTGTACTTTCCTGGTTCTGCTACCTCTTCGGGGTGACTACGCCGCCATCCCGCCTGGGGGTCCTAGCTTCTTGGGTACTTGGATCTTTAGACACACTGTCGAGGAGGTTAGACCTCACCTGCATGGGCCTTTTTCTTTCATTATTGTTTCTGTGAATTTATATTGTCGGACTTTAATAGTTGCATATGAAAAAACCTTTAAAATTAACCTTCATAACTCCTTAGACACGATACCACGTTGCTTTACAGTGTAACTTTAATGTTTGATGTGGTCCGTATGTGATATTGTGTCATCGTAATGTATGCTACGACGCATCAACAGTTTTCGTGGCCGGCCGTATGGTTGTAGGCCCGTATTTGTACTTCTGATATTGCGTAATAAAGGTTTTCAAAAATTTAAAAAAAAAAAAAAACATAATTACATGACAATACTAAAGTATGGCGGTATTTAAAAACGTTATGTTATGTTATGTTATGTTATATGATTGTTAAAGCGCAAACAGCTGCCCCAGCAACGGAGCGTCCCGGCGCTGACCTAACCAGTACCTGAGGGGAGATGGGGATGGCCACAGAGAACTAGATGAGGGAAAAGAGATGAGTTTTTAGTGATTTCCGAAAGGCAGTCAAGTTGGTTAAAGTGCGGATATGTAGGGGTAATGAGTTCCAGAGTCTATCCCCCAGGACTTTGAAGGAACGTCCACCCATTCTACAGAGCCTGAATCGTGGGATCGACACAAGGTGTTGTCCCAGTCAGCGTAAGTTACGCTGAGGGGTGTAGGGTACAAGGAGCGGGCGTAGGAGTTCAGGGCAGTCAGAATTCAGAATTTTGAATGCGGTGGTAAGAGTTTTGAAGTGAATTCGAGATTCAATTGGCAGCCAATGCAGGTTACGGATGGTAGCTCTGGCAGAGCACCTGCGTGGGAGGCCAACCACCGCTCTGGCGGCTGAGTTCTGAATGCGTTGCAGCCGCGCTAATTCTGCTTTATTTGCCCCCAGGAATAGCACATTGGCATAGTCCAGCCGGGCAAGTATCATGGCTTGGATAATGAGTTGGCGGGTACTGGGGTCGAAGAACCCGAGTATCGGGTTAAGACTCCTCATTAGACCCACACACGTTGCTGCCAATTTCTTTGTGTGGGACTGATAGTTGAGAGAAGAGTCAAGCCAGACACCTAGGTTCTTCACGACCTCTTTTGGCACAGGGGTAGGGCCAAGCGGGGAGGGCCACCAGTGATCGCTCCAGTAGCTGGGATTCTTGCCAAGGAAAAGCACCTCCGTTTTCCCGGCGTTCAGCTGCAGGCAGTTGCATGTCATCCACTGTGCAACTGCCGCTAGCCCATTCCTGAATTTGGTGGCCGAGGTAGAAGGGCCTTCAGAGAGTGAGATGACCAGCTGTGTGTCGTCGGCGTACGACACAAGCGTAAGGTCCCACTCTCTTGCCACTGCAGCAAGAGGCTGGACGTACAGATTAAAAGGAGATGGGCTAAGCGCCGATCCCTGAGGAACTCCTTGGTCGATGGGATGGGGTTGGGAGATATAGGGAGGGGCTGAAACTTGAAAGGATCTGTCCTTAAGAAAGGACCGGAACCAGTCAAGGGCAAGTTCGTTAATCCCTATGGCCTCAAGTCGATTCAGCAAGATGTTGTGTGAGACCGTGTCAAAGGCCGCGCTGAGATCCAGCAGGATCAGCGCGGCACTTTGACCAGCGTCCAGGATGCCTCGAAGGTGTTCCGTGGTGGTCAGCAGGGCTGACTCAGTGCTGTGTCCTGGCCTGAAGCCATTTTGAGAGGGGTCCAGGACGTGATTTAGCAGCATGTGGTGGGATAGCACTTTGTTAACGTGGGCTTCAGCCAATTTGGACGTCCAGGGGAGCAGCGAGATGGGTCTGTAATTTTCTGGTTTAGTGGGATCTAGTGTGGGTTTTTTAATAATGGGGGAAACCCAAGCTGATTTCCAGCAGGTGGGGACCACAGCTGTGGAAAAAGAGAGATTGAGTAGGTTAGAAAGCGAGGGAAGGAAAAAGTCCAGTGCATCCAAGAATTTAGCTGGTCTCATTGGGTCAATGGGGGAACCAGACTTAACCTGCCTGCAAAGTTTAGCAAGGTCGTCGAGGGGTATGTCAGGTATTTTTGACAGTTTCGACGTGTACGTCACAGAGTTGGAAGTGTTGATGGGCACAGGCTCATCTTGGGGGAAGGACGTATAAATTTTCCTCACTTTCTCAGTGAAGAAGGTGGCAAGGTCTTCACACTGTTTCGAGGAGGTAATACAGGAGACCGGGTTGGAGGCCTTTTGGAGGTTTTGAACTAATTTAAAGATCGTTTTGGTGGGGTTGGTGCTTAGTTTAATTTCCTTTGCGTAAAAGGAGGCACGGGTGGTACGTATTGCCCTGTGATACGTGCGAAGTTTAGACAAGTAAAGGGCTTTGTCACTGTCTAGGTAGTTTTTTCTCCATTCGCGCTCAGCTTTCTTGCAGTCCTTCCGTAAGGTTTTGAGCGTTTCATTGTACCACGGATTGGTGGGGGAGCTGCGAGTTTTAGTCCACTTGGCCGGGATTAAGGCATCAAGCCCTGTAACAATCCAGTCATGAAAAGCAGCGTAAGCTGTATTAATGTCTCTGTTGTCGTCGGGGGGATGGAAATCTCCTAGCTTTTTAATGAGTCAAGTCAAGTCAAGTCATAGAATTTATATAGCGCACTACATACCCAGAGGGTTTCAAGGCGCTTAGGAAGGGGAGGAGGATTACTTGTCAAATATCCACGTTTTAAGTTGCTTTCTGAATGCTAGGTGGTTCTGGGTAAGGCGAAGGTAAGCGGGGAGTGAGTTCCATGTTTTAGCAGCCAGGTATGAAAAGGATCTGCCTCCCATGGTGGTCTTGTTGATGCGAGGTACAGTGGCGAGGGCTTGGCTGGAAGAACGTAGTTGGCGGGAGGGGGTGTAGAAGGACAGTCGTGAGTTGAGGCATTCTGGTCCGATGTCGTAGAGTGATTTGTGTGCGTGGGTAAGCAGTCGGAAAGTGATCCTCTTATTGACGGGTAGCCAGTGGAGGTCTTTAAGGTGACCAGAGATGTGTTTGTTGCGTGGGATGTCTAATATGAGCCTGGCTGAGGCGTTTTGGATTCGTTGGAGTTTCTTCTGGAGTTTTGCGGTAGTACCTGCGTAGAGGGTGTTTCCGTAGTCCAGTCGGCTCGTGACCAGAGCGTGGGTGACTGTTTTCCTTGTTTCGGAGGGTATCCAGCGAAATGTTTTTCTGAGCATGCGAAGAATGTTGAAGCAGGAAGAGGATACGGCGCTGACTTGTCTGTACATTGAGAGTGAAGAATCCAGGATGACGCCTAGGTTCCGTGCGTGGTCTGTCGGGATGGGTGCTTTTCCGAGGGCTTCCGGCCACCAGGAGTCGTCCCATGCAGAGGGGGATGTACCTAGGATGAGGACTTCTGTTTTGTCTGAGTTCAGTTTCAGACGGCTTTGTTTCATCCATTCGGCAACTTCTTTCATTCCTTCGTGTAGGTTAGTTTTGGCGGTGCTGGGGTCATTGGTGAGGGAAAGGATCAGTTGAGTGTCATCCGCGTAAGAGATGATGTTGAGGTTGTGTTGGCGTGCGATGGCCGCGAGGGGGCTCATGTATACGTTGAAGAGGGTGGGACTGAGTGAGGATCCTTGTGGTACGCCGCAGATGACTTCAGAGGCCTCGGACTTGAATGGTGGAAGGCGGACTCTCTGGGTTCTTCCGGTGAGGAACGAGGTGATCCATTCAAGTGCTTTTCCTTGGATTCCGATGTTATTGAGGCGTTGTAAAAGGGTGCTGTGGCAGACTGTGTCGAATGCTGCAGAGAGGTCAAGGAGGATGAGGGCGACTGTGTCTCCATTGTCCAGTAGAGTTCGAATGTCGTCTGTTGCTGCGATGAGGGCGGTCTCAGTGCTGTGTTTTGCTCGGAAGCCGGACTGTGAGGAGTCGAGGGATTTGTTGGCTTCGAGGAAGGCGGCGAGCTGGTTGTTGACAGCTTTCTCGATGACTTTGGCTGGGAATGGAAGAAGCGAGATGGGGCGGTAATTTTTGAGTTCGGTGGGGTCCGCTGTGGGTTTTTTCAGAAGGGCGGTGAGTTCAGCGTGTTTCCAGTCTTCCGGGAAGGTGGCGGAGTTGAAGGAGCAGTTGATGACGTCTCGGAGGTGCGGTGCTATGACGGAGTCTGCTTTGTTGAATATGTGGTGAGGACATGGGTCTGTGGGGGATCCTGAGTGGATGGAATTCATCAGGCGGATGGTGTCTTCAGTGGAGATTGGGTTCCAGTCGTTAAGGGTGTTCACGGGGGGAAGATGATCAGCAAATGGTAGGGTGGGTTGGTTTCCGGGTTGGTTGTCAAAGCTGTTGTGGATGTCTGCAATCTTGTTGTGGAAAAATGAGGCTAGGGAGTCGCAGAGGGTTTGAGAGGGGGTGATGTCGTTGGAGTTGGCCGAGGGATTGGAAAATTCCTTGACGATGTTGAAAAGTTCCTTGCTGTTGTGGGCGTTGTTGTCAAGTCGATCCTTGAATGCTGTTTTCTTGGCTTTTCGGATTAGTTGGTGGTGAGTGCGGGTGGCATTTTTGAAGGCGTCCTTGGTGCTAGTGGTTGGGTCTTTTTTCCAGGCCTTTTCAAGGGAGCGGCAGAGTTTCTTGGACTTCTTGAGATCATCGTTGAACCATGAGGCCTTCTTGCTGCCAGGTTTATTTTGACGTTTTTTCAGTGGTGCTAAGGTGTCAGCGGTGTTGGATAACCATAGGGTGAGGTTGGCGGCGGCTTCGTTAGCGTTAGAAGAGAGGGCTGGGGTGTTTCGAAGGAGCGATGCGGAGATTTGGTCCGTGGTGATTTTGTTCCAGTTTCTTTGCAGGGTAGGTTGGAGGTGGATGCTGGGTTTTGGTTTGTTGTAGGTGAAGTGAACGCAGCTGTGGTCAGTCCAGAGGAGGTCCGTGGTGTGGCTGAAGGAGACATGGTTGCTGGATGTGAAGATGGGGTCGAGTGTGTGACCTGCGATGTGGGTGGGGGAAGTGACTAGTTGTTTAAGTCCGAGGTTGGCGAGGTTGTCCACGAGGGTGGCGGTGTTGCGGTCGTTGATCTTTTCAAGGTGAAAGTTGAGGTCTCCCAGAAGGATGTAGTCTTTGGAGGGGAGCGCGTGTGGGGTGATGAAGTCCGTGATGTCTTCACTGAATTTGGCGCGGGGTCCTGGTGGTCTGTAGAGGAGGGTGCCTCTGAGTGTGGTTTTGGGGTCGATGTGGATCTGGAAGTGAAGGTGTTCGGAGTTAGCGAGGTTGGCGTCAGAGCTGGTTGAGATGCGGATTGATTTCTTATGGACGATAGCGATTCCTCCTCCTGTGTGGCTGGTACGGTCTTTGCGAGTGATCCTATAGTCTTCAGGGATGGCAATGGTGATGTCTGGTGCGGAGGAAGCATTCATCCATGTTTCCGTAAGGAAGGCGATGTCCGGAGAAATGGTGTCTAGTAGATTCCATAGGTCAATGGCGTGCCTGTGGACTGATCGGGTGTTGAGAAGGATGCATTGTAGGTGGTTGGGGTCGGGAGTCTGTGGTGTGGTCGTAGCGGAGATGTTGTCGGTGCCGCTGAATTTGCAGGAGAAGCAGGAGAAGGGTCCATGGGTTTGTCCAGGGGCGGCTTGGACGCAGTTGGGGGAGCGGCCGGGGTTAAGGGCTAGGAGGGTGGCGGCATCGTAGGTAATGCGGGGGGGCTGGGAGGGACGGGGCCAGGGGGTCTGACACTGGGCGCGGTCCAGGCGCGGACGGGCGTAGACGGGCTTACCTTTGGCGCACCTTCGGCGCGGGTTGGGCGCGGTCGCTGCGCGTGGACGCTGCGCGCGGGAACTACTGTCATATATGGATAGTGGAGGGGGAGGGGCGAGGGCGGCTCAGCTGGGAGGCGGGTCGGGCAACGTAGGAGGTCAATAACAACAAAATGGAGGCGGAGGGGTCAGCACGGCGAGAGCGCCTGGGGGAGAACGCGACTACAGCAAGGGTTAGGCGCTAGCTATTGTGATATGCTAATAAGCAAAGCGGCAGTCAGAGGCAAATAGCAGATAAAAGATTAAAAGCAGTTTCCGTGAGAATGCGCTGCACAATGATAACACAAACGGCAATAAGGTAGCGCTGGCGGTTTAACAGTGCAAATACAAATAAGCAAAGCGGCAATCAAAGGTAATAGCTTGCAATCAGTTTCAAAAGCGCTGCACAACGATACCACAGCGATGCCACAGGGGAGCGACCACTCGGCACCGAAGCGAAGAGTGAGGTCTACAGAAGAAAGTTCGTGCCATGGTCGTTTGTGGCAGGGATTAGCTGCAAGTTTGGTGGGCGTTTTTTTTGCCATAATGATAAGTTTGACGAGAAAGTGGTCGGTCCAACCCATGGGTTCAGGGGACTCAGCACTAGCTTCCAAAATGTTGGAAAAAATGGGATCTAGTATGTGCCCAGCAGTGTGAGTGGGGGAGTGGACCAGGGAGTTTAGTTGCAGGGCCGTGAGGTCGGCCAACAGACTTTTAATGGTCGTTTCAGTCACGGAATCAAAGTGGAGATTGAGATCGCCCAATATGGTGAAATTGGGGGAGGAGACTGCCAACGTGTGGGATGTTTCAAGAAGTTCGTCAATGAATCTGGCAGATGGGCCAGGTGGTCGGTAGATGTACAGACCAGAGAGGGAGAATTGGGGGCAAATGGAGATCTTAAATCGAGCACATTCACAGCCCCATATGTCTTCCTTCGTGAAGGAGCAATTATATATAGTTCGATATATAACGGCTATACCCCCGCCCCTAGAGTCTCTGTTAACCAGTTTTATGGAGAACCCGTTGGGCAACGTGAGGTTTAAAGTGCTAGTCTGGTCGTCATGAAGCCAGGTTTCGCATATAAACAGGATGTCAGGGTTTTCGTCCAGTATAAGGGTGTGGACCTCCGCATGGTGCTTCGCGAGAGACCTGACATTTAATTGAAGAACCCGAAGGGGAGAGAGTTGAGATGTCGTCACTAGGTCGTTAGCTAGGCTAGGTTTAGGTGTAGTAAATTTACAGGACTCACAGTGAAGTGCTGTTTGTCCGAGACAACCTCCAAGCCTGTCGCATCTGGTGCTGGTATTTAGTGCGAAAAGATGGTCTCTGTCATAGCAGACTCTAGGCTGGGGATTTTGTGCAGGGGGTCTGGCGAGAGGCGATGTCTTGGCGATGACGGGCGCAGACGGGCTTGCCTTAGGCGCGCCTTCGGCGCGCAAACGGCGCTCCCGCTGCGCTCGTCCGCTGCGCTCGTCCGCTGCGCTTCCTCCAGATGCACATTTATGGTAGAGTAAGGGGGTGTGGCCTGAACGGGGGCGTGGTCAGCGCGCACGCCTGCTCTGATGGCGGCCGCTTTAGGGGAGTGAAGAAAGCGCGACAGCTTGTCAATCTGCTGTGCACTACAGGTGAGAGTTTCCGAGGAAATGCCAGCCGTGTTATGAGTTAATGACCATGTCCAAAGGGTCTAAGCTTTAGTAGCATTAAACATCCTTGTGCGAATGAGCCAAGCACTTGATAAATATTTTGCCACACCACAAACAATACAGAGGGGAGACGAGTTAGTTGTAATGATGCGGAGGGCAACCCGGAAGTCTCTAACCCCCAGCTCCCTGCAAACCGGTCTCAGCCATCTATGTCTTGCCCTATTGTAAGCTTTACAGCCAAACAGAAAGTGTGGAAGGGATTCTATTTTGCAAGGACAACAAGGGCATGCACCGCTTGGGGCCCTTGAGCCTTTCCAACCTTTGGTGAAATTGTTGAGTGGTAATGTCCCGTACCTCATCTTTAAAAAGATCACTCTGTCTCTAGGTATTCTGATGAGGTCTAGAAACGGTTCCAACTTCCTAATTGGACATGTGTTCTAAAAACTGCGAGGTTAAAGGGCCCCAGCTCGGATTCCTCTGTTCTTCTCCCTCCACCCACTTTCAATAAATTTTCTTTATTACTTGCTTTGGGGGTGGGGACTGGGTGGTCCAGGATTCAGCCGGACCCAACTTCAAAACCATTTGTTTAAGTTTGTTTACCCAATGTATTTTACTCCCGGTGTTCAAAGCAATCAGTTCGTCCATCACCAGGGCATAGTTTGCTAGCTCTGGGGTCCTCCTTAGGGGCACCCAGAACAGCAACGGGCGCATATGGACTACATCTGAGATAGAGCGTTTGCCCATATCTAAATGCAGTGGTTTCAGCGGGGTTGAGGTCGGTAAGGCAACTAACTCCCTTATAAATTTATTCTCAGCTCTGACCAAGTCTTGGACATTTTCACCACCCCATAGTTCTGCCCCATATGTCGCAGAAGGCAGTGCCCTTCCTTCATACACAGCAAGAGCCGGGGCAATGGGTCTACTAACTGACAATCACTGGCTCCTTAAGATGGCACCCGAAACTCTCCAAAAATTTGATAAAAGAAAAAAATGAAAGCCAGGACTCTGAAAATGATTTGCTTAAATTTTTTTGGTGTAAAGTTAATAAACAACATTCCACAAATGAACCATAAATACAATATGTAAAATAACCATACTAATCACTACCCTTTTCTTGTTAAAGTAACATCTATAAAAAAACTGTAAGTACCAAAAAATAATATTAATAATTAAACATAACCAATTACAAACAAGCTTACAATCCATTCGTGTTTACCTAATCGTCTTTGGCCTCTACCTTCCCTATAATCCTTCTTGCTGATAGCTGCGACGTTATAACACTAAAAAACATGAACATATTTGACTAGAAACATGATTTCCTTTAGATATGAATCGACTGGAAACTCATCAAACAAAATAAGAACAAACGATTGACAGCATCAAATGCAGGCATCCTTCCACAAACCGATCAGGAGTAGCACCGGCTGTTGTAGTGCAAGCTTCTTTTACACACAGATTAACAACATACTTAACAGCAGTGAAGCTTTACATCAACACAAAGCGAACACCATTTGAAGCAACACGCCAACCAACTGGTTCTGAAAAGACACTGAACCAAAACAGAAGTGAAAGCTGACTTCACAGGCAAAATACCCTGGGCCTCATTTACGAAAAGTGACGCATCGCTGCATGAAAGCAGCGATGCGTAACTTTTCGGTGTGCCCTCCTTGCAACACCAATGATGCGTCATATTTACAGTATGACGCATCATGTCGCAAGGAGTTACAGATACGTCAGTATTTCTTACGTATCTGTAGGCGCAAAAGTGACGCATTGCTGGAGTGTGTCACAAAAGTGACGCAACTCCAGCAATGTGTGCTTTCACATGGGACAAGCCACATGTGAAAGGGCCTGCGTCAGTTCTACGCCTGCTGTGAGGCAGGTGAAAGAAATTGAGGCATTTTCATCCTGGAAGTGGCGCAGTGAAATCCTATAGATTTCATTGCATCACTTCTATGACCCTTTCTTGCATCAGAACACCCCCCTGCATACTTTATACCTGGCGCAGGTATAATGTGGAGCAGGGGTTTACAAAGTGACGCATCTACCTAGATGCGTCACTTTGTAAATATGGTGCAACAAGGCACATTTTTTAAGCTGCTGGTGCGTCACAAAAAGGGACGCACCAGCTGAGTAAAAGTGACGCACGGCCTCATAAATGAGGCCCCTAGAACGTAGGTAGCAGCAGGGTGCCAGCTTCTCTCATCCATAGAACAAACACAGGACAAGGAGCCGCAGTGCAAGCCTCTCTCATAGACAGAACAAACACAGGACAGGGAACAGCAGTGCAAGACTCTCTCATAGACAGAACAAAAACAGGACAGAGAAAAGCAGTGCAAGCTTCTCTCATGCACAGAACAAAAACAGGGCAGGGAGCTGCAGGGCAAGGTTTTCTCATACAATGAACAAAAACAGGAGGGGAGCAGCAGTGCACGCCTCTGTCATGCACAGACCAAAAACAGGAGGGGAGCCACAGTGAAAGGTTCTCTCACACAAAGAACAAAAACAGGAGCGGAGCCGCAGCGCAAGGTTCTCTCATACAAAGAACAAAAACAGGAGAGGAGCCGCAGCGCAAGGTTCTCTCATACAAAGAACAAAAACAGGAGGGGGGCCGCAGCGCAAGGTTCTCTCATACAAAGAACAAAAACAGGTGGGGAGCCGCAGCGCAAGGTTCTCTCATGCAAAGAACAAAAACAGGAGGGGAGCCGCAGCGCAAGGTTCTCTCACACAAAGAACAAAAACAGGAGGGGAGCCGCAGCGCAAGGTTCTCTCATACAAAGAACAAAAACAGGAGGGGAGCCGCAGCGCAAGGTTCTCTCATACAAAGAACAAAAACAGGAGGGGAGCCGCAGCGCAAGGTTCTCTCATGCAAAGAACAAAAACAGGAGGGGAGCCGCAGCGCAAGGTTCTCTCATGCAAAGAACAAAAACAGGAGGGGAGCCGCAGCGCAAGGTTCTCTCATACAAAGAACAAAAACAGGAGGGGAGCCGCAGCGCAAGGTTCTCTCATACAAAGAACAAAAACAGGAGGGGAGCCGCAGTGCTAGCTTCTCTTATACAAAGAACAAAACAAGCATTTGCAATGCAACAGGTCTCGCATTTACATGAGTTTGAGCTAATGGCATTGTAAATGACAATGCCTTTTATTTATGTTTTGTTTTTTGAAACGTAAATAAAACTCTTTGTCATTTACAATGCCAATAGCTTAAACTCAAGTAAATGCGAAACCTATTGCATTGCAAATGCTTGTTCTGTATTTGGAGCATGCTGCCCTGCAGACCAATTTTGTTGTCCAGCAGGTGCATTCACCCGCTGAGCACTTGCACTGTTTTGCCACCTGCGCCCGTGGGTTATTCACCTGCATGTGAAGTGGGAATGTTAACCATACGAGTGTTGGACCCGTCACAGTCTCCACATAGTAAGTTCAACAGTTACACAATCAGTGACATTTAAGCAGGCGATCACTCTTCCCTGCAGCAGGTGAGATAACCCGCAGTGCTGCAGGCTTCATGTTATTTGCAGACTGCACGAGTCCCTGGAGTACGCTCGCTAACCTGTGAGATTTTAACCGGGTTGACAGACATCTGCAGCATGTCCTTTACCAACTGAATTGTCACTGGCATGGGAATGTCTTTCCTCTGGTACAGAAATCCACAACCTGTGGTATTGCAGCATGTGACATGTATGTTGTGCAGAGAGGTGCATGCTCGTTCACTTGCAGGTTTTTTTTCAGCTGGAAGAATTATCTGGAAGTTACTCACTATATAGAAGCATGTGCTATCTTGCTATCACCGAAGTAACTACTGTCTCACTGGGATTGGGGCCTTTTGTGACCTGGGGGTTGCAGGGGGTGGAGGGAGTTCACACGATCCTTCTTGAAACAGCAGTTACACACTTGGCTTAACATGCTCCAAATGCTGCACCATCACTGGTGCACAGAACCAGTAGAGATGCTCCATGTACCAGCTTTGCACCAGTGGTGAACCCTCGTGTGCCAGCAATGCGTTAGCAAAGCTCTGTCTTGTGCCAGCACAGTTTTAGTGAACAGTGCATACGTGCCAGCAGGTAACCAGTGTACAGCTCCGAGCTGCTCGTGATTCACCAGTGAACACAGTTATTTTTCCATAACTGCAAGAGTGGACAGTCCCCTTGTGACCACCGGTACTGCAGTGGACTTGGCGCTTTTCGTTACACTACGCAGATAGACGTCTGACACTGCTCTCTTCTGCCTGTGCTTGATGAGGGAGCATATATGTGATTGGAACTACACTTCTGGACAGCTCCCGTGTGCCAACACAGCACAAGAGGACGAATCTCTTCTGCCAACTGTCCAGCGGTGGACAGCTCCCTTGTGTCAGCACCTCACTTACTTTGCTGCTGCTGCTGCACCTCCACCAAGTAGGAGCTCTTAGCATAGTGCCTTATCTCACTTCAAGCTCCTTATGAGTTGCCACCATGCCTGCCGAAGTGAACAGTTTCTTTGGAGCTCCCTTGTACCTGGATTATAGTTTGTGTGTTCCTCCCAGGCCCGGTTCTAGAGGGTGGGCTGGGTGGCCAGGCCCACCCAAACATGAGCCTGGCCCGCCCAAACATGAGCCTGGCCCGCCCAAACATGAGCCTGGCCCGCCCAAACATGAGCCTGGCCCGCCCAAACATGAGCCTTGGCCCGAGGCCTGATGTGAGCCGTTCCCCCTCCCACCGATCGGTGTTCGGGCTGGCTCTCATGATCAGAAGTCAAGAGGCCGCTGCAGCTTCTGCGCAGCCCAGCACAGATTATCGCGGCCCATTGTCACATATAGAATGACAAGGGACCAAAGCCAGCAGGCACAGCACGTGGTGGGAGCTCCGGCCCAGGCCTTAGGGCACAGGTCTTCAAACTGTGGTGCGTCTGCAAGGAAGGAATTGTAAATGAAGATAGCCTGGAAGGGTTGCCGTTTATCTGGTGAGTTCACAGGCTGTCTTCATTTATATGCAGAAGTTAAACCTGCCTGGGAACGCCGCAGTACAGAGGTAAGTGGCTTTAAATTTACTTTTAATTAATGTTGACCTACTTCTTTTTTTTATTGTGATGTTAGCTTACGTGTGGGTTGTATAATTCAACTCTTGCTGATTTTATTCATGCACCAAAGTGGTTTTGGTGTATAGTATTTGTTGCAGTCTTAGAAAATAACCAGCTGGCACTAGAAAAGTGTGCATAAACCTGCAGTTTTCTGCAAGAATGAATTTTTTTTAAATGAAAATAAAAAACCTCAGTTAAGAGACTTTAATTGTTTTCATCCAAGAAGAAATATTTCAATGTAACTGTTTAATGTCTAAATTTTCAAAATCTGAGAGGCAAACATTTTGGATAAAATTGTTTTCTTATACACCTTTTTTTAATGTGAGATTTTGAGGGATACATTTATACTTATTCAAAGTTTCCTATGATGTCACCACTGCTGCCCGTCCCCTGAGGATGTGCCTTAGCACGTTTGCTCTCTGATAGTGTAAGCTCTTGGAAACTGAGCGTTCGTTTTAGGGGTGAGTTTGATTTAGTCTGCAGGATTTGACCAGCTCAGCTGTCAATGACCTAAGCTGGGGAGATGTATTCAACTTTAGATTTTTGTCAGTCTGTGACTTCCTAGTAGATTCTCAGTCAAACTGTATGACTGAGAATCGTCTTGGAATGAACAAGACAGACATAGGATGAAAAGTAAGATATTGCATATATTTTGAAAAACAAGCATTGTCAAGGACTGCAGGTCCTTTCCATGACGCTAGCACGCAGGAGAATTGGCTTTGCCAATGCATCTTTTTTCCAGATGGCCATTGTGCAGGTGGAAGCAAAAGTAGCCATATTGAAATAGTTTTTGTTAAAGCTTAATTAAAATAACATTGCCAAAATGACGACTGTGTACCCACCACGTGTATGGGTACACGTGGTGGCCTTCTTGGTATGTTTGTTATGTTACTTTACTAACAAAAGCGAGGAGTGAAGGGTCTAAGGGAGTTTTAAGACCAGCCCAGGCTATCATCCCCTAATGGTCATACTGTAAAATACAAAGAAACCTGGGGGTCTGAGATAAGAAAAAGAAAGAGTCAACTATGTACTCAGAACTCGTAAGACTAGATGCCACAAATGTACAAGATAAGTAACCAATAGGTCTTAACCAGAGTTAGTAACCCAACGCATCCAACCACTAGCAAAAGTAGGTGAGACCCAAAATCCAGAGATGGATTCCCATCAAAATCTTGTTAGTGATCTAATGTTCCTCCATGTCAAATGGTGTATCGTTCACCCACAATGACAGGGGGTATTACCTCACCTCGCCTGGACCAAGCTCAGGATAAAGGAGGCCACGCTCTCTCCGTCGTTACCTCAGATGGTTCCTGAGAACGATACACCATTTGACATGGAGGAATAGGACCACATATCCTTTATGGTTTTACTTTATTCACAGTTGATATGGTTTATATTTACAGTTTGCTCTTGCAGTTGCAAAAAAAACTTTATTAGAACAGAGGCCCTGAAGAAAGCCTTGGGAGGTAGCCCCCCCCTTCTATGGCAGAAACATGTCGGTCCATAAGCAGTTATTTGTTTACACTGCTTTTTTGCGCTGTTCTGGTTTTTAATCAGAAAGAGGCTTACAGTTATTAAAGTTTCCTTACTGTTTGTTCTTTATTCTATTTTTAATCTCTATCTAACACACACTCACGTTTTGCTTTGAACTTGGTCCTATTTAGTGATCACACGCATGGTCTACAAGTAATCGTGGGCTTGTTCCCAGTCCTATATGGTGGGCTTGTAAGCAGTCTCAATGATCTAGAGACACACTAGCCCAACCTTTGGATGACCAGATGATAACATTAGATCACTAATAAGATTTTGATGGGAATCCATCTCTGGATTTTGGGTCTCACCTACTTTTGCTAGTGGTTGGATGCGTTGGGTTACTAACTCTGTTATTTTGCTTTAAAAAGGACCATTCCAAGATGGCTGCTTTACATGCAGAGCCGTTGTGGCTATCTTGGAATGCTATATGTGTGCTTGCATTCCTAAACACATATGGCCACCATTCCAAGACTCTTTTTCTTTTGTCTTAAAAAATAATGTTCCATGATGGCTGCCTTGTGCATTTTGGCTAATGATGACATTTCATAATCAATGTTTTCTAATGCATGTTACTATTTAACTGTTTTTTGGAGACTGGCATTAAAAATCCACATTAGACACGTCTTTTAGGTCTCGCCTAGGCAGTGCTTGTATTGTCTCTTTGAGACATGCCACATTCAGGATATGGGCATAAAGCTCTGCCCACCTCCCACCCTCTTTTTAATTGGCTCCTGTCACTGTCCTTTGTAAACGGTGGCTTTTCATTGGTCAATAGGCGTAGTAGTTCCTCCTTATTACCACCTTTTCTGTTCTTATAACTTCCCAGAGGACACCCCCTGTCACATGTGTTGTTATGCTGTGCATTTTAATTACAGCCTGCATCTGAGCACTATTTTCTTAAATGGCTTTTTCCTGCGGCGCAGGCAGGACTCGCTCTCCCGCAATGCTTCTTAAAAGATGTAACCAGTGCGGCACGCCTCAGCTGGTTGGTGTTGCATTATTATTAGCAACGACAATAGCTCACTCTTCAGTAATGCAAGACCTATTGCATTGCAAATGCTTGTTATTAAAAGTTCATTGGAGAGTGTGAGTCCTAACACCCCCGAGAAGGGTAAAACAGAATGAAAAGATTGGGATATTTCATTAGCTCCCTTTAGTGACCTCTAGAGTTTTATCCAATTTATGTGAAAATTGTGCTGTGAAATGCACCATCTGGGCTTGTATTTTCGACAATTTCTCAGAGGTGCACTTAACCCCTTAAAGCAGGTCAACTCGGTCACGTGGGAGTCCGGATCCAGGTGGATATTTTAACCCCACCACAGCACCCACTTCGCAGTTCACCACCCGCCGCTGAGATGTCTTCTAGGCGCGGTAAGAAGACTAAACGCACTGAAGAGCTGTAATGAAAACATGTCCTCCCTCGTGCACTCAACCAGGCAGTTACTGACAGAAATAGCTCCTAAGAGCTGCGGTTCTGTTTTATGCTACACTAGAGAGAGCAGTTCTTTTTCTCTCATCTCGTCTGTCCTATAAACCACTTCTGAACTGTCACAGGTATACCAGTGGCGGCTCCTCCGCTATGGCGTAGGTGTGTCGCCTCACCTGACAGCACTTTCAAAAATGTGAACCACAAAATAATAAAACAGGTTTAAAACTCATTTTATTATTGTTTGCTTTTTGTTGTGCCTAGTCTTGGGGGCAGGGCCAGGTGGTGACAGCCTGGAGGAGGTGTGGGGGGCCCTGCCTTCAATGCGCATGTTATGTTTGTCCGGCCGTCTCAGGCCGACCAAACCCACACGTGCAGTGAAGCTCTCTCCAGCGCAGCTCCTGTGCTGGGGTTGGAAAGAGCAGGCATAGGCCCCAGTCTGTCATGAAGAGCAAATCATCGGCACTCAGGCCAATCCTGAGGCTGCTCTCATTCATAAGAGCAGCTTCATGATTGGCCACAGGGCAGGCTGGGAGGCCGTGCCTGCAGCAGAGAGGATCTGAGGTGAAGACCGCGACAGGATGCTGGAGGGTGGCAGGCAAGTTCCCTTTTTATTTTTTTTCTATTTGTCTCTGTTGTCCCCCATGCCCCCACTTCTGCGACCCCCTCCCCCGCCCTCCTCTTTTCCCTGACACGAGCCGAGCCGCTCATGGGAATATCTGGAGGGGGGGTCACCAAGATTTCACAAGAAAACAAAAACTAAGCTTGACCTCTCCATTTCCAAAGTCACTGTGAGTGTTGGGACAAAGGGACAAAAGGGAGAGGGGGATGAGTCAATCACACAAACGCCCCACTTTGTTCATTCTTGCCCTTACTTGGGAGAAGGAGGGCAGGCAGCCCAGCACCCCTGCTTTGGGTGGGGGGGCTGTACCCCTCTTTGTTAATCCTTGCCCTTGCTTGTGAGTGGAGAGCAGGATGACCAGCTCCCATACTTTTGGGGTGGGGGTGTACCCCACTTTGTTCATTCTTGCCCTTGTTGTGAGAAGGAGTGAAGGCAGCCCAGCTCTCATACCTTTGTGTCAATGTTTCTAATTCTGCATCCACAAACGCCCTGTGCAGGTATCTATGGGGAGAATAATTGGAATATACAGCCAGGTATTTTCCTGAAAGTTTATTCTTGCTGAAAGAGTGAAAGGCCAACGCTGCTCTTTTCTTCTTGAGCCCTGATTGGCACAAACCCACGGTGCAATCCTTCCCTAGACATGCAGTGCGCTGCTGCACAATAAGGGGGCGCTCTTTGCAAGCAGACAGCGGATGTATAGATGGATGCCCTTCTCTACACTCTTGTAGGACTCATAGGCCTTGGAGGACTCATACGCCTTGGAGGACTCATAGGCCTTGGAGGACTCATAGGCCTTGGAGGTCTCATAGGCCTTGGAGGTCTCATACGCCTTGGAGGACTCATAGGCCTTGGAGGACTCATAGGCCTTGAAGGTCTCATAGGCCTTGGAGGACTCATAGGCCTTGGAGGACTCATAGGCCTTGGAGGTCTCATACGCCTTGGGGGACTCATAGGCCTTGGAGGACTCATAGGCCTTGGAGGACTCATAGGCCTTGAAGGTCTCATAGGCCTTGGAGGACTCATAGGCCTTGGAGGACTCATAGGCCTTGGAGGACTCATAGGCCTTGGAGGTCTCATACGCCTTGGAGGACTCATAGGCCTTGGAGGTCTCATACGCCTTGGGGGACTCATAGGCCTTGGAGGACTCATAGGCCTTGAAGGTCTCATAGGCCTTGGAGGACTCATAGGCCTTGGAGGACTCATAGGCCTTGGAGGACTCATAGGCCTTGGAGGTCTCATACGCCTTGGGGGACTCATAGGCCTTGGAGGTCTCATAGGCCTTGGGGGACTCATAGGCCTTGGAGGTCTCATAGGCCTTGGAGGACTCATAGGCCTTGGAGGACTCATACGCCTTGGAGGACTCATAGGCCTTGGAGGACTCATAGGCCTTGAAGGTCTCATAGGTCTTGGAGGACTCATAGGCCTTGGAGGACTCATAGGCCTTGGAGGTCTCATACGCCTTGGGGGACTCATAGGCCTTGGAGGACTCATAGGCCTTGGAGGACTCATAGGCCTTGAATGTCTCATAGGCCTTGGAGGACTCATAGGCCTTGGAGGACTCATAGGCCTTGGAGGTCTCATACGCCTTGGGGGACTCATAGGCCTTGGAGGTCTCATACGCCTTGGAGGTCTCATACGCCTTGGAGGTCTCATACGCCTTGGAGGTCTCATACGCCTTGGGGGACTCATAGGCCTTGGAGGACTCATAGGCCTTGGAGGACTCATAGGCCTTGAAGGTCTCATAGGCCTTGGAGGACTCATAGGCCTTGGAGGACTCATAGGCCTTGGAGGTCTCATACGCCTTGGAGGACTCATAGGCCTTGGAGGTCTCATACGCCTTGGGGGACTCATAGGCCTTGGAGGACTCATAGGCCTTGGAGGACTCATAGGCCTTGAAGGTCTCATAGGCCTTGGAGGACTCATAGGCCTTGGAGGACTCATAGGCCTTGGAGGTCTCATACGCCTTGGGGGACTCATAGGCCATGGAGGACTCATAGGCCTTGGAGGACTCATAGGCCTTGGAGGACTCATAGGCCTTGGAGGACTCATAGGCCTTGGAGGTCTCATACGCCTTGGAGGACTCATAGGCCTTGGAGGACTCATAGGCCTTGGAGGACTCATAGGCCTTGGAGGTCTCATACTCCTTGGAGGACTCATAGGCCTTTGAGTACTCATAGGCCTTGGAGGTCTCATAGGCCTTGGAGGACTCATAGGCCTTGGAGGACTCATAGGCCTTGGAGGACTCATAGGCCTTGGAGGTCTCATACGCCTTGGTGGACTCATAGGCCTTGGAGGACTCATAGGCCTTGGAGGTCTCATAGGCCTTGGAGGACTCATAGGCCTTGGAGGACTCATAGGCCTTGGAGGACTCATAGGCCTTGGAGGTCGCATACGCCTTGGAGGACTCATAGGCCTTGGAGGACTCCTAGGCCTTGGAGGACTCATAGGCCTTGGAGGTCTCATACGCCTTGGAGGACTCATAGGCCTTGGAGGACTCATAGGCCTTGGAGGACTCATAGGCCTTGGAGGTCTCATACGCCTTGGAGGACTCATAGGCCTTGGAGGACTCATAGGCCTTGGAGGTCTCATACGCCTTGGAGGACTCATAGGCCTTGGAGGACTCATAGGCCTTGGAGGACTCATAGGCCTTGAGGACTCATACGACTTGGAGGACTCATAGGCCTTGGAGGACTCTTACGCCTTGGAGGACCCTTACGCCTTGGAGGACTCATAGGCCTTGGAGGACTCATACGTCTTGGAGGACTCATACGCCTTGGAGGACTCATAGGCCTTGGAGGACTCTTACGCCTTGGAAGACTCATAGGCCTTGGAGGACTCATAGGCCTTGGAGGACTCATAGGCCTTGGAGGACTCTTACGCCTTGGAGGACTCATAGGCCTTGGAGGACTCGTACGTCTTGGAGGACTCATAGGCCTTGGAGGACTCATAGGCCTTGGAGGACTCATAGGCCTTGGAGGTCTCATACGCCTTGGGGGACTCATAGGCCTTGGAGGTCTCATAGGCCTTGGGGGACTCATAGGCCTTGGAGGTCTCATAGGCCTTGGAGGACTCATAGGCCTTGGAGGACTCATACGCCTTGGAGGACTCATAGGCCTTGGAGGACTCATAGGCCTTGAAGGTCTCATAGGTCTTGGAGGACTCATAGGCCTTGGAGGACTCATAGGCCTTGGAGGTCTCATACGCCTTGGGGGACTCATAGGCCTTGGAGGACTCATAGGCCTTGGAGGACTCATAGGCCTTGAATGTCTCATAGGCCTTGGAGGACTCATAGGCCTTGGAGGACTCATAGGCCTTGGAGGTCTCATACGCCTTGGGGGACTCATAGGCCTTGGAGGTCTCATACGCCTTGGAGGTCTCATACGCCTTGGAGGTCTCATACGCCTTGGAGGTCTCATACGCCTTGGGGGACTCATAGGCCTTGGAGGACTCATAGGCCTTGGAGGACTCATAGGCCTTGAAGGTCTCATAGGCCTTGGAGGACTCATAGGCCTTGGAGGACTCATAGGCCTTGGAGGTCTCATACGCCTTGGAGGACTCATAGGCCTTGGAGGTCTCATACGCCTTGGGGGACTCATAGGCCTTGGAGGACTCATAGGCCTTGGAGGACTCATAGGCCTTGAAGGTCTCATAGGCCTTGGAGGACTCATAGGCCTTGGAGGACTCATAGGCCTTGGAGGTCTCATACGCCTTGGGGGACTCATAGGCCATGGAGGACTCATAGGCCTTGGAGGACTCATAGGCCTTGGAGGACTCATAGGCCTTGGAGGACTCATAGGCCTTGGAGGTCTCATACGCCTTGGAGGACTCATAGGCCTTGGAGGACTCATAGGCCTTGGAGGACTCATAGGCCTTGGAGGTCTCATACTCCTTGGAGGACTCATAGGCCTTTGAGTACTCATAGGCCTTGGAGGTCTCATAGGCCTTGGAGGACTCATAGGCCTTGGAGGACTCATAGGCCTTGGAGGACTCATAGGCCTTGGAGGTCTCATACGCCTTGGTGGACTCATAGGCCTTGGAGGACTCATAGGCCTTGGAGGTCTCATAGGCCTTGGAGGACTCATAGGCCTTGGAGGACTCATAGGCCTTGGAGGACTCATAGGCCTTGGAGGTCGCATACGCCTTGGAGGACTCATAGGCCTTGGAGGACTCCTAGGCCTTGGAGGACTCATAGGCCTTGGAGGTCTCATACGCCTTGGAGGACTCATAGGCCTTGGAGGACTCATAGGCCTTGGAGGACTCATAGGCCTTGGAGGTCTCATACGCCTTGGAGGACTCATAGGCCTTGGAGGACTCATAGGCCTTGGAGGTCTCATACGCCTTGGAGGACTCATAGGCCTTGGAGGACTCATAGGCCTTGGAGGACTCATAGGCCTTGAGGACTCATACGACTTGGAGGACTCATAGGCCTTGGAGGACTCTTACGCCTTGGAGGACCCTTACGCCTTGGAGGACTCATAGGCCTTGGAGGACTCATACGTCTTGGAGGACTCATACGCCTTGGAGGACTCATAGGCCTTGGAGGACTCTTACGCCTTGGAAGACTCATAGGCCTTGGAGGACTCATAGGCCTTGGAGGACTCATAGGCCTTGGAGGACTCTTACGCCTTGGAGGACTCATAGGCCTTGGAGGACTCGTACGTCTTGGAGGACTCATACGCCTTGGAGGACTCATTGGCCTTGGAGGACTCATACGACTTGGAGGACTCATAGGCCTTGGAGGACTCTTACGACTTGGAGGACTCATACGCCTTGGAGGACTCATAGGCCTTGGAGGACTCTTACGCCTTGGAGGACACTTACGCCTTGGAAGACTCATAGTCCTTGGAGGACTCTTACGCCTTGGAGGACTCATAGGCCTTGGAGGACTCATAGGCCTTGGAGGTCTCATAGGCCTTGGAGGACTCATAGGCCTTGGAGGACTCATAGGCCTTGGAGGACTCATAGGCCTTGGAGGTCGCATACGCCTTGGAGGACTCATAGGCCTTGGAGGACTCATAGGCCTTGGAGGACTCATAGGCCTTGGAGGTCTCATACGCCTTGGAGGACTCATAGGCCTTGGAGGACTCATAGGCCTTGGAGGACTCATAGGCCTTGGAGGTCTCATACGCCTTGGAGGACTCATAGGCCTTGGAGGACTCATAGGCCTTGGAGGACTCATAGGCCTTGGAGGACTCATAGGCCTTGGAGGACTCATAGGCCTTGGAGGTCTCATAGGCCTTGGAGGACTCATAGGCCTTGGAGGACTCATACGCCTTGGAGGACTCATAGGCCTTGGAGGACTCATAGGCCTTGAAGGTCTCATAGGTCTTGGAGGACTCATAGGCCTTGGAGGACTCATAGGCCTTGGAGGTCTCATACGCCTTGGGGGACTCATAGGCCTTGGAGGACTCATAGGCCTTGGAGGACTCATAGGCCTTGAATGTCTCATAGGCCTTGGAGGACTCATAGGCCTTGGAGGACTCATAGGCCTTGGAGGTCTCATACGCCTTGGGGGACTCATAGGCCTTGGAGGTCTCATACGCCTTGGAGGTCTCATACGCCTTGGAGGTCTCATACGCCTTGGAGGTCTCATACGCCTTGGGGGACTCATAGGCCTTGGAGGACTCATAGGCCTTGGAGGACTCATAGGCCTTGAAGGTCTCATAGGCCTTGGAGGACTCATAGGCCTTGGAGGACTCATAGGCCTTGGAGGTCTCATACGCCTTGGAGGACTCATAGGCCTTGGAGGTCTCATACGCCTTGGGGGACTCATAGGCCTTGGAGGACTCATAGGCCTTGGAGGACTCATAGGCCTTGAAGGTCTCATAGGCCTTGGAGGACTCATAGGCCTTGGAGGACTCATAGGCCTTGGAGGTCTCATACGCCTTGGGGGACTCATAGGCCATGGAGGACTCATAGGCCTTGGAGGACTCATAGGCCTTGGAGGACTCATAGGCCTTGGAGGACTCATAGGCCTTGGAGGTCTCATACGCCTTGGAGGACTCATAGGCCTTGGAGGACTCATAGGCCTTGGAGGACTCATAGGCCTTGGAGGTCTCATACTCCTTGGAGGACTCATAGGCCTTTGAGTACTCATAGGCCTTGGAGGTCTCATAGGCCTTGGAGGACTCATAGGCCTTGGAGGACTCATAGGCCTTGGAGGACTCATAGGCCTTGGAGGTCTCATACGCCTTGGTGGACTCATAGGCCTTGGAGGACTCATAGGCCTTGGAGGTCTCATAGGCCTTGGAGGACTCATAGGCCTTGGAGGACTCATAGGCCTTGGAGGTCGCATACGCCTTGGAGGACTCATAGGCCTTGGAGGACTCCTAGGCCTTGGAGGACTCATAGGCCTTGGAGGTCTCATACGCCTTGGAGGACTCATAGGCCTTGGAGGACTCATAGGCCTTGGAGGACTCATAGGCCTTGGAGGTCTCATACGCCTTGGAGGACTCATAGGCCTTGGAGGACTCATAGGCCTTGGAGGTCTCATACGCCTTGGAGGACTCATAGGCCTTGGAGGACTCATAGGCCTTGGAGGACTCATAGGCCTTGAGGACTCATACGACTTGGAGGACTCATAGGCCTTGGAGGACTCTTACGCCTTGGAGGACCCTTACGCCTTGGAGGACTCATAGGCCTTGGAGGACTCATACGTCTTGGAGGACTCATACGCCTTGGAGGACTCATAGGCCTTGGAGGACTCTTACGCCTTGGAAGACTCATAGGCCTTGGAGGACTCATAGGCCTTGGAGGACTCATAGGCCTTGGAGGACTCTTACGCCTTGGAGGACTCATAGGCCTTGGAGGACTCGTACGTCTTGGAGGACTCATACGCCTTGGAGGACTCATTGGCCTTGGAGGACTCATACGACTTGGAGGACTCATAGGCCTTGGAGGACTCTTACGACTTGGAGGACTCATACGCCTTGGAGGACTCATAGGCCTTGGAGGACTCTTACGCCTTGGAGGACACTTACGCCTTGGAAGACTCATAGTCCTTGGAGGACTCTTACGCCTTGGAGGACTCATAGGCCTTGGAGGACTCATAGGCCTTGGAGGTCTCATAGGCCTTGGAGGACTCATAGGCCTTGGAGGACTCATAGGCCTTGGAGGACTCATAGGCCTTGGAGGTCGCATACGCCTTGGAGGACTCATAGGCCTTGGAGGACTCATAGGCCTTGGAGGACTCATAGGCCTTGGAGGTCTCATACGCCTTGGAGGACTCATAGGCCTTGGAGGACTCATAGGCCTTGGAGGACTCATAGGCCTTGGAGGTCTCATACGCCTTGGAGGACTCATAGGCCTTGGAGGACTCATAGGCCTTGGAGGACTCATAGGCCTTGGAGGACTCATAGGCCTTGGAGGACTCATAGGCCTTGGAGGTCTCATAGGCCTTGGAGGACTCATAGGCCTTGGAGGACTCATAGGCCTTGGAGGACTCATAGGCCTTGGAGGTCTCATACGCCTTGGAGGACTCATAGGCCTTGGAGGACTCATAGGCCTTGGAGGTCTCATACGCCTTGGAGGACTCATAGGCCTTGGAGGACTCATAGGCCTTGGAGGACTCATAGGCCTTGGAGGACTCATAGACCTTGGAGGTCTCATAGGCCTTGGAGGTCTCATAGGCCTTGGAGGACTCATAGGCCTTGGAGGTCTCATACGCCTTGGAGGACTCATAGGCCTTGGAGGACACATAGGCCTTGGAGGACTCATAGGCCTTGGAGGTCTCATACGCCTTGGAGGACTCATAGGCCTTGGAGGTCTCATAGGCCTTGGAGGACTCATAGGCCTTGGTGGACTCATAGGCCTTGGAGGTCTCATAGGCCTTGGAGGACTCATAGGCCTTGGAGGACTCATAGGCCTTGGAGGACTCATAGGCCTTGGAGGTCTCATACGCCTTGGAGGACTCATAGGCCTTGGAGGACTCATAGGCCTTGGAGGACTCATAGGCCTTGGAGGTCTCATACGCCTTGGAGGACTCATAGGCCTTGGAGGACTCATAGGCCTTGGAGGTCTCATACGCCTTGGAGGACTCATAGGCCTTGGAGGACTCATAGGCCTTGGAGGACTCATAGGCCTTGGAGGACTCATAGGCCTTGGAGGTCTCATACGCCTTGGAGGACTCATAGGCCTTGGAGGACTCATAGGCCTTGGAGGTCTCATATGCCTTGGAGGACTCATAGGCCTTGAGGACTCATAGGCCTTGGAGGACTCATAGGCCTTGGAGGACTCATACGCCTTGGAGGACTCATAGGCCTTGGAGGACTCATAGGCCTTGGAGGACTCATAGGCCTTGGAGGTCTCATACGCCTTGGAGGACTCATAGGCCTTGGAGGACTCTTACGCCTTGGAGGACCCTTACGCCTTGGAGGACTCATAGGCCTTGGAGGACTCATACGTCTTGGAGGACTCATACGCCTTGGAGGACTCATAGGCATTGGAGGACTCTTACGCCTTGGAAGACTCATACGCCTTCAGAGGACACAAACGCCTTGGGGGACTCATACACTTTGGAGGACTCTTACGCCTTGGAGGACCCATACCCCTTGGCGGACTCATACCCCTTGGAGGACTCATAGGCCTTGAGGACTCATACGACTTGGAGGACTCATAGGCCTTGGAGGACTCTTACGCCTTGGAGGACCCTTACGCCTTGGAGGACTCATAGGCCTTGGAGGACTCATAGGCCTTGGAGGACTCATAGGCCTTGGAGGTCTCATACGCCTTGGAGGACTCATAGGTCTTGGAGGACTCATAGGCCTTGGAGGACTCATAGGCCTTGGAGGTCTCATACGCCTTGGAGGACTCATAGGCCTTGGAGGACTCATAGGCCTTGGAGGTCTCATACGCCTTGGAGGACTCATAGGCCTTGGAGGACTCATAGGCCTTGGAGGACTCATAGGCCTTGGAGGACTCATAGGCCTTGGAGGACTCATAGGCCTTGGAGGTCTCATAGGCCTTGGAGGACTCATAGGCCTTGGAGGACTCATAGGCCTTGGAGGACTCATAGGCCTTGGAGGTCTCATACGCCTTGGAGGACTCATAGGCCTTGGAGGACTCATAGGCCTTGGAGGTCTCATACGCCTTGGAGGACTCATAGGCCTTGGAGGACTCATAGGCCTTGGAGGACTCATAGGCCTTGGAGGACTCATAGACCTTGGAGGTCTCATAGGCCTTGGAGGTCTCATAGGCCTTGGAGGACTCATAGGCCTTGGAGGTCTCATACGCCTTGGAGGACTCATAGGCCTTGGTGGACACATAGGCCTTGGAGGACTCATAGGCCTTGGAGGTCTCATACGCCTTGGAGGACTCATAGGCCTTGGAGGTCTCATAGGCCTTGGAGGACTCATAGGCCTTGGTGGACTCATAGGCCTTGGAGGTCTCATAGGCCTTGGAGGACTCATAGGCCTTGGAGGACTCATAGGCCTTGGAGGACTCATAGGCCTTGGAGGTCTCATACGCCTTGGAGGACTCATAGGCCTTGGAGGACTCATAGGCCTTGGAGGACTCATAGGCCTTGGAGGTCTCATACGCCTTGGAGGACTCATAGGCCTTGGATGACTCATAGGCCTTGGAGGACTCATAGGCCTTGGAGGTCTCATACGCCTTGGAGGACTCATAGGCCTTGGAGGACTCATAGGCCTTGGAGGACTCATAGGCCTTGGAGGACTCATAGGCCTTGGAGGTCTCATACGCCTTGGAGGACTCATAGGCCTTGGAGGACTCATAGGCCTTGGAGGTCTCATATGCCTTGGAGGACTCATAGGCCTTGGAGGACTCATAGGCCTTGGAGGACTCATAGGCCTTGGAGGACTCATACGCCTTGGAGGACTCATAGGGTCTCATACGCCTTGGAGGACTCATAGGCCTTGGAGGACTCATAGGCCTTGGAGGTCTCATATGCCTTGGAGGACTCATAGGCCTTGGAGGACTCATAGGCCTTGGAGGACTCATAGGCCTTGGAGGACTCATACGCCTTGGAGGACTCATAGGCCTTGGAGGACTCATAGGCCTTGGAGGACTCATAGGCCTTGGAGGTCTCATACGCCTTGGAGGACTCATAGGCCTTGGAGGACTCTTACGCCTTGGAGGACCCTTACGCCTTGGAGGACTCATAGGCCTTGGAGGACTCATACGTCTTGGAGGACTCATACGCCTTGGAGGACTCATAGGCATTGGAGGACTCTTACGCCTTGGAAGACTCATACGCCTTCAGAGGACACAAACGCCTTGGGGGACTCATACACTTTGGAGGACTCTTACGCCTTGGAGGACCCATACCCCTTGGCGGACTCATACCCCTTGGAGGACTCATAGGCCTTGAGGACTCATACGACTTGGAGGACTCATAGGCCTTGGAGGACTCTTACGCCTTGGAGGACCCTTACGCCTTGGAGGACTCATAGGCCTTGGAGGACTCATACGTCTTGGAGGACTCATACGCCTTGGAGGACTCATAGGCCTTGGAGGACTCTTACGCCTTGGAAGACTCATAGGCCTTGGAGGACTCATAGGCCTTGGAGGACTCATAGGCCTTGGAGGACTCTTACGCCTTGGAGGACTCATAGGCCTTGGAGGACTCGTACGTCTTGGAGGACTCATACGCCTTGGAGGACTCATTGGCCTTGGAGGACTCATACGACTTGGAGGACTCATAGGCCTTGGAGGACTCTTACGACTTGGAGGACTCATACACCTTGGAGGACTCATAGGCCTTGGAGGACTCTTACGCCTTGGAGGACTCTTACGCCTTGGAGGACTCATAGTCCTTGGAGGACTCTTACGCCGACTCTTACGCCTTGGAGGACTCATAGGCCTTGGAGGACTCATACGTCTTGGAGGACTCAGACATATTGGAGGACTCTTACGCCTTGGAGGACACAGAGGCCTTGGAGGACTCATAGGCCTTGGAGGACTCTTACGCCTTGGAGGACTCTTAGGCCTTGGAGGACTCAGACATATTGGAGGACTCATAGGCCTTGGAGGACTCATAGGCCTTGGAGGACTCTTACACCTTGGAGGACTCTTACGCCTCGGAGGACTCATATGCCTTGGAGGACTCGGACATCTTGGAGGACTCATACACCTTGGAGGACTCATACTCCTTGGAGGACTCATAGGCCTTGGAGTACTCTTACGCCTTGGAGGACTCTTACGCCTTGGAGGACTCATAGGCCTTGGAGGACTCATAGGCCTTGGTCCACCAACTAGGAAAAGATTACCTACACGACCAAAGTGCGAACAACTATCAACGATAATCACCAAAAGTAGGAAAGTTGCAACTCTGTGCAGAATCGGGATCCTATGAATTATCTTAAAAACAAATAACGCCGCTGGGCGGAGCCACTACTGCCCTGCGTCTTATAAACCCAGATCATGGCACAGATGCTGCAGTCAACACATTTATGAAAAGGGAAACATCCACCAAACTACAGACGTACAGTCCTTTCAGGTGTGAAGGCCATATATTATGCCTGACGGATTAATGCAGTACAAAGTTGGATGCCAGGATCCCCCCCGGGGTGATATGCGCACCTTTAACTTTCAGTAACAGAACAGGGCAAAAGCGGAAAGGGTTTTGTTGAGGGTCAAGTTTATACTGAGGATCAAACATTTTCTCTGGATGGCTTTCTTGGCATTGTTGGAAAACCAGGAAAAAGTTGTTCTGCAGACCAGTTTATCAGATGTTAGTTTGTCTTGAGTTTCTCGAAGGGCCTGTCTGTTGGCGTTGCATGCTCCCTTTATAGCTAGATTAAAAAGACTCACCAACATGGTGCAGCCCTGCGTTTCACCCTGTGCTGGTGCTAAATTCAGCTGCCTAGCACCAACGCAAGCACTCTTCCACCATTGTTCAAGGGTGCCTGCTTTGCAGGGTGAGATTGTTTGTGTGCAGGAAGGTGTCCGCAGTAATTGCGATTTGTAACTTCTATGTGTGCTGCAGAATGCAAACTACACTAAAATGAAGTCTCTTGTTGAGTATCTCAAGCTCTTGAGTTGTCAGAATGTGGTCACTTAAGTTCTAATGAGTCAACCAGACAAACAGCGCCACAAGAGGAGGGACTAGTCGTCTTTGGAAGTCAACAACGAAGCGGGGGAGACTTATTACTGCTGAGATATTCATAACGGCTTCTTGTGATGCTGTGTAGTTTCTTCAACTTGGAAGGTTTGTGCCAGTCATCAGTTGGGGCTTGTGTTATGTGTGTGTTGAGGTAGCTACCAGCAGTGAGTATATCCAACTGTGGTTTATTCAAACCCTATGCCAGTTTGTTCCGCCATGTCGGAGATCAGAACTTTGGGTGGAGAAAAATGTAGAGTATGAGACAGGGAAAAAGTCTTTGACTTTAACACAAATTAGGTCCTGCAGCTTCTATTGCTGCTCTTAATCATGAAATCTCTAACGAGAAGGAAGGGGAGAATTATATACAATAACGCCATCCTCTCTATATTAAACAGTTACAAAAGCTGCTAGTGGTCTAGGTTTATAGAAGCGTGCTAGTAATCCTGTCTAGGGAGCCGGAGTGTAGTGTTGCTGCAAAAATGTTAACTTTTTAATGATGAAGGCCCGGGGGCCGGACTGGGAACCAAATCTGGCCCTGGCACAGTGCTCAGCACCCCCCCCCCCCCCCCCCCCCCCCCGAACCGCCGAGCTCTTCGCTGGGGCCGGTTTTCGGCCGATTTTGTTACAGGGCCGATTTTGCAGCTATGCTGCACAAACAGCCCTGGAACAAAAACAGCCCTCAGGGGGCCCAAACCGGCCCCCCACCTGTGCGGCGCACCGGGGGATTGCCCAGTGCCCGCTACGGCCATTCCGGCCCTGAAAGGCCCTCAGCCACCCAGGTCTGGCACCCAAGGGCGGGATACTTCATCTCAAGGCCCCTCCTGACTAGCAGTGGGCAGAGCTTGTGGAGTTTCACTCCACAGAATTATGCAGAGTTACAGAAAAAACCGGGAGATTCTCTGGAATTCCACAAAGGGACAGAAAATATGCAGCTCGCCCTGCTCCCGCTGCAATTTAGCACCGGTAGCGCGTGTGAAGCTGAAAAGCAGGATGAACTGCAGATTACGTTGAGCAAGGGCGCGGCCCTTTGAGGTAATTTTACTGCAAATCGAGTAGAAAATGTACTTGAGCAGCAGCAAATCTCCTCGACTGGCGGCCCTCTGACCGTGACCGCTGGCGAACGCCGGGGACTGCTCACATTAGAAAATCACGCTAGGGGATTCCAATTCTCGCTTGTGCTTGCCAGCTCAGATATTTTGTTGCCTCGTGGGAGTAAATGGTGACTGGCAGAATTTGTCAGGAAATCTGCATTAAAGAGTAACACGGAGTGACCAAAAGTTTGCTAATTGCTCGGACGGAGTAGAATATTTTGCCCTCGCCTACTCCTGACACCTCTACTAGGGCTTAATTGCATACAGTGCACCATGGGTGAACAGAAGCTTTCTGCGCTCCGGGGCACTATGGTATTACAGAGGGTGCGGTAGATGCTTATGCCTATGACGTCATCGGTGAATGCTCACACATTTAGAGTGCAGCGACTGTAAGTGTCTGTGTTTCCACTGAGGCACTCACTCATACATGGCACTTTTCACATGGTACGCCTTGGTGCGGTAGCATGACCTTCAGCGGTGACAGATAGAGGCCTGAGCAGGTGGGTCTGTTGTGACCTAATGTTACTTAGAGTGAAAACATGGTAGTTGCACACTTCTCTTCAACATACACACATACAGATTCTGAGAGCAGGGGTAAGATATTCAACCCCCCCTCCTTATTTGTTTCACAGAGGTAGCTTCAGTCTCTAACTCATTTTTTAACCTTGCCACACGGACCCCCGAATAAAATTGGATTCTAGGTATCGTTTGGTAATTTGAACTCACTTATTTTCTTACCACCTATGGGCCACATACCCACATGCACAACTGCGGTATCTCCTTAACCCCTCCCATGCTCATGACGAGCTGAGCTCGTCATGCGCCACGGAACGCTCAGGTGTGGGGAGAATTTCCCCGCTGTGCTGAACGTTCCACGGGAGCCAATGCACCTGTGACGAGCTCAGCTCGTCATGAGCACAGGAGCACTATAGCTCATGACGAGCTGAGCTTGTCATGAGCATGCGGGCGCTGTGCATGCCCCCCTCCCTCCCAGCACAGCGGGGGATTAACCCCTGCAGCGAAGGGGTTAAAAGATCTCAGATAAAGAGCCCTCTTGCGGGGCCTGTGGAGGACTGCAGCGCTACGCCCATGAGGAGCAACGCCCGATGATGAAGCACGACACTCGCAAGGGTGCGTGAGGGCACTATATCCAACAAGCATTTACAATGCAATGGTTTCGCCATTTGAAAAGTTTGAGCTATTGGCATTGTAAATGACAAAATTTGTATTTATGTGTTGGTTTTGAAAACAGATAAATAAATGGCATTGTCATTTACAATGCCAATAGTTTAATCTCTGGCAAATGCCACACAAAAACACACAGACCCCCACACACACACAGACCCACACACACCAACAGAGCCCCACCCACACACACACACACAGAGCCACACACACACACAGCCAAACACACAGAGCCACACATACAGAGCCACACACACACAGACCCCCACACACACACAGACCCACACACACACACAGACCCACACACACACAGACCCACACACACAGACAGAGCCACACCCAGAGCCACACACACACACCCAGAGCCACACACACACCCAGAGCCACACACACACACTCAGAGCCACACACACACACCCAGAGCCACACACACCCACCCAGAGCCACACACACCCACCCAAAGCCACACACACCCACCCAAAGCCACACACACACTCAGGAGAGCAAGCATAGCGAGGGGGCAGGGAAGCAAGCACAGCGAGGGGACAGGGAACCAAGCACAGCCAGGGGGCAGGGAAGCAAGCAGAGCTCCTTAGTGAGTTTAGTGTGCATGGAAATAAAAGATGAACCCCTGGGGTCTTGTTTGTGTGACTCTCCAGCTGACAGCAAGCAGCACCCAATGTTCTTATAAGTGCAAATATTTTGCGATGCATTGGATGGTGCCAGATCCTGCGGCCACGGAAAGTTTGTCTCCAGACACGATGGGAAAAAAGGTGGCTACTATCCAAAGCCAAGGACGTAGCTTCCAATTGTGTACCAGGTGCAGTGGCACCTGGACTGGGGGGTGGGTGGGGGGAGAGGGTGCATTCAACCCTGATTAACCCTATCTTTCACCGTTGAAACTGCTGCCAGCGGGGTCCATTACTATGCCTTTTTCCAAAACTTTTAAAAAACTGTGCCCTAAAATTGTCTGTTGTCTTGCACAAGTCACCCTTTGTGCACCCTTGTCCTTATGCATACTTGCCCAGCTGTCTGGTAACTAAGACCTGTGCTTCTAGCCCTTGTGCGCGAGTAGTGTTTAACAATTGTAAATACTAACTCTGTAATTGCCTGCTGTCATATAAACAACTGTTGTCAATGCACATAGCCAGTGGAGAACATCTTGATAAAGCCAGTGGGCAAAGCTTATTGCTTGTGAAATCCTCTATTTCAGAGTCTGAAGGCAGGGAGTGTTTATTGAAAATCCTGTTGTTGAAGCACATAGGCAGAAGTTTAACGATTGTGTTAACCCATTGTGAAAGCCTAAAGTAAGTGGCGTATTGATTATGAAACCTTTAGTCAAACCCAATAGGCCGAGAGAGCTACTGATTTCTATTTATTAATTGCTCTGGTTACCGATTCCTTTCATATAGTCATAGGAGCGGGGGTGGTTAGGGGGGGAGAGGGGACATCTGGCCTACGCTTTAATCAATTATCCGATCAACCCCTCATGCCGAAAAAACACACAACTTGTGAACTGACTTGAGAGAGGATTTTAAACTGTGACCTTAAAGGTAGCACGCTCAACTTTGAAACAAGCTAGAAGTGTCTGCAATCGCCTGTCGCGAGAATTAAAGAATAGGAGATGGAACTAGTAGTGACCAGTCCTACAGTTCTGGACATTGCGACTGGCTCGTCAGTGGCCAGAGTAACCCTGATGACGTACGTGGGACTGCATGGAAACTAACATGACCGTGACACATGTTCGCTCGTTTCCAGATAATGTTAAGACACTTTTAATGGGGACAGGGACCTAAGCATGGAACATTATTACCGCATGCACTGTAGTTAGGCAGTAAAAATGCTATCATTTGGTTTGGGGGTGCCCGTCACACTCCTGGGATCCTGTGACCCGGTACTTGCTGCTAGGAGAGCTATGCTTCAGTGGTGCAATAAAGCCTGAGGGGTCCCCCTCCGGAGCCCTCAGGCCAGGGTACTGTGCTGAAGGGGGGGCCTGGAGCTCGGAGGCCCCTGCTGGTGAAGCAGGAAAAGACGATGGGTTCATCATAAGTGAATTCATAAGGCATGCAATTGCCGAATCATATACATATCTGGATGCTACCAGTAGCGTGGCTTGGCTGGAATAAGCCCTTGTGCAAGGAAGGAAAAAAGCCCCTTTGGCTGCTGTTGAGGTAGTAAAAAGGACAGCAATTATCAGGTTCAATGGATGCCGGTGCGCTGCACCCGCTGCACCAACGGTAACTTCGCCCCTGCATGCTGCGGATACCACTCTACGCCCTGCCCGGCTCGGCACTGCAGACCAGCTCCTGTGAGGTAGAAAAGCTGGGGGCTGCGGGGCAAAGCAGCATGTGGAGGTCTGCACCGTGCACATATGATCAAAGCCCGTGAACCTTAGCTCGGCTTTGATAGTGAAACGTTCAGTTTATTTACAAGTGAAAGCAGCCAGGCGGAGGGGGCGGGAAAGGCACGGACAGCGGGAGGGGGGGCAGGAAAGGCACGGACAGCAGGAGGGGGGGCGGGAAAGGCACGGACAGCGGAAGGGGGGGCGGGAAAGGCACGGACAGCGGGAGGGGGGGCGGGGAAAGCATGGACAGCGGGAAGGGGGTGCGGGAACGGGCACACGGACAGCGGGAGGGGGGAGGGCGGGAACGGGCACACGAACAGTGGGAGGGGGGGCAAAAACTGGATAAAAAACAATATTTAAAAATGCCGCTTACCTGCAAGGAAAGAAATCGCGCAGCCCACCGCATCCTGGCAACTTCAATCTCGCAGCCCACTCCTGCAAAGGACACTTTGAAACTGACCAAAACAGGACGAGAAGAAAAAAATAACATCCGCCCACCGCCGGAATGACGTCACAAAGGGGCTGGATGAGAAAAAATCTCAGGAACGCCCACGAGTCGCCTCACAGAATGACAGACGCCTCGGTCTTCCAATGGCTAGCCTCCATTTATGGAGCTAGCCAATGGAAGACTGAGGCGGGACAAAGCCCACATACTGCAAAACAAAAGATTTCGCCTGCGCGAAACGCTGCTTGCGCAGCTTTCGACAGGCGAAACCTAGATAGGAGGGATCTCCCATCACTTGTAAAATCCCAACTTTATTGAGATTAACATCTTACATACTCCGTCTCCAACCACAATTGGTGGTGACTCTTCTCGATTATAAGGAACAGCTGCCCCCAAGTGAATATCACAATTGCACACATCTCCCACAGCGTTGCTTGTGCTGGGGGGAGCCACTGAATGAGGAAAGATTCTAGAACACACCCTAACATCATTGCTTAGGCTTTAATAGGTAGTTTACTGGGAATTCCTTCTCAGTGAAATAAAGCAAAGCAAACATTTGTGTAGCTGTGCGGTGCGCATCGCAGCCTCTTCATTACAGCGGCTTTATTCAGCTGGCATCGCAGCTAAACTGCAGCTTTCCTTTAGAGGCAAAGCAATAAAGGCCCTGCGTAAACAAAGGTATATTTTATGTCTGCAGCCACAATTGGCAGAGATTACCTCTCCACTAAAAACTACCAATTTTAATATCCCAAGTTTATGTGAAGCATTTTATGAAGTCGTTGCGCAGTATGCCCTGAGCGCTCTGTTCTCCCCCAGAGGAGCCAGTAAAACCCGACAGGTAAATCAGCAAACCGAGTGAGTCAGGCAGCATCTGCTGCCGACCATAATGATTTCAGGGCCTTTTTTTTACAGTCAAACTTTATGAGAACTTTCCCACTTTTGCTACAGGTACATTCATCATTTTTACCTTTGAAATGAGAATGTGTAAAACAGAGAACGGCAGCGGGGACACTCTTGTCTCCATCCTTCGCGAAATACTCTGGAAGCCAATAAAACATCTTGAAATGCAGAAGCTACAACTTCTTGCTTGTGTAGACTGCCTGAATGACTGAAGGAGTAAAATCGAGTGAGTGAAATCATGTGAGTGATGGAGAAAGTGAGTGAATGAAAGAGTGAGTCGAATGAGTGAGTGAAATAATGTGTGAGTGAAGGAGTAAATGAGTGAATGAAAGAGTGAGTCAAATGAGTGAGTGAAATAATGTGTAAGTGAAGGAGTACATGAGTGAATGAAATAGTGAGTTCAGTGAGTGAAATAATTGTGAGTGAAGGAGTAAATTAGTAAATCAGTGAGTCAAATGAGTGAATTAAATAATGTGTGAGTGAAGGAGTAAATGAGTGAATGAGTGAATGAAAGAGTGAGTCAAATGAGTGAGTGAAATAATGTGTGAGTGAAGGAGTAAATGAGTGAATGAAATAGTGAGTTGAATGAGTGAGTGAAATAATTGTGAGTGAAGGAGTAAATTAGTAAATGAAAGAGTCAAATGAGTGAGTGAAATAATGTGTGAGTGAAGGAGTAAATGAGTGAATGAAAGAGTGAGTTGAATGAGAGTGAAATAATGTGTGAGTGAAGGAGTAAATGAGTGAATTAAATAGTGAGTTGAATGAGTGAGTGAAATAATTGTGAGTGAAGGAGTAAATTAGTAAATGAGTGAGTCAAATGAGTGAGAGAAATAATGTGTGAGTGAAGGAGTAAATGAGTGAATGAAAGAGTGAGTCAAATGAGTGAGTGAAATAATGTGTGAGTGAAGGAGTAAATTAGTGAATGAAAGAGTGAGTTGAATGAGTGAGTGAAATAATGTTTGAGTGAAGGAGTAAATTAGTGAATGAAAGAGTGAGTTGAATGAGTGAGTTAAATAATGTGTGAGTAAATGAATGACTGAGTGTATGAATGTGTGAATAAGGGAGCACGTGAGTGAGTGCTGAACTCATTTAGCTCTCAGGTAGGGTAGCCTTGCTTGAGGCATCAGTGTTAAAGAGTTGTGATCCTGTTAACAGCTCACAAGAGGTTCGGGCCTCGGTTCATTTAGCCATGCCTTTTTACATCTTTTGAGCCTGGTGTAAAAGAAAATTGTGGGGTGCCCATACATCATTTACTGAGGTGCTCCTAAAAGTGGACTTAGGTTTCACACCTCACAGACATACAAAATCCTTTTGCTGAGCAGGAGCTCTGTGAGCGATGGGGTTCCTTCCACAACATAGGTTCATTGGGGACCTGTGCTGCCCCCCTCTAGGTAAGGGTATTGGGTATTGGGTTTAGTGTTAATGTTTAAATGGACAGGCCAGAGGGCTTAAGGGTGCAGGGTTCAGGATTCATGGTTTTATATAGTGCTTTACATCATAGTTCTGTGCTTTCTAAGCACTGTAAATAACAGATGTTACCATTTTCTATGCAGGCTGCTCAATTTACCAATAGAAGCATGAGTCGGCCTAGCCGGGGTTTAAACTCATGTCCTGTCACTCTCCGCCGTATTGCATCAGGAAACATTTACTCAATGAGTTAAACGTCCTGCTGTCTTTCTCTGTTGTTGTTACTATGTCTCCCGCAAGGACTGTAGGAAGGTGGAAATCTGACTATATGGATACCCCAACTTTCTACCTAGGATATATGCTCTCTCTGTAAAATGGACTCCATGTACTTTAGGTACATCTCCAATTGGATATTGGGTCACCTTATGAGCCCCTGTATAGTGTACCATAGGTACCCAGGGCATAGGTGCACCCAAGGCCTACCAGGGGCTGCAGCATGTATTATGCCACCCCTGACTGGCCATCCACATTGACACAACTGGCTGATCACTCAGATGGGGCAAAGTCGTGTAGTCACCCCTTGCTTAGGTATGGTATGCCTATACCTACCATTACATATAGACACATATGCACCTATAAGTCACTCCTATGACAGGCCTTAACAATCTGGAGGCAGAGGGCTTGTTTTTATATGAGATGGTGCTCTAGCATGAGCTGAGCCTGTCTACAGCTTTCAGAACCATGTCCTTATAGCTATTCTATGATATAGCCATACCGTATACTCTTAAGTGCATTATAATCCTCACGGTTAATGCTAACTCTGGTTTGGCTTTATCAAAACATGTCGTGTAAGGTGTCATACGCTTTGGAATATTACCCCCTCGCCAGTTCTGGTGCCGGGTTAGCATTCCATCCTTCTAGAGGGAGAAGACATGTAGTTACTGCTTTACCCGGTTAAAGTTAAACAGAGCCTCAGCATCACAAAATGGATGCTGCTGCCACAGACACAAGTCTGACCTCCTGCTGCTGGGAGTCCTTCCAGCGAGGGAGGCTTGGACAATAGCTTTCCTGTCTTGGGAGGTGCCAGCACCTCCCCAGACAGGTTATAGTGTATTGGGGCAGGGTTGGTTGAATGAAATGAGACACTGCCTGGGGCACACAAGGTGCTCCATGCATATCCCGGTTCAAACCAGTTACTGGGGCACTCCAGCCCCAGCTCTGGCGTGAAACTGGACAAAGGGAAAGGGGTGTAACCACCCCCTTCGCGGGTCCGACCCGTAGGAGGGACCTAGCAGGTAATCCAGCCCCTTAGATTAGTATAAAGCTAGGAGCTGAATCTAGAGACTTTAGATTATCCTGAACTGAAACTCTGAAACAAAACTCTGGACCTTCGACGTTCTACTGCAACTAGAAGACTGAAGAATCTCCCTTGTGGTCAAGGAGTGACCACCCTGTGCAAACATGCACCACCTAGCGAATTGCCAGTTTGCTTGGTCGATGCTCCCAAAGGATCCCGACAACTCTGCTTCATAGAACTGGACTTTCAGACTTCTCCGACCCCGACCCACACCTCCAGCAAAGCTGAGACCTGTGGCAGACACGAGAGACGTGAGACCAGATACCTGGCCATTTTGCTCTTTGCTAAATTGTGCAGCGTCTGAGGTGTCCTTGAAGTTGTGCATTGAGACTTGAGAAGCCCCGATCCCAAGTCGTAAGTGCACCGAAGCTCAGCCCTCCCTACTCCACGAGTGCCACGTGGGGCCTGCTCTTGCATTTCCTCTTGACACGTCTTCACGGTTTCTAGCCCACTGGCTAGTGGCCATCTTGAAGACTCCATTTTAAAACAACGCTGCTTGCCTGGTGGCTCTTCGCTTGCTCTTGCTTTCCTGTAAAGGGGAAGCTCCACAGACCTTACTGGTCTGTACAAGAAGCCGATCTTCACTTCCTGTGTGGGTTGCCTTTGCTTTGGCTTGTTGACTCTAATCCGGAAGCCTACACCGCCAACAGCGAGCAACTTTGTGGGCCAGTCTGTATCCAGCGCCTTGTCATCGTCGACGCCTCCTGGTCCACGTGGCTGTAGAGACAAGCTTCACTTCTTCACCTGTTTGCAGCTCAACATCGCCTGGTTCCTTCTTGGTTCCTTCCTGGTTCCTTCCTGGTCACTGGCTAGTGACCCAGACTCTGTCCCCTCTGCTTTCAGGTTCTTCAATTCTCCGATCCACCCTTGGATCCATCCGGACATCTTCCTCCTGGTCGCCTGCAGCATCTTCTTTCAGCTCTCCATAGGAATCGACGACGAAACCCGACACAACTTCACACCTCTTTCCTGGGTGAGGTAACTTGAGTACTCCGGTGCTCCTGTGGGTAATAACTATCCAAGTGTCCTGTTTTAACTGGGTTTCCCCGCAAGTCCACCCGGCCTGTCCGAAATCAACTAGTTTCTAACTTTTATGTTCCCCATGAAAATCTATGAGAACTCGCGTGTGTGTTTAGACACTGCACACGCATCCTGTGAGACTCCTACTTCCTAACCTGTGGTTCTTCAGTGTAGTCCCAGCGATTCCTTAGGCCCTAGGCCTATTCACCTGTTCTGAAGTGGTTCTTATACCACTTATTTAGTATATGGTTCGTGACGCCCCTAGGGCAGAATTGTATTTGTGCAACTTATAGTAGTTTTATTGAGTAACTTGTGCTGTATCTCGAACTCTGACCTCATAAAGAGTGCAAAGGGGTTGTGTTAGTAATAAATACATATATATTTGATATATACCTTGTGTTGTGCCCTTTCATTTGGTATTCAAGGGGTTATTATTGGTAAAACAATTGGCTTCACATGCTCTCTGAAGTATTAGCCTAAGACTGCTTTGTCCATGCTACCACTAGGATAGCTGGTTTATGGAGAAGTGTGGCTCACTGGTTAGAAGCTGCGGACTCTGAAGCAGAGATCAGGCCCGGGACCAGGGTTCAATTCCCGACGCGGCAGGGTCTTGGGCTCAATGTCCGCGGACTCGATAATTCTCACCTCAGCGCCTACTCTAATCATGGGTCCCACTCTGCACCTCTGGGCAATAGCTAGCTTAACCTCCACACTGGCCCCAACAGCGCTAGGATGCCTGGCTTCACCTTGGGGGTGCCCAGGAGGGGCATCTCACAGGGAGAGCCAGGAAGGGTTCCACAGCGTTATACAGTGCCGGGACGCCACATTGCGGGGGCAGCTGTGCGCTTTACAAGTATACTACATAAGGTTGACTTTACAACCATCACCATAAGGGTTGTTTGGACTGATACAGGGTGCCCATTAGAATAGTGGACATCACACATCAGGCCAACTTCTCACAAACACCATTAATGTTTCTCTCCAGTGTGTTAGTGTACTGGCAGAACATCTCTTTAATGGATCAAACAAGACCCTCACAGAGATTCTGTGATGAACCAGTGCTCCCCCCCCCTGACAGCAGTTCACAGAGGGGTGTCAAGCAGCCCCATTCTTTAGGGGGTTACACTTTTGAAGGCAGGCCCTGTGAGGAGAAAATGGAAACCTAAAGTTATTCCTGCCCCCTCTTATGATCACAGAAATGTTGCCAGTTCTTCATTTTTAAAAGAATGAGTGTTGGTGCCCAAAGCTGTGCTCAAAAGCCCATAGCCGGCGCTATTGAACATTGGCCTGCTGACTTCCAAGGCGGCGTAGTCCCGAATCCACCCGGGCAGCTTTACTCCACTACCGCAGACTCCCTGCTCCTTTACCTCTTGGAGGACCCTGTTTTCTCCCCTTGCGACGCTTTTACCATCTTTCTTTCGTTCCCATTTTTTCTCTCTCTTGCTCAATTTCTGATGAGGAAAAATGAGTACAGGTGGTCCCCACCACCAACCACCGGCTCAAATTAAGAACTGGGCATTACGAATCTGACAACCTCTTAGAGTAGGATGAGTATGTTGCAGCTATGGAGCTGAACCCCAAAATCTCCAGGATCAGCAGACCATGGTATTTTATATTAACATGTGTTTATTACGTGTTCATGTAATTCATATCAAGTAAATTAGAATATCGCCAAAATAATAGAAATCTTTGTGATTGTAATATTATTTCAATAAATACAATTTAGAATAGAGACATTGTTCACTATAGCCAATGGATGAGATTTAGACCTTTCCTGCCTACAAAAACAATTCTACATAGTGCACAGTTGGAATTGTATAAAATTATTTTTCAAATTAGAGCAAATGCATATTGCATAGAGTAGTTACACATTGCATAGTGCAATCACACAATATGTAATTTGTCATTTTTCTCTCCACTTGGATAGCATTGGTGGCTTTGCCAGGACATTTCTTCTCTGTACAAGTGTTAGAGATCACGCAGGAATCAAGATTTATATCCAGATAATGTATCATGAGCGGCACAGCAGCAGATGACGACGGCTCTATGCAGGCAAGGGCAGGCAACTGACTCTATGCCTAGCAGCTACTGTGAGTTCTAAAAGGAACTCTGAACATACAAAGGAATACAAATCATTTAAAGATACTGAAACAAATATACATGTGAATAAGAATATAACACATCTCCCTTCAATAAGGAAAAAATAATATGAGAATACAAAAGCATAAACACTGAAACAAACTGAATAAATAAAGGTAGTTATGAAACGTAGTCAGCAAATTTCCTGGGAACAAATTTGGGACGGGAAAATGACTTAAGCCTGGATGCAATAGATTCCATAGTTTTCTGTTTTGAAACAGGAAGCTTAGTATTATGAACCTCTGGACATTTAGCAACCCGTTTGATGTTCTACAATTTACCATCTTGAGTGATAACAGTGTTACTAAAAACTTTAACAAGCTTCATAGGTTTGCCAAATTTATCTGAACATTTGGTTAGGAAACCAGGCCTTTTAATCCTAACCAAATCACCCACAGACATATCAGAAACTTTGACATCCATTTATTATCATACCACTCTTTTGTTTCAGCTTGTTTAGATACAACCTTATGGGAAACATCCTTAACAAGATCCTTTGAAAAGTCATTATTTAAACACTTGTCCCTGAACCACCAAGGACAAATATTTGAAGCAGGATCTCGTCCTTTAAGGAGACGAAAGGGACTAATCTCAGTTGTTGAGTGTGGAGTTATGCGATAAAGCCAAAGCTTTTCTCGCAATAGATTTTTCCAGTTGCACCCCGACTTGACCACCTCAGATACAAACCCTTTCAAAACCCTGTTGAAACGCTCTACTAAACCATTTTCATGGGGTTCATGGACAGAAACAGTATGATGTACAATGTTTTGTCGTTTAAGGAAATCTTCTATCTCTAATGAAGTCAACTGAACACCATTGTCAGTGACAAGTGTTGAAGGACAATCTTCTCTTGAAAACACTTCTTTAAAGAACTCAATAACCATATTGGTAGAAGCAGAGGAAACAAACTTGACTTCCGGCCATTTTGAGTGGTAGTCAATGAGAACAAAAGCATAACGAGAATCATTGGGAATACACATAAATGGCCCAGAGATATCAAATGCTATTTTTTCAAAGGATCAGTGGGCCAAGGTATACACTTCAACGGAGGAACATTCACTTTTACCATCTTCTCACTACTCATGCAAACCTCACACTCTCTTACCTTGCGATCAACCATCCGATCTAAACCTGGGCACCAAAAATAATTCCTTATTAAGCGTTTCATCGCAGACATTCCCGGATGTGTCTTATGAGCCAGTTCCAAAATGATATTTTGCATAGCAAATGGTGGTACACATTTTCCGGATTTGAAAATTAAATTATTTTCTAATTCCAATTCATCATAAACCTTGAACATAGACATACAAATTCTCTGTCAAATTCTTCTTGTCAGGCCAACCCTCCAAAATATATTTTTTTATGGTCTGTAAAAAAAGATCTTGATTGTCTGCAAGAGTCCAAGACTCTTCTGAAATATCCTCAAATGTACCCAACAAAACATCTTGTAAACAAGTGACTACATCAGTATCCTCAGAAATGTTGTTGAAAGAGGTTTGACAAGGAAGACGAGACATAAAATCAGCAACAACATTTTTTTTACCTGGAACAAATTCAGACGTGAAACAATACTCATGTAATCTAGATGTTAGTCTAGCAATGCATGCAGTCGAATTCCAACCTCCTCCTGGAGAAAGAATGTTAAGTAACGGTTTGTGATCCGTTCTCAGAATAAATTTACTTCCCCAAATATAGATTCCTGAAATGTTCAATCGCCCACACACAGGCCAAGAGGTCTTTTTCTATTACAGCAAATCTGCGTTCGCTTTCACTTAAGTTCGTGATGCAAAGCAGACATTCCATTCTTCTTTACCAGATGACTGAGATAGAACAGAACCAATGCCATACATGCTTGCATCAACAGTAATGATACATGTCTTATTTAAACAGAAAGGCTTAAGCGTGGGAGCATGTAAAATCTCTGATTTAATATGTTCAAAGGCGGACTGTTGTTCTTTCTCCCATTCAAAAGAATTTCCATGTCTGAGAAGCTTCCTAAGAGGTTCCATTTTGGCTGCAAAATTGTTAACAAACTTACTATAATACTCGCACATACCTGCGAATGAAAGTAATTGTTCTTTATTTCATGGAGGGGGGCATCGCTAATACCTTCTACATTAGATTTCTTTGGAACCACCCCATCACCGGATGATGTGTGACCAAGGTATTCAACAGTAAACAAACTCGGCAATAAATGCTTAAAGTGGTACACAAAACCAAAGGAATTTTAAGAGACTGAATTTAATTCAGCTGTATGCAATAATATCAATTTCATTCACATCTGATAAGTTTCTCATTTCATAACATACAAAGGTATTACTAACACAGTTCATCTAGTAATCACTTAATAAAGTGCTCCGTAGGTGTCAAAGAAAAAGGTTAAGCCAGATGGGGTGGGGTGTGATTGGAATAGATAAAGGGACAAAGAAAAGGAATTGTGTCCTGTGAACAATTCTATATCAATCTAAGAGCATTTCCAGTCTTAAGTAGATCACAAGGTTCCCTACATAAACATTACACATGAGCCATCTATGATTAATTATGATTTTGCGTGTATGTTGAGGAAGAGACTGTCGATGTTTCGACCCCCGTGGTAAGGGCAGGTTATTCCTCAGTATGGGGTCTTCATCAGGACTAAAGGGATTGTGAGCACATTGATTCTGGCGTTTGAGATGTCCCAGATAGGTTGGAGACTCGCGCCGTTATGTAGAATTTTGTGTTCTTCTTCGAAAAAGAACTGAAGGTTATGGTATTTATGGAGTCCCAGTTGAGTTGGAGACTTGCGTCGCTGCGTTAGTTTTGGTGTTCTCCTCCGAGGGGGGAACAAGGAATGAGTGTCGTGCCTGGTAACGACGTGGATTAATGAAAATTCCGCCGAGGATTGACTCCGGCATTCACGCAGATGGTGTGACTGACCTACACCCCTTTTTCATTAATCCACGTCGTTACCACCCCATACTGAGGAATAACCTGCCCTTACCACGGGGGTCGAAACGTCGACAGTCTCTTCCTCAACATACACGCCAAATCATAATTAATCATAGATGGCTCATGTGTAATGTTTATGTAGGGAACCTTGTGATCTACTTAAGACTGGAAATGCTCTTAGATTGATATAGAATTGTTCACAGGACACAATTCCTTTTCTTTGTCCCTTTATCTATTCCAATCACACCCCACCCCATCTGGCTTAACCTTTTTCTTTGACACCTACGGAGCACTTTATTAAGTGATTACTAGATGAACTGTGTTAGTAATAACTTTGTATGTTATGAAATGAGAAACTTATCAGATGTGAATGAAATTGATATTATTGCATACAGCTGAATTAAATTCAGTCTCTTAAAATTCCTTTGGTTTTGTGTACCACTTTAAGCATTTATTGCCGAGTTTGTTTATTGAAATGTTACAAAGCCGACCACTTTTCTGCAATTACACTTTGACCCAGGTCGGTGAGTATCAAGGGTTTACCCCGTTATCACTTACCACAAGGTATTCAACAGAGCCTTGAAACAATTTACACTTATTTTACTTTAAAGTCAAACCACTTTACCTCAATTTCTCACAAACACAGCGCAAATGTAAAAAATGTTCCTCAGTAGTACCACAATAAACCAGAATGTCATCCTGAAAACACTTGACGAATTTGTCAACATCTCTAAAAATATTAAACATAACCCTCTGAAAAACAGAGGTCGCCGAGGCTAACCCAAACGGCATTCTTGTATATTGATACAGGCCCTGAGGAGTGATAAATGCTGTGAGAAATTTAGAATCATTAGTCAGGGGAATCTGGTGATAGGCAGATCTAAGATCTAGGGTGGAAAAAACTTTAGCTCCTTCCAACATAGAGCAACTTCATTTATTTTAGAAAGAGGGTGACAGTCCACAAAGATGGCAGAATTTAACGCCCTGAGATCGACGCACATCCTCAAACTTTTATCCGGTTTCCTCACTAAAACAATGGGAGAAACCAACTCGGCAGACTCTATGGGGTCAATGATCCCCTCTAAAACTAATTCATCCAAATTTTTCTTAGTTCTTCTCTAACATTAATCGGCACTCCCCTTAACTTCTGTTTGACGGGAGATACTCCCAATTTGAGTTTTATTTTATGGGAAAAATTCTGGATCATGCCCAACTTATCTGAAAAAACATCTTTGAATTCAGATTTGATAATATCAGTATTCTTTTCAGATATAATAGAAGAAATGTTATCAAAAACAACCGTTTCACCTAATAAAACTGGATCTTTTGCACAAGGATTGAATATAATACCAAATTTCCACTGGTCTTTCCAACCTACGACATTCACAACTTTAACCGCAACATACAGTTTGACTCTAACACACCTAGACCTGAAAGTAAGGTCAACCAGAAAAAATCCTAACATATCAATTTTTCAACCATTGAAACTCAGAGGACATACATCAGATGGTAAAATATCAACCAAATCCAGCACGGATCCTAGACGCTCTTCAAAATAATCTTTAGAAATTATCATCCAAGGCGAACCCGAATCTGCCATGAGATCAATTCTAATTCCTAACACAAACATCTCACATATGGGTTTCTTAATGGAATCCCCGTCAACAGAATCATTGAGACATGAAATACCTTCACTAAGGAAAACAACAAAACCTTTCTTTTCCTCATTACACACAGTTCCACTAACACAAGTGCATTTGCATACCTTAGGTGTTTCTTCAGTAATATAAGCTACTTTGCTTCATGGATTTTGGACAAATTTCCTGACATCTCTACAAACTGTAGAAAAATGTCCCAACCTCCCACACTTCCTGCACTCTTTGTTAATTGCAGGACATCCAGCATACGAAGCCACATGTCCCTTACTTCCACATTTAAAACATGTAATAGATTTGTCAAATTTTTTAAATTGCCCCGAATTATTAAACCTAGAGTAGGTCTGAGAGAAATGTGAATTATCAGCGACTTGTCCATCTGTGTGTTTAACCAAACATACTTCATCAACTGACTCAGATTTATGCTCATTGTGGTTTTTAACTGTTAGCATCAATTTTTCAGATTGTTCTAGAGATTTAGCTATGGCAATGGCTTCCGACAATTTTGGATCCCCCAACTCCCACAAACGTTCCAGCGTTTTTTTTATTTTTAACATGGACAATAATTTGATCTCACAACATTTCATCACACATACTACCAAAATTGCAATGTATAGATGAGGACCTTAGAGCAGTAATAAAATCATCAAATAATTCCATATTATGTTGTGCACATGTATAAAACTTATACCTGTTTAAAGCAATATTAGAAACAGGTTTGAATCTTTTTTCTATTCTAAGTAACGCTTCTTTATATACATTTGAACCTTCACCTTCCGCAGGTGGAATAGGTGGTAAAGCCCTAAATACCATCTGTCCCTCTGAACCCAAGCAATGTAACAGGATACTTTTCTTCCTCTCGGCACCCATACGTTCACCGTCAATAGCCTTCATGTAATTGAAAAATTATTCCTTCCATCGTGTCCATGGGATGGGTGGGTCCCAGGAGTTAAAATCACTGGATCTTCGGTCCAGAAAGTCTTAAATTCTCCTGGAAACAATTGTGCAGCCCGTTTTCCTTCTTGCTATTGTCCAGCAAGTCTGATAAGTGATAAATTTAATTTTTTAAAAATACCAACTCCACACCTGTGCCGCTTAGCTGGTTTTTCTCCCTCGTCGCCAAATTTGTTATAGATCACGCAGGAATCAAGATTTATATCCAGATAATTTATTAGCAGCAGATGAAGACCGGCTCTATGCAGCCAAGGGCAGGCAACTGACTCAATGCCTAGCAGCTACTGTGAGTTCTAAAAGGAACTCTGAACATACAAAGGAATACAAATCCTTTAAAGATACAGAAACAAATATACATGTGAATAAGAATATAACAACAAGGATTCACTTCCGCTGTGACGCGTTGGCATCTGCCTTTTCTGAATGGATGGACCGACAGACTGCTGTGCTTGCTGTTGCTTTCCTACAGACACACATGACTTTACTTTATTTGCCTCATGGCACATAAAAGGGAATCCCTATCACCCACTCCAACTGCTGCGTTTTCTTTTCATCTAATTTCCCTGCCTGTCTTTTCTTTACTGTCCTCCCTACCAATCTCCTGGTTATTTTCGGTGTGCCAGGTTCCTTCTGTATTGTTTCTGCTCCGTATCCCTATGTGTGCCCCTGCATGTAGCACACCTGCCACTGGAGCCGTTTTGACATGTCGGAAGCAACAGGTACAACCGTTCTGAACAGCAGGAAACAACGTATTCATCCATTCTGATTGGTCAGAGGCAGCAGGTTCAACCATTCTGATGAGTCGGAAGTAGCTGATGCAGCCATGCTGATGAGTCGGAAGTAGCTGATGCAGCCATTCTGATGACTCTGATGCAGCGGATTCATCCATTCTGATGAATCAGAAGTAGCTTAAGCAGCCATGCCGATGAGTCGGAAGTAGCTGATGTAGCCATGCTGAAGAGTCAGAAATAGCTTATCAGCCATGCTGATGAGTTTGAAATAGCTGAGGCAACCATTCAGATGAGTCAGAAGTAGCTTATGCAGCCATGCTGATGAGTCGGAAGTAGCTGATGCAGCCATGCTGATGAGTCGGAAATAGCTCAGGCAACCATTCAGATGAGTCAGAAGTTGCTTATGCAGCCATGCTGATGAGTCGGAAGTAGCTGATGCAGCCATGCTGATGAGTCGGAAATAGCTGAGGCAACCATTCAGATGAGTCAGAAGTAGCTTATGCAGCCATGCTGACGAGTCGGAAGTAGCTGATGCAGCCATGCTGATGAGTCGGAAATAGCTCAGGCAACCATTCAGATGAGTCAGAAGTTGCTTATGCAGCCATGCTGATGAGTCGGAAGTAGCTGATGCAGCCATGCTGATGAGTCGGAAGTAGCTGATGCAACAACTCTAACTATTCCGATGCAGCAGATTCAACGATTCTGATGAGTCAGAGGCAGCGGATTCAACCATTCTCAAGAGTCAGAAGTAGCTGATGCAGCCATTCTCATGAACTAAGGGCAGCTGATGCAACAATTCTGACAACATCGATGTAGCAGATTCAACCATTCTGATGAGCTCTAGGCAGAAAACACAACTATTCTGATGAGTCAGAAGTAGCTGATGCAACCATTCTGATGAGTCTGAGGTAGCGGATTCAACCTCTCTCATGGTTCAGAAGTAGCTGATGCAACCATTCTGATGCCTCTGATGCAGCGGATTCAGCCATTCTGATGAGTCGGAAGTAACAGATTCAACTATTCTGATGAGTCAGAGGAAGGTGATTCAGCCATTCTCATTAGTCAGAAGTAGCTGATGCAACTATTTTGATAAGTCAGAAACCACTGTACCAGCCACTCGGATGAGTGAGAAGTAACAGATGCAAGTGTTATGACAAGTAAGGGTGGGCGGAACTCGCAGAGTTGCATAAAAAGTTTAAACTATGTGAGATTCAGTGGAGTTCCGCAAGCGGGTGAAATTCAGCATGTGGCACTGCTTTTTAGCCCCAGGAGCTTGTTCTGCCCTGTAAAATCAGTGCGAACAGCACCACAGGGTGTGTCAGAGGGCCTTTCCTGTTTCTGCCGCTTGAGTAGGTGTTCGACTCGATCTGCAGCTTTATCAACACGAATGGTCATGAGCTGCCGCAACCGCCTGCATTCAGAAATCTTGCCAGGACGAGTTTTAGTGCCCATAAATCACAATCGGGATGCAGATTCCTGCTCACCAACTTAATGATGGCGAGCCAAGTGTGAGAAAAACCTTTGCCAAACTACGGTTAGTGGAGTTTTGGTGGAAGTTCAGACACAAAGTGGAATGCATAGTAGGCAAAACTCTGCTAATCACCCGCTAGGATATCCATGCGCTTGCAGGTCCTGGAAGCTTATTGGAACAACCAGGTCTTGGGGGATATTCAGAATCCCAGAAGTGAGGTGATGGTCTGGACTGGAGGTGCGTGGAGAGGCTGTTCCAGGTCTTTGCTGTGATGTGAGGAGGAGCGTCCTCCACTTCTGCATCTGTAGTTGCGGGGAATATGAGGAAGTGAAAGGAAGGTGGAGCGTAGTCTTCTCGATGGTTGGTGAAAGTTCAGTCGGGGGTTAATGTATGTGGATCCTTGGTTGTGTAGAGCCTTGTGTGCGCGTCATCAGCTTGAATTGACATCTCTTCTATACGGGGAGCCAGTGGAGTTGCCTTAGGTGGGGTGTGATGTGGGTTCATCATGGAAGGCTGAGGATGAGTCTGACTGGGGCATTCGATAAGGCCTGAAGTCTCTGTAGTAGGTGTGAGGTGATTCCTACATAGAGGGCATTGCCGTAGTCCAGTCGGCTGGTGATGAGGGCCTGTGTCATGGTGCGCCTTGTGTGTAAGGGTAGCCACTTGAAGATCTTACATAGCGTGCACAGAGGAGACAGCGTTGATCTGTGATTTCATGGTGAGATTGTTGTCAATGATAATTCCAAGGTTTCTGGCATTTTTGGAGGGAGTGGGTGCCGGTCTGAGGTCTGATGGCCACCAGGAATCGCTGCTGTTGCCAAAGGTCAGTACTTCTATCTTGTCTGTGTTCAGTTGCAGGCAGTTGTTCTACATGTAGTTGGCGATGTGTCATGCATCTGTGGATGTTGGTTCTTGTGGTGGTGGGGTCATCACTGAGACAGAGGATGAGTTGGGTGTCGTCTGCATAGGGCATTACGTTGAGACCGTGGGATCTGACGATGTTGGCCGGTGGTGTATCTATGCATTGAAGAGTGTGGGGCTGAGAGATGAGCCCTAAGGGACACCGCAGGTGATCTCCTTGGGTTAGAGGTGCAAGGTGCATCCTCTAGGTACTTCCGGTGAGGAAAGGCGGATCCATCTGAGTGCATCCCCATGGATGCCGATGTGGTGGAGTCTTTCGATCAGTGCGTGGTGGAATAGGTTGTCAAAGGCTGCCGAGAGGTGAGGAGGATCAAAGCTGCTTCTCATCGGTCAAAGTGGGTTCAGAAGTGATTGGTGGCTGCAATCAGGGCGGTTTCAGTGCTACGCTTGCTGACAAAGCCAGATTGGAAGGCATTGAGTAGCTGCTTCTGCTCTGGGTGTGTCATGAGTTAATTGTTGATGATCTTTTGCAGTACCTTCGTTGGGAATGGGAGCAAGGAGATTGGCTGCTATTTTCTTAGTTCACTGGGGGCGGTGGAAGGTTTTTTGAGTAGTGGTCTGACTTTGGTGTGTTTCAAGGTATTAGGAAATGTTGCCTGTGGTGATAGAGGTGTTGAGTAGGGTGGTAAGTTCCTGCCATTCCTTTGGTTTCTGAGGTTGAAGGTGTGGTGCAGCCATGGGTTTGTGGGAGTGTTAGACCCGGCCTCATGGCGTGGTCCTCCCTGACCTGTAGCACCTCCCTTCCGAGCTTCCACCACAACAGACCCCTGAGTCCCCTGGCCTAACCAACCCTTCCCTGCACGTTAAGTCCTGACCCTTCCCGGACTTCCCAGCCCGTACCTCCATCTTCCCGGCCTGTAGGCCCTGTGTGCCCACTTTTGGAATCTAAGATGGCCGCCCGAGCCAGCGCAGCCTAGGCCGAGAGGCGCCACCCTGGCGGGAGGACAGAGCGCTCCCAGCGAGTGAGAGAGGGAGGAGCAGTATCCTTCACACCTCCGATCTCTCCTCGAGAAGTGGGTTTCGATCGCCCCTCCGGCCGCCCGGAGGGCTGGCTCCGTGCCTGCTGTGTGTCTGGGACTCCTCCCGAAACCAACCTGAATGGATCAAAGGGTCGCGTGGCAGGAAACCCCAACAAGCGGCCCCCAGGTGCCAAGTCCCCTGCCGACCAGACTACGGAGATCAAAGAAGAGCAGTCCTATAACTGGGGATGCTCCGGGACTATCGGGAGATTCGATTCTGGAACATCGAGAGCCCTGCTGATGTGGTTGCGGCTCGTTTGGCAGAGAAGGACTTCTGCCGGAACCACCTGAGCCCTGCTGAGTGACTTGCGGCTCCCCTGCAACCTTGGAACATCTGAGCCCTGCTGAGTGACTCGCGGATCCCCTGAAGATCGTAAGAACTCCGACATCCTGCTTGAGCCCTGCTGAGTGACTTGAGGCTCCCCTGCAACCTTGAACCATCTGAGCCCTGCTGAGTGACTCGCGGCTCCCCTGAAGATTGTAAGACCTCCGACATCTTGCTTGAGCCCTGCTGAGTGGCTCACGGCTCTCTGACTCTCCTGGTCCGGCTGGACCCTGAAAGATCGCCCTGTATCCCCCGGCTCGAGGATTGAGAGCTGTGCGCCGGATACGCAACGACAAGGACACTGATCCTCTAAGACGGTCCCGCTACCCCTACCCTAATCGAGACTCTTTGAGCTCTTGCTCTACTTGTAACCACCAGCTTTCATTGATCATAAAGATCCTTTGCATCACAAGATAAAGAAACGTTCTTAAGAAGCTACGGTGTGGTCTCTCTTTGTTGTTGGTACTTGTGTAGTGTGTACGATCCTAGATTCGAGACTCTCCCCCTGAGAAGTCTCCCTCCAGTGCTCGTCTTCGTACCTTTGGAGATGGGTCCCAGGGTGGTTGGGTACACTTCCTGCCCTCCCCTGAGGTCGCCTTCTAACAGGGAGCTCCTGAGTCGATAGATTCCATGGTGGAGGTGGTGTCCTGGGGTTCTGAGGAGACGGCAGCAGCAGATTCAACTGTCCTGATGGGTCAGGAGCGACTGATGCAACCATTGACGAGTCAGAAACAGCTGATTTAGCCATTTGGATGAATCATAGACGGCAGATGTAACTATTCTCATGAGTCTGAAGCAATTGATGCAACCATTCTGGCGAAGTCAGCAACAGCAGATTCAATACCTTTGTTGGTTCTAAAGCAATTGGTCCAATCATTGCGTTGCGTCAGAAGCAGTTGCGTTGTTTTTTTAGCGCAGCAGAAAGAAAGTGACCTCTGGCTAGGACGGGCTTCTCTGTGTCCAAGAGGACTGCAATAGAGTCAGTGCTCTGTCAGCCATGTCTGGCATTAAATTAGTAACTGGCGATCCACAGCCCTATCAATCTTTCAAAACAGCTGGCAGGTAGGCCTGTTGGTGTCTTTCAGCCAATGCCTCCATTGCATTTTAGTGATAACCACCCTGGAAACAGCAACACATAATAGTTATTGTCATGGTTCATGTTCCCTTCCTGCCCATAGAGTGCCCAGGCCATCAGTCTTACACATCACTTGCCATATCTTGGCCATTAAATCCCCGAGTACTCTCAGTGGCGAGTGAGTCCTCTGGCAGGGAGTCGGTCAGCACTGCCAGACCCCTCTAGAGGAGGAGGCGGGAGAACCTCTCGGCTTAAAGTTCAGCTAAAACTCAACCCAACCTCAATGCCCTTTTTTCAACAATTAGTCACGCTTGAGTCCTGTTGTGACCTTTGCAGAATTCAATTTCTTTGACATAAATGTCAGAAAATGGCACTGATGCCCGATGCATGTGTGTCAGGAGGAGAAGCTCCCCGGTGATGTTGGAAACTCAGTTTTTGATTCTGAAAAATGAGGCAGGGAGGGTGATGCACAGTTCATCTGGACAGCTCCACTCTGACTCAAAATGAACATTGTAACCTGTTTACAATGAGACAGTTCTGTGTCCAAGTGATGTCCTCAACCTTTGAGCAAACACTGATCAGCTCTTTTGTTCCAAACAAATATGTTGGACACGCCGTTAACACCTTGAATGCTACAGCAATTCATCCCGGATGCTGACCTCCCTTGAATCCCATTGTTCATGACGAGCTCATCTCGTCATGAGCACACGAGCAGTGTACTGCATGAGGAGCTGAGCTCGTCATGAGCATTGAAGGGGTTAAAATTACTGCGCAAGGTACAGAGGAGTGAGTACCACCCAGCACGTCTTTAAAATGACTGTTTGAGGTCCAGGACAAATAAATATGGCTGCCAACAGGAATCAATCGTAGCAAAAGAAAGGTGGGTGGGGTCCAGTTCTTACCGGAAATTCGCAAAAACTTTGCATTGTTGGTCCTAAGATTTCATCGCGCCATGCAGCTCTCAGTCATCCTCATGCCATCTCCAAGTCCAAAGGGGCACACGGGAAACTGCGTATGTCAGCCAGGTAGTAGTGAACAGAGACCGCGGTCATCCTTGACATCATCTCAGTGACTCCAGTGGTTAATTTCCCCCCAAAAAAGTGCCAGGGCTCTCGTCAGGAGGCCACTGCACCTTGTACCACACATTCTCCCTGGCAGCGCCGCCAATGATAGTCACAACACAAATACTAACATTCACACTCCTACGAGTGTGACAGTTCAGACTATTTCAGGCCCCCAAAGCTAGAAGAATAGCTTAGGTAGCAGGCTATTTTTGTTTTTAATGTATATTGAGTTATTACTTAACTGATGTTGTGGTCACCTCTAAATTAGCCAGACAGTGCCACCTTGTGGCAGGCTGTCACAGACCCCAGTGCAGACTATTGAGTGCTGGTGCCGAGCACCGGAAACCAACGGCTCAAATTAAGCACTGCGTGACTCCATGCTGAGATTGCATGGGCAGGAGACTGGACTGATCCCTTGTAGATACAGAGGTGGAAAGGATGAAAGGGTCGAGGCCGTAGGATCTGACAATGTTGGACAGCAGGGTCATATATGCGTTGAAGAGCGTGGGGCTGAGGAATGAGCCCTGGGAGATACCGCAGGTGATTTCCATGGGTTCAGAGGTGAAAGGTGGGAGGTTGATCCTCTGAGTTCTTCCGGTGAGGAAGGAGGGGATCCATCTGAGAGCATCCCCTTGGATACCGATGTGTTGGAGTCTTTGGATCAGCGTCTGGTGGAATACGGTGTTGAAAAATGCAGAGAGATCGAGGAAGATCAAATCTGCTCTTTGTCCTAGGTCAAGGAGGGTTCGGATGTTGTCGCTGGCTGAGATCCAGGTGACCCCACCCCTGCTTCCAAGAATTGGAGAAGACACTATGGCTGATTGAACAAAACGTTAACAGGCATTGTCCTCTCATGGGACACATGTGATATAGTCAACCCTTGTGAGATCACCTTCTCTGTAATACAAGTATGGATGCCAGACTGATGGGGGTCAGAACACCATCCCAAAATATTTATTTAGTTGCTTGAGGTAGCTATGTTAAAAGTGTTGCCCATAAAAGTCATAGCAGCAAAATCTGTGATATAGTAAATTAGGGATTAAACCAGGTCTTTATTGTTAAAGAAGACACGCCACCTGTTTTTAAAGAAGATGAGAAACATTTCCATCAGAGTAACACATTTCCCACCCCATTCCATTGCCAAGAATGATGTGGAGTATTAGACTTCACCAATGCGGCACAATGACAGTTTTGAAATAAAAAAGGATTTTCTAGAACTCACTGTGGTTTTTACCAAAATTATCTACTTTAATATTATGCAAGGTTGGAAACAGGGTGACATAAAAAAGGGGTATCTTGCTTATGTATGTCCTTTTGATAAAGGTTTAATATTTCCCAATAATTCCAGCCATCATCCTCTCATTTACAGGATTATGTCATTTTCTGAATTATGGAAATTGGATATATTTTTTGCAGAAAAAAACTGGGAACAAAAATACCCATTCTAAGCAGAAATTATTATTTATAAGAGAGGGCCAATTAATGCATAAACAAATTCTCATTTGCAGAATGTGTACTAATATATTTTCTCCAATTGTGTTTTACTAGTGTATTCTCCTTGTTAAGAAAACCAAAGTTTATCATGAGACTCGTTTATCATGTTGTCCTTGTTATGAAAGGCAGATACTGACTGCATAGTTTTAGCACAGTGCCAGTTATGCTTCTATTGCACAGTATTTATTGATACAGAACAAGAAAGAAAAAGTTGGTTTATTGTCACTCCACTAGGACTTCAAAGTGATATCTTAATAACGTATTTACAATATGTAAATCGTCTTAATTTTCTAGGCAAATACAAAAAATAGAGAGATTTTAGGATCTGCCCCGTTTGGTCTCGTGCATTAATGTCAGGAGACAATGAGGACAAACCCAGGATGCCTTTAGTTTAATAGCAGAAGAACAAACTTGAAAAAAGCTAAAAAAAACTTCTAAAATAAGGCTAAATCCTGAAAAGCCACAGGTGTAGGATTATCAGAATTTATATCACATGTGTTTATATACATGAAACATATGGCTTAGAAGATACAGTACATATGTTGAAAAACATAGGGCAGATTTATGAAAGTTTTGCATTACCCTTGCCCTACGCGGGGGCACAGGGGCGATGCGAAATCTAAGTGGCATTTAACACGCCTGTATGCCCCGGTTGTGTGTCCCTGCATGCTTGATAAATTTAGAGCAACTCAACGCAGTGCAAATCGCTGATATGCATTTCTGTGCCCCACGGAGGCTTTCCATGGGTGGGGCGTGGGTGCCTCCACACATCCACCCATGGATTTTGTCTCAGTCCCAGATCTAACATTATTGGTGGACCTGGGAATGTGTCAGAATGCTACGCCTCCCCAGGTGAGGTGAAACGGGGAGGAATACCTTTATTCTTCAGATGCTTTTTCTTCAGGAAGGGGCCCCTTTCTGCACAAAAACAATCATTCCTGCAAAGCAAACACCCTTGCACCATGAGGCACGGTTGCAAAGACAACAGTTGATGGACAGAATGCAGAACAATGTCAGACATTCACCCCAGTACAGAGATCTGGGCCTGGAACTGGGTTGGTGTGGAGTGCAAAAAAACGATGGATTTAGGCCCAGATCTCTTTACTGGGGTGAATGTATGACATTGGTCTGCATTCTGTCCATCAACTGTGGTTTTTGCATTTGTCACCCCGAGTGGGCTGGGTATGCTCAGACGTGAGTCCCGTGCTCTCCACACCACTGGAGTCAAGCAAGCTGGGCTGAAGACGGCTGGAATGCCAGAAACCGGTCCTCGGAAGCTTGTTTCCGGTCCAGGGAAGACATGGCTTGGCAGTTTGGGCTGGACTGTTCCCTTGAGGCACAGGGTCAGACTGATTTGCATATGGCCATGTCTGAACTGGGGTGGTGTGGAGTGCAATAAAACGATGGATTTAGGCCCAGATCTCTTTACTGGGGTGAATGTATGACATTGTTCTGCATTCTGTCCATCAACTGTGGTTTTTCCATGAGGCACGGTTGCCTGCTTTGGCGCTAGCAGTCAGAAGTGCAACAGTGCAAGGGAAAGGATGTGAATGCGCTGTAAAATGTTAAATACAGTGCATTCCTGTCCTTTCACGCAGCGCAGCGGGCTGGCTGGCTGTACTGCACTGCGTGAAATGATGATAAATAAAGGCCTATGTCTAGAAGTCTACTATTCTTTTACGGCTGTTGGTAACTCAAAACTGCCCATGGACAGTAATTGACGAACAGAATTAGCCGTGCAGATCTTGGAAGGGGAACAGGGTATTGGAACATATGGTACAAAGTTACAAAAACACTTTGAAGGTGACAAGGCTGCTTGACCGGCGTCAGAGGTCTATCAAAAATGTAAACTTTCACAAACATTCTTTTATGTTAGTGAAATTGAGCCATTGTGGTGAAAAGCGAAACACTCACTACTAACATACTTTTGCGCTCGCGGCAGCAGGTTTTTTAAAGTGCTCGTGAGAAGAGCCCAGGTAAGGCACGCACGCGCACTGAACATGTGTGAGAGTTACCTGCTCGAAGGAACAATGGGAAAGGAGAGTATATGGGTGCAGATAAAAGGTGGGAAGTCCGCGGGTACAGGTAGACCAATAAACCGGACTCTACGAGACAACACTTCCGTAATACAAACTTCGAAGACCCCTAATTACAAATCCAAGACAGAATATCCAAGTTATTGAATGACACATCCCCACAGAGACGCGATAAGTACAGGTTGGGGAAGGAAAGACAGACACACGATATAAGAACCAAAAGCAATATTGAAAATACGCAACACCTGAAAAGGAAAAGAAATAGTGGCAGAGAGGACAGCCCCTCCCTATTCTATGTAGAGCGTCATAACAAGGTCTGCAGTGACAACAATTAACAAATGGCCCGTAAAGGCTCTGACTGACAATAGGGCCTGTCAAGGCTCCGACATTTGGAACGAGCCTTTAGGGCCGCATCGTAATAGGTCGGCCGATTTACTTCCCGACCGCCTCATTATATTGGAGGCGATCGGAAAGTACACCAGCCGGTCATTCCGGCTGGCTTCCGACAGGCTGTGGAGAGCCCGTCCACCAGTCAGAATCCGGCCTGGCAAAGGCGGGCCTTTCCACCCTTGAGATTACAATGCACGGTTTCTGACATAGTCTCCATGCCGGGCTGTTCGACACGGAAAACATGTCGGAAATCATTTTGGTTTTGATGCAGTGGAAGTTTGACAATATCTGCTGAAGGGAGGCAAGATGGCGGCCGTGTAGACGGCCGGAGCAGCTCGATCGAGGAGGTGCACCATGAACAGTTGACAGACCCCGTAATCCCTCTACCGATCGGTTTGTAAAGGCATGGTACCGATAGAACTGGTGAGAATATGAGAATATGACCCTCTGAGTACGCGGAGGAAAAGACGTAAGCTGAAGCTGATCGGGAGCTGAGACGAGGGAAAAAAAAAACGCTGCATGAAATTGACTTGCTGTCAGCCGCTGAAGCGGCTTCTGCTGGATGCGCTGCGGGTAACGCGGAGGTTGAGAGGCGGGCCGGCAGCTGGACTGCGGACGGAGGCGGAGGCGGCTGAGTTCGTGGAATCCGCCTTCAGCAGACGAGCGGTGCGGAGCATTCGGTTCAAACGGAGCTGGCAGCGGAGCAGGAAATCCCGCGCAGCTGAACAACGTCAAGCCGATAGGCGAGTGTGCTGTCAGGCGAGTCCTGTACAAAGTGAAGTGGAGTTGAAACAATACACCCTGGAGGGTCCCCTGGACTTGAGAGTGGAGGAAGATATTAACAGCGGTTGTATCTCAGGCGGTAAGGAGCAGTTTCGGTTGAAAGAGAGGAGGAGGGAAATTATGGCCCCAAAAATGAACGCCAGCGCCAAAGCTGCAGCCAGGAGGAAGGCTGCAGCCGAATTAGCAGAATCACTAATAGACCTAGAGGGCAACAAAAAGAAGTAACAAGGCTCCCCATCTCTAAAAAAACCAATACAGCAGCAAGGGGCATGTAAATTAAATTCAGATTCCCAGGGTACTACCCCAATCTCAGATATATTTCAGAGAGTGAGTAAAAATAAAGACTCCAAGGATATAAAGGGTGATTCAACTCAGACCCAGATTCAGACTGTACAAAGGCTTGATGTGGGGTCCCCTGACGACACAGAAGGGGGTCATATTGAACAACCTAACACCGCTGGAAATATAGAGGGGGAAGAGCAGCAGGGGGAGGCTCCTGGAAATGATTGCTCGGACAACGTCTCAGTAATACCCCATGTACCAGAAGAGATCCTGGAGGACGATACCGGGGGGAGTCATGGAGGTAAAAAAGAAGCCCGAGTGAAGCATTCTTCTCTGTATCAGAGGGTGGAGAATGGTCAGAAGATGAGGAGGACAGTCTGGAACAAGAAGGTAGTGAATTAGACTCTGGCAGTGATTTGGAACAAGACGAAGGCAGCCCTCCGAATACAGCGGTAAAAACTTTACTGAGATCAAGAAAGCATAGCCAAAAGAAGGAGCAAAAGCTGTTTAATACTGCCACAGATGGTTCAGGTGGGGAATCTGCTCAAATGTCCCTTCTGGAGGTCATTCATCAGGAGATTTTAGCCCATCGAGAGGAAGCAAGACAGGAGAGCCGCAAGTCTCAGGCAGCAGTTAGGAAAATACAAGGGGCAGTAAGGAAACTGACAAAGGCCTGTGTGAACTTGGGAGAACGGGTTACCAATTTGGAAGATAGAGTCGTCTCTACCGAAGCTGACTCAGCGGCCGCTTCTAATAAGGTTGACATGCATGCAAAGCAGCTAACTGATATGCAATGGAAGCTTGAGTCATTGGAAAACAGATCGCGGCAAAACAACCTACGTATTCTGGGAATCCCTGAAGGGTCTGAGGGGTCAGATATGAAATCATTTGTTGTAAAACTTTTTGAACATGCCTTTTTGGACTTAAAAGACTGGGATTTTGACAGGGAGGTTCAGAGAGCTCATCGTACCCCTGCTAATATCCATAAAAACATGAAACAGAATGACAAGCCTAGAGCGATCTTAATTTTTTTGGGTAACTTCAATCTGAGGCAAGCTATTTCTGAGAGGGCGAGACCGGATAGACAAAAGGCAGTTGATGGTTATACGTTTTTTGTCCGCCCTGACTTTTGTCATATTACGGTTGAGAGACGGTGGAGATTGCGGCAGATGATTAAACCGTTTCAGGACAAGGGCATGCAGGCGTATTTGATTAACCCCGCTCAGTTCGAAAATAATCAAAGATGGAAAAACATTCTATTTTTCTTCTGAGATCAAGGCAAAATAATTTCTCATGTCATAGGTAGTCTAGGAACTCTGCAAAATGGTCAAATGGCCAAAAGTATGCTTAAAATATTGGTTTCATACATCTGTGAGTTTGTTATTGGTTATTATGGTAATTGGTGTTTGAAGTGAAACTTATAAGGTAGGGGGTCACAAAAAAATTAACATTTAAAAAATAAATTTAAATAAAAAAAAAAGGGGGAGGAAAATGGTCACAGGTTTTCCTCCTCGATCTGAGCTGTAAACCATCACGTGCACAGACCATTGGTCTGAGCGCCTCTGGGCAAGGGGGGTGAAGGCTAGCTCCAGGCTGGAGCTGGGTAAGGGGAGGGAGAGAGTGCAGAGGGAGGGAGGGGTGGGGGAGGAGGGGGAAGGGAAGAAAACTTTGGAAAAGTACGAGATGGAAAGGATATGGTTTAGGACGGATATCAGATACATGGTGAAATGTCAATTTAGGAATTGCAATTATTGTAACAATGTCAGATATTAGGATATGTACTATTAATGCAGGGGGGTTAAATGATTGGAGGAAACGGCAGAGATTGAGTTATTTGGTTAGATCTAATAATATAGATATAGTTTGCATCCAGGAAACCCATATTCCGTGGAATAAAAGAAAGTTGTTGGAGATATCTGGGTATACCTTGATTGGATGTTCATCGCAATCATCAATGATTAGAGGGGTGGCTATTTTAGCTAAAAGCAATTTGTGTGGGGTGAAGCGTAGTAAAACTGACGGCTCTGGCCGATGGGTACTAGTTGAAATGAATCTGGGTTTCACGCTTTGTACAATATACGGTCCGAATGAGGATGACCCAATGGTATATGACAAGTTAGAGGAAGAGTTGGCGAACTGGGCTAACCCGATGATAGTATGCGGCGATATGAATATATCCGCAGATTGGCAACGGGGGAGTAACTATACAGGTCGGAAACGAAAAGTCAATAGGGCTGTAAACGCCTTGATCCAGTCTCATGGTTTGGTGGAGGTATGGGGGGAAAAAGTTCCCGGTGACCGTGGCTATACATATTTCTCCCATCCGGCACAGAAATATTCTAAGCTAGATTACTTCTTTGTTACAGCGGGGGAAATCGGTAAGGTTAATATCGCTAAATTACCAAGAATAATATCTGACCATAACCCCCTAATTCTGATGTATAAAGTCCCTAAGGTACAGAGGAAAACATCTAGATGGACCTTTGAAAGGAAATTATTAAATGATGAAAGGTTCGTAACACACATTAAAAATTGGGCAAAAGAGTTTTTCGACTGTAACAGATAGAGTGCTTCCAGAAATGGAGTTTGGGAATCCTTTAAAGCTGCATTAAGGGGGGAGACGATCAGTTATGCAGCAAAATTAAGGAAAGAGGATAAAAGCAAGACAGAGAAACTCATCTCAGATGTAGCAGAAACAGAGAGGTGTCATATCGAGGAAATAGCCTTAGGTAAGGATAGTGGGGAGACGGTTAGTAATATGGCTCGGGTTAAGGGTGAAATCTTAAAAATAATTACACAGAAGGAGATATCTGAATATCAAACACAAAGAGCAAGGAGATATGAGACTGAAGAACAAGCTGGTAGAGCTCTAGCGCTCCGCATCAGGCAAGAATCAAACCGTAATAGAATTAGGAAGATCAAATACAATGGGAGTGAATATACAGACCCAAAATCTATAATGGATGTGTTCCAAGACTTCTATCAAAAACTATATGATCAAGAGCCAGGGGTAGTACCATATATACAAGATCAGTCTCCGTTAACCCCAATGCTGAAAGAGGATGATAGGGCTAGTCTAGAATTGGATATAACCTTGGAGGAGATAAAAGCCGCTTTGAATGAACTGGCAGCGGGTAAAGCGGCGGGTCCAGACGGTCTACCAATAGAGGTATACAGGGTGTTGGAGGATGAAATCCTCCCCATGTTTGAAGATCTTTTTAACGGAATAATATGGTCAGGTATTATCCCAGACACATGGAAACAGACCAATATCGTTATATTTCATAAAAAGGGCAAACCGGAAGAGAACCCAGGATCTTACCGTCCGATATCATTAATAAACACTGATGCTAAACTGTACTCTAAAGTCTGGGCAAAAAGGTTAGGACGGATCATTAGCCAACTCGTCTCACCATGGCAGCATGGATTTGTCCCAGGGAGAGGTACCACGGAACATACAGCAAGGGCAATTTCACTATTCGATGCAGTCACTGCTACGGGTGGAGATATGGCTATGATACTTTTAGATGCCGAGAAGGCTTTTGACCGTGTGGTCTGGGACTATATGTGGGAGGTATTGGTTAGAAGAGGCTTTGGAGAAAAATGCAGGAAAGCCATCAAAGCAATGTACATGGATCCAGTTGCTAGAATCACTACAATGGGTTTTCAATCAGATGAGGTAGTGATTAGAAGAGGCACCCGCCAGGGGTGTCCTTGCTCACCCATACTTTTTTCATTGTACATTGACCCGCTAATCAGGATGATTCTTGCCTCTGACAAAATACCCCCGGTTGTATCTTATGGTTATACCACCAAGTTATTGGCCTATGCGGACGACTTGGCAATCGTTACTACTAACCCGTAAGTGGCAATGCAGGAATTAAGCAGATTGGCTCAGGAGTTTGGGAAATGTTCAGGGTACAAACTCAACACTGAAAAAACTATAATAATCTGTTCTACGAACATTCAGAAAATAGATCAAAGGTATGTGGACTCCGCGGTCTATCTAGGAATTAAAATTAATGCAAATGTAGGAAAAATCAATCAGGAAAATTATGGGCCTTTATTAGCTACAATTGATAAAGAATTAAGAAGGATCGATGTACTACATTTGTCTTTGATTGGGAGGGTCAATGTGTTGAAAATGTCAATGTTCCCCAAGTTATTGTATCTATTCCGTGCCATACCGCTATTAATTGACGAAGGTTTGATGAAAAAGATGGAGGCAGTGTTTTCACAATTTTTATGGCAATATGGCAAAGTTAGAAGATCGTTAGCCCGACTTTCTGCACCGTTAGAGGGAGGTGGGTTATCTGCTCCTAATTTACGGTTATACCATTGGGTCTGCTTAATATTACGTATAAACCATCTATTGGATTATGATGTTCCTGAAGCTTTGTATGATACCCACAGAATCCCCACAATCTATGAGCTGGTAATGGGTGAAAAGGCCAGGGGGATTCTAACACGTGAAATTAATGCCTTGCATTTTAAGAGGAGTAAAAGTAAAGTGTTGCTATCTGCATGGGGGACATGGAAGGCGGTGTTGAAATTTCTTAAGATTCCTAAGATTAACGGCACAATCGATCTCTGGAACTCAAGCCCATTTCTACATCTTGGACAAAATAGGAATAGTAGTTTCTGGAAGAGGTTGGGCATTAGATGCTTAGGGGACGTCATGTATAAAGATGATCTCTTAGGGTTCGAGGCCCTGCAACAAAAATTCGGTATCCCCTCGAATCACTGGCTGTTATACAAACAGCTAGAACAATCAGTGAAGGCATTAAGACCTAGGGTGTCTATTCAGGAGCTAAACCCACTTGTGCATTATATAATGAGTGGGGGCAAAAAGATTAAAATAGGTTATAATCATTTGTTACATGGATTGGAAGAGGATATCGGACAAGTAGAAAATGCCTGGGCTGTAAGATTAGGAGATCCCGACATTGATGTGGATTATGCTCTGGCATTAAACAGGAAAATATTAAGAGCGACCAATCTGAAGGCACAACACTATAAGATGATTTTTAATCTTTACTACACCCCTGCTAAGTTGTTTCAATGGGGTAAAAGGGGTACAGATAGTTGTCCAAGGTGTAACCAAGGTCCTGCAGATCTAATACATATGTTCTACTCATGCCAGAATCTCAAGCCCGTTTTGAAAGAAATGGAAAAGTTTCTATCGGGGTTGCTAGAGCGTCAAATTTCTCTATCCCCAACATCTGTTTTGATTGGCAGGGATGAAAATCTTAAGGTTGAACAGGAAGCCGAAGCTTTTATTTTTCTATGTGTTGCTGTTTTTAGAATTCTAATTGCGGTGGCCTGGAAAGATCCGATAGCTCCCACATTCCAGATGTGGCTTACAAGGTTGCTAGGGACCCATAATATTGAAGAATGTTTATATAAATTTAAGGGTAAAAAAAGGAAAGAATATGGTAAAAAGATATGGGGTCCGCTAAGTAACTGGAGGAAAATAAGATGATTGATGAGTGTCCCTATACTACTTACTATGCTTTGTAAGGCAAGGTCATCCAATGCTGCCAATCTATATTTAAGCCGTCTGGATTGTGTTTTGTAATGTGGCTTTGAAAGAATTACTCCTTTTATCTGTGAATATTGTTTTAATCCTGTTGTTTAAATTTTTGATATGTCTTTGTCACCAGCTGATATCTGTAATATGTAAATTTGTATGTGTTTTTCTTATTCTGATCCATCTCAATAAAAAATTTAAAAAAATAAAAATAAAAAAAAAAGAGCACAGCCTCTCCTTATTCATTGTAGAGCGTCATACCAAGGTATGCAGTGACAACAATGGGGCAGATTGCCAAACGGCCCGTAAAGGCTCTGACTGACGATAGGGCCTGTAAAGGCTCCAACATTTGGAACGAGCCTTTAGGGCCGCATCGTAAAAGGTCGGCCGATTTACTTCCCGACCGCCTCATTATATTGGAGGCGATCGGAAAGTACACCAGCCGGTCATTCCGGCTTGATTCCGACAGGCTGTGGAGAGCCCGTCCACCAGTCAGAATCCGGCCTGGCAAAGGCGGGCCTTTCCACCCTTGAGATTACAATGCACGGTTTCTGACATAGTCTCCATGCCGGGCTGTTCGACACGGAAAACATGTCGGAAATCATTTTGGGGGGCCTACCGCAGGGACCACTTTGGTACACAGTCTCCGGTTGGAGGCCGATGGGGCACCTACAGTGCCCCCTGTTGATCCCTGCACCTTGTGGCAGGCACCTTGAGGTGTCTGCACGGTGCAGGCATGAACTGCACCTCCCTTGTCTCAATGGGAGCTTATGTTACTGCTGGTTTATGGCCATAACACGAGCTCCCATTGAGGATCGGGATCATGCGACTGAACTGTGTCGGGTCACATTGAAATGAGTCGGTCAGGACCGCCAACAGGGTGTCGGATGGTCCCATTACCTAATCGGTGTCAGGCGGAAGTGATTTCACCCAACATCATAATCAGCCCCAATGTGTTTAGTCTGCGGCTCTTTCACCAGTGGACCTCACTGGGGTCATCCTCCGATAAATAGAGAGAGAATATGGGGAACTGAGAGTGGTGGATGGAGTGAGAGAGACAAAGATAATCACAGATAAAGAAAAAATAGATACAGAAATACAAAGACAAAGAAATGGAGAAAGGGGAAGGGACTGGGGAAGCAGAAAAGATTAGAGAGAGGAAGTGTGTGTGTGTGCATGTGTGGGTGAGTGTTCGTGTGAGCGTGGGTGGGTGTGCATATATGTATGTGTATATAGGAATCTGTGTATGTGTCTGTGTGAGTTTGTGTGTATGTGTGAGTGAGTGCCGATGGGGGTGTGTGCATATATAGGCATGTGTTTGTGTCTGTGTGTGTATTTATGTGTGTGTGTGTGTATGCGTGTGTGTGCATGTATGTGCATGTGTGGGCATGTGTCTATGTGTGTGAGTGCTTGTGTGCCTGTGTGCATGTGTGTGTGTCAGAAGGGCTGGAAGTCAAGTTTCAGGCTGTTATTACCCGGCACCCTTTAGTCCATTGTCTTGCAGTTGAAATTCTGACTCAAATACCCCCAACATGCATAATTAATATTGAACAATCAGAGTAAGGGTATGGAAGTAGAGTGTTGCTTCTTAAACAACGGCAAAGTGTGTTAAGCGGAGAGCAGACACCAGACCTCCTCCTCCCTCAATTCTCACCGTGCAGCATCGAGGGGGGCTCAGCCAATCAGCACTCGGGGTGGATATCCGGGATGAGGGGATACTGGCTTCAATGAGAACATAGAGTGGGGGGTGGGAAAGAGAAAGTCTTTTTGACTTCATTTATATAGTGATTGTAAGCAGTGATTAATAAAGCTATTTATAAAATAAACACAGAGAAAGATCACACAGTGTAAAGAAGCAGTTGAATCACACCTGAGTCTTTCAGGACAATGTAGGGGGGGAATGAACCGCTAAAGATGGACAAGTATGTGGTAATGGTTAGAATTAGATGATGCAGTCATGATGCTGTGGAATTGCATCAATGTGAATGTTCCAATTTAAACCAGTATTTGGTGGGTTTGCTGATGGTTGCTGTACTTGACTTGTACTTAATAAAAGTCACCTTAATTCAACTTTTGAGTGGATTACTACATATTTTGGCGACGAGGATACAAAGTGTCTGAGAAAAAGAGATACACCTGGATTCTAAAAATATTTATATAACTGAGGACCCTGAAGGAACTGGGTAAGGAAGCTAGGAGACTGGAGAGTAAGGTCTAAAAATAGATTGGTTAGTAGAGAGGAAAGAGACACAGAAGGGAAAAAAATGGCTTACAAGGAAGATATTTTAATACTTTTTTTTGCAGTTTTATATAGCGCGAACCCAACCCAAAGGTGTGAGAGCAACAGTTGCATTACGGAGAGACACATTATTTTTTCAAGGGATGGGAAGATTAAGTGATTTGCCCAGACTCACAAGATGCTCGAGCCTCCCGCCAAACTTCAACCGGCTGCTCTAGCCGACTATAGTTATGCATGTGAGAAGTTAGCCCGGCATATGATGTCACTAGTTCTAGTGAGCACCCGACACCAGTCTAAATCGACTCTTTTTGAGGGTGGTTGTAAAGCCAACCTTATAGACAAGCTATCCTAGTGGTAGCATGGACCAGCAGTCTTAGGCTAAACTCCAAAGAGCATGTGAAGCCAGCTGTTTTACCAATAATAATCCCTTGAATACCAAATGAAAGGACACCACACAAGGTATATATCAAATATATATGTATTTATTCTAAACACAGCCCCTCTGCACTCTTTATGAGGTCAGAGGTAAAAGTACATCACAAGTTACTTAATTAGCATACGATAAGTTGCGCAAATACAGTTTTTCCCTAGGGGCCTCACAAACCATATACGAAAATAGTGGTATAAGAACCACAACAGAAATATTCAGTAGGCCTAGGGCCTAGGGAATCGCTGGGGCTACACTAAACAACCAAAGGTTAAGAAGTAGGAGGCCCACGGAAGACGCGTGCAGTGTCTAAACACAGCCACGGGTTACCATTGACTTATAATGGGAAACGTAAAAGTTACAAAGTTACTGTTTAAGGGCACTTCCGGATGGACTACAAAAAAAACAGTTTAAACTAAGACACTTCGAGAGTCAAGACCCACGGGAGCACTGGAGTACTCGTGTTACCTCACCCAGGGAAGCCGGGTGCATAGGTGTCTTTTCGTGTCCGGTTTCGTCAATGTTTTCTATGGAGATCTGCAAAGAAGTGCTGCAGGCGACCAGAGGAAAAGTGGCCGGGTGATCCAAGGGTGGATCGAAGATCTGAAGAACCTGAAAGCAGAGAGGACAGAGTCTGGGTCACTAGCCAGTGACCAGAAAGGTACCAGGAAGGAACCAGGCGATGTCTGTGTCGATTTCAAGTGAAGAGGTGAAGCGTGTCTCTGCAGCCACGAGGACCAGAAGGTGTCGATGACAACCAGGAGCTGGTTTCGAGCTGTTCTATAAAGGATCTAGTTGACTGCGGTGTCGGTATCCGATTGGACCCAACAAGCCTTGGCAAACGCAATCCATGCAGGAAGTGAAGATTGGCTTTGAGCCAGACCAGCAAGGCCTGGGATTCAACTATGCCCTGGGTACCTAGGGTACACTATACCGGGGCTCACAAAGGTGACCCAGTAACCAATCTGGTATGCACCTAAAGAACATGGTATCAATTTAGAGAGAGAACAGTGGGCTGTGGGTCTGATTAGCAGGCCCACAGCCACACTAAAGTCGAAAAACCAGAGAATCACAGCAAAAAGTGGGGGTGACCATAGGAAGCAGACCCTACTCTCCTACAATACATTTAACTGAAAAGTGAGTTTTCCGCCTCATTCTGTTACATCCGCTGACACATGTTTCACTTGAGTCAAAGTAACTCACTGAGCTTCATCAAGGTTGAAATTCCACTAAAACCAGTAATTACAAACAAACAGCATGAGAAAATATCAAAAAAGAGGGGAAAAAACCAGGCCATGCATCTTGTTGTGCTTAATGAGGTTAATGAATTCTGATTAATTCAGAGTGCTGGAGGAAAGGGGCCTGTCCTGTGTCATCCCATGTTTTCCTGCACACGTTTCACATCCATAATGCAGTGAACTCCTGTTGGTGGCTGTGTGGATAAAAAGGCCAGGAGGCTCAGGAGAGGAGATGCAGCTGGTCGCCTATGGATGTTGCATTATTCATGCGCCGCGTGGCTGTGATTACATTATGTTACCAGCTCCATCCCTTGGCCAGAATCCATTCAGGGTCTGTGGACACTTGTACATGACGTTCATGAATCTCTTCCAGACGAAACAGCCATGATCTTCTCCCCCTCCCCCCCCTCAGGATTGCCGTACTCCGCGCAGGGGACGCTATCGGGTGATTAGCCGCACTCTACAAATTCACATAACATAGATCTGGAGCCACCAGACATGAAAACATAAAACTGCTGTTGGAACAGCTGCAAGAGGAGGACAGAAGGATAGCTCTGCTGTGGTGGAGGATAAGGCTAAATGTTGATCCTGTTTCAAGCTCTCAAATCACATCACCATGTGGGGGAACAGGGGTGGAGTGTAAGACCCACAGCAAGCAGGGTGATGGGTAAATTTAATGGTCACTGGGTTGGTGTTTGTGTTGCCTCTTTTTTACCGTGCTCGCGTAGCTTTGTTGTTCCTCTGCCCCAGGGGTGTAGCTTCAGGGGAGGGGTGCTTGGGGTGGGAACCCCCCAATATTTACAGTCAGTCGGGTAGCATGCCACAGCTGACTGGCTGGTCGGCTCACCCCATAAATGGACTCTTCCCTTGGCTGTAAAGAAGGAAGTTGCGACACGGACCCAACCCAGTGCACGACACAGAACCATGGCCAAGGGCGCACGCAAGACTCTTGTGTATGATTTGGACAGGTATTCTCTTATAACTTGTGTATTTATCTGTGCAGCTTCTCTGGTGCTCAGGTCCTTGCTGCTCAGCCAGTGTGAATGTGCTGCGTGGGCTGTTGGAGTGGTGATGATGCGATGGAATTTTTGGGTGCCGGTGAGATGAGGCGTGTCAACTGGAGTATGGGCTGTGCCGCAGGGAGGCTGCTCCTGGAGGGGCTGCTCCAGGGACTAAACCAAGAGCCGACTATGAATATTCTAATCTGCAACAAAGAAAAATAAATAACCTTCCCAAACTACACTTCAGCTGCCTGTCTTTGATTACAACATCTGCCCTTGACACTGACCCAACCCAATGCATTACAAAGAACCACAGTCGAGGGCCCACACAAGACTCCTGTGTATAATGGGGACAAGTATTCCTTTTCACTCCCACCCCAATCCCTTTTCTTCATGATTCAGGCAGCTGGGCCTGCATGGGTCAGGGGTCAGAAACGTAGGGCCCAATTCACAAAAGTAAACTGAGACGAAAGTCTCACTTTACGACTTTCGGTATTCACAAAGGGCATTTACGAGTCAGAAAGTTAGACTTTTGTCTCAGTTAAACCTAAGTTTTGGTCTTAAGTTTAACTGAGACCAGGACTTTTGGTCTTAGTTAAAATTAAGTTTAACTGAGATAAAAGTCTAACTTTACAACTCGTAAATGCACTTTGTGAATACCAATAGTCCTAAATTCACCTTTGTAAATTGGGCCCGTAGACACGCGTGAGTCCGATCTAAGGAGTCCAAGGCAGAGGGTTCCTGCTCCATCATTCCTGCAGCACCATCCGGCATCCATTGGGGTCTGCATCCCACGCTTCACTTCTGAATTTAAGTCTGGGCCTTTCTATTGGTGCTTGGGATGGGGGGAGGCCATGGTGTGCTCCACAGATACATTATCACCCTTAAAGTGACTACAAATAAAAAGCTTTGAATGCTGATGATGTGCACAAGCTTGAATGTATGTGTGCTTGCAAGTGTGTGCAAATCAATGTATCTGATGTGAGTGCAGGTGAGTGAGCGTGCACATAATGGTGTCTATATGTGAGTGATTGTGCATGTGTTCAGGTTAGAATTGGCATGTGTGGGTTCCCTTACAAAATATTGGATCATAAATGTCAAATTACATAAATATTGAGTAAAAAATATAGATGTTAAAAATATTAATTCTCTTTCCTCATAATTAAAAGAAAAAAAATATCAGAAACATTATATTGATCGCACTAATATAGTTGTCCAAAAGATCGATTTTTTAATGCATATACATTTAAATAATAAACATTAATTAAATCAAATATTAATAATAATATAACATAATAAAAATAACAGATATTTTTAAAGATATATAACAATTATGATTATTTTACAAACATTTAAAACATATATTAATATGTATATATATATGTATATACATATATCTAATTTGAAAACTTAATTTAATTGGTCTTTGTAATTTATATTATATTTGAAAACTTTCTTCAATGTAATATTATTACAAATATTATTATATACATATATCAATTAACATAAAATATTTATTAAACCAACCAATTTAACTACAAATAAAAAACTCAAACAAAATGAAAATTTAGAATTTACTAAAAATAAATAAAAATTTAAAAACATTAATAATTATAAATATTATTATTTTAAATGACCAAAAACATATTAATATAAATGTAACCAATATAAACAAAGCTACATTTTTTTTAAATGAATAGATGTCCTATTCCGATTACAATTTATAAAAAGTAGATACATACCCTAATTATTATGTCAGTCGTTAAGCCTCCGGCTGCTCATTGGAGGCTTACCAACCAACATCCCAGGTTTGAAATGCGACCGCTGTATTATGATTACAGCTGTCGGAATTCAAACCAGCCTGTCAATCTGGCTGGCTTTTGGCGGGCTCAAGAAGCCCATCGGGACGTCAGAACCGCCAACATAATCCCATACGGACGTCGTTTCTGCCATCAGGATTATGATGTTGGTTTCCAACAGGATTTCCATGTCGATCTTTCTGACATGGAAAGCCTTTTGGAAAGTGTCTCTGGGGGCCCCTAGCAGGGGTCCTCCTTCTTCAGCGACCTCTGGTTTGGGGCTGAGGGGCACCTATGATGCCCCTACACCATTTGGCGGGTAGTCGGAAGCACCAACAAAATCCCATACAGACGACGCTGCTTCTTCAGGATTATTATGTTGATTTTCAACAGGCTTTCCATGTCTGGCTTTCTTACATGGAAAGCCAGTCAGAAAGTGACTTTGGGGGCCCTTAGCAGGGCTCCCACTCCTTCAGCGGCCTCCGGTTTGGGGCTGAGGGACACCTATTGTGCCCCTGCACTCTTAGGCAGGCAACATGAGGTGCCTGACACATGGTGCAGGGATTTACAATGACTCACATTTCTCTATGGGAGCTTATACAGCATCGAGTTATCCGACCGCCTCACAAGCTCCCATACGGAAATGAGAGTCTGCGACCGCACCATGTGCGGTTGCATTGTAATTGCTGTTTCGGACCGCCAACAGGAGGTCGGTCTAAAACGCCCAGAGATGTCGGTCAGAGGAAACTCCGACCGACAACCAAACCCGGCCAAACTCGGCCCTTGATTTCAAACTCAGGAGGTGTAAAATTTACAAGTACAAGTACCTCTACAGTAATTGCTGTAGCAGGGAGATTGCTGGATTGCTATTCCCACTCCACTGAGTGCAACAGAAGGGAAAGTGTTGGATAGCGGGGGGGGTAAAAAATTACTATTCCCACTCCAAAGAGTGCAACTGTAGGGAAAATGTTGGATTGCGGAAAGAAAAAATGTAATATCCCAACTGCAGTTAGTACTACATAAGAAACAAACACATTCTCTGCAAAACCATTGAATAATTGCAAAAGCTAAATACAAAATCAAATTATAAATATTTAATAAAAAATCTAATATATTTCATATAACAAATATTTAAAATAAATAGATATAATAATGTTATAAAACATATCATACATGTTTGCAAACATTATTAAAATTTAGTTCCCAAAAGAATTGTATGCAATAATTATTTATTGGCAAAAAAAGGATTAAATAACATTTATTGTAGTTACTTCCCACATGTACCCCTATGAACCTTACAAGCATCACCAAAAATCTAGTTTTAAATAACAATTATTTACACTGTTAATATAAATAATCATCAAAAAACTAATTATCAATAAATACAAATTAAATAATATTTCATTCAATTTAATTTAAGTTTCATAATAAACCACCACAAAATATACAACACACTAATTACCCAATTAACATAATGCATTTTAAATGTAATAACTATTATCAATGAAAAAAATAAGTATAAACTAATTAAAAAATAAATGTACTCCCAACCATACACCCTACAAAACCCAAACCCACATATTAGTTGAAAAATGTTAATTACCCAATTAAAATTATTAATGATAAATTAAATAATAATTATTAAATAAACATAAAACATGAATTACTTAGAATTAAATTACTTCCCACCCTGTACCCCTATAGCCCACAACCAACACCTAATTAAAAAATATACACAATTAATATAGTTAAATATCAAATAAATAATTAATATTAATTAACAATCGACTATTAATTAATCAAAATTAAATTGAATTCTACCCTATTTCCCTATAAACCCCACATCCCACACATTTTTTAATTGTGTTGTTTTTACTTCACTATTAACGTAATTTATTAGTAATTAAATAAATAATACTAATTAAAAAGTAATCATTAAGTTATTATAATTACATTACTTTCAATTCTGTGCCCCTAAAAACCCACAACCTTGTATGGTTCTTAACATAACAAAAAAAAACTAAATTTAATTTATTTACAAATACATTAAAAATCATAAACAAAAATCATACAAAACAATAAAATCATATACATTTAAAATATATACCAAAATACATAACAATAATTAATAACACAATTAAAGTCAACTATTTCTTTGTAAACTATATTAAGTACTTGGATATTTTAAAAATCAATATCACCTTAAAATCAATATACTTGGCAACGATATTCTTGCTGACGAAATTTCCATGTCAAAATATTTTGAAATGATAATTTTGCAAGTCAATATTTTTTACTTGATATTTTGTTTCAGCACCTTTTGTGTGTTTACATAGGCAACTGCCAACATCACTAAGTGTGTATGCGCAGGAATCTGGTTTTGACCTCGTGGTTACAGGTTACTCAACCTTTCAGCCTTCTAAGATCAGTAAAATGAGTACCATTGAGCTGAGTTTAAGTAAATGTGGTACTTAGAGGCAGGATGTCACAAACAGTGAGCAGGTGCTTTCACAAATATATATTTCATGTGTGCATATCAGTATGTGTGTGAAGACACAAGTGTGTGCCTGCATGCATGTGCACTTGATTGTCGGAGTTTCTCTGTGTCACATTTACTGGAGACTGGAGCACCACCCAGCAGTTTAGAACTGAAGTAATTGGCTAAAGAACTAGTTGGTCAGTCATGAAAAGCGAAATCTATGCCGCACTACTGTATTCAACTTCAGTGTGCGCCACTCCACTGTATGCACTCCACTCTACGCCACTCCTCTCTATGTCATTATAGTGTGCGCTTCTCCACTGTATGTAACTCCACTCTACGCCAATCCGTTCTATATCACTCCAGTGTGCGCCGCTCCACTGTATGGACTATGGACTCCACTCTACGCCACTCTGCTCAATGTCATTATAGTGTGCGCCGCTCCACTGTATGTAACTCCACTCTACGCCACTCCGCTCTATATCAATTCAGTGTGCGCCGCTCCACTTTATGTGACTCCACTCTACACCACTCCACTCTACATCAATTCAGTGTGCGCCGCTCCACTGTATGTGACTCCACCCAACGCCACTCCGCTCTATATCACTCCAGTGTGCGCCGCTCCACTGTATGTAACTCCACTCTACGCCACTCCGCTCTATGTCACTCCAGTGTGCGCCGCTCCATTGTATGTAACTCCACTCTACGCCAATCCGCTCTATATCATTCCAGTGTGCGCCGCTCCACTGTATGTGACTCCACTCTACACCACTCCGCTCTACATCAATTCAGTGTGCGCCGCTCCACTGTATGTGACTCCACTCTACGCCACTCCACTCTATATCTCTCCAGTGTGCGCCGCTCCACTGTATGTAACTCCACTCCACGCCACTCCACTCTGTCACTCCAGTGTGAGCCGCTCCACTGTATGTGACTCCACTCTACGCCACTCCGCTCTACATCAATTCAGTGTGTGCCGCTCCACTGTATGTGACTCCACCCTATGCCACTCCGCTCTATATCACTCCAGTGTGCGCCGCTCCACTGTATGTAACTTAACTCTACGCCGCTCCACTGTATGTAACTCCAGTGTGTGCCGCTCCACTGTATGTGACTCCACTCTACACCACTCAGCTCTACATCAATTCAGTCTGTGCCACTCCACTGTATGTGACTCCACCCTACGCCACTCCGCTCTATATCACTCCAGGGTGCGCCGCTCCACTGTATGTAACTCCACCCTACGCCACTCCGCTCTATATCACTCCAGTGTGCGCCGCTCCACTGTATGTGACTCCACCCTACCCCACTCCGCTCTATATCAATTCAGTGTGCGCCGCTCCACTGCATGTGACTCCACCCTACCCCACTCCGCTCTATATCACTCCAGTGTGAGCGACTCCACTGTATGTAACTCCACTCTACGCCACTCCGCTCTATGTCACTCCAGTGTGTGCCGCTCCACTGTATATGACTCCACTCTACGCCACTCTGCTATATATTTCTCCAGGGTGCGCCGCTCCACTGTATGTAACTCCACTCTACGCCACTCCGCTCTATATCACTCCAGTGTGCGCCGCTCCTCTGTATGTAACTCCACTCTACACCACTCTGCTCTATCTCACTCCAGTGTGTGCCGCTCCACTGTATATGACTCCACTCTACGCCACTCTGCTATATATTTCTCCAGGGTGCGCCGCTCCACTGTATGGACTCCACTCTACGCCACTCCGCTCTATATCACTCCAGTGTGCGCTGCTCCACTGTATGTGACTCCACTCAACACCACTCCGCTCTATCTCACTCAAGTGTGCGCCGCTCCACTATATGTGACTCCACCCTACGCCACTCCACTCTATATCACTCCAGTGTGGGTCGCTCCACTGTAGTGACTCCACTCTAGCCACTCCGCTCTATATCGCTCCAGTGTGCGCTGCTCCACTGTATGTAACTCCACTCTACACCACTCCGCTCCATGTCACTCCAGTGTGCGCCGCTCCACTGTATGTGACTCCACTCTACACCACTCCCCCACCAAGCACGTCTTTGGTCCCTCTGTCCACTCCCCAATCTGCCTCTGGTCCACCTGTCCACTCCCCTCTCCGAAGCGTGCCTCTGGTCCATCTGTCCACTCTCACTCTGACAAGCACCTCTAGTCCACCTGCCGACTCCCCCTCTGAAGGCCGCCTCTGGTCCACCTGTCCACTCCCCCTCAGCAGCGTTACTCAGGTCCAACTGTCCACTCCCCACCCTGGAGTGTGCCTCTGGTCCACCTGTCCACTCCCCCTCTCAAGCGTGCCTCTGTACCACTTGTCCACTCCCCCCTCCGCAGCTCACCTCTGGTAGTGCTTAGCAGCGTGAGAGTCTAACGCCCCCTCCACCCCCCCCCCCTCCACCCCCCTCCTCCATGCTGCCTTCTAGCATCTCTTTAAAGCATTATTTACGGCGCCAGGCGGTGCTCCGAAGCAGGCCCTGTTTGCTGATTCCATTTTGCAGGCTTAAGTGGGAGCTGCTGAGTGGGTCTTTGTGGAAGGGAACCCATTACAGCTAATTGGAAGGAGACATCTTTATAATGTGATTTAAAATCCGGTGCAAGCACGACCGATGAACCCGCAACAAAGGAGTCCTCGCAAAGTCTGTAATTCAAACAGCACCTGGTCACGCCCCTTTGTTGTGTGGTTCTACGCGCTTCACGCACACCATTGACTTCGGGATGGTCACTGTATGGCCACTGGAGGGAGACATCCAGCTGCGGGGCCCATCTACGCCTTATCAAATGAGGGATCCTATGTCATTACACGTTTGACTCCATTGATATTGGATAACAGCTGATTGGCTGAATGTTATGCACTTCTTCCCCATTGGTGGTTTCCTCTCCCTGGTTGGCTCTGTGTTAGCACTTGGTTTCCTTCTGGTTCTAAGCCTTAGATGGTCAGATGTGTGTTTGGACTTGCGTTCCCATTGGTTGTAGTCTTTAGGTGCTTTCTGTTTGATAGCCCTTGGGTTCCAATTGGCTGTTGCCCCGAGGTGGTTGGCTGTGTTTTAACATTTGTTTCCTATTGATTGTAACCCCTAGGTGGTTGGCTGGGTGATAACACGTGTTTTCCCATTAATTGTAGCCCTGAGGTGGTTCGCTGGGTGTTAACACTTGTTTTCCCATTGATTGTAGCCCCTAGGTGGTTGGCTATGTCTTAACAATTGTTTCCCCATTGATTGTAGCCCCTAGGTGGTTGGCTGGGTGTTAACACTTGTTTCCCCATTGATTGTATCCCCAAGGTGGTTGGCTATGTCTTAACATTTGTTTTCCCTTTGATTGTAGCCCCTATGTGGTTGGCTGGGTGTTAACACTTGTTTTCACAATTGATTGTAGCCCCTAGGTGGATGGCTGGGTGTTAACACGTGTTTCCCCATTGATTGTAGCCCCTAGGTGGTTGGCTGGATGTTAACACTTGTTTTCCCATTGGTGGTAACCCCTAGATGGTTGGCTGGGTGTTAACATTTGTTTCCCCATTGATTGTATCCCCTAGGTGGTTGGCTGGGTGTTAACACTTGTTTCCTATTGGTGGTAACCCCTGGATGGTTGGCTGGGTGTTAACACTTGTTTCCCTATTGATTGTAGCCTCTAGGTGGTTGGCTGGGTGTTAAAACTTGTTTCCCCTTTGATTGTAGCCCCTAGGTGGTTGGCTGGGTGTTAACACTTGTTTTCCCATTGATTGTAGCCCCTAGGGGGTTGGCTGGGTGTTAACACTTGTTTCCCTATTGATTGTAACCCCTAGATGGTTATCTGGGTGTTAACATTTGTTTCCCATTGGTGGTAGCCCCTAGGTGGTTGGCTGGGTGTTAACACTTGTTTTCCCATTGGTGGTAACACCTAGATGGTTGGCTGGGTGTTAACACTTGTTTCCTCATTGATTGTAGCCCCTAGGTGGTTGGCGGGGTGTTAGAACTTGTTTTCCCATTGATTGTAGCCCCTAGGTGGTTGGCTGGTTGTTAACACATTTTCCCCCATTGATTGTAGCCCCTAGGTGGTTGGCTGGGTGTTAGAACTTGTTTTCCCATTGATTGTAGCCTCTAGGTGGTTGTGAAGAAATCAAAATCTTCATTCTCAGGGGTCTTTCTAATATCAATAAAGAACTTGGCACAGAAGCTGAAATATGAAAAAGACATCTTTATTAAACTTAATTAAGTGAGGCCACGTCACACAGAAGCCGTAGCAAATGAATGAGGTAGTCTGAGGAATACAGAGGACAGAGGCCTTTTATATGTTTTAGGGTTACATGACTCAGCACAAAAGTAAGGGGCAGTCCTAGCTTTTGCAAGCATGCAAAAAACCCAACATTCCTTCTTACACAAGCTGGACAAACCCATAATAAAAGACCACAACCCATATCGTAAACAAGCCATAAAAAAGGAACAGAAACAGATGAGAAGTAGGATAAGGGGTGTGTATGTGCATGCCAAACTTTACAATCTCCTGTGCTCTGATCCTTAATCTTGATCAGCTACTGGGCAAGAAACTGGTCTAACAAGGTCAGCTTCAGGCAACAGGGTCAGTTCACTCAGGTCATTCAAAAGTCAGCTAAAGTCATCAGCCTATGTGAGGGCAACTACAAAATGGCTGTCATGCACAAAATGGAACCCATGGTTCAGAACGAAATCTTCAAATACACAGTGAATCCATCGGTGTAACATGATGAAAACACTCATACTTGCTAAACTCACTGTTTACGGTTACGCTGTTACCAAAATCGTAACAGAACCACGACCTTTATGACTCAGGTTCAGAATTCACGGATCTTTCATTTGGCTGGGTGTTAAAACTTGTTTTCCCATTGATTGTTACCCTGGGGGGGTTGGCTGGGTGTTAACACTTGTTTCCCGATTGATTGTAACCCCTAGATGGTTAGCTGGGTGTTAACATTTGTTACCCATTGATTGTAGCCCCTAGGTGGTTGGCTGGGTGTTAACACTTATTTCCCCACTGATTGTAGCCCCTAGGTGGTTGGCTGGGTGTTAATACTTGTTTTCCCATTGGTGGTAACCCCTAGATGGTTGGCTGGGTGTTAACACTTGTTTCCCCATTGATTGTAGCCCCTAGGTGGTTGGCTGGGTGTTAGAACTTGTTTTCCCATTGATTGTAGCCCCTAAGTGGTTGGTTGGGTGTTAACACGTGTTTCCCCATTGATTGTAGCCCCTAGGTCGTTGGCTGGATGTTAACACTTGTGTTTCCATTGATGGTAACCCCTAGATGGTTGGCTGGGTGTTAACACTTATTTCCCCACTGATTGTAGCCCCTAGGTGGTTGGCTGGGTGTTAATACTTGTTTTCCCATTGGTGGTAACCCCTAGATGGTTGGCTGGGTGTTAACACTTGTTTCCCCATTGATTGTAGCCTCTAGGTGGTTGGCTGGGTGTTAACACTTGTTTTCCCATTGATTGTAGCCCCTAGGTGGTTGGCTGGGTGTTAACACTTGTTTCCTCATTAATTGTAGCCCCTAGGTGGTTGGCTGGGTGTTAACACTTGTTTCCCATTGGTGGTAGCCTCTAGGTGGTTGGCTGGGTGTTAACACTTGTTTCCCATTGGTGGTAGGCCCTAGGTGGTTGGCCGTGTCTTATAATTTGTTTCTCATTGATTGTAACCCCTAGGTGGTTGGCTGGGTGTTAACACGTGTTTTCCCATTGGTGGTAACTCCCAGATGGTTGGCTGTGGGGTGGCACTTGGGTTTCCGTTAGCTGTTGCCCCTACGTGGTTGATTTCTTGTCAGCACTCGGTTTCCCACTGAATGCTGACCTTGGTTGGGTTGCCATGTTATAACTTGAGTTACCATTTGCTGCAGCCCTCGGGTGGTTTGCCATGTGTAACCAAATGGCTTCTCATTGGTTGCAGCCCTAAGGTGGGTAGCCATGTGTTCTCACTTGTGTTCCCGTTTGAGGTGTTTCCTACAGACATGGCTATCTATATGTGTCATGTTTCTTTTCAGGTTGATTGTATTTTCTGGCTGACTCCAGGTTTCACACTTGGTTTGCCTTTAGTCGTGCTCAGTATTGAATATGTTTAGTGTTTGGTTTCCCTTTGGTCTGGTCTTGCATGTGAACGGCACATGTCGCTTTACTAGTTTTATAAAATAGTGATTTTCCATAGGCATTTCACAGGATGCTAGGGCTGTTGATTTTCCATAGGTGGTTGTGTGCGTCATTTTAGTTCATATCCCAATAGTGATTTGTCATTAGTTGTTGGTGTTGAATTCTCTTTGGTGGTTGGAGTATGTCGATATGACATTTTTGGTTATACCCCAGTGTTGGTGTTCCGTAGGTTGTTTACTGTTTGCTGTTGGTATTTATTTGTCGATAGGAGTGTGCACGCGTCCCTCGCTGTACGTACTGGTGCCTGAGTTGGCTTCTGTCGTATTCTATAAGGGGGTGTATGTTGGTCTTGCTCCATGGTTCTCAGGCAGTCGGTTGCCTGTAAGTTCTTTTCCCTCCGTGAAGCAATCATGAGAGGTCGGTATGTTGTCGGTTGTTTTCTTGTACTTGTGTTGAGCAGGTGGCTGACCTTAAATTCCACTCACGGTTCTGTACATTTAATGTTACATACGCTACTGTAAGCATTTTTTTTTACAATTTGGTTTCAATAAATCTTGTTGCACATATGTGCAGTAAAAGTAGAAATACAAAATGTATTTGTCATACTCCATTCAGCATAAGACATATATATATTTTTTTTAAGGTTTTGTGTAGCGTGAACAAGTCCCTTGCGGATATCAGAGCGCTTTACAGGCAATTGTGAGTACAAGAGACAGGAATAGCAAAAATATAGATTTGCATAAAACAGAGATAGTAAACTAGTAAAAATTAACAAATAAAAGCACGGATACACCAATAGTTCAGGTGAATTTGGCTATAAGAATAGATTTTCAATGATGCCGTGGAAGGGTTCCGTCTCGTTTCTGGGGGCAAGGCATTCCAAATCCTGGGAGCCATTCCAGAGAAGGTCTGATTGTGAGTTTTCTTCTTAGCAAATCATTGTGGTTTCAATAGTAGGTTGTTTGAGCTCCTGTTGGATCTGATACCGCAAGAGAGCAGCAGTTTGTCAGCTAGGTAACTAGGTGTTTTGTGATGTTGAGCCTTGTGTGTCATACAGGCGATTTTCAAGTGATTCTCGCCTCGAAAGATAGCCAGTTGAGGGTACGCAGGTCGGGGGAGATGTGATAGTTTTGATTGGAGCCTGTGATGAGTCTGGCAGCTGAGTTGATTGAAACTCTGAGAGGGCCCATCATAGCTCTTAGAAGGCCGCAGAGAGCAACACTCTCCCATAGTCCACCCTAGGGATTACTAGCGCTTGAACAGCCTGTTTGTGGTCATTTGCGGCCAGGAAGGGTTTGAGTTTTCTCAGGATTTTCAACGGAAAATGTGCTTCTTTGGTGCAGGCGATGATGTGTTTCTGCCTGTTTAGCTTATTGTCAAGAATTATTCCCAGCGATTTCGCTGAGTCGATAAAAAGGGGTTGAACGTTGAGTGCTGTTAGGTGTTTCAACCACTCAAGGATAATGGTTGATTGGTTGGGGGAGGCTATTAAGAGGGATTTGGTTTCGAGGGTGTTTAGTTTCAGATGGTTTTTGGCCAGCCAGATCTGTGTTAGTTGGAGCATTGCATTGAGAGAATTGATGTCTTCAAGTGAGTGGATCTTTACGTATAGTTGTGTGTCATCTGCATACATTTGATAATGGATGTTTGAGGACCTGAGAAGTTCGATGAGTGGTTCCATAAAAAGGTTGAAAAGTGTAGGTGAGAGGGATGAACCTTGCGGTACTCCCAGGGTGACTGGAGTGGGCTCGGATAATGATTGATTGATCTTGAATCTTTGTGTTCTATCTCGAAGGAAGGAGGAGAACCAAATTAGAACAGAACTGGACAAACCCATCCTGTGAGATCAAGCAAGTTGTTTTGTTTGATGGTGTTAAAGGCCGAGGATAGGTCTAGTAAGATTAACAGACATGCTTCGTCTTCGTCCAGGATTTTTAATGAGTCATCTATTATGTGGGTCATGGCTGATTCAGTTCTGTGTCCTGACTGAAATCCTGATTGGATTTGATCGAGCTAGCTGAATTGATCTATGTTGTTGCCCAGCTGTGTATGAACACATTTTTCTAGCAGCTTGGCCAGGGTGGGGTATGATGGATACAGGGCAATAGTTTTTCGAGTCTGAAGGGTCCGCTGATAGCTTCTTTAGGATTGGGCATACCTGTCCAGTTTGGAGGATTTCAGGGACTGTTCCTTGAAGGAGAGCAGTGTTTATAATCTTTGTCCATAGGGGCAATATCATAGGAATTAAGTCTCAAATAGTTTGCGGGAAGAAGGTCTGAGTAATGGTTGGAGGGATTCAGGACTGTGAGCGTTTTCAATATAGTTTCTTCCCAGTAGGTATTGAAGGAGGACCAGGAGGTGTTGTTTTTGAGGTCGCAATTTGTGGAGTATTAGAGAGGGGCCCCTAGTGGGGGCATTGAAGTGACTGTGTAAATATCTGTATGGGCTTATAGGTCATTGCGCAGTTCTGACATTATGTTTTCAGTCTTCCTAGTGAAGTAGGAGGCAAATTCCTCGCAATTGGTTAATGTGTCTGCTTTAGCTTGGGGGCGATGGAAGACACCCTTAGATTGGGATTTGATTAGATCGAATAGCTTTTTAGGACGATTCTCGGCTTGATCTAAGAGCTTACTGAAGAAGCCTGCTTTTGATCTTCTTATCTTTCTGTAATAGGAGTTTCTGGTGCTTCTTCTTGAGATGGTCAGAGGATGGTACCGATCTCATCGCCGTTCAATTACTCTTAGTGAACGTATTTCTTCGTTTAGCCGACCATCAGACCAGGGTTTTGAGTCTTTTGTGGTGACTCTTTTCAAATGTAAGGGGGCTATGTTGTCTAATAACCTGTTTATGGAGTGGAAATAATGTTTAGTCAGATCTTGTACATCGGATAGACCTTTCGGTGGAAGTATGAAGTTAGGCTAGAGGTTTTGAGGAGGTTGGGAACTACATTATTTAAGTTTCTCTTCCAGATTTTCTTTCTCGGGGATTGTATAGAAAGTAGTTTAACTGATTCATTGATGTGGAATGTGATGATGCGGTGGTCTGACCAGTCACATGGGAGGATAGATTCAAGCTTGGTGCAGCCCGCTTTGGAGATTACAAGATCAAGGGTTGAGCCTTTGTCATGAGTGGGGGCTGTCACAGATTTGAGAGAGGTTAGTGTCTGAGAGGAACACTTTGAGGCTATTTACCCCTGGGTTGTCAAGGTCATTCCAGTGGAGGTTGAAATCTCCAAGTAATATTTGATTATTTTTAAGGTTGGGGGGTATTTATTGGGATAAGTGTGTCCTGTAGGTCAATAGAGGAGATAGGCTAACATATATGTGCACCATTGTAAATAAAATGTACAGTGGAAGATGTTCCATGTAGGGGGTTTACCCATATGATGCCCTTTAGGAGTTGCCCAAATGTATGAATCACGGACCGTCTCCCTGTGTTCAGTGTGTGTTGGCCTCGCATGGTTCTCCCTTGGTGATGGTCGGTATGGTAGATTTATGGAGGTGATTGTTTGCTGTCCATGGGTTTAAAGTCCTACTGGTGGCTCGTCGTATCCGTACTGTAAGCGGGAGACATTTTATTAATGAGATTCCATAGACAGATGACTATATCTATATGCTTGCTATTGACGTCATTCCATAGGTGGCACGCTGCGTCTAATCCGTATTTTTCCGTTCATCATTTTGCTTAGGGTGGGTCTGTTCGCTTTCAGCAGGAGGTTTTCTTGGGGTGCTTTCTATAGGAGGTTCTCCTGCCTTTCCAGCACTGCATGAAGGCTGTTTTCTTCGATGATACAGACGCCCACGAGAAATCTCTTTTTTTCAACGGTTACCCTCTTCTGGTTCTACTTACATCAACAAAAGGCAAGCATCAGAGTCATTGGTTTGTAATGGGAGTACCCAGCTCGAGGTTGAGGTCGCAAATTGTTTGAACATTTGTTATTTATTCCAGATTGAGAACGGGGACGGGTCCCCCAGTGGGATAGATTTTTTTTCGTGACGAAAGCTCGGGTTATATGGCGAGTGAGTATACTAGCTCGATATCGTTTTAGATCTAGTCGCGTGTGCATGGGTGGCTTTTTTCTTCGCACAACACTCTCGTCCACTGGTGGTTTCGGTGAATACCTCTTTGGGGTCAAGCACCTAAACATTAGAAATCACATAACACAACCATTCTTTTACTTATTGACACCTAACATGAGTTGAATGTGCTAATTCTGAACAAGAAGCATGTGAGTTTCGAAGGAATTTGTTTAACATTATTATACCTAGATCCATCGTGTTTTATATTTCAGAGCCACGCCTCGGAACTTCAAGCTACGAAGATTCTTTTTGTAAAATTGTAAACCCCTGACGAAGGGTTCAGTTGAACCCGAAATGCATTGGGATTTATTACGGTTGTTTTTGTAAATCACAGTTATTGTCATGCTGTCACAATGAATTTTTTGAATATGATTTAGATTTGGAGTGAGTAAATAACTCTATTCAGAACACATGAATACAAAGAAGTTCGATTGACTTTTTGTTGATTTGATTACCATACCACTGATTTTCGAATTAATTAGTGTAAACAAATAGGAGTTCAGAAACCCTAGGGACTGTGGTAGAGCACCCTGCAGACCTGGATGAATCCAGGCCTTCACAGAGCGGAGCAGTGACGCCCCCACGCAAGCAGATGCAAACTTGAAAAATTAAATGAAAATAAAACAGCTTTGTTATCATTTTTTGTCCTTCGCGGAGCCGAGTCTTGGGGGCGGGGCCATCCTGACAGCAGCCCTGCAGCAAGCATGGAGGTGGAGTGGTGGGCTCGGCTGCAAGAGTGCGTGATGGTTTGGCCGGCAGTCTTAGGATGACCAAACCGAGATGCGCACTGAGATCTCTCCAACCTGAGCTGGGTTGCCGGGTGGAGGACAGCAGGCACAGGCTTCCAGTCCCTGTGGGAGCGCAAACCATCCCGCTCGGGCTAATCCCAGCGCTTCCCTCATGCTGGGTAATCGCACTGGCAACATGAGAGCAGCGTCTGGATTGGCTGTAGGGGAGTCTGGGAGCCTCAGTCTGTGCACTAGCAGTAGAGCCAGCGGAGCAAAAAAGCGATGGAGCGGCGGAAGGCAGGTAACTTATATTTTGTTATTGCCCCCCCCCCCACTGCCTCACCATTTTTCCTTGATACCAGCCACTACTGCAAATAACAGTCCACGTGCATCCTTCTCTGCTGCACCCAGGGGGCTCACAGGGAGATCTGCTGTTCCGTAAGGAAAGATCTGCATGGACGCTAGCGGCCCACGGGCCGTACTTTGAGTACCACTGGTTTAGAGGGTAAGGGAGACACGCCACATAATGCACAGGCATACATCAGGGGTGCCTTGTCATCCTGCACCAGGAGAACAGCCACTGTGCAGAGCCGGGGTGTCACTCATGAGAGTATTAACAATGCAGTGTCCTAAATACAGGTGGGCACAGGGCGCGGGTCCACCGGGGTAACGCAGGCAACAGATACATGCAACAAGAAGAGGTGCCAAGCAGCAGGCAGCTATGGGAAACATCTGGCCGACAGTCACAAGTAATGCTGCAGTGTTCACCTTGGTACCAGGGTGTGCGGCTATTGACTGACCAGCAGGATGGAGTGGACAGAGGCTCCGCCTCCTGCGCCGAAGGGACTCCAGGACAAGGCAGAGGAGCAGCTCAACTCAGGTGTTGTGAAACCATAGCTCCTGGAAGTAGGGGTGCAGGGGAACCGCTGCACCCCTAACATACCCACACTGGAGTTCAGAAGGTGAACGAGCAGTGAAGATACCTTTACATTTTCTTTTTTATCTGATCACAATTGTTGTGTGTTCAGAGCCAAGTTCAAATGTCAGGCCATGTTCCTCTGACTAATTGCTGCTTATTCTTTTAACATGAAGCACTTAACTTGGTAATGCAGAAAAGATAAATAGTTTTTGAAATCCAATTTCCACACATTATCGATTGTTTGTTACATAGTTTTTCAGTAAAATATAATGTCTGTGCGAATGCGTTGCCCATTCCAATGGAGAATGTGCTGTCTGTAAATGACACTGGCTACCACACCGTGCTTCAGTAATATATTTGCAACTATGTGCAACAAAATGCGCTACCGGTTACATACCACACCCTTACCACTCTCCCGCTGAATGGGGGGGCTCACTCGCCACACTAGTACTAGTGGGACGCTTCATTTTTCACTATCCCTAGGACATCAGGGTTGAGATATTGGGACTGCGAAAAATGGTTCCAGACCCCCTGTAGTTCATGGGTAAGGAAGGTGCACTCAGAAAGAAGTCATTCAAAAACACAAGTATAATCCATCAATCTTCTTTCTTCAAATTGTCGTTTTAAAACCGGCACACAGCCAGCCCCACTGTAAGAAACTTGAGAACACAACTGAATATCACACAGAGAGCACGGATATTCAGCCACGGGTGTCAGTTTTAAAAAGGAGCTCCTTAAAGGACAATGCGTAATAAATTCACATAAATAATTGGGAACAGCGACAATTTGAAGGCTTGGCCCTGGACTTTAAGAGATATTCAGCTGGAAGCTTTGATGGTTGGGGTCCAGTCCACCATCATTGGCAGGGCCTCGAGAGGAGGGCCTCCTGAGGTCTTTCCTCTAACAGACACTTCCACAGGAAATGAGTCGCTGTCAGCCCCAGGGATAGGCTGGAGCTGGCATTGGTGCAGAAAGTGACAGCCACAGGGGACAGAAAAACACACTTCAAAGAGAATGCAGGCAATGCAGGTCCAGGCAGCTCTTCACGGTCCCACAAAGGTTCAGGATGGTGCTTGCTTTATTTTATTGTATTTGGCAAACAGGCTTAAGTCCCAAAAATAAAGTAATTAAAACGAATGAAAGCTGGCAGCTCTATTGAAGACACGACAGAGACTGCGGGCAAAGATTTGCTCTTATTGGCTTTCTAATCCAGCACTTGTTTTGCTCTTATTCATTGTGTAATTTAGGATACCAGCGTCTGCTTCACGCTGTACAAGTTGCTGGGTGCCCTTTCCCACATTTTAGGTCTTCTTCAAATGGGATTTAGGCCTGTAACTCAGGCAGAGGGCCGTTAATAACTGGCCCAGCCCTCAGCAGGGGGCTGTATTGCTGTAATAATTGCCCTCTTTATGGAAACAGTCCCAGGGGCGGCCTTAGGCATGTGCAAGCTGTGCACCTGCACAGGGCCACCAAATCCCAGGGGCCTCCACGCCAATATATATCCTTAATATAATAATCCTCTCCATATTTGTGTGGTGGCCTGGCAGGGATTTGGTGGCCTCTGTTCCACTTCTAAACTCCCTGACCCCCCCTCTTCACTGGCCTCTGTGCTCCGCCCCGCCCGGACCCCCTCTTCCGGGGCCCCCTACCTACGCTCCCTGCCCAGGGCCACCATGAGCCTAGAGCCGCCCCTAACAGTCCCTTCCCCCACCCCGCCCCACCCTAAGCCCTAAAAACTGACCACACGCCCTAAATACTACCATGACCCCAGCCTCTGCCCTGACCCCTAAAACTGATGGGTGTGGTCGTGAGCTCGTGATAAGTTCAAGAGGATAACCACAAGGCATGTAAATGCAGCCAGTGGGTCTGGGGAATCTTTAGGCCCCCACTTTAGGAGAACCTTTGAGTGCCCCCACAGCCCCCCTGGTCTGTGGTGGATCCAGTGTGGGAAACGTTCACCATGATAAAATATTTGAGCCCTGTCCAGTGGTTTCTTGGACATGGGCGTGTGTACGTAGGGGCTTCACAAGATGTGGGCCACGCCCAGCTGTCTCCGTATATCACATGTTCTAATGTCCTTTTGTAGTTCCCTCAGATGCTCGGGGATTCCAGTGCAGTGCACTGAATGCACCTTAAATCCTCCAGGTCAATCTCCCCCTCCCCCCCCTCCACTCATGAGGACCATCAGATCTGGGCGCAGGGGGCCTTCGCTCCATCAGGGTAGGGGTTGTTTCAGCCTAAGGTGGGGCAGAGTCAGTAGTAACCAGCTGATACAGCAAGGAGCTAGGTCAGGTGTGTGTGTGTGGGGGGGGGCTATGGTGCGCACCGTGACCACCAGGTCACGGTGTCACTCTTCCAGGCCTATCGGCGGAAGAGCCGGTGGGCCTGCGCTCCAAGGTGAGAGCCCTCCTGTTTCGCTGCAGGTGCCCCTCCAGTTGGCCCAGGGGAGGGGCTGGAACACGTGCACGCGTCCTGAGTCCTCAAGAGCTATCTCTACCCTGGTCCAATGTCGGCCTTTTGTCCCAGGTGCCTGCCTCACTCCCAGACTGGCGGCGCGGTGTGCCCTGCACCAGCGCTGTTCCATAGTTCACCTTGCGGAGATGCCCTGCTCAACAGTTCTGTGAATACCATTGCATCCATTCCGCCAATTGAACCGTTCGTGGTGGAAGGGACCCCGTCAGCTCAGGCACCCAAGTGGAGGGAGTGGGTAGAGCGCCTGTTCCTCTTCTTTGAGGCCACGAAGGTCCCTTTTAGGAGGTAGGGCATTAACCGATGGCTAAATCTATCACAGAGGCAATGCCCAAGACACACAACACCCTGATCAATGCCTTCACTGGGTATTTCGAGTTGATGGCGAACCAAGACTATGAGCGGTTTATCTTTCGCCAGGCACATTAATTACCCGAAGAATCCCTGGATACATTCCATGCCAGACTCAAAAATCTCGCCACCACGTGTGGATTCTGTGATGAAACGGAAGAAATAGAGGGCAAATAATACTAGGCTGTGCATCGGCGAAGCTCAGAGAAAGGATCCTTGAGGAGTCAGGAAAACCCTTGGCGGACATACTGACCCTGGGGTGCACAAAGGAGTTGTCCAGGGCCAGAACGGCCCATGTGGAAGCGGCGCTACAGACGCCCGTTAAAGTGGAAACAGGGAATGCACTAGCAACTTGGCCATAGGCCAGGTAATACCAAGAAAGAGCCAATGACCACCCGCAGCTGAGGTTATTGTGGCAGAGGACCTCACTGCATGGCAGTCTCTCCTGCGAAGGGCAAAAGATGTGCCGGATGTGGGAAACTAAATCATTTCGAGAAGGTTTGCCGCTCGAAAAGATACCGGAGACCAAAGCTGACTGTCAACCTCATTACCGAAGGATGGGGTGAGATGAGTGACATGGATGATGACAATGACGAGGAAAAAGTGGTACACACCATACACAGGATTGGGACTGCGACTTGAAGGTCACACTGACTCCCACAATGCACTATCAAGATAGGCCAGCAAGACATTACTGCCGTTGTGGACGCCGCCGGTGCTACCATCAACATAATGTCGATGGAAGTGTACAACAATATGAAGCCGGATCTCCCACTAAACCCCAAGACCATCACCTTCTTTGCCTATGGACAGAACAACCCATTGAAGATGAGAGGCAAATTCAAGACAATGGTCAACCATGGGACATGCTCCCTACCGACCCAGGTATATGTCACTGAGGATGGGCAAGGCATGCTACTTGGGTGCAGAGCAGCTGAAGACCAAGGAGTCATGACATTTTCTTTCAGCATACAACAGGATTAGTCCAGCACATCCTGGCAGAGTTTGCAGCAGTGTTTGAAGGAATTGGAAAATTCAATGGAAAGGAAGTATACCTCCACATAGATCCCACGGTACAGCCTGTAGCCCTGTGCCATAGGCGGGTGGCGTTGTACCTGTGCCCGCTGGTGGAAAAAGAGCTCATCAATCTAGAAGAAGCTGGTATAATTGAGAAGGTAACCGGACCCACTCTGTGGTTGTCCCTGATCGTCGTCACTCAGAAGCCTAAACAACCTGGCGCCGTCAGGATATGTGTCGACATGAGGCTACTCAATTCTGCCATTAAAGGTGAAAGGCACATTACCCCCACGATTGATGACCTGATTGAGGAGATGACTGGAGCGTGTTGGTTTTCGAAGCTCGACCTTCGGTCTGGATACCATCAGCTTGTGCTAGATCAAGCATCCAGATAACATCACGACATTCTCCACTCACGTCGGCCTCAGAAGATACACCCATCTGAGTTTTGGAGTATCCAGTGCAACTGAGGTTTTTCAAAATGTCATTCATGCACTAATAATGGACATTCCAGGGTAATAAATGTCAGTGATGACATCATGATCCACGCCAAGACCATTGCCAAACATAACACCAGGTTGACCCAGGTACTTCAGAGAATACAAGGCGCTGGACTAACGTTACACAGGGAGAAGTGTGAGTTCCTCAAGACGCAGTTCCAATTTTTCAGCTATGTATTTTCTGCAGCAGGAGTGGATCTGGACCCCGACAAGGTCAGAGACATCAAAAATGCGCTAGCACCCACCAATGTTACCGAAGCCCAAAGCTTCCTTGGAATGGTCAATTATTGTGGCTGGTTCATCCGAGATCTGACCACTCTACACCAAACCACTTCGGGAGCTCACAAAAGACTCTGTCCCATGGGCATGGAACCTGGAGCATGCCCAGGCATTTCAGGACATCAAATCGGCCTTGTCGGACACGATCACCTTAGCATTCTTTGATCTGAGAAAGATGACCTTGGTTGCTGTGGATGCTGGCCTGAAAGGATTGGGAGCTATCTTGATGCAGTGACGCCATGCTGAGGAGGACTGGGCTCCGGTGGCATTCGCCAGCCGCTCTTTGACTGACACGGAGCAGAGGTACTCCCAAATCAAAAAGGATGCCATTGACATCCATTGGGGGTGCCGTCATTTTCATCTCTACGTATATGGGAACCCCTTCGTTTTAACAACGGATCACAAGCCGCTACTGTCCCTCTTCTCAGGCATCTCATCCAAACCTCCTCCTGGAAGGAAGAAGTGGATGCTGCAATTACAGGATTATAATTGCCAGGTGGAGTATCAACCAGGATCCAGGAACCCTGCTGATTATCTGTCTCGCCATCCAAAGGCGGCAACGGTACAAGAAGAGGAAGACGCAGCAGACACCGAAGAATATGTTTGCTGCATCACAGCCAGGTCATGTCCATGGAAGTGTTCCGGGAGGAAACAAACAAAGATGAATGTCTGCAGAGAGCCAAGCGCATCCTGAAACAGGGGAAATAGCAGTGCGCTAGAGAGGAGTGGAAGATACTCACTCTGGAGGCAAGACGCATTATGGAGAGCCTGCATCATGTCAGGGATGAACTGAATGAAGACGCCACAGGGTGTCTGCTGCGAGGGCACCGCCTGGTAATCCCTTCAGCCATGACGGCACGAGTGATCCAACTCGCCCACGAAGGACACCAAGGGATGGGCAAGACTAAAACACTCCTGTGGACCAAAGTATGGTTTCCCCTGATGGATGAACAAGTGGAGGCAGTCGTTCGGTCGTGTCTGTGGTGCCAGGCCACCGGAGAAGACCCTCACCCAGCACCGATAATAACAGAGCTCCGGCCGAGGCTTCCCTGGGTGTGTGGCAGTCTGGACTTTGGCAGTCTCCTGGATGGAAGGCACACCTTTGTGCTCATCGACGATCATTCAAAATATCTGGAAGTGGAGATACTCACATCACTAAGTGCAATGGAGATCATACCGAAGATAGAAAAGGTGATGGCGACGCATTGCATTTTTCAAGAGTTGAAAACGCACAATGGACCTCCATTCCAGGGCCAGGAGATGGCCACCTATCTGGCGTAATTGGGAATCAAACACCCAATAGTCACCCCTCGCTGGGCGCAGGCCAACGGGGAGGGGAAGAGGTTCATGTGGACTTTGAACAAGGTAATTTGCATAGCCCATGAATGCAATCAGTTGGTGGAACTTGCCATTTTCTCATTCCTGAGAAGCTATCGACAAACTCCACACTGTACCACAGGGGCAGCTCCGGGACATTTGTCCATGGGCCGGGTAGTAGCGGACTCTATTCCCTGGAACAGCTATTGTGAGAGCTGCCTGTTGCTGTGGTTTAATTTTGTTTTTAAAATATTGCTTAGGAAGGATTTTACATTGCCTGAATCTATTTGAAAGCTGCTCCTTTGTTTTTAAATCACTCGACGACTTTTATGTACATTTATTTTGCTTTGCTTTCACCTTGCCACCTGTAAAAGATTGTGCACTCTTACTTGTGCCCCCCCCCTCCGGTCCACCGCAGTCAAGAGCAGACTGTTTGAGTGGAGCGAGATCACAGGGCAACTCGGCACACCTAGTTCTCAACCCACTTCCGGGTTGTGCCACTCGCTACCGCCATTTTCGGGCTAGGGACGCTCTAGTGGTTGCGTTCCCTTTCCCGAGTCGGGCCCTTCAAAAGCAGCCTATGGAACTAGCGCGCAGCGGACGTGAGCTACAAAACGGTGATGGATCAAACCCTGATCTGTTGACTGGGTAGGAGTGTTTAATTCAGATACTCTGTCCATCACCACCCCCTTTTCTGAATCGTTTTGTCCACCATAAGCGTGGAAGGGTATGCTCAGACATGAGTCCCTTACTCACTGGACCATCAGGATTCAAGCAAGCCGGGCCGAAGACGGCTGTAATGCCAGAAACCGGTCCCCGGAAGCTTGTTTCCTTTCCAGTAAAAGAATTGGCTTGGTAGTTTGGTCTGCCCTGTTCCCATGATGCACTGGGTCAGGGACAGACTAATTTGCATGTAGCCAGGTTCTGAGCTGGGAAGGTGCAGTGAGCTAAAAAACGGTGATGGATCAAGCCCTGATCTGTTGACTGGGTAGGAGTGTTTTGCTTAATTCAGATACTCTGTCCATCACCACCCCCTTTTCTGAATCGTTTTGTCCACCATAAGCGTGGAAGGGTATGCTCAGACATGAGTCCCTTGCTCACTGCACCATCAGGATTCAAGCAAGCCGGGCCGAAGACGGCTGTAATGCCAGAAACCGGTCCCCGGAAGCTTGTTTCTTTCCAGTAAAAGAATTGGCTTGGTAGTTTGGTCTGCCCTGTTCCCATGATGCACTGGGCCAGGGACAGACTAATTTGCATGTAGCCAGGTTCTGAGCTGGGATGGTGCAGTGAGCTAAAAAACAGTGATGGATCAAGCCCTGATCTGTTGACTGGGTAGGAGTGTTCTGCTTAATTCAGGTACTCTGTCCATCACCACCCCCTTTTCTGAATCGTTTTGTCCACCATAAGCGTGGAAGGTATGCTCGGACATGAGTCCTTTGCTCACTGCACCATCAGGATTCAAGCAAGTCGGGCCGAAGACGGCTGTAATGCCAGAAACCGGTCCCCGGAAGCTTGTTTCCTTTCCAGTAAAAGAATTGGCTTTGTAGTTTGGTCTGCCCTGTTCCCATGATGTACTGGGCCAGGGACAGACTAATTTGCATGTAGCCAGGTTCTGAGCTGGGATGGTGCAGTGAGCTAAAAAACGGTGATGGATCAAGCCCTGATCTGTTGACTGGGTAGGAGTGTTCTGCTTAATTCAGATACTCTGTCCATCACCACCCCCTTTTCTGAATCGTTTTATCCACCATAAGCGTGGAAGGGTATGCTCAGACATGAGTCCCTTGCTCACTGCACCATCAGGATTCAAGCAAGCCGGGCCGAAGACGGCTGTAATGCCAGAAACCGGTCCCCGGAAGCTTGTTTCCTTTCCAGTAAAAGAATTGGCTTGGTAGTTTGGTCTGCCCTGTTCCCATGATGCACTGGGCCAGGGACAGACTAATTTGCATATAGCCAGGTTCTGAGCTGGGATGGTGCAGTGAGCTAAAAAACGGTGATGGATCAAGCCCTGATCTGTTGACTGGGTAGGAGTGTTCTGCTTAATTCAGATACTCTGTCCATCACCACCCCCTGTTCCGAATCGTTTTGTCCACCATAAGCGTGGAAGGGTATGCTCAGACATGAGTCCCTTGCTCACTGCACCATCAGGATTCAAGCAAGTCGGGCTGAAGACGGCTGTAATGCCAGAAACCGGTCCCCGGAAGCTTGTTTCCTTTCCAGTAAAAGAATTGGCTTGGTAGTTTGGTCTGCCCTGTTCCCATGTTGCACTGGGCCAGGGACAGACTAATTTGCATGTAGCCAGGTTCTGAGCTGGGATGGTGCAGTGAGCTAAAAAAACGGTGATGGATCAAGCCCTGATCTGTTGACTGGGTAGGAGTGTTCTGCTTAATCCATATACTCTGTCCATCACCACCCCCTTTTCTGAATTGTTTTGTCCACCATAAGCGTGGAAGGGTATGCTCAGACATGAGTCCCTTGCTCACTGCACCATCAGGATTCAAGCAAGCCGGGCCGAAGACGGCTGTAATGCCAGAAACCGGTCCCCGGAAGCTTGTTTCCTTTCCAGTAAAAGAATTGGCTTGGTAGTTTGGTCTGCCCTGTTTCCATGATGCACTGGGCCAGGGACAGACTAATTTGCTTGTAGCCAGGTTCTGAGCTGGGATGGTGCGGTGAGCTAAAAAACAGTGATGGATCAAGCCCTGATCTTTGGACTGGGTAGGAGTGTTCTGCTTAATTCAGATACTCTGTCCATCACCACCCCCTTTTCTGAATCGTTTTGTCCACCATAAGCGTGGAAGGGTATGCTCAGATGCGAGTCCCTTGCTCACTGCACCATCAGGATTCAAGCAAGCCGGGTCGAAGATGGCTGTAATGCCAGAAACCGGTCCCCGGAAGCTTGTTTCCTTTCCAGTAAAAGAATTGGCTTGGTAGTTTGGTCTGCCCTGTTCCCATGATGCACTGGGCCAGGGACAGACTAATTTGCATGTAGCCAGGTTCTGAGCTGGGATGGTGCAGTGAGCTAAAAAAACGGTGATGGATCAAGCCCTGATCTGTTGACTGGGTAGGAGTGTTCTGCTTAATTCAGATACTCTGTCCATCACCACCCCCCTTTTCTGAAAGGCAAGCCCGTCTGCGCCTGTCCGCGCCCGGCCGGAACCCGGGCCCAAACCCCTGCCTCCCATTACAGTGGTAAGATACAGCTCACTTTCTCCCAACTATTGAAATACCGCCCTAACCCCCTCCATCATTGTGCTCGCCTTGATACAGTTGATAACTCTTCTGTATGTCCAGATTGTAACTTTAAATTTACAACTCATTCAGCGGAGCCAGGTAATGTTATTATACCTGACACCATAGTCCACCAGCTAGCACCCAACGTAGTGAAACCTAAGCCTTCTCCTCCTAACCACTTCTCCTTTTTCAACATTAACTGCCGTTCTCTTTCTAAGCATCAGGCAGACATTTTCGATCTTTTACTGGACTATCAACCTGACGCTATCTTCTTAACGGAGACTTGGCTTAACAGCTGCTCTGGACCAGATGTAGCTAGAGCTCTGCCATCTAATTATGCCACCGTTAGGAAGGATAGAGAAAACAAGTTGGGAGGAGGGATTGCCATCATTTCTCAAAACACCTTAAGCTGTAAGTTTGACGAAGTACCGATCCCCCATTGCGAAGCTGCAGCCTTTAAATTAAATCTGACTCCCCATTTTACTCTATCTAGGTTGCTGGTATACCGCCCCCCAGGCCCTGCGGGCCCTTGGGCATTTAACTTCCCAGATTACGTCACCCCTTTATTGCTCCACTCAGCTAACTTCACCATTTTAGGTGATCTCAATCTCCACCTAGATGACTCCAATTGCACCATCAGCAGCACTTTTGTCACTGACTTGGCGGCTATGAACATCTTACTTCAGAATAGTGGACCCACACATAAAGCAGGCCACTTCCTTGACCCCATCATTTCTAATCTTCCCTCCCTTCATTGCCCAGCAGCTATTCCGCTGTGCTGGTCTGACCACTTTTTAGTGGGTTTCAGTCTTGCACAGCCGAATAATTATATCGCCGCTTTGCACTCCAGGAATTGGAAAAATCTTGATCTCACCAAGTTTAACCTATTCTTGTCTAATAATGCTCCTACTTTCCAAAATAACGTGGCTTTGGACCAGGTAGCAATCCAGGACTGGATTCAGCTAGCTCTCGATACTTGCCTTCCAACTACAGTCAGGAAGCTCAACAGCCACCGCCCCCCTGGCCCCTGGTTCTCCGAAGATCTAAAAAAAAGCTAAAACTAAATGTAAAAACTCGGAGTGCCGTTGGCGCAAGACCTACACACCTGATGCAAAAACTGCCTATCTCGACAACAAACTGGCTTACCACTCACTCTGCAGGTCGGTGCGTGCCTCCTATGTCTCCACATCCATCACCCAGGCCAAAAACTGCCCAAAACCCTATTTAACATGGTTAAAGATCTTTCTGGATCTGCCACTACTCAACCTCCTCTCAGTTTAAATATGACTCAATGTGAGAATCTTGCCCAATACTTCCTTAACAAGGTAGAAACTATCTACTCAAATCTGGCAAGCATCAACCTCTCTTCTGCTCCTCTACCCACTGCGCCCGTAGGCTGCATTGCCTCAGCGCCCACTACCTGCACCGGCCAATCGCACACAATCACCCTTGACTCCTGGCCACTTTTGGACATTATAACACTCACCCAACATCTCAGTCATATCAATCAGGTTCCCCCTATGACTTATTGCCGATGGCGGTTTTACAGCAAATCAAGCCACCTGCTCTCAACTATATCCTCCAACTTCTCAACACATCCCAAACGTCTTCCACTGTTCCCACTGACTGGAAACATGCTATGGTAGTTCCACTATTAAAAAAAGCGGGCTCTGACTCTGCACTTCCGTCCAATTTCCGTCCTATCTCTCTCCTGCCTGCTCTCTCTAAAACCCTTGAGAGACATATCAATGTACATTTATCGAAGTTTACTGAAGCCAATGGCCTGTTGCATCCCTCCCAGTCCGGCTTTAGGAGTGGCTACTCTACTGAGTCCACCCTGTTAGGGGTCACAGAAATGCTTCGATACAAAATCGATGCAGGTGAAACCATGACCTGATGTTACTCGACTTGAGCGCGGCCTTTGATACGGTCTCTCACACCCTACTCCTACAGGCCCTCCACCCCTCTGGTGTCACTGGAGCGGCTCTGAACTGGCTTAAATCCTTTCTTTCTGACCGCACCTTCCAGGTCTTCTCCTCCACCTCCAAATCCAAGTCTCACGTTTCTCCTTATGGCGTCCCCCAGGGCTCTATCCTCAGCCCCTTGCTTTTCAACATTTATGTTAGACCCCTGGCAGATCTGGTCGAAGAATCTGGGTTGTCACTATTTTCATATGCTGACGACACCCAGATCCTTTTCTCTCTCTCAGCCGGGAATCCTCTGATCCGTCCGCACTCAGATCAGGTCTTAGTAAAGTGGTGACCTGGATGAACGCTAACTTTTTAAAACTCAATGGCGACAAAACTGAGGTCCTGATTCTAGGCAAAGATTGAGGTCTCTGGGGCCCGCAACATTGGCCGCCTGAAATGGGCACGCTCCCCCAACCTTCTACCCAAGTACGCAACCTCGGTTTCGTTATCGATGACACCCTCTCTACGCGGCAACAAGCGACCAAGGTTGCGGCCACTTGCTTCGCCATCTTAAAATAGCTGAGGAAGATTGTGTGGATGCTCCCTCCTGACGCCGAGCGTACCGTCATCCAAGCCCTTGTAACATCTAGGCTGGATTACGGGAATATTTTTTATCTGGGAGCCAATAAAGCGGTAACACGCAAATTGCAACGTGTACAAAACTCGGCTGCTAGACTGCTTTGCCGCACACCTAGAACTGCCCCGAAGTCCGGGCTGCTGGCCGACCTCCACTGGCTTCCCATGGAGAAATGGATCCAGTTCAAGGCACTGACTTACATGTTTCGTATTAAGTATGCGAAGTGTCCACGCTACTTGCAAGTTCTTACGTCCCTTTCCGCACCCTCCGGTCCTCCACCCAAGAGAAATTTAAAACTCCTAAAGTTAGATTGGCTCGAATGGGAGGACTCTCTTTCTCCCACCTGGGCCCCATCTTATGGAATGCCTTGCTTCTCTCGCTACGCACGCAATCTAACCTTCTCCTATTCCGTAGATCTCTCAAAACCTTGCTGTTCAGCCAATAGGCCCCTCTACCCTCTACTGGTCCACATAGCACCGGGAAACCCTTAGGGGTAGCTGCGCGCTAATATATAAATTCAAAAAAATAAAATAAAATGAAATGAAATAAATAATTCCACATCATCCCCGGTGGCGTCTGGCAAGTCCGAATGATGAGCAAATTGATGCTCACAGACAGAGCGTCCATGACAAAGTCAGCAGATGCTCTAAGGCCCAGTCTGGGAACCTGAAAGTGGGAGCCATGGTCCTACTGAGGACTCGTCTGACAGACAGCAAGTTCCAGTTACCAAATGAAAAGGACCCTTGGGTAATCGGAAAGGCACCCGAGTCCCTGCCAGGAGAGGCGGTGAAACGGTGACGGTGACCATTACCTGCGGTATACACCCGTTACAACGCAACTTTTACAACTACCTACCATTACAACGCAACTTTTACAACGCATACCATTACAACGCATTGCGCTGGGGGGCGCTCTAGGATAGGGAATAAGTTTAATTTACTATCCAACACCTTCCCTAGTGTCCACGGGGACTGGAGTTGGAATAGTAAATTATACTTACCACTATCCAGCACCTCTAAGCGCTATGCGTTGTAATGGTATGCGTTGTAATGGTAGCGTTGTAATGGTAGGTAGTTGTAATGGTATGCGTTGTAACATGGTACATCCTTACCTGCTGTCACGAGGGACCGGAGTCAGCCTCCGCCCGGAGCAGGGATAGGCTGAGTTCGGAGAGGAGAGTGGAAGGATCCTGGGAGAGTCCCCCATGTCCTGCCACTGGAGACAGACTTGTACTGAATGATGCTCCAAGTGAGAAGTGGGGCACTAAATCACAGATGGGTCCTCCGGATGCAACCCTAGATTCCAGTGCAGAGGCTGCTGGTGTGGAGCTGAGTGGTCGTGGCAGCTCTCAGTAACGCCTCCGACAGAACCCCGAGCCGCCGCGCAAGTTGAAAGACCATCTCACGTAAGACTGTTCTGATTTACTCTCATGCATTTGTTTGCTGAGTATCCTTGCAATGGGAAATTCTGTTTGTTTATTTTGGGGAGGAATGTAATGTCGCATCCATGAGGTGATAGGTGCGGCCACGAGGGTTCTCACAGTGGGGCCGACAGTTAGGGATGTTTTTGCAGAGTCCCCAAGGGACAGGCGTGTAATGGTGCTGTGCCGTGTCATGTGACCGCCAGTTAATAAAGAGGGTCCCGCGGACGTGACGTCAGTTGGAGCGCGAACGCGGGAGCCATAAGCACTAATCACCGGCTCTGCATCTTGTGTTACCCCCGGCCTAATATCGCCATAAGCAGCGGGAGTGCCCCAGCACACCCGCGACATCACAGGGGAGGGGGGGTCACACGTGGCGCCCACCCCTGTGCATCAGGCATGCAACCGGTGAGCGCTGGCAGACTTTGGCCTGTCCTTTGTGGAGACGGAAAAACATGTACACAACAGGTTACCGCTTAGAAAACACGATTACAAAACCCCCCACCCTTCCCTCCTTGTGTAAGCAAGAAAGAGGCGGGTCCTGCCCCGTCCTTTGGAGAATGGACCATTGGAGTTGCCTCTTGGTGGCCCTCAGGCCTGGTTCTAGCGGTTGAGCCTGGTGGCACCGCCGACACATCTGGCGCCCAGAGCGCACATCCTACAGGATGGGCAGGTCGATTCTTGGCTTACAGAGGAGTGCCCACATTTCTAAGGACCCAGGAGTTCCCCTGCCCCCCCAGGGCATTAAAGACGCTTAAACCTCTGTCTGGGTCACAAAACCTTTCCCCAGGAGGGCCCGAGCTCTTACGAGGCTTTGCGGTTCTCTTGGCATCTGCCCCTCGCCCACTTAAATGCCAGACAGGTTCCCTGGTAAATGTGCTGAGTGATGGGAAAGCGGTGCCCCCCCTTCCCTCCCCAGCACTGATCCCCACTGAGACCTGGAAGGCGCCACCGTCAGCTCTCGAGCCCAGGGTGAAGCGCCTACGACCCTGCGCCCACTGGACACCTCTCTCATCACCAGACCTATCACGTGTCACTGGGCCCGATTCACAGAACTAACTTAAGACGAAATCCTAAACTTGCTACCATTTTGATATTCACAGAAGGCACTTACTCATTTCGGTATTCACAGAAGGCACTTACTCATTTTGGTATTCACGGAAGTTAGGAGTCCTAACTTTTCTACTCCTAAACTGAGAAATATCCTAACTTTAAGACTTTCGGTATTCACAGAAGGCATTTAGGAGTCCTAAAGTTAGGACTCCTAACTTCTGTGAATACAGAAATGAGTAAGTGCCTTCTGTGAATACCAAAATGGTAGTAAGTTTAGATTTTGTATTAAGTTAGTTCTGTGAATCGGTCCCTTTGAACCCGTGGGCGGCTCAGGGTTGGTTCTCTCCTGAAGTTACTGATGCACTTTACAGATGTACAAATCAATTAATTCATTCATTAATTAATTATTGTATTCACTTATTCGTGCTTTCATTAGTTCGTTCATTCATTCATCCATCCATCCATCCATCCACCAATTCATTCATAAATACAGTCGGCAGACCCACAGGGCCTGATGATTTTGAAAACTTAGTTTAAAGTGCTCGCTCCTTTTCCTCTGTGCGTGCTCTTTATAAGCAGCACCGAGCTGGGCGCCTCTGTTAAAGCACTTCTCCTATTCAAAGTTAAGTCCTGCTGAGTCATTCATTAATTGTGTGTTAATGCCCGCCTTGCTGAGTCCTCAGCCCCGGGCTCACCCCATCTCCAGGAGTGAGCCTTGTGCAGCTCTGCTGTGCTACCCCAAGTGTCACGTGCTAAGGGGGGCACTGGGGTTCAGTTTGGGGTCTAATAGTGAGGGGCCCCAGGACACCTGCGGGAGAAGGGGGTCCTTGCCATACCTGGGGAGCAGTGGCCCCTGATTGGGACCCCCGTCATATCCAAGGGTGTGTGTCTTGTCCTTAGAATGAAGGGGGGCTCCTGCCCTTCAGCCTTCAGGTGCCCCACTCCCCTTGAACACTCATGGTTTGTCTCCTCTTGTGTGCTTGGGGGTTCACTTGACCCCCACAGATCACCTTGACACAAGAACCAAGATCACACCATGCCTCCTAACAGCGCCGACGATCGATCCCTCAAGTGGCTGGGCCATAGAAAAAGTTTTATAATTAGTTCTTGTTCTAGCTGCGGAGAATGTTTTATATTAGAACATTGATTTCCCGGACAGTAAATTGCTTTTGAACATAAAGCATCTTTCATGCGCTCTCGTCCCCGGCGCGCGCCGCTGTGAGCAGCATCCTTTGTTCCTCGTCCTTTCACAGGTACCAGAGCCGCGGCCGCCGCTTTCCTCGCCCTGCAGTTTACAGAGATTTAGTGAACATTAAAACCCATGCTCTCTTTACAGTTTCACTCACATTGGACCCAGCCGGACTCCAGGCTGCTGGGCTCTGCTGCCCCCTGGTGCCTGGACCTGGAACAGGTGAGTACAAGCAGTAACATCAACGGTGGGGGCTGGCACACCTTCGCCCTCCCCACAGCGGGCCCAGGCCATGCTGCCTCGCGGTGCCACCTTACAAACAACCCCCTTCAACGTCTCCCTGTAGAAATCACCCTAGTGCAGGCTCACCCTGCTGTCGCCTTGTGTGTCCTTGTGGGATTGTAGCCCACCTTAGCTGCAGTTATTAATTTTATTGTTATTTAGCAGCACCCTCTTCCAGTAGCATGGCACTACACAGTAGCGGCTCCTCCACTAAGGCGAAGGAGCATCGCCCCACTCCATTCAAGCAGTGGCACTAAAGGAAAAATACAATGATAACTCTAAGTTATTATTATTTATTTTTTTTCTTTTTGTGGCAGGCGCGGGGCTGCTCTGCGGACATGGGAGGGGAGGAGTGGTTTGCACTCCCTCTGGGACTGCCAAACATTCATGCGCACTTAGCATGTTCTCCATGGAGGCTGCAATACAGCCTGGTTGCAGAACATGCCCAGCCTCCCATTCATTGGCTGAGCGTTTATCCATGTTGCTCAGACCAATCACAACGCTGCATTGCAGTGCTGTGATTGGCTATCGGGAGGCGGAAGCCGTGTCAACCTACGGCCACCCATGCACTCTTAATGCCACTCTGTTCTTGTTGTTTTTAATCCTGCTCGGAGGATGCCTGAATAAAATAAAGTGCATACCTCTTAACTAGTTTTATCTCACATGTATGTTCTTCATCTTTAGCTACACCAGTATCACATGGGGTATTTTCGTATACCTCTCCGGAACAATGCAAACATCCCTGAGCGCCCTCCTTCCAGTGAGGGGGTTGTAGCCCGCACTGTGGCTAGGGGCCCAATTGCGTTCGCAAATGCTGAAATTCACAATTTGGGCAGTGTGCTATGTAGCACACAAAAACCCACACGCAAAATAAGGAATCGCAAAATGTGCGAATGCATTCAAGGAATTGCAAACTGCGATTCCTTAAATGCAATGTAGGAAGCACCCAAGTTGTGCAATTTTAGCTTAAGGAACCGCAAATTACCACCAACTTCAGGTTGGTGATAATTTGCAATTTCTTTGAAAAATGCACTTTTTTTGCATTTTTCAAAGTGCCATGTGGGTCACATACATACCCTAAGGGCATATATGTGCACCACATGTGCACACATGTTAATTTCAGGGGTGCAACAGGGTGTCCTATTGACACCCTTGCAACCTTGAAATTGCATTCTCAATTTGCGATTCTCTAATTGAGAATCGCAAATTGAGAATGTCTTCCCCTTCATTCCTAAGGGCCTTCTAGCCCATAGGAATGAATGAGAAGGTATTCCTTATTTGCGAATCTCAATTTGCGATTCGCAAATAAGGAATAAGTGAGATTCGCAAAATATTTTGCTAATCTTACCTACATTGGGGTTTACGATTCTCTAATTGCGATTACCTAAAAATCGCAATTAGAGAATCGCAAAACACGAATTACCTACATACAGCCCTAAGTCACAATGCGATGAGGTTGTCCTATGATGAAGCATGCCACCCCTTTAGCATCAATTCCTTTCCCCTGTTTTCTTTCCTAGAGACCCGCGGTTCCTTTTGTTTTGTGACCCTACTATTAAAACCACAGAAGTTCAAAAAAAGAAAATCTACAACCTCCCCTTCTCAGGCCTTGCCGCAAGAATTTGGAAAACGTTACCACCTGAAATCAGGACACACCCCTCAACTGCCTCCTTCAGAATAGAAGCAAAAAGCTCTTGATGCAAAGATTCCTTTTCGAGGAGCCTTGAGCCTTCTTCATCTCAGCGAGCGTTGGGTGGACGCCTGTGGATCTTGGAAATTATATGCTAAATGATACACTATATATATGTACCACCATGATTAATCCCTCTCTGATTGCCATTTGTTTTTCTCTTTTCCTGTTATGTTTAACTGGATTACTATATGGGCAATGAGTATTGTCAGTATAAGAGTTCAGAGTCCTGTCAGTATAAGAGTCCTGCCAGTATAAGAGTATTGTTAGTATAGGAGTTCAGAGTCCTGTCAGTTTAAGAGTCCTGTCAGTATAAGAGTCCTGTCAGTTAAGAGTATTGTCAACATAAGAGTTCAGAGTCCTGTCAGTAAGAGTATTGTCAGTATAAGAGTTCAGAGTCCTGTCACTACAAGAGTCCTGTCAGTATAAGAGTCCTGTCAGTTAAGAGTATTGTCAACATAAGAGTTCAGAGTCCTGTCAGTAAGAGTATTGTCAGTATAAGAGTTCAGAGTCCTGTCCGTATCAGAGTCCTGTCAGTATATGAGTATTGTCAGTATAAGAGTTAAGAGTCCTGTCAGTATAAGAGTCCTGTCAGTATAAGAGTATTGTCAGGATAAGAGTTCAGAGTCCTGTCAGTATAAGAATCCTGCCAGTATATGAGTTTTGTCAGTTTAAGAGTTCAGAGTCCTGTCACTACAAGAGTCCTGTCAGTATAAGAGTCCTGTCAGTTAAGAGTATTGTCAACATAAGAGTTCAGAGTCCTGTCAGTAAGAGTATTGTCAGTATAAGAGTTCAGAGTCCTGTCAGTATCAGAGTCCTGTCAGTATAAGAGTATTGTCAGTATAAGAGTTCAGAGTCCTGTCAGTATCAGAGTCCTGTCAGTATAAGAGTATTGTCAGGATAAGAGTTCAGAGTCCTGTCAGTATCAGAGTCCTGTCAGTATATGAGTATTGTCAGTATAAGAGTTCAGAGTCGGGTCAGTATCAGAGTCCTGTCAGTATAAGAGTATTGTCAGGATAAGAGTTCAGAGTCCTGTCAGTATAAGAATCCTGCCAGTATATGAGTTTTGTCAGTTTAAGAGTTCAGAGTCCTGTCACTACAAGAGTCCTGTCAGTATAAGAGTCCTGTCAGTTAAGAGTATTGTCAACATAAGAGTTCAGAGTCCTGTCAGTAAGAGTATTGTCAGTATAAGAGTTCAGAGTCCTGTCAGTATCAGAGTCCTGTCAGTATAAGAGTATTGTCAGTATAAGAGTTCAGAGTCCTGTCAGTATCAGAGTCCTGTCAGTATAAGAGTATTGTCAGGATAAGAGTTCAGAGTCCTGTCAGTATCAGAGTCCTGTCAGTATATGAGTATTGTCAGTATAAGAGTTAAGAGTCCTGTCACTACAAGACTCCTGTCGGTATAATAGTATTGTCAGGATAAGAGTCCTGCCAGTATAAGAGTCCTGCCAGTATAAGAGTTTTGTCAGTATAAGAGTTCAGAGTCCTGTCAGTAAGAGTATTGTCAGTATAAGAGTTCAGAGTCCTGTCACTAAAAGAGTCCTGCCAGTATAAGAGTTTAGTCAGTATAAGAGTTCAGAGTCCTGTCAGTAAGAGTATTGTCAGAATAAGAGTTCAGAGTCCTGTCAGTATCAGAGTCCTGTCAGTATAAGAGTATTGTCAGTATAAGAGTTCAGAGTCCTGTCAGTATCAGAGTCCTGTCAGTATAAGAGTATTGTCAGGATAAGAGTTCAGAGTCCTGTCAGTATCAGAGTCCTGTCAGTATATGAGTATTGTCAGTATAAGAGTTAAGAGTCCTGTCACTACAAGACTCCTGTCGGTATAATAGTATTGTCAGGATAAGAGTCCTGCCAGTATAAGAGTCCTGCCAGTATAAGAGTTTTGTCAGTATAAGAGTTCAGAGTCCTGTCACTAAAAGAGTCCTGCCAGTATAAGAGTTTAGTCAGTATAAGAGTTCAGAGTCCTGTCAGTAAGAGTATTGTCAGAATAAGAGTTCAGAGTCCTGTCAGTATCAGAGTATTGTCAGTATAAGAGTTCAGAGTCCTGTCAGTATCAGAGTATTGTCAGTATAAGAGTTCAGTCACAGGAAATTGATAACAAATAAAAGTAACACATTTGTAATGTCATGTGGGAAGAAAACCAGGAAAAACAGGACTTTTTATTTAGATGGGGATAAGTTAGAAACTGTTAAAAAGTTCTGTTGCCTCGGCATTACATTTTCTGGGGATGGAAGGTGGGCCAGCGAACAAGATAGCATATGTTTTAAAATGGTTAGGAATTCCAGTAGTGTTTTTTGATTTGCTGCTAAATTAGGAGGTCGGAGAATAAAGGAGATGGTGTCGATCTATAATTCAAGGTGTCTGTCATCAGCCTTACATGGGGCTGGAGTCTGGGGCTATAATACTCAAAGTGGCAAGCTAACTCAGAATGAGGAGAACTCATTCCTGAAACGCTTGCTATGTGCCCCGGCCTCGGCTTCCACTGTGATAATCCATAAGGAAGTGGGCTTAAGACATGTCAAGGATCTAACAGCCTTGCGCCCATTGGCCCTATGGCGATCAATTTGGTCAAAGACCGAAACCAAATTTACTCAGGACGTGATAACTGACTGTTTAAGGCTCGACCACTGCTCACGAATACCATGGCTTGGCCATATTAAATACTGGTATAAAACACTGTATGAAATCGATGCCTTTCATGAACCTGAGTTGGTGGCCTGTGTATCAAAAAAAGAGCTTGCAGCATCCTTTGTAAAACATATGGACAATATTAGATATATCGAATGCGTGAGACAAAAAACGTTCATCCTTTACCAGGAGTATAGCGTCAGCGAAGGCTTAGTTTCAACCATACTTAACATCAGTTACAAAAAGCTCACACCGTTTTGTATTAACTCGCTTTCGCCTGGGCATTGTACATCATTTAGCGGCATTCCCCCTGATTAACCAGCACAGCACCTCTCCTTGCCCTTGTGATGGGGTATCTATACAGAGTAGCTGCCATTTTATGTTGTTCTGCAAATGTTATACCTCCATGGAGAAATATTATTTAAAACCCATCTTTTTATCCAATAAATTAAGATGCACTAAGACAGCTATGCAGGTATTGTTTAATCTGCAGAGTCCAGATATACGTTTCTGCACAGTAACATATATTTTAAAATGTATATCTGTACGGAAATCGATGATTTTATGAACAAACTGAACTAAATGTCTTATATTATCATATCCGTGAAAGACAATAACCTTCCCTGCCACATTATGTGGCTAGTGCATTAGTGATATCATGAATTCTAGATCCGTGTTTTAAGTTTACGTATTCTGGGCGTATTATTGTAATTGTGATTCTGTATTTTAATCTTTTTAACTTGAGTCTCAATCCCTATGCATTTTATCATTGCCAGTTTTTTTTTTTTTGCACATAAACCAAAAGATGGCCATTGCACCTTCTGAATGCTAACTTTGCACATATTTTCTATTTATTGGTAGCATGTACCACTTTATTGCAAATTTTGCACCTGCTTCATAAAAACTGCACTTTATTATGTACTTACACTAGTGACACTATGAATTTTAGATTTGTGCTTTAAGTTTATTCTCATTCTGGGCGCATTATTGCAATAGTGATTTTGCATCTTAATCCTTTTTAACCTGTGTTTTAATTCTTATGTATCTTATCATTGCTAGTCTTTGCATACAAACTAAAAGCTGACTATTGCACCTTCCGAATGCTAATTTTGCACAAATTCTATTAATTGTTACTATGCGTCACTTTATGCAAATTTTGCACATGCTTTATAAAGATAAAATTGTATTTTATCATGTATTTGCATTCGAAGATTTAGGAATTGCTGTTGTTATTCATATTCATGGGCTGAATATATTTTGTATATGTACTATTTTATGCTTTGATGGTTTTTTTTTGTTGCTATATGGTCATATAATTATATATACCGAATAAAGCGTTTTTGAATCTGAATCTGAATCTGTGTTCAGAGTCATGTCAGTATAAGATTCCTGCCAGTATAAGAGTATTGTCAGTATAAAAGTTCAGAGTCCTGCCAGTATCAGAGTCCTGCCAGTATAAAGGTATTGTCAGTATAAGAGTTCAGAGTCCTGCCAGTATCAGAGTCCTGCCAGTATAAAGGTATTGTCAGTATAAGAGTTCAGAGTCCTGTCAGTATCAGAGTCCTGCCAGTATTAGCATATTGTCAGCATAAGAGTTCAGGGCCCTGTCAGTATCAGAGTTCTGAATCCTGTCTGTATAGGAGTCCTGTCAGATTAAAAGTACCTTTCAGTATAAGAGTTCAGAGTCGTCTCAGTATAAGAGCCCTGTCAGTATGAGTATTGACAGCATAAGAGTTCAGGGCCCTGTCAGTATCAGAGTCCTGTCAGTATTAGAGTATTCTCAGTATAAGAGTTCAGAGTTCTGTCACTACAAGAGTCCTGTCAGTATAAGAGTCCTGTCAGTTAAGAGTATTGTCAGTATAAGAGTTCAGGGCCCTGTCAGTATCAGAGTCCTGTCAGTATTAGAGTATTCTCAGTATAAGAGTTCAGAGTTCTGTCAGTATCTGAGTTCTGAGTCCTGTCTGTATAGAAGTCCTGTCAGATTAAAAGTACCTTTCAGTATAAGAGTTCAGAGTCGTCTCAGTATAAGAGTCCTGTCAGTATGAGTATTGTCAGTATAAGAGTTCAGGGCCCTGTCAGTATCAGAGTCCTGTCAGTATTAGAGTATTCTCAGTATAAGAGTTCAGAGTTCTGTCAGTATCTGAGTTCTGAGTCCTGTCTGTATAGAAGTCCTGTCAGATTAAAAGTACCTTTCAGTATAAGAGTTCAGAGTCGTCTCAGTATAAGAGTCCTGTCAGTATGGGTATTGTCAGTATAAGAGTTCAGGGCCCTGTCAGTATCAGAGTCCTGTCAGTATTAGAGTATTCTCAGTATAAGAGTTCTGAGTCCTGTCAGTATCAGAGTCCTGTCAGTTAAGAGTCCTGTCAGTTAAGAGTATTGTCAGTATAAGAGTTCAGGGCCCTGTCAGTATCAGAGTCCTGGCAGTATTAGAGTATTCTCAGTATAAGAGTTCTGAGTCCTGTCAGTATCAGAGTCCTGTCAGTTAAGAGTATTGTCAGTAGTATAAGAGTTCAGAGTCCTGTCAGTTAAGAGTATTGTCAGTAGTATAAGAGTTCAGAGTCCTGTCAGTATCAGAGTGCTGCCAGTATTAGCGTATTGTCAGTATAAGAGTTCAGAGTTCTGTCAGTATCAGAGTTCTGAATCCTGTCTGTATAGGAGTCCTGTCAGATTAAGAGTATCTGTCAGTATAAGAGTTCAGAGTCGTCTCAGTATAAGAGTCCTGTCAGTATGAGTATTGTGTCAGAATAAGAGTTCAGGGCCCTGTCAGTCCAGAGTCCTGTAAGTACAAACCTCCTTTTCTCTTCTCTCCCCAGAAGCGAGGGGCTCTTGAACGAGGTGGTGCAGATGAACTTCGAGGTCGCCAGCTTCAGCAGCCTGTCCGGCACCCAGCCCATCACCTGGCAGGTGGAGTACCCTGGCCGGGGCATGGCGGACCAGGTCACCTCAGAGGTCTTCGTCAGCCAGAAGGACCTGGTGGGGATAGTGCCGCTGGCCATGGTAAGGCGCCTGCTGCAGCGAAGCGCCCATCACACCCCGCAGATGATAACACTTTGCCGACTGACTCCTTGGTGACTTGTTCACTGAGTTTCTATAGCGCCCACTACCAAGGTCTCTGGGCGCTGGAAAGACTCGCTAGAAAGGGGCTATGGGCAAGAATAATAACGAATCATTTTATATGGTGCACTTAAACTTCACAATCGAAAAAGAAAGAATTTGAGCAGCTATTTAAAGTGTAAGAGTCTTACTTCATCCGGAGGGCACTCTCTCACGAGGAGGTTTTCTTACTGATACATGTCTGCAGTCTAGGGTGGCACAGAGGTCGTGTATCTCTCACGAGGCCAGGCTCCTTGAGTAGAAAACTCGTCCTCAACTCGACCCCTCCCTCCACCAAACTCTACCTCTCCCCAGAGGCCACAGCACCTTGAGTAGAATAAGCCTCATCAACTATACCGCACTCTTCTTGAAAACTGTACTCTCCCACGAGGCAATAGCTCCTTGAGTTGAGTTGAGTTGAGTTAAGTTGAGTTGAGTTGAGTTGAGTTGAATACTTAACCTCAAATATACCCCTCCCTTCACCCAACTGAACCTCTCGCACGAGGCCATAGCACCTTGAGTAGAATACGCCTCATCAACTATACCCCACCCTCCAGCAAACTGTGCCTCCTCCACTGAAACACATTGAGGCAATAATCAGGCGTCACCACCTGCCCTAGACCCAACTCCGTGAGTAGAGTTCACCTGGGCAACGACAACCGAGCCCCTTGCAGACCACACTGTCTCTGCTACACCGCACCTCTTCTGCCCAACTACTAGCGGTGGGCAGCAAACTCCGCTCTGCCACATGGCGGAGCGTGCCCCTGTTGCCGGCCTCTAATTGAACACAACTTTACTTTACCAGTGCATAAAGGGTGGAGCGGAACTCTGTGGAATGCCACAAAGTTTTCATGCAACTCCGCAGAATTCCGCGTAGTACAACTCTGCGAACTCCGCCCACCCCTACACTACTAGAATAGATTCACACAATACCAGCACCAGACCACGCCCCCTGCAGTGAGCCATGGACCTTGCAGTGGAAGTCCGCGTGGCCAGGAGTCAAGTGCAGTGTTTGTTGCACCTTTTAGAATCCGATCTCACGGGGGAGAGAATTAAAATGTGCAATACGCATCACCTGTTACAATTTGCGTCCTTTAAAATGGGGCTTAACATGCAGACGGTGGTGCTGGGCACCCCAACATCTGCAAGTACCCGAATTTACTGGGCATCTTTTAGTAGTAACATTGCAGGGGACGTGGAAATTACCACAAAACTTGTAATTCTAAGCCCTGTGCGTTTGCAGAGGTTGGAAAGGATGGGCCACTTGTGATGCAGCATTAGTCAACAAAGAACTTTATGTACTGTAAAGCGCTCTGATATCCGCAAGGATCTTGTTTGCGCTCTATAAAACTTTTAAAATATATAAATAAATAAATAAACAACCCTTCCCTGTAGCAGATCACCAGCCCATCGCTACATAGCACCTGATTCACTGCACTAACCCCCCCCCCCCCCCCCCCCCCCCGGGGGTCCAGCACTTTCCATTCATGAAAGCCACAGACCCCTGATCGTCCACCAGAGCAGGGCTTCCCAAGCTGAGGGCCACGGATTGTTCTGGGTCGAGAAAGTCCGAGCTATAAATAAAGATGCTTCAATGCTGTAGGTATCTTGTCACATTTGCTGCACTTCAAAGACAGAGGTCAAATGTCAGGCTTTGTCTTCTGACAAAATGGATGCTCATGATTTTAGCAGGGGGATTGGTGTTTACAAACTCCTCTCTCCTTGCTGCCAGAGAAGGAAAACTAAAGTGAATGATGGGACAATCTTGCGGGGGGGTGGGGGGGGTGTCAGAGTGTGAATGAAAAGGTTGCAGGAGGTTGATTTTTGTAACACACAAGAAAATGTAAATACCTGTAAATAAACTGTATGTATTCAGCAGCCAGCAAAGAAAAAAGAAAGCCCTTTTTTCTAATTCTGAAGTGTGAAGGAAACAAATATTTTAATAGGATCAAAGCAATCAAGACACTTTACTCCCTGATGCGCACATGATCAATATTCACTGAAACTCGCTGTCCATACATTATTGTTTGTGAGCTGTATAGTTTTATCAGTGCAATGTCTGTGCAAACTTAGAGGTCTTTCAATGGAAAATGTGCCTCATGTAAATGGCACTGTGCTACCACTCGATGCGTTACTTACATTAAAAACTCTCCCGGCTCATGACCATTGAAGGTAGGCGGGTCACAAAAATGAGTTGTTCTAAAGAATTGGGTTGGGTTTCTAAAACATTTAGCACGCACTTTACCTTCAGACCACTCCTGCCCTACTAGAGAACACCCCCACCAATACAAGTTTCTTCCTTAACCAGACCCCCTAGGATATAGCGGCATGGATTCGCAAATTTAGCGGCACAAAAATGGAAATTTAGCGGCACAAATATGGAAATTTAGCGGCAATTTTGCGGCATTTTATTTGGCCATTTTTCCTACAACAAACACAGATATCTTAGTTTTTTTTAGTTATTTAACAACATGAAGCTATGTATATTTGGTTTATTTACAATGTAGACACTTTGTTTCCCTCGAAAAGCATGTACAGATATTCGAGTGTATCTCTGGATATGGTTTGGGAATTCTCAACATGTGTCAAATCCTGCTGCTGGTCGTGGGGAAATGAAGTGGTGAAGTATTCCAGGGGCGTGATGTCATTGGACAGTCCGCACCATTGGTCTCTTGAAGTGCGTGCTCTGCTTGTCGAACCAGACCTGGAGTAGGTGATGGCGTGACCGAGCGAGATGTCAAATGCAGAGTTCACCCGAGTCCACCGTGATGCACACCCTTTGGCTCACGGCCCTACTTATGCCTCGTCGTGATGGACGGTCAGGCGCGCAACACCCATTGGGCGCACGGGGCTTTAGCCCCCCCCCCGTCGTGTGTGTCAGCCAGGCCTGACACGTCTTCATGGGCTGGCGGCGTAATGCAGCGAATCAAAAAGACTTGAGTTGCTCCCCTACGCTATTTTTTTGTAAATTTTGCTGTTATAATTTACCGAATGTTTATGTCCATCCTGGCTAACCTAATCCAGTGATAGTGTCAACTCATTTATGGTTACAATATGCCAGCAGTGCACCTGGAGTGCCTAGCGTAAACCATATTTGCCAATTTGCCTGTCCAGCCCCCTTTCTAGACTTATTTTTGATAACACACAAGAGATGTAGACCATAGATTTATAACAGTATTTCGAGAGTGTATTGTATTTGTGTGCATCTCACCTGTGGCATTTTTTCTATGAAATACATATGTTCCCTTTTAAAAGCCTTTTGCTCGTTTGTAAGCACTCCCGAATTCAGGCTGATAAGGACCAAAGGCAATGTGAAACTAAAGGAGCAACTAATAACTCAAAAAGGCCCACCTTTCCGTAGTCCGGGATGTGACTTTTCACACAGATGACGCGAGACTTGGAGACTTTGACATTTCTCTTGGAACCTGGCGTCAGTGCCTGAGATTAGCCTATGCTGTCTCCTTCATGTTCCTGGAGAATTTATCATATGTTAAAAACAAATGACGATCAGCAAATGAGTGAAAATAGCAGAAGGGCATTAAAAAAATGAATATTAATGTTTACATATATGAGCGCCTACTAAAATGAGACTTTAAACTTTCTGGCGGCAGAGTTACCATTATTTGCACGCAGATGTCGAAAGATGCACTCTGCGCCATTAACAAACTTTTCAAACACGTACCAGTTCCTTAAAAAACACGATTTACACGTGCCTCCGACACATCTGTTTAATGAAGTGTGCAGCATAAATTAAAAATGTCTAGATTTAATCACGGATATTTTCAGGTACAGTATTATTCACAAAAATGTACAGGAGAGGTGTTATTCATAGAAATTGAACCGTAAAAGGGTTATGGTACAACTCCACTAACTAATAAAAGTTCTTTGTAGGATGTGGGAATACAGAACAGTGTTTTTATTAGATGTTTACATCCGGGGGACTGCCGGTCGGGAGTAATGATCTTTTAAAAAATCCTCATACTCCTAAGTCCAGTATCATACTTGAGTTCAAGTATGTAGTGCCCTCCAGGATTTTTTTCTGCTGCATTTAAACCCTCTCACTTGAGTGTTGGTAGATTCTTCATCTAAATCGTGCAGGTTTCTTAGGCTGGTATAAATTAAATGCTTGATATAATAGCTCACAGATCGCTGTTGAAAAAACAAACCCGAGATAAAAGCTGATCTCGTCTACAGAATGGGTGTGTGCCATGTGCTTTCCAGTATGGGGGTGGCTAATTATTCCAGCCCTAGGCAGAGGGGTCAAAGAAGGGTTGAAAAACAAAGCCGCATTAGCAAGTGAAAGGTCTTTTAATGACCTGTGAAGTACTCGGCGGCTGGCAGCGCGAAAACTGACTGTGTGTGTCCCGGGAAGCTGCTGACACACACGAGTGGGGAGGGGGGGCGCGGCTCACAGCTAATAAAAGGCATTGTTTGTTGGTAGAGACACTTTTATCGCGGCCAATATGGTTATTATCGCGGCCATCGCGGTAATCTGCCGATTTCGTGATTTTTTCGTGAATCGCGAAATCGCGATAAACTGGAGGGTCTGCTTAACTGGAACCAGGCCCCACCCCCTTCAGTGGATGACGTCGTTGAGCCCCTCCAAAACACAGTTCATCCACCAAACTGGCCCTCCCAAAGCTGCCCTGGAGACCCCACAGACAGTGCTCTTAGGCTGCAGGTGGGCTGAGCAGATATGGAAAACTAAAAATATTGGGGCATATTATCACGGGGTTTATCTCCGCTTTTTTGGCTTTAAAAGCCAAGAAAGCGGAGATAAAATGATCTCACTATTAACTAGCTGTCGGTAACACCGGTTAGCGACAGCTAGTAGGAGATAGCGACCATCTTGGGCCTCACTTTGCATGTCAGTGATATTTATCACTAATGACATGCAAAGTGGGCGTGCCAAGATGTTAGCGACTGAAAACATTCACTAACATCGCTAACTCCTATTACCAACTTTTGGAGATATTCGTGCTAAGCGCGAATATCTCCAAAAGCTAACACCTGCCCTGAGCAGTTCTTAGCCATGTTATCCAATGGGAGGTGGATAACATGGCTAAGAGCATTAGCTCGCTAATGCATGAATATCGCTGACTTTTCAGCTATATTCATGCATTGCGGCGATTTTTATCGCATTTGCGGTAAACCTTGGTAATACCAAGGTTTATTTGCGGTAAAAATCGCCGCAGCTCAGCGGTAAATTTTTGTCTCTAACCAAGCAATAGCGATAATTATCGTTATTGTTTGGTAATATGCCCCCTAGACATTTCACAAACACGGAAGTGGGGCTACAACTTTACATTGCTCGAGGGCTCAGTATGATTTAATTGGCAGTGTTCACCAACTTAGAAAACACATAAAATGAGGCACAAGGGGATTTATATGTGACTTTTGCAAACCGTGTCACCTGTGTTAATTACACTGCTGTCTGCTAGGGACTGCTAACTAGCTGTGCATTGGGACTAAAAAAAATGTGTCTCCCTCTACTTTCATTTGAATATCTCTGAACACCTGGAAAGGTGCAACATTTAATTAAACTTTGTTGCTATAAATGGTGGAAACCGGGACTGTCTCAGCATAGCTGGGACGCCAGGACTCCCTAATTACAGATGTTTATGGGACGTGTGAAGTGCAGCGGCTGAGGACACCTTGTGCAGAAAAGCACAATTTTCTATTTATATTCCCACTTGGCAGTCCTGTGTTTAATGTGTCCTTAGCTGGTGACATTCTGAAGCGAGTCCCTGTGGATACTTTGCTTGGCGCGCACCCCTCTAGTGTGAAGGTTGGGGATACTTTGCTTGGCGGGCACACCTCTAGTGCAAAGGTTGTGGATACTTTGCTTGGCGGTCACACCTCTAGTGCAAAGGTTGTGGATACTTTGCTTGGCGCGCACCCCACCAGTGCGAAGGTTGTGGATACTTTGCTTGGCACACACCCCTCTAGTGCGAAGGTTGTGGAAACTTTGCTTGGCGCACACCCCTCTAGTGCGAAGGTTGTGGATACTTTTCTTGGCGCGCACCCCTCTAGTGTGAAGGTTGCGGATACTTTGCTTTGCGCACGCCCCTCTAGTGCGAAGGTTGCATATCCTTTGCTTGGTGCGCACCCCACAAGTGCGAAGGTTGCGGATACTTTGCTTGGCGCCCACCCCACCAGTGCGAAGGTTGTGGATACTTTGCTTGGTGCGCACCTCACCAGTGCAAAGGTTGCAGATACTTTGTTTGGCGTGCACCCTTTTAGTGTGAGGGTTGCGGATACTTTACTTGGTGCGCATCCCACCAGTGCGAAGGTTGTGGAAACTTTGCTTGGTGCGCACCCCACCAGTGCGAAGGTTGTGGATACTTTGCTTGGCACGCACCCCACCAGTGCGAAAGTTGTGGATACTTTGCTTGTCGCGCACCCCACCAGTGCGAAGGTTGTGGATACTTTGCTTGGCGCGTACCCCACCAGTGTGAAGGTTGTGGATACTTTGCCAGGTGAGCACCCCACCAGTGCGAAGGTTGCGGATACTTTGCTTGGCGCGCACCCCTTTAGTGCTAAGGTTGTGGATACTTTGCTTGGCGCGCACCCCTCTAGTGCGAAGGTTGCGGATACTTTGCTTGGCGCTCACCCCACCAGTGCGAAGGCTGTAGATACTTTGCTCGGTGCGTACCCCACCAGTGCGAAGGTTGTGATACTTTGCTTGGTGCACACCCCACCAGTGCGAACGTTGTGGATACTTTGCTTGGCGCGCACCCCTCTAGTGCGAAGGTTGGGGATACTTTGCTTGGCGCGCACCCCATCAGTGCGAAGGTTGTGGATACTTTGCTTGGCGCGCACCCTTCTAGTGCAAAGGTTGCGGATACTTTGCTTGGCGCTCACCCCACCAGTGCGAAGGTTGTAGATACTTTCCTTGGCGCCTACCCCACCAGTGCAAAGGTTGTGATACTTTGCTTGGCGCGCACCCCACCAGTGCCAAGGTTGCGTATACTTTGCTGGGCCCGCACCACTCTAGGGCGAAGGTTGCGGATACTTTGCTTGGCGCGCTCCACTGTAGTGCGAAGGTTGCGGATACTTTGCTTGACGCGCCTCCCACTAGGTTTGAAGTTTTTTCCTAAAATGTCCTAAAATTGTCATGAAGGGTATTCTTGCAGTTCACAAAGAAATCAGTCCATGAGCTTCTACGTTAAAATCACAACTTTGGTGCCAGGGCACGAGTCGGGGTACCACGCGGGTGGACGGCATCCCCCCACTTATTTTACTGGGGGGACGCCGTCCCCCCTGCTCAAAAGCTGGACTTTCTAAGATGCGCTCGAATTCTAGATACGTTTTGTCTGGTGACAAAGTTGCACGCCTAAGTTGCCATTTATTGCCTGTTACGAATGGACAAGAGCCCCCTCCCCACCGTCACTAGATACCTAGACCTAGAAGGGTAGCGCTTGCCCGACTCACTTCTAGCCACTTTGCTAACACTTATCAGAAATGGTACATGTTAAGAGTCTTTGCAGTAAAAATGTTTGGATCAGCACCAACAATGACAAATGAGTATTTCCTCATGAGAACCAACATCTGAGAATGTACGCTAAGTAAATGTATTTTGCATTATACCTTTTTTCCGTTTCTTTTTTTTTATTAGGTATGTAGCTTGTATTGGTGCTGTCTGTGCTTGTTCTGGGAGGGGTCACTGGGCCGCTGTACTTTGTCAATTTCCTGTCATTTGTCGTCTTCCAGCAACGTGGTGACTGAGCCCAGGTCTGTGTCTTGTCCCAGTGTACGGGGACGTCTGTCCTCCGGGGCTCAAGGTACTCCAAGATATAGAGGAGACATTTCTACACTAAGCCCTTATAATGTTGTAGAGCTCACTATACACTTGTATGTAGCTTGGCGCTTGAATGATGAAATGTTATCATTACCCAATTTACTGTACTTAGTTTATCTTGAACGGAAGGATGGGGGGGAGAGGTACATGCAGGGATGAGAGGCTGCCTTCATGCTACAGGCATAGATCTGTACAGCACAAGCTCAAACCACTGAGACATATCGATGAAAGGCTGAGCTGTGATGTGATCAGGAGTACAGCTTTGCGAATATTTTACCAAATAGGAGTGGGTTTTCTTGTTCCCTTCTACTAATTTAAACCTCCTGGCTTTTGTACCCAGTCATTGGCGTTGTAACCTTGTAACCAATTGCTGCTTTTCTTTGTTTCGTATAAAAAAAATCAAAAAATGATGTCACGCAAAGAATATCACATTTTATGCCCAGAAAAGCATCTAACGCCCCTACTCGGAGAGGAACTGTTATGCTGGAAGCTGGTGACATGCCCAGCAGAGCTGGGGAAGGGATTAACACCAGAAGACCCAAATCATTTCCCAGCACGGCACTTGCAAGATGAAAGTCCCACTATGCCCCACAGAGAATGGTTTGAGGCTCTCAGTAGATGGCATCAGAGATCAAGGCGGGGTGTGGTTAGCCACTCCCTGGGCCTACACAGCACAGAGCGAGAGGGGGAGGTGGTGGGGGGGGGGGGTTTCCTTCAGCAGAAAATTACCTCCAACTGTGGGCCCAGATACAGGGCTGAGGCAGAGGCTCCTGATTGGAAGTACAATTGTTAGAGCATCTCATGTTTGGTGAGTGCATGGCCAGACTCCAGTAGAACTGGAGAAAACAAGAACTGGGTTCACAGTCAGTGCCACTGGATATATGCTGCACGGTAGACTAAATTATGCAGCAATAAAAGGCAAATTATGCGCATAATGTGGTAATTTTTTTATAGTTTTATTCGGTAACACGATCTGGGCAAAGATTTCAACTCATTAGTACCAGAGGGGGGAGAGAGTAACACAAAGCACCCTGTCGTAACGTCACTTCCTGTTGTGATGTCACTTCCTGTGACACTACCTAACTTGGAGAGTTCCCCCGCTTCTTTTTTTAGGACTTGTGCCCTGTGTGGTGCCCTTTTAAGTTTTTTACAGTAAAAAGTGATCGCTATGCTCGTCCAGTTTCAAAGTCACTAGTGAAATGGTTTCAAGGATAACTTGTGAGAAAGGGACACATCTCAAACCACGGGTCACCCAAAGGGAGGGGCCAGAGCTCTAAGGCACCGTCATGGGGTAACCTTCCCTCAAGTAAAATCTCCCTCAATGTTTGCGGAGTACCGGATCCACTCAGAAGGCTGGATCATGAGTCCGTCATTTTTTATTAACCCCTGTTTACGCACAGGTTGGAATTACAAGTTGCGAGTTATTTAACACATCCGTTAATTATTAGGTGAATATCTCAACCTCTGTTGAATTTCGACCAAACCTGACAAAATTTAACAGGGGAAACACATACGGTAATGACCATATAATGCAGATTTTGAATTCTGCATGAAATTCCCTAGAAACTAGTGATATGTGCCTAAGGCACTCTGGTACCTGTCATGGTCAATAAATCACACCTAAACTTGTAATAAGGTCCGAAGCATGCAGGAGTCGCCCCACAGACACTGGGTTGCCCATAAACTCAAGAGCTGAGGTAGTTTCAGACTTTATTAAAAAGTCCCCCCATCCGCCCCTTGTCCACAAGATGTCTTCATCAGCAGCACACAGCCCCCTCCTCGCGCACCTCCCTGCACCTGTCGCTGCACATTTCTGATGCCAGGAATCACCTCTACTTGAGGAGTAAATGTGATTTAGGGAGAGGCAAATAACCCTGCAGCTTCCTCGCAGATTGCTTTACCGCCCCCAGAAGACGCCCCTGGCTGCAATCTCTTCCCGGGTATCAGGGGAGGGGGCGCTGTTTCCAGGTGGGAAACTCTAACCAGATGAAGCGGGGCTCAGCCAATCACAGCCCTTCCCAGGGGAGTCGCACATCAATTACCCAAAATTGCTCTATTTTGCCTGCAATCTAAAGAGTGTGATGACTGGAGAGCTGCGATCTTGCGTCCTTTGACTGCGCCGGGGCAAGGGGGGCGCTTCTAGGCGCTGCCTGGGATGAGAAGTGGTCCCTGCCCTATCATCTGTGCCTCGATGAACAGAGGTTTTCAGCACTGACCATGGGTCGAGCGCTCAGACAGGGGGAGGCCATTCTTCAAAGACTGATAAACCTGTGACTGACCCCTGTACAGGGGGGCTGGAGCGGCCTTTGAGTGACCCCTAAACACGAGGAGCTCTTCTGGCGGCATCCCTGCAGTAAAGAGAGTGCACATCGGGAATGCTCTATTATTTTTTTAGTTCCCAAGATGTGAAACTCTCTCTCTTTCTCTTCAGACAGGAAACAAACTGAACTGTCATTCCTTAAAACAATGAAAACACCGCTGTTCAGATCGATCTGGAAGAGGCCGCACGGTCAGGGCTGGGTTTGCGTTTGGGAGCAAAACTGTAGCGCCGGGACACTTAGTCAGAAGTAACTCGGCGCTTTATAGATGACTTTATTATGATTGTTATTATAACTCTGAAGGGATACTGCCCAGCCAGTCCCCTGTGGAGGGTGTTCCTGCATCCAGGTTTTTAAAGGGTTGGGCACTAGGCCAGGTTTTACCAGGAGGGGAAACTCACCTGTAAAAGCTGCCCCCTAGAGGTGGAATATTCATTTCTTATGTTATGTTATGTTAAGAAATTTACTAAAGCGTTCGCATACCCTGGGCTGTCTCGGCAAACAGACATGAGAGACATTGTAAAAGTAAATTATTGTAAAGCTAGGTGTTCAGAAGTTTTCTTAACAGCAAAAGAGATGGTGCGGACCTGCTCTTTACAGCCAGTGCTTAATTTGAGAATGTGCTTTCAGGTGCTCAGCACCAGCAATTCTTTCACAGGGCCGGGGCTACAATTTCTGAATCTGCAGGTGGTGGTCTCAATATTAATTGTTCAATTCAAAATAAAAAGAATAACATACATTGCATGGTGACTGGCTGGTAAATGTTCATAGACAGGCCAGCATACGCCTGTCCAGGCAGGCATGATTGTGTACCACCACGTTAGTGATGATGTCATCACGCAGATCACAAATCCAAAAAGTCATCGACAAACTATGGCTTGCATTCTATTTCCCAGAGTCTGCTGCACCCTGCCACTGCCTGAGCCTAAACCTCCCATTGGATAATTGTAGCTTGATGGAGATGAGGCAAGGAAGCTGCTAGAGCGCATTTAGAACTTGGGAGTGAGGGCTCTTGAGGTAGAATTATGAAAGTAAGTGTGGACTTTCCACTTGCTGCATAGCCAGAGTAGCATGTCCTGCAGCACTGCATTGCTGCTATCCTCAATGGGCTTGATGTGGCTGTGGCCCAACACTACTTTTGTGCGCCATGGCGTCACCTGTAGAATCTGTGTGCTCCCCCCAGCATGGTAATTGCTGAGTGTGAGTGAGTCCAGTAGGCACCACAGCCATACTTACCGGCATTGGCAGAATTATTGCTGGGGACAATGCCTGTGCTGTAGCAGGCAGGATCACAGCAAGCTGAGCAGTGGATGCGGTCGCCATCCCTGGACCTACTAATTGCAGGCAGCACTAGCAGTGACATCACCTGCTGTGCTCAAGCAGCCGCCCGTTCCGCAATAACCCCAGTCATACCACACTGATTAATATATGCAAAAAAGCATTTTCCTTTGGTGTACATTTTCTTTTAGAACTCGGTGTAGGTAAGAAAGTAAAATACGTCATCTTCCGCTTCTTTAGGAATGACAACAGGAAAACGCAGAGTTCAAAATAGCAGGGACATGTACAGGCTGACAACAGGGGTCACAGGCAGCAGCAGTGTTAGAGAAGAGCGACAGCAAGAGTAAAGAGGAGAAAGAAACAACAAGAGAGGAGAGAGATGAAACGGAGCAAAGTAGAAGAAAAGGAGGAGAGTAAATCAGATACAAAGAGAAAGCAGCCATGATGTGACGAAGAGAGCATTAAGAAGAGAGAAGATAGAATGAAAGGATGTAGAGGGCAGGACAGAGAAAAAAAGCAGACAAATGATAAAATGGAGACACAGCTAATCACTACTAGAGAGGGATAGTAAAGAGCCAAGATCGAGGGGAGAGAGAGCAGAGCATGGATAAAAGTGAAAAGGAAAAAGAGAAGGGCTAGAATGAATAGAGGGCAAATCAGAAATACAGGGAATAAGGTAACCCACCAGGTGTGACAAAGATGATAGAAAACAATTAGAGAGGTGAGAAGATGGGCTCTTAGAGAAAAGACTTAGAGGACAGACAACAGATCAAGGTTAGAAGATAGAGACTGAGTCAGTGAGAGTGTTTGAAAGTGGGGCTCACCGGAGGAAGAAGTGAGCGGTGGCCTCATTGGCAAATATTTTCAGCACCTGCACTTCTTTTTTTACAAATTAGGCACTGTTTATAGCTCTTAAAGACCTCAGTGTTTACTGCACCGGACGTGAAGCTACTTCCTGCCCATCGGGTTGCTTAAACCTGAAGGTGGAGTCTTTCTTTGTTCCCCCTCACCTACGGTCCCTGTTTGGTTCATACCAGGATAAAGCCTCTTACACATTCCAGGCCTGTCTCGTGCAAGGCCTTGAAGGTTAAACACAAGGCTGTGAATTGAATTTGGTTTCTGACCGTTGACCAGTCATTGACGCTTGGGAGACGAATAATATTAGGGGATGCCTGGGAGTGCTCTGGCAGCAGCGTTTTGTAATATTTGCAATTTTTTCAAATATTGTTCCTGTAAGTTAATGCATAGGCCATTACAGTAATCCGTCCTTTCATTCAAGCGCTGTTGATGATCCGGACGAGGAAGTTTGTACCCAAATCATACAGGTCTGCCGATGGTCAGCGCTTCGGACACCGGTTCTAGGAGCAGCGGGCAGGAATTTGGACAATATGCTGGTGCTGGCTTCCCAACAATAGAGTGGAACAGATGGAAGCTGCCCAAGCTCACACACTCATCAAAGAGGAGCCAGGAGCACACCCCAGATAAAAGAGGAAACCATAGACATTCAGCACCAAAACCAATGAGAGAGAACTCTGAGACTCCACCAGGCAGAGCTAGCGCTATACCAACTGTGCCATGGAACTGTGCCTGTGAGCGAAGTGCCCTACGTACAGCATGGCCTACGCCAAATGGGGCAAGATCAAGCACATTGGCTGTGTTTGCTGAGGAAGAGGAGGAGGAGGAGGAAGAGAAGGAGAAGGAGGAAGAGGAGGAGGAGGAGGAGGAAGAGGACCATTGGGCTAGTGGCTACCCCTACAGCAGTGAGACACCTGAGAATGAAGTCTCATCATCAGACGCGTCCCTCGTGATGTCACAGCAGACAGTAGCTTTGAAGAGGATGAGGAGGACATGTCCCTTTTCTCTTGCACCAACATCCATGGGAGGCCAAGAAGGCCGCAACCAACATGTGACGTATGCATCCAAGGCCAGCACGTCACAGGACGTCACCGCACGTCACAGCACGCACAGACTCAGTGGCCTCCATCCATGTGATCGACCAGGAGCAGCTGTGGCCCCTGACCCCGACCACAGTTGGGAGTCATGAAAATCAGAATCTATGCGTATGGCAGCAACGCTCCAATTGCAGTCCATCTACACTAGATTCTACGGGACATAGGGGCATATTAGCAAGAAATAGTGCATTTTTTTTATTGCTGCCTATCGCTGGATATTTTAGCGGAGAAAACATGCTATTAGCAACGTTTTTCTTCATTGTGCTAAAATATCCAGCGATAGTGGCGAAATCCAGCGATATTCTCACATTAACGCCAAAGGGGACTAAACCTGCACATCCACCTCCCATTGGATAAACAGGTAATTTAGGTTTTTAGCAGGTGTTAGATTCTAGTGATAATCGTGCTTAGCGCGAATATTTCCAACGCTAAGCCTGCCTTACTAATAGGCGATAGCGACGTTAGCGACTGCTCTCAGTCACTAACAGGTTGGGTACGCCCACTTTGCATGTCATTAGCGATAAATATCGCTGACATACAAAGCGGGCCCCAAACTGGTCGATATAACCTAAAAGCTATCGCTAACTGCTGTTAGCGATATCTTGCTAATAGGTAGCTAAAAATATCGCCGCTTTAGCAGCAAAAAGTGCCGCTAGAGCGGTGATCTGGCCCTTGATAATATGCCGCATAGTGACCAGGTGGAGCTGTACCCACTTCCATTTTTCATCAAATTCCTTGACTGGAGCGAATGTTCAAGCGCCTGGTCATGAACTGCAGGTCCTGCAGCTGAAGAGTGGAGGGGCCGACCTACTGCAGGTATGACAGGGGGTGCTCTTCGGGTAGCAGTCCTGGGTAGACGCCAGTGCTGATTCCCAGCATTTCCCGATGGGTGACTGGCACTGATGTTGACGGATTCACGCGTCAAGTTCCCTCCTGTGGAGCTGGTGGGAGCCACGGCATCTGAAGATGTCAACTCTCAGCTTGGAAAGAGAATCCCCACCTTTGGAACACCAGAGCAACTCCAAGCTGACAATGGCGGCCATTTCAGGGCGATGATTTCAAAGTTATCCCAAGCAGCTGGGTGTGATTCACTACGAAATAATGCCCGTATGGTCACCGGCGAATGGAAAGCAAGGCCCAGAGAGTGGAAGGGAGTAAGGATGTGGCAGGTCTCCTTAAAACTTATCGAGAGCATAATGCAGTACGTGGAGCCGCACAGGCCCCGCCCCCCGCACAGGCCCCGCCCCCGCCATAGAGCTGTTCGGAGATTTCAGCAGGCGACTATACTGTTCACCAGGGCTTTAAGTGGGCCGGGTCTGTCCGGGTCTGAGCACCGGCAGGTTTTTTTTGGGGCCTTCGAAACGGGTCTCTATCGGGCTCTATTTTCCCGCTGGCAAAGGTAGTCCGTTCTTTCATATTTTTTTTCAGACCCGTTTCGAGGGCCCCAAAAAACTGCCGGTGCTCAGACTCTGCCTCTGCCCACTTAAAGCCCTGGCGGTTGCTGCTCGTTTGGGAAACCTGTCTGTGACATTTTGCACTACTGCAGTGAGAGCTCAGTTTCCTCACTCAGTAGTAGTCACGGCATGACTCCACGGCACGACGGCATGACGTCATGCCAGGTGAGAGCTTTGTCGTAGGAAGGGAAATCCTTTAGAAGAGCCATTTTCTCTCAGGATTTCCCTTCTCTTTCCAGCGCAGAAGGAACGTCGTGGTGGTGCCAGCGCTGGACTTCTACCATCGTAGGAGCAACGTCGTAGATGAGGAAAAACTGAAGAGGCAGAGGCCCCCAGGCAGCCTGCTCCAGCACGACCTACCCGACCTTCACTTGATGAATTGGCGCCGTGTTTAGAATTGGAGAGTTCAGGGAAATTAATTAGTTACAGCATTTTTCACCTGTGTAGCCCCATCCTTGATCGGTAAGTGCAGTGGGTTATCCCCACAGTTTGATTATAATCGTTTTTTTGTTTCAGCTTGCATAACGTGTAGATTCTAGACACAAACTTGCATCTTTGTTTTTTATGCGTGTTTTGTTATTGACAGCCAAGTGCCTCCTGGCAAGGGACTGTACTCTGCAACTAATTGTTTTGTCACTTTTAGTTACTTGATGCTTATCTTTGACTCTGAGATGTATATTATCCAAAGGGTACGTCGAAAAACTGTACAGTTTTATTTGGGAGAAAGTCACGGGTGGTGGGGGGATTAAAGGGACTGTACAGGTGGTTGGGGCCTGCATCTGGGCTGGAGAAGGTGGGGATGGCCGGTGTCTGTGCTGGACAGGTGGGGATGACCGGTGTCTGTGCTGGAGAGGTGGGGAGGGCCTGTGTCTGTGCTGGAGGGGTGGTGGGGTCTGTATCTGTGCTGTAGAGGAGGTGGGGGCCTGCATCTGTGCTGTAGAGGTGGTGGGGGCCTGCCTCTGTGCTGGAGAGGTGGTGGGGGCCTGGATATGTGCGGAAGGGAGGATCGGGGCCTGTGCCTGTGCTGTAGAATTGGTGCGGGCCTGGATATGTATAGGAGAGGGGAGGGGGGCCTGCGTCTGTGCTGGGGGGTGAGGGGGTGGGGTGGAGAGGGCCTGTGTCTGTATAGGAGAGGTCCTGTGTCTGTACTGGAGAGGCGGTGAGGGCCTGTATCTGTGCTGTAGAGGTGGCGAGGGCCTGTATCTGTGCTGGAGAGGTGGCGAGGGCCTGTGTCTGTGCTGGAGAGGTGGCGAGGGTCTGTATCTGTGCTGTAGAGGTGGTGAGGGCCTGTATCTGTGCTGGAGGGGTGGGGAGGGCCTGTATCCGTGCTGTAGAGGTGGTGAGGGCCTGTATCTGTGCTGTAGAGGTGGTGAGGGCCTGTATCTGTGCTGGAGGGGTGGGGAGGGCCTGTATCCGTGCTGTAGAGGTGGTGAGGGCCTGTATCTGTGCTGGTGCTGGAGAGGTGGCAAGGGCCTGTATCTGTGCCGGAGAGGTGGGGAGGGCCTGTGACTGTGCTGGAGGGGTGGGGAGGGCCTGTATCTGTGCTGTAGATACTTATTAAATATACTTTTTTGGCTATTTTATTATCCTTTGCTGGATGCGACTTAATGATTTTCTTAAGCACACAATGCTAGCTATCTTGATTTAGACCACGCCCCTACTTGGATAGACCACACCCCTACTCGGATAGGCCACACCCCTTTTAGAGCACCCCCAGTTTTTTTTCCCACTTAAAGCCCTGCTGTTCACTATTCCCGATTTACACTCACTACAGTTGAAACACATTTTAGTTTACACTCACTATATTGTAAACTCGTTCAGACTTACACTCAATGCTGAACACCACTACACAACAGAATCGTGCTGCACACGCACTGTGCACTTCCCTCACTATGCGACGCATTCACTGTACCTCAGACTCCACCCTTGACACTACAGCACAGCTCTCTCGCACTGATGCACGTCCCCTTGCTGTGCTCTGATTGTGCCGACCACGCCCCCTCCTGCCCTTCACACCCAGTGCACGCACTTAGCTCCTGTGCAGTGCAGTGCTCAGTTCAGTACCCAGATCCCCCACCCCGCCCTCCAAGGCGCAGGCACACGGGTGATGCCTGATGGCAGCGCCTGCTCTGAGCCATGCACGCCCCTAGAGCCCCCGTGCACGACAGATGTACTCCTGCGTGTAATTAACTGTCGCAGGCGTCACGCACTTCAAATCACCACTTTCAGCCTTTGCTGTTTGCTTTTTCGAAGCACCGTGCTTGACTTTGCAACCCCTAAACCCCCACCTCCCCTCCCCAACCACACACACGTTCGTACAGTTTCAAACACATTCACTTGGCACGTTTAATACCATGTTTGCGTGCGCACCCTGTGCCTGTAAACAGATTTTTGTCAGAAAGTGTTATTTCGTTAAACCTTATTTACCCCTGTTTACCCAGAAACACGCGCCGTTCTTCCCGCCTCGCCGTGGGGCTGGCTGCTAGTGGGTACCATATGCTGGTGCTTTATTTGTCAGCAGCGCCTGCTGTGCCGCAGTGGGAGGAATGAAGCACTCTCGCTTCCTGGCGCTTTGGAAGCCGCTCTCTGCAGCAGGGGGACTTCCGGGAAATGTTAATTTTCCGCTAAAGTGTGTAAAATGTTTTTTTTTGTAAGATCTGCTTCATTTCAAGATACAGGGCTGCACAGGCTGGTGGGCGGAGCCTGCACGTGCAGCACGCACCCTGGCATAGTGCGTGCCCTCCGGCCCCAGCTATCAGTGACTGGAAAAGGCAGCGCCTTAACACTTCAACAACAGGCGCTATGAAGAACTGCAGGCATGCCCTGCGAAAGCCCACTCTGGGCCGGCACAAGGGTAGGGCGGTGCGACTTGTGCAGCCGCACCGGGTGCAGAGCTGGGGGACCATGTTTCGAAGTAACTTATGTGTTTACAAGCACCTGCCTGGGACTTCTTTGTGGGTCCAACAGTTTTCAGGCAACAATAAAAATGTCAAGATAACTCTGGCGATTAATGTTCCTGCTGGAGAGAGAGAGGGTTTAATCTAGTGGAAGCTGAGACTCACCATAAAGTAGCGCAGAGGGTTAATATCCCTGCTGCAAAGACCTTATAACATGCAGATCGCAGAGCTGTATTTTATGTGGCTAGATCAGTGGGTTGCTGTTTTTACCACAGATAACCTTTTGTTACTTGCAGGTCATAAGTTATAATTCTGACATAGCTCAGTGACCTATGAATTGTTTCCAAACATCTGCTTGCAAACTGCACTGTATAGGTTAGAACATTATGTTTTTCCCCAGTCTTTCATTATCCAAATGTTGCTAAAAAGTGCTTAGTTTAGCTAGAAATACATTTTCATTAGTAAAGCCAACCACAACCTCTGTAGTATGTTTTAAATCCCGAGTTTGTGCTTCTCCAGAGCAACCACTCTTAAAATACATTGCCTTCTCGTATAGATGACGTGCGTCCTACACCGTGTACTCCTCATTGTCTTATGCAACATTTCCTATAGACTGACTTACACACGTATCATTAATTGTCTCTGCACACGTGTGTGGTGTGAAGAGCTCTGACACCCTACAGTGGTATGAGTAGCGCTATAAAACAAATGAAATACATGCGAGAGAGGGGCTATGGAGAGATGAGTGGCGCTGGTGGAGGGTGGGAGTGGGGGGATCCACAGAGAAGGCGGCCTGCGACCAGCACTAAAGCTGACCCTGGCCCACCCAGCGACCAGCACCTCCTGCCAACACTCCCACCCCCTCCAGCCCAGTGAGGCGATACTTTTAAATTCCCCCCTTCCAAAAAAGGGACAGCACAGACATAGAAGTAGGACTACTTGTTGACACCCACCATGAGCTTTGAAGACCCAGAGTACACCCGACAAACCTATAAAAACACCCCACAAATAAAAGCCCTGCGTTTCAGCTGCTGTGAACTTGTTTCCACTACAAACAGATCAGGCAAGTCCAGGAAAGAAGGGGAGGATTCCTAGCTGTCTAATGTCACACATGGAAAGTATAGTTCAGATCACTTTTTATTCTGGGACTCGTAGTCCTTTATTTGTAATTGTACAACAAGACTACAAGAACCAAAAGGCAAAAAGCGAACACATTTTAAAGGTGTGTGTTGTAGGAGAGAGTGTGGGAAGGCGTCATTAGCATTCCCCAAGGAGGGTACCACAGGCATAGCTTGATCAGTAATGTCAGGGGGTTGTGCACTTCACGCTGGTTAAAATACATTATTTGAGAAGCTGAGCAGGAAGGGAGAGGGGTGCGGATTGTGGAGGGTACGTCAAACTCAACATTTTGTAAAATAACATTTTTTAAGACCTCTGAAACCGAGAAGAGTGTGTGTGTTTTTGTCTGTGTGTATGTAAAAATCCGACAAACACCTCACCATTCGCAACTTAAAGCACCTGTTAAGGGGCATAACACCTCAAGCTCACACCCACAACTGTGCAAACCTTTAAAACTCTCGATACAAACACTCCCTTCTCCGTGCAGTATGAGACCCAGGTGCAGCTTGCCTTAAGTCGTGACATTGGGTTGAGCGAGCCATCGAATCAGCAGGGGGGGCTGGACTAGAGCCGAGCCGTGGGTCTGGCTCGGCTCTTAGAGCCGGAGCATTAGAAAGCCTTGTAAATGTTTGTTATGTATATCATACAAGAAATATCACGTAAAATATGATACAATCTCTTCAAAAAAAGTGCATTTCTTTACCACGTGGAAGCTTCGATAATATGTCACATTATAGCGTTGCGCTGAGAAGGACTTCTGAAAGGGGTAGTTTTCAAACCTGACGCCTAGCGACCTTTGAGGCAGGAGAGTTGACTTGTGAACCCTGTACCCTGCCCAGATAATTACAGAGCACGTTACAGTCTATTACAGCAAACACAATAGGTCTTTGAACAACTGCTATTCTAAACTCACATGTTTTGGTGACATGAAATATTTGCCTAAAATCATACTATTTAAGTGGGAAAACCATGATTTATCCAGGTTTAGTGGTTTCACAAATAAGTACTAAATGGGCATCTGTCTTTCCTTTTTTTATGTTAGTGCTTTGCTTTTAGTTTTTTGTGCATTTTCTGCAGTTTTTATACAGCATAAACTCTACATAATTATTGGAGGCTTTACACGTGCACCAGGGAGATTGAGTGCTTTGCCCAGACTCACAGGATGTTGAGCCGACGCAGAGACTCGAGTCTCGAACCTAACAAACTAGGTAAGGTGAGAGCGGCGGGCTGTAGCCCCCAAAAGTTTGGCTCGTTATTGGGTCATCGTTCCAACAGGACCTCGAGCCGAGCCAGATCCAAGCTTCGGGCTCGAGCCTGGCTTGAGCTTTCCTTTCAGTGGACCGCCCACCTCTACTGTGATAGATTCACCCCTCACTAGTAATTGCTGTAATGTATCTTTAGGCACTCACTCGCACGAGCTGTGCCCCTCTACCTCTACTGTGGGCACAGCCTGGCATTAGATCTGCATCACTCCCTATCCCGTGGGAACACCCTGGCACCAGGTCTGCCTCTCTACCGTGGGTACACCCTGGCACCAGCTCTGCCTCTACCTCTCCTGTGAGCACACCCTGGCACCAGCTCTGCCTCTACCTCTCCTGTGAGCACACCATGGCACCAGCTCTGCCTCTACCTCTCCTAAGGGCACACCCTGGCACCAGCTCTGCCTCTACCTCTCCTCTGGGCACACCCTGGCACCAGGTCTGCCTCACTAACTCTCCCGAGGGCACACCCTGGCACCAGCTCTGCCTCTACCTCTCCTGAGGGCACACCCTGGCACCGGCTCTGCCTCTACCTCTCCTGTGGGCACACCCTGGCACCAGGTCTGCCTCACTAACTCTCCTGAGGGCACACCCTGGCACCAGCTCTGCCTCCACCTCTCCTGAGGGCACACCCTGGCACCGGCTCTGCCTCTACCTCTCCTGTGAGCACACCCTGGCACCAGCTCTGCCTCTACCTCTCCTGTGGACACACCCTGGCACCGTTGCTGCCTCTACCTCTCCTGTGGGCACACCCTGGCACCAGCTCTGCCTCTACCTCTCCTGTGGACACACCCTGGCACCGGCTCTGCCTCTACCTCTCCTGTGGGCACACCCTGGCACCAGGTCTGCCTCACTAACTCTCCTGTGAGCACACCCTGGCACCGGCTCTGCCTCTACCTCTCCTGTGGGCACACCCTGGCACCAGCTCTGCCTCACTAACTCTCCTGTAAGCACACCCTGGCACCAGCTCTGCCTCTACCTCTCCTGTGAGCACACCCTGGCACCAGGTCTGCCTCACTAACTCTCCTGTGAGGACACCTTGGCACCAGCTCTGCCTCTACCTCTCCTGTGGACACACACTGGCACCAGCTCTGCCTCTACCTCTCCTGTGAGCACACCCTGGCACCAGGTCTGCCTCACTAACTCTCCTGTGAGGACACCTTGGCACCAGCTCTGCCTCTACCTCTCCTGTGGACACACCCTGGCACCGGCTCTGCCTCTACCTCTCCTGTGGGCACACCCTGGCACCAGGTCTGCCTCACTAACTCTTCTGTGAGCACACCCTGGCACCGGCTCTGCCTCTACCTCTCCTGTGGGCACACCCTGGCACCAGGTCTGCCTCACTAACTCTCCTGTGAGCACACCCTGGCACCAGCTCTGCCTCTACCTCTCCTGTGAGCACACCATGGCACCAGCTCTGCCTCTACCTCTCCTGTGGGCACACCCTGGCACCAGGTCTGCCTCACTAACTCTTCTGTGAGCACACCCTGGCACCGGCTCTGCCTCTACCTCTCCTGTGGGCACACCCTGGCACCAGGTCTGCCTCACTAACTCTCCTGTGAGCACACCCTGGCACCGGCTCTGCCTCTACCTCTCCTGTGGGCACACCCTGGCACCAGGTCTGCCTCACTAACTCTCCTGTGAGGACACCTTGGCACCAGCTCTGCCTCTACCTCTCCTGAGGGCACACCCTGGCACCAGCTCTGCCTCTACCCCTCCTGAGGGCACACCCCGGCACAAGCTCTGCCTCTCTCCCTCTTCTGTGAGCACACCCTGGCACCAGCTCTGCCTCTCTCCCTCTTCTGTGAGCACACCCTGGCACCAGCTCTGCCTCTCTCCCTCTTCTGTGAGCACACCCTGGCACCAGCTCTGCCTCTCTCCCTCTTCTGTGAGCACACCCTGGCACCAGCTCTGCCTCTCTCCCTCTTCTGTGAGCACACCCTGGCACCAGCTCTGCCTCTATTCCTCTCCTGTAACCTCACAATGGCACCAGCTGTGCTCCAATCCTTTTGCCCCCCCCCCCCCCTGGCACCAGTTCAGATCCAGGCCGCTCATAAATCTATCAATGGCACAATATTTATTATGTTAATATTTCTATTGATTCTTTTGTCTGTGCCTCAGTCGTTGTAATGCCAGTATTGATTAGTCTATTTGTGTCACCTATAGACAGTATTATTTCTAATTAGGATTAGTTATAAACATGGCATGAAGTGTAGTTAACTACTCAAAATAGAGATCCCTCTTACCAACCGGTCTTCCTCAGTTGATTGGCCTCCGAAGGATGAAAGGCTGAGTCGGCCTCGCCAGCATTTGAAGTAATATTTGCAGATCACACACTCTCTGCGGCAGGTGCTGAAACCAAAGATTAGTCTGGAGACAGTATTAGCACCATGTATAATTAGTTCGCCATTTAGCATCCATATTAATGAGATCAGAAAGCAGGACTTGTTTTCTGAATTATCTCTAAATTTAGATAATTATAGGACATTTTATAGCTCTGGTTATGCGTTGATTATGTGTATAATTATGCCGCCTCGCACCTGCTACACGTTTCCAAAGTTTCCCAGACACAAAGCACTGAATGTTCTTTAATTCTTTAATGCTCTTATTGGAACATATGAGGGGGAAGCTGTAGACTGGCTCATGGAGGTGTGGAGGGTAATGGAAAATCCACCGCTAGGAGAAGGAGGCGGCACGTCCTCTGCTGTGTGAAGGAAACGGTAAACCCTCTGATGTGAGAAGGAAATGGTAAATACTCCACTTTGTGGAGAAAGTGGTAAATCCTCCGCTTTGTAGAGGAAGCAGCAAATCCTCCGCTTTGTAGAGGAAGCGGCAAATCCTCCGATGTATGAAGGAAGTGGTAAATCCTCCACTCCGTGAAAGAAGCGATAAATCCTCTGATGTGTGAAGGAAATGGTAAATACTCCACTTTGTGAAGGAAACGGTAAATCCACCGCTTTGAAGAGGAAGCGGTAAATCCTCCGCTGTATGAAGGAAGTGGTAAATCCTCCACTGCATGAAAGAAGTGATAAATCCTCTGATGTGTGAAGGAAATGGTAAATCCTCCACTTTGTGGAGACAGTGGTAAATCCACAGATTTGTAGAGGAAGCAGTAAATCCTCCGCTGTATGAAGGAAGTGGTAAATCCTCCACTTTGTAGAGAAAGCGGCAAATCCACTACTTTGTAGAGGAAGCAGCAAATCCTCCGCTGTATGAAGGAAGCGATAAATCCTCTGATGTGTGAAATAAATGGTAAATACTCCACTTTGTGGAGGAAGCGGCAAAGCCACCACTTTGTAGAGGTAGCGGCAAATCCTCTGCTGTGTGAAGAAAGCAGCAAATCCACTGCTTGGAGAACCAGGCAGCAAATCTTCCACTGTGTGAAGGAAAGGTAAATCCACCGCTTTGAAGAGGAAGCTGTAAATCCTCCGATGTGTGAAGAATGTGGTAAATCCTCCACTGCGTAAAAGAAGCGATAAATCCCCTGATGTGTGAAGGAAATGGTAAATCCTCCACTTTGTGGAGGAAGTGGTGAATCCACAGCTTTGTAGAGGAAGTGGTAAATTCTCCACTGTGTGAAGGAAGTGGTATATCCACCGCTTTCTTCACACAGCGGCAAATTATCTGCTGTGTGAAGAACACAGTAAATCCTGCTTTGGCTGAGAATCCGCCGTTGGAACTGTGCCAACGATAGGCATTATGAGGAGACGGTAAATCCACCAGTGGATAGGCCATCATCGAAGAAGCGGAGGATTCCGCATTTCCTCTGCAATTCATCGGTTTGTCTTTTGCCACCCTACACTAATCCAGGCCTTATTACCAGGTCTGGATTTACGAGGGTGTTACCGGTGCAGCTGCACCTGGCACAGATCTCGGTGGGCGGGTGAGGGTGGGAGACGTGTTATGGGTAGCAATAACTTATGCACTTAAAATTGCCTGCTGCAAAGTTCCTTGTGTGTCCAGTAGTTTTCAGGCAACAGTAAAAATGTCAAGATAACTATGGTGATTAATGTTCCCGCTGGCGAGAGACCAGAGTTTTATCTGGTGGCAGGTTTGACTTATCTTAATGTAGCACAGAGGGGCAATATGCCTGCTGCAAAGATTGTGCAGCGTGCAGCTCACAGAGCTGTTTTTTATGTGGATAGCTTAGTGGGTTACTGCTTTTGTCACAGACATTTGTTTGTTACTTGCAGTTCAGAAGTTACAATCCTAACATAGCTCAGTGAGCTATGAACTGTCATCAAATCGCTGAATGCAAACTGTATGGTATAGGTTAGAATGTTATGTTTTTTACCACAGTCTCCTTTACCCGCATGTTGCTAAAAAGGATACGTTTGGGTGGAAATTAATTCCTATTAGTAAAGTCAAGGCCAACCACTGCGGTATGTTTAGAATCTTAATTTGTGCTTCAACGGATGAATCCCTCTTAAGACATACTGCCTCCCAGTGTGAATATTATGGAACTCCTACGCCTGGTACTACTCATTGTCTTGTATAACATTTTCTATACCTGTATTTACACATGTATTATTCTTTGTCTCTGTATATTGGGTGTGTGAGGTAACGTGCACTGATACCCTACAAGGGTATGCATAGCGCTATAAAGCAAATAAAACAAGCATTTACAATGCAATGGTCTTGGCATTATTAAAGGTGGAGTTGTTGGCATTGCTCATGACATTTGTTTTCATTTTTTATCATAAATAAATGTTATTGTGATTTACAATGGAAATAGGTGAGCATTAGAGAGTAGTAGAGAGTATTCGCGGACACAGAGCCACACACACAGAAAGCCACACACACACACAGAGCCCCCCCCACACACACAGAGCCACACACACATACAGAGCCCCTCACACACACACAGTGAGCCGCACACACACACACACAGCGAGCCACACACACACACACAGCGAGCCACACACACAGAGAGAGCCCCACACACACACAGAGCCCCACACACACACACAGAGCCCCCCACACACACAGAGTGCCACACACACACACAGAGCCCCTCCCACACACAGAGCCCCCCCACACACACAGAGCCCAACACACACACAGAGCCCCTCCCACACACACAGAGCCCGACACACACACACACACACAGAGCCCCAAACACACACACATAGCCACACACACACACACAGAGCCACACACACACACAGAGCCCCCCCCACACACACAGAGCCCCCCCACACACACAGAGCCCCCCCACACACACAGAGCCGCACACACAGAGAGCCACACACACAGAGCCCCCCACACACACACACAGAGTCACACACACACAGAGCCCCCCCACACACACACAGCCCCTCAACAAACACAGAGCCCCCCCACACACAGAGCCCCACAAACACACACAGCCCCCCCACACACACAGAGCCACACACACAGAGCCACACACACACACACACACAGAGCCTCCCACACACACACAGAGCCCCCCCACACACACACACAGCCGCACACGCACACTCAGAACCACACACACATACACACACAGAGCCACACACACACAGAGCCCCCCACACATACAGAGCCCCCCACACACACACAGCCCCCCCACACAGAGCCCCCCGACACACACACACACAGAGCCTCCCCCACACACTCACAGAGCCACACACATACACACAGAACCCCACACACACAGAGCCCCCCCCACACACACAGAGCCCCCCCACACACACACAGAGCCACACACACAAACAGAGCCCCATACACACACACAGAGCCACACACACACACACACAGCCCCCCCACACACACAGTGCCCCCCCCACACACACACACAGAGCCCCCCCCCACACACAGAGACACACACACACACACAGAGCCCCACATACACAGAGCCCCCCCACACACACAGAGCCCCACACACACACATACACAGCCCCCCCACTCACACACAGAGCCCCCCACATACACAAAGAGCCACACACACACACACAAGGAGCCCCCCCACACACACACACAGAGCTCCACACACACACACACACACACACACATACGCAGAGCCCCCCACACACACACACTGAGCCCCACACACACACAGACACACACACAGAGAGCCCCCCACACACACAAAATGAAGGATTAGAAGTAAAAAAATATAAAAAAAACAGTGCAGTGGCACACATGGAGGGCGAGTTTAAAAAAACAAAATCATGAAGCACATATTAAAGGGTCGCATGCAAGACTGTTTCTATGAGGTACAAATAGAGCACTGTGTCAGAAGTCAAGATGCTACTCTTCTGAGCATTAAATAACGTCTCGCCAAATGGCCCCAGCTTCTGATCTGCCCCCCTTTGCAGATAATTTAGACCCTTAGATAAATAAGAACCAACTTTGGCTTCGTTCTATAGAATAGACTGCGCTTTTCACCAGGGCGGGGGACGGGTGCAAGACCTGCCAGACTCCGCTTTTCATCAGGGCGGGAGACGGGTGCAAGGACTGCCAGACTTCGCTTTTCACCAGGGCGGGGCACGGGTGCAAGGACTGCCAGACTCCGCTTTTCACCAGGGCGGGGGATGGGTGCAAGGACTGCCAGACTCCGCTTTTCACCAGGGCGAGGGATGGGTGCAAGGACTGCCAGACTCCGCTTTTCACCAGGGCGGGAGACGGGTGCAAGGACGGCCAGACTCCGCTTTTCACCAGGGTGGGGGATGGGTGCAAGGACTGCCAGCTCCTCTTTTCACCAGGGCGGAGGGCGGGTGCAAGAACTGCCAGACTCTGCTTTTAACCAGGGCGGGGGACGGGTGCAAGGACTGCCAGACTCTGCTTTTCACCAGGGCGGGAGACGGGTGCAAGGACTGCCAGACTCCGCTTTTCACCAGGGTGGGGTATGGATGCAAGGGCTGCCAGACTCCGCTATTCACCAGGGCGGGAGATGGGTGCAAGGACTGCCAGACTCCGCTTTTCACCAGGGCGGGGGACGGGTACAAGGACTGCCAGACTCCGCTTTTCACCAGGGCGGGGGACGGGTGCAAGGACTGCCAGACTCCGCTTTTCATCAGGGCGAGAGAGCCTGAAACTAGGACCGATGAAGCACTTGAAGCTACCCAGACCAGGGCCACGACCCGAGCAACACGGACCTGGCAGAGGTTCCAAACTGAGGAACCAAGACCGGACACAACTCGCAAACCAAGCGCGTGTGCAGGTGAAACGCAACCAGCAGCACCGGGAAGTGGTAGACTGACAGACAGTGTGTGGAAAAGGGTTTAGGGGAGGCGCATAGGCCGCCCACCGCGATGGTGGATCTGTGAAGGCCTCGCACGGGCTTTCGGTACTGGTGGGTGGCAGTCACTGTGCACACTGGAGCTTTTATCTCACGGGTCGGGGCACAGATTAGAGTAGAAGCAGGGTTGGGCACAGATTCCATTGTAGAAGCAGGGTCATATGCACTCACAATGTGCATGAAAGACATTGTTGAGGCCCACCCCGCTGCCCGCATCCCAGCTAGTAGTCCAGCCATGCCAGGGCTCGGGCCAGAAGGGAGCTTCTCGCTCGGCATCTTGGGGGCAGCCTGGTGCAGATGCTGAGCTACGAGCTGCCGCGGACCCCCCAACCCTGCTCCCACTGGCTGCTGGCTTACTGCGACCAGCGCAGGGTACCCTTCAAAGACCCAGAGAGCACGCACAGGCGGTACCAGACTCATCTCTTTCCCGGTTTACTGGGTCCTCACAGTGAGCTTGCCGAAAAAGGAAGCTGCCCAGCAAAGAAATTGCCGCCTGCGTCATGCGGGGTTTTAAGAGTAAACAAACCCAGTTCACTGCACCGCTTTTAACCAGCCAGGGCTACGCTCGGCTTGCGCACGTTGGGTCGATTCACAAAGTTACTTACGCTCTTGACAGGAACTTAAGTGGACAATCATGTGGCATTGTGTAACATTTACATAGCTCCAGGGCACCAGTCCTAAAAAGAGACGGAATGGGGTGAGACGGATGGATGGGAAGAGGAGAAAGGGTGGCGTGAATGAAGGGTAGCAGGGGTGAGATAGGGGGCGGGAGGGGCAACGGATGAGGCAGAAGCGGAGGAGGAGGTGACACACGACCACGTTTCTCCGAGGTGAGGCAGAAATGCCTCAGAGAAACGCAGCCTCATTTTGGGATTCAGGGGCATGGTTTTCGTTCTCTCCTCTTCCCATTGGCTGGAAGGTAAAATTCCAGCCAATGGGAAGAGGAGAGAACGAAAACAAGAAAGACGAGAAAAAACACGCCCCTCGAATCTGGAAAAGACGGGGCTTAAACCGAGTGATGCCCCTCTCCTCCAATGGCTGGCCACCTTTTAGGAAGCCAGCCAATGGAGAAGAGGGGCGGGTTCAAGCCCCCTACTAAGAGACATTAATTCTCGGCTGCGAGAGCACTGCTGCGCAGTGCAACGCTAGTCCGATACCTATTAAATGTGAGAGAGGGGCTATTGAGAGATGAGGGGCCTGTCGGAGGGTGGAAGTAAGGGAATCCATGGAGAAGGAGGTCATGGTGGGGGTGAGGGGTTGTGCAAAAAGGACGCTCGCCCTGGCAGGCTCCAGCACTAAAGCCGGCCCTGCTTAAGACAGAACCTGCTGTCTCTAAGTATCACGCATTTAGAGGGCTAGTACCCAAGTGAACTGTACATCAGAAGGATGAAAGGCCGACACAGCTTCACCGGTGTACGACGAAATAACTGGATTACACACATCTCTGCAATGGATGCTGAAATTCAATATTAGTTTGATTAAAACCCAGCATCCATCGCTGCCTGTCTGTACATTCGTCAGAGAAGCCCCCTCCCCCACTGCCTAACCCCATGTTACACTATGAATACATTAGTCTTAAATTGCTTTATATAAATACGTGATTGTGTTTTTTGGTTTATGAACATTGTTAAATATATCCCCTCATGCTTGCAAACCCTAGCTTGTACTATGCTCTGACAACAAGGGGTGTCTCAATCTTTTTGACTCCACAGCTGCCCCATGACTACACACCTCTCAGTAAATTGTGCGTAAAAATCATCAGGATTACCCTGATTTTTGTACATTGTTAAATGTGTGTATCCGTTCATCTTTTAACAATCCAGCTTGTACAGTTCTCTGACACCCCTTTTGGTGTCTCCCCCCTTTCAAAGTCGAACTGATCCGTCTGTAGTGTCCTGCTGGACACGGTCTAGTTGTTCTTGTGATGTCATTCACACTTTACACCCACCCACCACTGGTGTCACGAGTCACGTAACCCAGTTAATAAAGGAGGCCGGGCGCTCGTGCTCGAGGCCAGTTTTTATTAACCCACTACCCGGTGTCTGTGTCCCTCATTTCAGCGCCATGTGGGCCTAAGGCCCAACACTACACTGGCGACGAGGCGGGTCGCCAGCCTCTCGTGCCTACCGCCCTGCCCCTCGTCATTCCTTGTGGGGGAGGAAAGGAGCCCGGCATGCTGCACCCCCACGAGCTGTGTACGTCCTCCCGTGACTGGTCTCCGCGTCGGAGGAGAGACTACCGGAGACCTACTGCGCCTCGCCCGCACCGGCGTCCGAGGCAGAGGTGAGGACATGGGTCCCTAATGAGGGCGAGAACCCCGCTATTTTGGCGATGTACCGGCTGCCACGCCTACCGGTACGTCTATAAGGCCCGGCGATCCACCAGTGCAACCCCGTTCCACTCCCTCTCACCGGTGCCGCCAACACCCACCCAACACCTCTCCAACAGAGCAAAGTGCCCGCACCGGCAGCCCCGCTTCGGTACTGCCTGCCAGTTCCCTGCGTGACAGCCAGGACACTCACCGCAAGCCAGGTGGCGCATCGAACTCCCAAGGCTGGTGAGAGCGCTGACCTCCGTAGGGACTGAGAGGGCGGCTGGGGAACCGCAACACAGCTGCCCAGCGCTGCCACGGCCCACCCGAAGCAGAAGATGCCGCCTCCCATCGGTGCTACCCGAAACACGCACTGCGCTGCTGCATCACCCGGAGACGTGGACCTGGTCGCCGCAGCGCCACCTGCTGGTCTCACGCCGCACCTGCATCTCGGTCCAGTGTAAGCGCTGCATTACACGACCTCCAGCCTATACCAAGGAGCTTCACCGCCCGGACCCTCAGGCGGCCAACCAGAGCGCCAGGCGAGGAAGCGACCCGCCTGTCCCACCTGCCCTGCACCTCATAAAAGAGCAAGACAGCAGAAAGCATCAGAATTCCCATTTTCTTTATGGAATACAGCCCCCAAAGAAAAAACAGTCGGAGAAAGGCCCGCAGCTTCCAGCAACAGACTGCTGAAAGGCCAGGAGACAGACACACAGCGCTGCCACCAGGTGGTCACTTGTGACATTGCACCCTCCTACAGCCCCATGAAGCAAACCCTACACTCCAAGGCGCTAAGGGAGGTTCAAGATCAGCGGAGGCAAGAGCCAGCCCCCAGCCCAGGTTGCCGCTCTAAGGAGAGAGCTGTTGCATACACTACAGCAACAGACTCTCGCATCCCACACTGCAAGGGCACCCTGCTGCTGCCAACGGGGAGCATCACCCCTGCATGCGCCTGCATCACCCTACAGGAACACTGCGAGGCCTGGGTGAGTGCCAAAGCGAAGCATCTGCAGTAACTCCATCCCAAGTAGCAAGACAGTTACTGCACTGAGCCCGGCACAGCTCCCACAACACCCCAAAACCTGCAGCACTCAGGGCAAGCCACCGCGACTACCACTGCACAACGTGGCAGCCCTCCAGATGCCACGCGCTAAGGGACTGCCTAGCCAGAGCAACTAGCCAGCGGTACCTCGCGACCATCAACACAAACCGCACCAGAGGCTGGAAGAGAAACCCGAGCGCCCCACTACCCTGCCAGAAGTGGCGGCCCAGCACACCAACTGCCCACGCGACCGGCTGCAGACCTGCAACCACCGGAGTGACACTGTACCCCATGAACCAGCTGCACCAGGGCACCACACAGCGTCCTGCTAAGTGATCAGCAACAGCAGCCAGCAGATCAAAGAGTGCGCACCGCCACAACCAGGAAGACTGCCTGCTCACGACCACTATCTGAAACGGACTCTCCAGGTGAATGCCACACTGAAGTCCCAGGGTGCCCCAAGCTGCACCAGCTCAAAACAGCATCATATAGGCAAGAGCGCCGCCTGCCACTTCTGCAAAGTACGGGGAGAGACTGACAAACCCCCGCAAGGAACCGCAAGAAACTCAAGAAGCAACACCAGAGACAACCCCACTAGCAAGAGTGGACAACCAGCCAAGACCGCAGTACCTCAAGGAAACTACTCCAGCGACAGCGCAAGAAAAGACTGGTACAGAACAGCACCACCCGTCGCCACTCAACGCCACCACCGACAGCGCTGCTATCGCATCATCTGCTCCTCCTGGTGAACAGGCACCCCACGTGCCAGGAAGGCATCCAAGGAGAAAACTGAGCACAAAAGCCTCACTGTCAGCGCACGAGAGAGCGTGCCCAGCGAGGAGAAGGTCTAAGGAGCGGTGACGTAACCCTCCGAAGCCAGTGAAGCACATAAAGAGCACAGACAAAAGCGCGCCAACGCAGAAGCACTGCAACGGAATCAAGTGACGATCCCAAGGATCACGGATGACATGAAGACGCAAAGCCAGAAGCGCGCAGGAGGTCGCGCCAGTGAACCTGACTGCACAGTCGGCACCCAGGAAAACCTCTCCACACAGAAACACTGCTGAACGCAGGTCGGAGAGCACACACATCTCCACCGCCACAGCGAAGCCCTACAGAAGGCCGAAGACTACCCACGGTGTCCTCCCTCACACTGCCTCAAGACGGAGTCAGCCACGACCCAAGATCGGCAAGAGAGGAGTCGCACACCCCACGTGGCAGGCCGCCACAGCACCATGTGCTCCAACGAACAGCGACACAAGACTGGACGTCACGTCGCCCAGCAAACAAGAACATCACCAAGTGACTAGCCAGCCAAGCACGCCAGAGCAAAAGCAGAAGTCGGCGTCACGACAGCGCCGACTCGAGGTCCAAACGCAACGCCCTCGAAGAAAAGAAGAGTCACAGCTCTGTCACACCGTAGACCGGATGAGCACAGGTGGGCTGAACAAGCCAACAAAGGGAGACGACCGAGGAATCACAGCCAGCCAAGAAACACACCCTGACACGCCAGACAGCCACCAAGGCGGACCGACGTCCCAGGACACAGCCCCACTGATGAACCAAACATAAGCCGCAGCAAGCGCAGTCCACGTCTCATCCCAACGCTTCCCCAGGCGACCGCCAATCCCCGAGCGTCGGCAGTCTGAGTCAGTCGGCATCCCTGCTCCTGACCGCAGATGCCACCGGTGAAGATCGGCACTGAGCGGCCGCCCTCTCACCGCCTCAAGACGGAGTCGGCAGTGGCCCCACAACAACCAAGAGAGGAACCGTACACTCTACGTGTCAAGCCGCCACCCAAGGTCAACATCAACAAAGCGGAGGCACATGGCTGCCAAATCTCTCCAAACATCCAACACTACCAGCGAGTCACCAACACCTATCATCCCGAGTCTCTACATGGCTGGCAACCACCATCACCCCAGCCATCAGCACCTGCGCCAATCAACACCACTGCCAGAGACCGGCAGTGTGGACTGGCAAGAGGTTCAAGAAGTTCAAGTAAGACGTGGTCCGCGACCAAGAAACCAACGAACTTCACCACCCTCAAGAACCAGAAGTATAACCATTATCAGGAGAGAGTCACGACGACTGGTCCAGTCACAGAGTGGAAAAGAAGACAGTGTCCTAGAGCCAGGACAAGACCAGAGGGAAACGGGCGGAGTTCACGCCGCTCGGAGAAGCCTGGTCTGGAGGCCAAGAGCAGCGAGAAGACCAGAACAAGTCGCAATATGGAAAACGGAGAAGAAGGGCACGACGCCATGAAGAAAGGAGAAGAAGAAAGGAGTCATGTGGCACGACGCCAGCAAGAACAACAACATCCAGAAAGGTGAGGAGAGATGTGACAAGTCCACACACCCACCAGAAGAAGAGGTGACACGCAGTACAACACCGCGTACAGTGACCCACATGTCCAGGAGAACATTGGTGGCACTAGAAACGGAACAGGCATCTACTTACAAGTTCCACGAACAACCCGTCGACTGCAGGAATGAACAGGCTGGACCATTGGCAACACCCACCTTTGGGATTGAGCGGAAGCCTGGATGCAGAGAATGTTCAGACGTCCGGCAGAAGGAGAACTGACCACTCCACACCAGCCCGTGGATATCCAAGGGGCAAAGGCCTCAGGGACACCGGTGGCAGAGGGTCCCGACACGAGAGATGGATCCGTCGCCGTCTACCCTGCACGTCCCAGGAAGAAGATGAACATGTGCGCAAAGGAAAGAGTCAACAACCACCATCCAGGCGGAGCTACAGATGCATGGTAGTAATCTCATTGCCTCCTCCATTCACACTGGCTTGTGGAGTTGGAGCAACGCTGCAGAGAACACACTGCCCAGCGGAAACCTGAAGAAGAGGGCCTCTGGGACATCTCGTGGCAGGAGAACACCCACGAGAGGGGCGTCCCAGTGAGAGGGATACCCTTCAACCACTCCCTCCTTTGCAACATGAAGCCAAGCTGCCTACAGTGAAGAAACCCGACGGACTAGTAAAAGACAACCTCCATCAAGTCTACAATCTGGTCATCCAGTTCGGCGTCACTACAAAATCAAGATCTCCATGGACTGAAAAACACACTGCCATGGTGCCAGTCCAGAAGAGCACGCCCACCGAGAACCAGGACGTCGAGCCCAAGAAAACTAACACTTCAGCGTCAAGTTCCACCGGCCTTATCTAGCAAGCAGCTGAAGAGACCCTTTCTAAAATTAGGAGTGTGCATATTTTGTGTTTTTCCTCCCACAGGTTCGGACTTTGTTTTGTCTCCACTTTTATTAAAGTTTGGGAGGAATGTAGTGTCCTGCTGGACACGGTCTAGTTGTTCTTGTGATGTCATCCACACTTTACACCCACCCACCACTGGTGTCACGAGTCACGTGACCCAGTTAATAAAGGAGGCCGGGCGCTCGTGCTCGAGGCCAGTTTGACTAACCCACTACCCGGTGTCTGTGTCCCTCATTTCAGCGCCATGTGGGCCTAAGGCCCAACACTACACCGTCCTCACAAGTAGAATTGTCAAGGATACTTAGAGCTGGGAGGAGGGGTAACTCATGTAATTTTGTGTCCAGGAATGATGCAGAATTTTCTTAGCACATAAATAATTTTTGTGAGGTGCATTCAGCAGAAAAGAAATAGTGCTAAATGCAAGAGAACACAAAGAGCGAGTGCAAGCAGCCATCAACGCTCACTAAATGTGCGCTTGGGGTAGGATTTCCCCCGGATTTAGCACTATTTTTGTAGCGCAAATTGCATCCTTCTGCCCTTGTCTACTTGGAACCAAAAGTAGGCACAGCAAACTTTGTCAGACTGCCGCCATGCTGTGCGCAGCAAGCGAGCGGAGCAAGCGCGTCTACAACTGTAAGAGGGCTTCAGTGAGGTTCTTCCCCATTAAATGTTTGAGAAGAAATTGCAAGGATTGTGCATTTTACAGCACCTTTTCCATTGCAGAATCTTGTCCAACCAATGAACAGAATGATGGTGACAGGGCTGAATGGCTGAATGAATGAATAGTTGTATGCAAGAGGCATGGGTGGATGAGTTAATTCAAGAATGGACGACAGTGAATGAAGACATTTACCTATGTGTTCTCAACGTGCTGACCAAGGGTCGATGACCTGCTTTGCCTTTTAGCTTCTGCATTAACCCGTTAAGTGCGGCCATCGGCCAATGGTCGTCGCGAGCACTACCTCGGTAGCGCTGCGCATGTCCTTTGGCCGACGCGGCCCCGCCCACTCAATGGAACGCCCCGCACCGTGGCGGAATTTTTGCCGTGGTAAAGGAGTTAAAACATCACATTCCCCAAACTCTACCTTCACCAGCCTTGTAACACATGCGTAGCCCAGATGCCTTCCTGAATCCCTTCTGAGTCAGGATGGGTTTCCCCTCTGCGAGCTCAAGACATCTCTGAGGTTAGAACAAGTGCTGCCAGAGTCCAGAAAAGAAAAAACAGGAAGTGCATCAGTAGTTCCTCCCTTTTGTGGTGGCTTCTGGGTAACGGGGGCCATCTTGGAGGAAATGTTTACTTCAGCAAGGGAGTTGTTTCTGTCAGAAAGAAGTGTCTCAAGGGTAAGAACTGCATCAAGGAAGACCAGGACAGAGAGTAATGAAGATTATCGGTGGGTAACCAGGCATTAACTACATTTGTAATGAAAGGAACAGGAAGATTGGATCCGGAGTAATGAAGATTAAGTCCGTTGAGCCAGTCTGCAGTGGCCCATATTCAAGTGATGATGTTGTCAAAATCCCTTTCTGAACGAGCGCCTCAGTTAAAACTTCCAGAATAATAGTGCACAGGTCATAGTTGGATGGTGAGTGACAGGTGTGAGCGACCACATTAAGTAGCTGAGACACACACACATCACTGACCAGGTGACATGGTGTCAGAGTGCCAGTCACTTCCAGGATTCACAGGCTCTTCTAAGCGGCCGAGGTACCAAGTGATCCCAGTGCCTCGAAGCCCACTTTGAATACTTCGCCCGTTGTGGCAGGCTAGGCCAGGCCTGTGACTACAGGCCAGAGAGAAGCTGTCCAACTCCAGCCCTCACATGGCAGTCTTGAGAGGGCTGGGTACATGTAGGCATCTCTCAGTCAAAAGACATAGAGGCGTCTCCCTAGTTGGAGACATGTAGGCGTCTCCCTGGTTGGAGACATGTGGGTGTCTCCCTGGTTGCAGACATGTGGGTGTCTCTCTGTCTGCAGACATGTTGGTGTCGCTCTGTCTGCAGATATGGGGTGCCTCTCTGTCTGCAGACATATGGGTGCCTCTCTGTCTGCAGACATGTCGGTGTCTCTCTGTCTACAGACATGTAGGTGTCTCTCTGTCTGCAGACATGTGTGTGCCTCTCTGTCTGCAGACATGTGGATGCCTCTCTGTCTGCTGACATGTGGGTGTCTCTCTGTCTGCAGACATGTCGGTGTCTCTCTGTTTGCAGACATGTGGGTGCCTCTCTGTCTGCAGACATGTGGGTGCCTCTCTGTCTGCAGACATGCGGGTGTCTCTCTGTCTGCAGACATGTCGGTGTCTCTCTGTCTACAGACATGTGGGTGTCTCTCTGTCTGCAGACATGTGCGTGCCTCTCTATCTGCAGACATGTGGATGCCTCTCTGTCTGCTGACATGTGGGTGTCTCTCTGTCTGCAGACATGTCGGTGTCTCTCTGTTTGCAGACATGTGGGTGCCTCTCTGTCTGCAGACATGTCAGTGTCTTCCTCTGGTGGTCCATCACAAGAAGTGAGGTCTTACTTGGCTCTTCCGGAAGGCGGTCCCTTGTTATAGCTGGGGGCACTCTGTTTCCTCTCCCACCAGCTGTTATGTTATGTTATGTTATTTGAATTTGTAACGCGCACAGATACTCGTTAGTGTCCCGGCGCGGAGCAAAGAGAAGTAACTAACAGATCGTTAGCAAAGAGAAAGGTTTTCAAATTCTTCTGAAAAAAAATACACGGATCCTGGGGATCCCGGAGTCTAAAAGGAAGAGCATTCCAGGCAGCCGCCGCTTTCCTTGCCAAGGAGCTGCCTCCAAGCCTCTGACGTTGGTAGCGGGGGACCAAAGCCAGGCGCTTGGACAGAGAGCGAGGTGATGAGCTGGAGTGTAAAAGGCAAAGCGTTTCGGTAAGTAGGTGGGGCCAAGCCCATGCAGGGCACGATGGGCCAAGACTAGGGATTTAAATTTGACCCGTTCCACCACCGGCAGCCAGTGCAAAGAGCGCAAGTGATGCCTCATGCTAGTTCTGGCCGGAATCCCCAGAAGGAGCCTGGCTGCCGCATTCTGGACCACCTGAAGTTTCCCTAGCATGTAAGCCGGAATGCCCACATAAAGGGCATTGGCGTAGTCCAGTCGAGACAAAATAAGGGCGCAGATGACAGACTCCTTCGCCTTCATAGGTAGAAGTGGGAGAAATGTTCTCAGAGATTTCAAAAGCCCAAAGCAGGTCCCCACAAGTTTTTTGATCTGTGTGGCAAAGGAGAGATTTTCCTCGAACCACACCCCTAAGGTCCCTCTAGACCGTTAAGAGACAGTCCCGAAGCCCGTCCTAATTGTCCCTGCCTGTAGCAGGCACGACCGCCCCACTCACACACATCACTGCAACACCGAGTTCACCTGGGATCACATCCCGGCGCTAGGAGCTTTCCCTCGTGCACTGACGGGGATGGCGGAGAGGACCGCGGGTCATTAACGCTCTGTATCTGTCTGAGACGCGGGGGTCATAAATTAAATTCAGGGCCCTGCTCTCGCGCCAGCCCGATGAAGAATGCCTTTAATTATGGTAATAACTCCGCCTGCGATCCTCCAAGATTAAAGTAGGCTTTAATTGGCCCTGTTCATCCGTCCTGCGCAGCCTTGTGCCCGTGACATTGAGGGAGTGTACGACCACGCATCTGGCGGGCAGTGATGGAGTGCGCCTGTGGGGCCCTGCGGGGCCCGCAGGCTGCCAGCTGGCACCTGCGTGGGGGAGCACCACCGCTGTAAATAATGCAGTGCTTGAGGCCTGGCGGGGAGAGCCGCGGCCTACATGTGCAGATGTCTGCCAGTACCAGTGGAGAACATTGTGAGAAGCTGGCCTGGCATATGCTGTCCTCTTTTCTAGTGGGTACCTAGCACCAGGCCAAACAACCGTTATTGATGGTAGGTTTAAAGACAACCTATATAGAAAGCTATCCTAGTGGTAGCTGTGGGGAGCAGCCTTCAGGCTAAGTCTCGAAGGAATGTCAAGCAGCTTGTTTTACCAGTCTATAATCTCGTGAATTACCAAATTAAAGGAGAACCACACCAGGTATATATAAAATACATGTATTTATTCTAAACACATCCCTCTAGTCTCTTTATGAGGCTAGAGGCAAAACTACATTCAGTAAACTTAATAACACAAATTAGCACAATATACGTTAAGCCCTAGGGGCGTACCAAATCATATATTAAGTAAGTGGTATAAGAACCACGACTTGCATAGATACAAGGCCTAGAGCCTTCAGAACCACTGAGGTCACCAGGAACTACCCAAGGTAGTGATACAGGGGGCCCACGGCGGCCGCGTGCAGTGTCTAGACACAGCCGTGAATCACCATTAACTTCTATGAGGAAAGTCGCAGTTGCAATTTTAAAAATAAAGGACACTTAGAAGAGGACTTTAGCACTAGAGGGTTCTAGAGTCAACACCCACAGGAGCACCAGAGTACTTGAGTTACCTCACCCATCGAAGGGTGCATGGGTGTCTTTTGGTGTCGGGTTTCGTTGTCGTTTTCAATGGCGATCTGCTGCAAAGTGCTGCTGGCGTCCAAGTGGAAAGTGTCCGGAGTGATCCAAGCCTGGATCGGAGATGAGAAGAACCTGAAAGCAGAGGGGACAGAGTCTGGGTCACTTGCCAGTGACCAGGGGTACAATAGTCGAATGCCCACAGATATCGGGTGATTTACCTTCGAGGGGACCCACCAGTTAACGGACCAGGGATCGCGAAGGAGCCTCAAGCGGAAATGCAAGAAGCAGGCCCACAATCTTCGGTGCAGATGGTGCTGGGGGCTTGGGCTACAAGTAACCCAAAGCACAACTTCAGAAAAGCTCAGGAAGTCAATGCACTTTACAAATGTGCACGGTGTCCAGGGATTCCAGTTCCACATAACTCGGGAGGGTTAAGGGTCTCAGCTTTGCTGGGGACTCGGGTCGTCCTTCAAAAAGTCTGGAAATCCTCTTCCTGGGCTGCAATTACTTCGGAGTCCGATGGGAGCTGCAGAGATGTAGACCGGCAAATGCTTCATTGGTGCCTGTTTGAACAGGGGAGTCACTCCTTGACCCCAAGGGAGATTCTTCCATCCTCTAGTCTTTAGTAGAGCATCGAAGTTCCAGGATTCTGTGTCAAAGTTTCATCCAGGTGTAATCCAAAGTCCTGTTGCCAGGGGTCCCTTACTTATACTAAGAAAAGGGGCTGGAAATACTCCTGGGACCCACCTATGGGAGGGTTTGGAAAGAGGGGGGGCTACACCCATTTCCTTTGTTCAGTTTTGCGCCAGAGCATGGGCTGGTAGCCCCTGAAACCGGTTTGGACTGGACTATGCACAGGGACACCAAATGTGCCCCCATTGCAGACATCAAAGCACTCTCGGAGTGCACCCACCCAGCTACAATAAAGCCTGTCTGGGAGGTGGTTACACCTCCCTGTGACAGGAAACCTATTGTCCAGGCCTCCCCTGCCGGAGTATCGGTCAGCAGCAGGAGGCCAGACTCGTGTCTGTGGCTGCAGCATCCATTCTGTGATGCCAGGGCTCTTTTAACCTATTACCGGTTAGACCAGTGTGTACATGTCTCCCCCTCTAGAAGGGTGGAATTCTACCCCCGCCGCCAGGACTGGCGGGGGGGGGGGGAGAATTCCAAGGTGTTTGACACCTAACACGACATGTTTCCATGCAGTCATTCAAAAGTTAGCATTTACTGCGAGGTTATAATGCACTTAAGAGTATATGGTCTGGCTGCATCACAGAATAGTCTAAGAGAATAGGTTCCGAAAGCTGCAGAGGGGTCCTGCTCATGCATGGGCACCATCTCACACGAAACCAAGCAACCTGCCTTCAGGATTGTTAAGGCCTGCCATAGGAGTGACTGATAGACTAATATGTGTCAGTGATTAAAGGTAGATTTAGGTTACCTATATCTTAGTAAGGAGTGCATGCACCACCTTATCCAGGCTACAGTAGCAGTCCAGTGGTGCCATTTTGGAAGACTTCCAAGGGGTGGCATAATACATACTGCAGCCCCTGGTAGGCCTCTGGGCTCCCCGAGTGTGTACCATATACTAGGGACTCACAAGGGTAACCCAGCTCCTAATCTGGAGTGTACCTAATGTACATGGAATCAATTTAGAGAGGAAAGCAGATAGACTGGGGCCCCTGAATAGCAGGATCCCAGCCAAACTAAGTAAAAAACCATCAAAACACCAGGAAAGAAGTGGGGGCAACCATGCAGTCAGATTCCACCTTCCTACAAGCATGGCGCCTGTGGAGTGGGGAGGAGAGTGGAGAGGGACATGTGGAGATGTCTGCCAGTCCCAGTGGAGAGCATGGCGCCTGTAGAGCTGGGGGAGGGGCAGAAAATGTAGATCCAGCAGCCTTGCAAATCTTGGCTTTAAAGAGAAAGGATCGTATTGTCGGACAAATACTGAGTCACAAACATGGCGGGCGTCCCCTCCACCGTATTACAAACACAATTTAGCGCGCAGCACGTGGGGGTCGGGCTATCTGTCATGTTTGATGGAGTAACCCGACCGCCAGGCTCGAAACAATTCTCAAGGAGTTCGTTGAGCAGGTGTGTTACACGTGCTGCCAGAGTGGGTACGTGGGAAGACCAGTCGCGAGGCCATCACATCTTCCCTGAGGGTCAGCGCATGTAGAGGGGTCGAACCAGGTGATCCAGCAGGAAATGAGGCCTTCACATTTATTCTGACTCTGAACACCTGCAGCAGGGTCAACGGACCTGACCAGGTGATCCGGCATAAAATGAAACCTAACCAGGTGATCCTGAGTGTTGCTGCTCCTGTAGAGCGGAGTCCCATCTCCTCTGGTTGTAAGTCATGTCCTCTCTGTTTGTGAGTGTTGCTGCTCCTGTAGAGCTGAGGCCTCTCTCCTCTGGTTGAAAGTCATGTCCTCTCTGTTTGTGAGTGTTGCTGCTCCTGTAGAGCGGAGTCCCATCTCCTCTGGTTGTAAGTCATGTCCTCTCTGTTTGTGAGTGTTGCTGCTCCTGTAGAGCGGAGTCCCCTCTCCTCTGGTTGTAAGTCATGTCCTCTCTGTTTGCGAGTGTTGCTGCTCCTGTAGAGCGGAGTCCCCTCTCCTCTGGTTGTAAGTCATGTCCTCTCTGTTTACGAGTGTTGCTGCTCCTGTAGAGCTGAGTCCCCTCTCGTCTGGTTGTAAGTCATGTCCTCTCTGTTTGTGAGTGTTGCTGCTCCTGTAGAGCTGAGTCCCCTCTCGTCTGGTTGTAAGTCATGTCCTCTCTGTTTGTGAGTGTTGATGCTCCTGTAGAGCGGAGTGCCCTCTCGTCTGGCTGTAAGTCATGTCCTCTCTGTTTGTGAGTGTTGCTGTTCCTGTAGAGCTGAGTCCCCTCTCGTCTGGTTGTAAGTCATGTCCTCTCTGTTTGTGGGTGTTGATGCTCCTGTAGAGCGGAGTGCCCTCTCGTCTGGTTGTAAGTCATGTCCTCGCTGTTTGTGAGTGTTGCTGCTCCTGTAGAGCTGAGTCCCCTCTCGTCTGATTGTAAGTCATGTCCTCTCTGTTTGTGAGTGTTGCTGCTCCTGTAGAGCTGAGTCCCCTCTCCTCTGGTTGTAAGTCATGTCCTCGCTGTTTGTGAGTGTTGCTGCTCCTGTAGAGCTGAGTCCCCTCTCGTCTGGTTGTAAGTCATGTCCTCGCTGTTTACGAGTGTTGCTGCTCCTGTAGAGCTGAGGCCCCTCTCCTCTGGTTGTAAGTCGTGTCCTCGCTGTTTGTGAGTGTTGCTGCTCCTGTAGAGCTGAGGCCCCTCTCCTCTGGTTGTAAGTCGTGTCCTCACTGTTTACGAGTGTTGCTGCTCCTGTAGAGCCCAGGCCCCTTTCCTCTGGTTGTAAGTCATGTCCTCTCTGTTTGTGAGTGTTGCTGCTCCTGTAGAGCGGAGTCCCCTCTCCTCTGGGTGTAAGTCATGTCCTCTCTGTTTGAGAGTGTTGCTGCTCCTGTAGTGCTGAGTCCCCTCTCGTCTGGCTGTAAGTCATGTCCTCTCTGTTTGTGAGTGTTGCTGCTCCTGTAGAGCGGAGTCCCCTCTCCTCTGGTTGTAAGTCATGTCCTCTATGTTTGTTAGTGTTGCTGCTCCTGTAGAGCTGAGGCCTCTCTCCTCTGGTTGTAAGTCATGTCCTCTCTGTTTTTGAGTGTTGCTGCTCCTGTAGAGCTGAGTCCCCTCTCCTCTGGTTGTAAGTCATGCCCTCTCTCTTTCTGAGTGTTGCTGCTCCTGTAGAGCTGAGTCCCCTCTCCTCGGGTTGTAAGTCATGTCCTCTCTGTTTGTGAGTGTTGCTGCTTCTGTAGAGCGGAGTCCCATCTCCTCTGGTTGTAAGTCATGTCCTCTCTGTTTGTGAGTGTTGCTGCTCCTGTAGAGCGGAGTCCCCTCTCCTCTGGGTGTAAGTCATGTTCTCTCTGTTTGTGAGTGTTGCTGCTCCTGTAGAGCGGAGTCCCCTCTCCTCTGGTTGTAAGTCATGTCCTCTCTGTTTGTGAGTGTTTCTGCTCCTGTAGAGCGGAGTCCCCTCTCCTCTGGTTGTAAGTCATGTCTTCTCTGTTTGTGAGTGTTGCTGCTCCTGTAGAGCGGAGGCCCCTCTCCTCTGGTTGTAAGTCATGTCCTCTCTGTTTGTGAGTGTTGCTGCTCCTGTAGAGAAAAGTCCCCTCTCCTCTGGTTGTAAGTCATGTCCTCTCTGTTTGTGAGTGTTGCTGCTCCTGTAGAGCGGAGGCCCCTCTCGTCTGGTTGTAAGTCATGTCCTCTCTGTTTGTGAGTGTTGCTGCTCCTGTAGATCTGAGTCCCCTCTCGTCTGGTTGTAAGTCATGTCCTCGCTGTTTGTGAGTGTTGCTGCTCCTGTAGAGCTGAGTCCCCTCTCGTCTGGTTGTAAGTCATGTCCTCTCTGTTTGTGAGTGTTGCTGCTCCTGTAGAGCGGAGTCCCCTCTCCTCTGGTTGTAAGTCATGTCCTCGCTGTTTACGAGTGTTGCTGCTCCTGTAGAGCGGAGTCCCCTCTCCTCTGGTTGTAAGTCATGTCCTCTCTGTTTGTGAGTGTTGCTGCTCCTGTAGAGCTGAGTCCCCTCTCCTCTGGGTGTAATGCATGTCCTCTCTGTTTGTGAGTGTTGCTGCTCCTGTAGAGCGGAGGCCCCTCTCCTCTGGTTGTAAGTCAGGTCCTCTCTGTTTGTGAGTGTTGCTGCTCGTGTAGAGCTGAGTCCCCTCTCCTCTGGTTGTAAGTCATGTCCTCTCTGTTTGTAAGTGTTGCTGCTCCTGTAGAGCGGAGGCCCCTCTCCTCTGGTTGTAAGTCAGGTCCTCTCTGTTTGTGAGTGTTGCTGCTCCTGTAGAGCTGAGGCCCCTCTCCTCTGGTTGTAAGTCAGGTCCTCTCTGTTTGTGAGTGTTGCTGCTCCTGTAGAGCTGAGGCCCCTCTCCTCTGGTTGTAAGTCATGTCCTCTCTGTTTGTGAGTGTTGCTGCTCCTGTAGAGCGGAGTCCCATCTCCTCTGGTTGTAAGTCATGTCCTCTCTGTTTGTTAGTGTTGCTGCTCCTGTAGAGCTGAGTCCCCTCTCGTCTGGTTGTAAGTCATGTCCTCTCTGTTTGTGAATGTTGCTGCTCCTGTAGAGTGGAGTCCCCTCTCGTCTGGTTGTAAGTCATGTCCTCTCTGTTTGTGAGTGTTGCTGCTCCTGTAGAGCGGAGTCCCCTCTCTTCTGGTTGTAAGTCATGTCCTCGCTGTTTACGAGTGTTGCTGCTCCTGTAGAGCGGAGTCCCCTCTCCTCTGGTTGTAAGTCATGTCCTCTCTGTTTGTGAGTGTTGCTGCTCCTGTAGAGCTGAGTCCCCTCTCCTCTGGTTGTAAGTCATGTCCTCTCTGTTTGTGAGTGTTGCTGCTCCTGTAGAGCTGAGTCCCCTCTCCTCTGGGTGTAAGTCATGTCCTCTCTGTTTGTGAGTGTTGCTGCTCCTGTAGAGCTGAGGCCTCTCTCCTCTGGTTGAAAGTCATGTCCTCTCTGTTTGTGAGTGTTGCTGCTCCTGTAGAGCGGAGTCCCCTCTCGTCTGGTTGTAAGTCATGTACTCGCTGTTTGTGAGTGTTGCTGCTCCTGTAGAGCTGAGACCCCTCTCGACTGGTTGTAAGTCATGTCCTCTCTGTTTGTGAGTGTTGCTGCTCCTGTAGAGCGGAGTCCCCTCTCCTCTGGTTGTAAGTCATGTCCTCGCTGTTTACGAGTGTTGCTGCTCCTGTAGAGCGGAGTCCCCTCTCCTCTGGTTGTAAGTCATGTCCTCTCTGTTTGTGAGTGTTGCTGCTCCTGTAGAGCTGAGTCCCCTCTCCTCTGGGTGTAAGTCATGTCCTCTCTGTTTGTGAGTGTTGCTGCTCCTGTAGAGCGGAGGCCCCTCTCCTCTGGTTGTAAGTCAGGTCCTCTCTGTTTGTGAGTGTTACTGCTCGTGTAGAGCTGAGTCCCCTCTCCTCTGGTTGTAAGTCATGTCCTCTCTGTTTGTAAGTGTTGCTGCTCCTGTAGAGCGGAGGCCCCTCTCCTCTGGTTGTAAGTCAGGTCCTCTCTGTTTGTGAGTGTTGCTGCTCCTGTAGAGCTGAGGCCCCTCTCCTCTGGTTGTAAGTCAGGTCCTCTCTGTTGGTGAGTGTTGCTGCTCCTGTAGAGCTGAGGCCCCTCTCCTCTGGTTGTAAGTCATGTCCTCTCTGTTTGTGAGTGTTGCTGCTCCTGTAGAGCGGAGTCCCCTCTCCTCTGGTTGTAAGTCATGTCCTCTCTGTTTGTTAGTGTTGCTGCTCCTGTAGAGCTGAGTCCCCTCTCGTCTGGTTGTAAGTCATGTCCTCTCTGTTTGTGAGTGTTGCTGCTCCTGTAGAGTGGAGTCCCCTCTCGTCTGGTTGTAAGTCATGTCCTCTCTGTTTGTGAGTGTTGCTACTCCTGTAGAGCGGAGTTCCCTCTCTTCTGGTTGTAAGTCATGTCCTCGCTGTTTACGAGTGTTGCTGCTCCTGTAGAGCGGAGTCCCCTCTCCTCTGGTTGTAAGTCATGTACTCTCTGTTTGTGAGTGTTGCTGCTCCTGTAGAGCTGAGTCCCCTCTCCTCTAGTTGTAAGTCATGTCCTCTCTGTTTGTGAGTGTTGCTGCTCCTGTAGAGCTGAGTCCCCTCTCCTCTGGGTGTAAGTCATGTCCTCTCTGTTTGTGAGTGTTGCTGCTCCTGTAGAGCTGAGGCCTCTCTCCTCTGGTTGAAAGTCATGTCCTCTCTGTTTGTGAGTGTTGCTGCTCCTGTAGAGCGGAGTCCCCTCTCGTCTGGTTGTAAGTCATGTACTCGCTGTTTGTGAGTGTTGCTGCTCCTGTAGAGCTGAGTCCCCTCTCGTCTGGTTGTAAGTCATGTCCTCTCTGTTTGTGAGTGTTGCTGCTCCTGTAGAGCGGAGTCCCCTCTCCTCTGGTTGTAAGTCATGTCCTCGCTGTTTACGAGTGTTGCTGCTCCTGTAGAGCGGAGTCCCCTCTCCTCTGGTTGTAAGTCATGTCCTCTCTGTTTGTGAGTGTTGCTGCTCCTGTAGAGCTGAGTCCCCTCTCCTCTGGGTGTAAGTCATGTCCTCTCTGTTTGTGAGTGTTGCTGCTCCTGTAGAGCGGAGGCCCCTCTCCTCTGGTTGTAAGTCAGGTCCTCTCTGTTTGTGAGTGTTGCTGCTCGTGTAGAGCTGAGTCCCCTCTCCTCTGGTTGTAAGTCATGTCCTCTCTGTTTGTGAGTGTTGCTGCTCCTGTAGAGCGGAGTCCCCTCTCCTCTGGTTGTAAGTCAGGTCCTCTCTGTTTGTGATTGTTGCTGCTCCTGTAGAGCTGAGTCCCCTCTCCTCTGGGTGTAAGTCATGTCCTCTCTGTTTGTGTGTGTTGCTGCTCCTGTAGAGCTGAGGCCCCTCTCCTCTGGTTGTAAGTCAGGTCCTCTCTGTTTGTGAGTGTTGCTGCTCCTGTAGAGCTGAGGCCCCTCTCCTCTGGTTGTAAGTCATGTCCTCTCTGTTTGTGAGTGTTGCTGCTCCTGTACAGCGGAGTCCCCTCTCCTCTGGTTGTAAGTCATGTCCTCTCTGTTTGTTAGTGTTGCTGCTCCTGTAGAGCTGAGTCCCCTCTCGTCTGGTTGTAAGTCATGTCCTCTCTGTTTGTGAGTGTTGCTGCTCCTGTAGAGTGGAGTCCCCTCTCGTCTGGTTGTAAGTCATGTCCTCTCTGTTTGTGAGTGTTGCTGCTCCTGTAGAGCGGAGTCCCCTCTCTTCTGGTTGTAAGTCATGTCCTCGCTGTTTACGAGTGTTGCTGCTCCTGTAGAGCGGAGTCCCCTCTCCTCTGGTTGTAAGTCATGTACTCTCTGTTTGTGAGTGTTGCTGCTCCTGTAGAGCTGAGTCCCCTCTCCTCTGGTTGTAAGTCATGTCCTCTCTGTTTGTGAGTGTTGCTGCTCCTGTAGAGCTGAGTCCCCTCTCCTCTGGGTGTAAGTCATGTCCTCTCTGTTTGTGAGTGTTGCTGCTCCTGTAGAGCTGAGGCCTCTCTCCTCTGGTTGAAAGTCATGTCCTCTCTGTTTGTGAGTGTTGCTGCTCCTGTAGAGCGGAGTCCCCTCTCCTCTGGTTGTAAGTCATGTCCTCTCTGTTTGTGAGTGTTGCTGCTCCTGTAGAGCGGAGGCCCCTCTCCTCTGGTTGTAAGTCAGGTCCTCTCTGTTTGTGAGTGTTGCTGCTCCTGTAGAGCTGAGGCCCCTCTCCTCTGGTTGTAAGTCAGGTCCTCTCTGTTGGTGAGTGTTGCTGCTCCTGTAGAGCTGAGGCCCCTCTCCTCTGGTTGTAAGTCATGTCCTCTCTGTTTGTGAGTGTTGCTGCTCCTGTAGAGCGGAGTCCCCTCTCCTCTGGTTGTAAGTCATGTCCTCTCTGTTTGTTAGTGTTGCTGCTCCTGTAGAGCTGAGTCCCCTCTCGTCTGGTTGTAAGTCATGTCCTCTCTGTTTGTGAGTGTTGCTGCTCCTGTAGAGTGGAGTCCCCTCTCGTCTGGTTGTAAGTCATGTCCTCTCTGTTTGTGAGTGTTGCTACTCCTGTAGAGCGGAGTTCCCTCTCTTCTGGTTGTAAGTCATGTCCTCGCTGTTTACGAGTGTTGCTGCTCCTGTAGAGCGGAGTCCCCTCTCCTCTGGTTGTAAGTCATGTACTCTCTGTTTGTGAGTGTTGCTGCTCCTGTAGAGCTGAGTCCCCTCTCCTCTGGTTGTAAGTCATGTCCTCTCTGTTTGTGAGTGTTGCTGCTCCTGTAGAGCTGAGTCCCCTCTCCTCTGGGTGTAAGTCATGTCCTCTCTGTTTGTGAGTGTTGCTGCTCCTGTAGAGCTGAGGCCTCTCTCCTCTGGTTGAAAGTCATGTCCTCTCTGTTTGTGAGTGTTGCTGCTCCTGTAGAGCGGAGTCCCCTCTCGTCTGGTTGTAAGTCATGTACTCGCTGTTTGTGAGTGTTGCTGCTCCTGTAGAGCTGAGTCCCCTCTCGTCTGGTTGTAAGTCATGTCCTCTCTGTTTGTGAGTGTTGCTGCTCCTGTAGAGCGGAGTCCCCTCTCCTCTGGTTGTAAGTCATGTCCTCGCTGTTTACGAGTGTTGCTGCTCCTGTAGAGCGGAGTCCCCTCTCCTCTGGTTGTAAGTCATGTCCTCTCTGTTTGTGAGTGTTGCTGCTCCTGTAGAGCTGAGTCCCCTCTCCTCTGGGTGTAAGTCATGTCCTCTCTGTTTGTGAGTGTTGCTGCTCCTGTAGAGCGGAGGCCCCTCTCCTCTGGTTGTAAGTCAGGTCCTCTCTGTTTGTGAGTGTTGCTGCTCGTGTAGAGCTGAGTCCCCTCTCCTCTGGTTGTAAGTCATGTCCTCTCTGTTTGTGAGTGTTGCTGCTCCTGTAGAGCGGAGTCCCCTCTCCTCTGGTTGTAAGTCAGGTCCTCTCTGTTTGTGATTGTTGCTGCTCCTGTAGAGCTGAGTCCCCTCTCCTCTGGGTGTAAGTCATGTCCTCTCTGTTTGTGTGTGTTGCTGCTCCTGTAGAGCTGAGGCCCCTCTCCTCTGGTTGTAAGTCAGGTCCTCTCTGTTTGTGAGTGTTGCTGCTCCTGTAGAGCTGAGGCCCCTCTCCTCTGGTTGTAAGTCATGTCCTCTCTGTTTGTGAGTGTTGCTGCTCCTGTACAGCGGAGTCCCCTCTCCTCTGGTTGTAAGTCATGTCCTCTCTGTTTGTTAGTGTTGCTGCTCCTGTAGAGCTGAGTCCCCTCTCGTCTGGTTGTAAGTCATGTCCTCTCTGTTTGTGAGTGTTGCTGCTCCTGTAGAGTGGAGTCCCCTCTCGTCTGGTTGTAAGTCATGTCCTCTCTGTTTGTGAGTGTTGCTGCTCCTGTAGAGCGGAGTCCCCTCTCTTCTGGTTGTAAGTCATGTCCTCGCTGTTTACGAGTGTTGCTGCTCCTGTAGAGCGGAGTCCCCTCTCCTCTGGTTGTAAGTCATGTACTCTCTGTTTGTGAGTGTTGCTGCTCCTGTAGAGCTGAGTCCCCTCTCCTCTGGTTGTAAGTCATGTCCTCTCTGTTTGTGAGTGTTGCTGCTCCTGTAGAGCTGAGTCCCCTCTCCTCTGGGTGTAAGTCATGTCCTCTCTGTTTGTGAGTGTTGCTGCTCCTGTAGAGCTGAGGCCTCTCTCCTCTGGTTGAAAGTCATGTCCTCTCTGTTTGTGAGTGTTGCTGCTCCTGTAGAGCGGAGTCCCCTCTCCTCTGGTTGTAAGTCATGTCCTCTCTGTTTGTGAGTGTTGCTGCTCCTGTAGAGCGGAGGCCCCTCTCCTCTGGTTGTAAGTCAGGTCCTCTCTGTTTGTGAGTGTTGCTGCTCCTGTAGAGCTGAGTCCCCTCTCCTCTGGTTTTAAGTCATGTCCTCGCTGTTTACGAGTGTTGCTGCTCCTGTAGAGCGGAGTGCCCTCTCCTCTGGTTGTAAGTCATGTCCTCGCTGTTTACGAGTGTTGCTGCTCCTATAGAGCGGAGTCCCCTCTCCACTGGTTGTAAGTCATGTCCTCTCTGTTTGTGAGTGTTGCTGCTCCTGTAGAGCTGAGTCCCCTCTCCTCTGGTTGTAAGTCATGTCCTCTCTGTTTCTGAGTGTTGCTGCTCCTGTAGAGCGGAGTCCCCTCTCCTCTGGTTGTAAGTCATGTCCTCGCTGTTTACGAGTGTTGCTGCTCCTGTAGAGCTGAGTCCCCTCTCCTCTGGGTGTAAGTCATGTCCTCTCTGTTTGTGAGTGTTGCTGCTCCTGTAGAGCTGAGTCCCCTCTCCTCTGGTTGTAAGTCATGTCCTCTCTGTTTGTGAGTGTTGCTGCTCCTGTAGAGCTGAGTCCCCTCTCCTCTGGTTGTAAGTCATGTCCTCTCTGTTTGTGAGTGTTGCTGCTCCTGTAGAGCTGAGGCCCCTCTCCTCTGGTTGTAAGTCAGGTCCTCTCTGTTTGTGAGTGTTGCTGCTCCTGTAGAGCTGAGTCCCCTCTCCTCTGGTTTTAAGTCATGTCCTCGCTGTTTACAAGTGTTGCTGCTCCTGTAGAGCGGAGTGCCCTCTCGTCTGGTTGTAAGTCATGTCCTCTCTGTTTGTGAGTGTTGCTGCTCCTGTAGAGCTGAGTACCCTCTCCTCTGGTTGTAAGTCATGTCCTCGCTGTTTACGAGTGTTGCTGCTCCTATAGAGCGGAGTCCCCTCTCCACTGGTTGTAAGTCATGTCCTCTCTGTTTGTGAGTGTTGCTGCTCCTGTAGAGCTGAGTCCCCTCTCCTCTGGTTGTAAGTCATGTCTTGTCTGTTTGTGAGTGTTGCTGCTCCTGTAGAGCTGAGTCCCCTCTCCTCTGGGTGTAAGTCATGTCCTCTCTGTTTGTGAGTGTTGCTGCTCCTGTAGAGCGGAGTCCCCTCTCCTCAGGTTGAAAGTCATGTCCTCTCTGTTTGTGAGTGTTGCTGCTCCTGTAGAGCGGAGTCCCCTCTCCTCTGGTTGTAAGTCATGTTCTCTCTGTTTACAAGTGTTGCTGCTCCTGTAGAGCTGAGTCCCCTCTCCTCTGGTTGTAAGTCATGTCCTCGCTGTTTACGAGTGTTGCTGCTCCTGTAGAGCTGAGTCCCCTCTCCTCTGGGTGTAAGTCAGGTCCTCTCTGTTTGTGAGTGTTGCTGCTCCTGTAGAGCGGAGGCCCCTCTCCTCTGGTTGTAAGTCATGTCCTCTCTGTTTGTGAGTGTTGCTGCTCCTGTAGAGTGGAGTCCCCTCTCCTCTGGTTGTAAGTCATGTCCTCTCTGTTTGTGAGTGTTGCTGCTCCTGTAGAGCTGAGTACCCTCTCCTCTGGTTGTAAGTCATGTCCTCGCTGTTTATGAGTGTTGCTGCTCCTATAGAGCGGAGTCCCCTCTCCACTGGTTGTAAGTCATGTCCTCTCTGTTTGTGAGTGTTGCTGCTCCTTTAGAGCTGAGTCCCCTCTCCTCTGGTTGTAAGTCATGTCCTCTCTGTTTCTGAGTGTTGCTGCTCCTGTAGAGCGGAGTCCCCTCTCCTCTGGTTGTAAGTCATGTCCTCGCTGTTTGTGAGTGTTGCTGCTCCTGTAGAGCGGAGTCCCCTCTCCTCTGGTTGTAAGTCATGTCCTCGCTGTTTACGAGTGTTGCTGCTCCTGTAGAGCTGAGTCCCCTCTCCTCTGGGTGTAAGTCATGTCCTCTCTGTTTATGAGTGTTGCTGCTCCTGTAGAGCTCCGGTCTCTTAATCTACCGTCCACCTGGCCAGATTGGTCAATTTATAGAAGGGCTAATTGAAACAATTCTGGAATCAGCCACCATGGTCTCTAATTTCATAGTGCTAGGAGACTTGAACCTCCATTTTAACAACCCTTTGGACACTATTGCTACGGAATTAACCAAAGACTTAGCTGCGTGCCAACTTAACTTGATTGTTCAACACCCTACTCACTCTAAAGGGAATCTCTTAGATCCAATATTCTCCAACGTTGCAGAATTGTTTACATCTGTACCATATTCTATCCCCTGGTCAGACCACATGGTAATACCTTTTTCATGGAAAATTAACAGACCGTGCACCAATCAACCCCCCCATAAAACCTTAGGTAGGCGCTGGACAAAGTTAGAACCCAGCGACTGGATAGAATCTCTGAAGCAGAACGAACCTATGGCCAACCAGAATATCGATAGGGCCAATACAGACTTCAACCAATGGATAGAACAATCATTAGACAGTGTGCTTCCCAAAAAATGTATTTCAAAGAAAAAAGGTCCGAATAAACAGCCTTGGTTCAACTCAGACCTAAGGTCCCTTAAACAGGAATGCAAACGAAAGGAAAGGCAATGGCGAAAACACTTCGACGAAGAGAAGGAAATTAAATATAAACTCACAAACAAGAAATATAAAACTGCACTTAATGTGGCCAAATCCACTTTTTATGCTGAAAAAATCGAAAAATCCATTAACGCTCCCAGAGAAATGTTCAGAATAGTAAAAACTTTGACAAGGGCCCCCGATACCCCTCATCTGAGCTCTCATCTGAAGAATCTGGTACTCGTTGCAACGAACTAGCAAACTTCTTTGCCACGAAAATTGAAAAGATTCTTCTTTCTCTCCCTCCACTCCCAGCAGCTGAATACAACCCTCCTCCGAGGGATGACACCAATTCTACCTTACCTCACCTTGCATCCTTCCATCCGCTCAGTGACGATCTCTTCCCCTCCCTTTTCAACTCCATAAAAAGCGGTTCTCCCCTTGATCCCGCCCCCATGTCCATCCTGAAATTAGCCCTCCCCATGTTAGCAAACACATCATTGACCTTGTCAACACTTCCCTGGAGTCTGGCACAGTACCTCAAGACTGGAAGCTAGCCATGGTAAAGGCCCTGCTGAAAAAGCCAAATCTCAACCCTGATGACTTCTCCAATTACCGCCCCATCTCCCTCCCCCCTGGCATCAGTAAGCTTGCTGAAAAACGGGTGAATAAACAACTGGCATCCTATTTGGAGTCCTATAACCTGCTACACCGCACACAAACAGGCTTCCGAAAGGGACAGGGAACCGAAACAGCTTTGTTGAGGGTGGTCGAGGTATCCAGGAGGATTCTGGACGCAGGTGGCAGCGCGGCCATTATCCTCCTGGACCTCAGCGCCGCCTTTGACACGGTTAACCACTGTGTCCTCCTAGCCCGTCTAGAGAGAATCGGAGTGTCAGGCAAGGCCCTTGAGTGGCTTGAATCTTTCCTTAGTAATAGATTCTTTAAGGTCTTCTCAGATACCAACTGCTCCCATCCAGTGCCATTACAGTGTGGGGTACCACAGGGCTCCTCCCTTAGCCCCACACTGTTTAATGTGTACATGGCACCTTTGGCAGAGGTAGTGGCCCCCTTCGGAATCCAGCTGGTAAGCTACGCTGATGACACCCAGCTAGTAGTTTCCCTTAACCAGACAGACTCCCCCCGAACAATCTTTGTAGCTGCCTGGGTGCGGTCGCAGAGTGGATGGATGCATCCCACCTGAAATTGAACGGAGGAAAAACCGAGCTGATGCTGCTCGGAAGAAAGGCCACCTTTAACATCTTTTCTATGTGGCCTCCTTGCATGGGACCCGGGCCTACCCCAAAAACTGAGATAAAAAGCCTCGGGTTCTGGCTCGACACGGAGCTGTCTTTCAAAACCCAGGCAAGAAAGACAGTGGCTACCTGCTTCGGTTTAATGAAAACCATCCGCAAAATCCTCCCCCAGCTACCTGAACCTGCCAAGAAACCATAGTCCAGTCTCTCATTTTATCTAGGCTGGACTATGGAAATGCACTCTACCTAGGAGCCCCCACTTCAGTCACCCGACAACTTCAGATGGCCCAAAACTCCGCAGCAAGTCTACTCACTGGTACCAGCCATCGTACCTCAGCAGCACCTTCATTAAGGACCCTGCATTGGCTCCCAATAAAGGAGCGGATCCATTTCAAAACCCTCTGTCTGGTCCATAAAACTCTCTATGGGAATGGCCCCCCCCATCCTGAACGATATGATCAGACCATACATTCCATCTAGGGATCTTCGCTCTAAACAGCAAAACCTCCTTCCTATACCCAGGACCAACAGAGCCCGATCTGGGGACCGTCTCTTCTCGCGAAATGCAGCAAGGCTGTGGAATGCCCTCCCGCTCTCACTTCGCCTAGAACCCAGCTTGCTGGCATTTCGAAAACAACTTAAAACAGCACTGTTCCCCAAGACATAGATAAGTTAGCTCCCATATCTTAGATCCTTGTCTATCCCTTCTGTTCAATATCAAGCGCTGGGATGCTTCCGAGTAGCCATGCGCTATACAAGAACCTCTTCAATTCAATTCAATTCAGCTGAGTCCCCTCTCCTCTGGTTGAAAGTCATGTCCTCTCTGTTTGTGAGTGTTGCTGCTCCTATAGAGCGGAGTCCCCTCTCCTCAGGTTGAAAGTCATGTCCTCTCTGTTTGTGAGTGTTGCTGCTCCTGTAGAGCGGAGTCCCCTCTCCTCTGGTTGTAAGTCATGTCCTCTCTGTTTACGAGTGTTGCTGCTCCTGTAGAGCTGAGTCCCCTCTCCTCTGGTTGAAAGTCGTGTCCTCGCTGTTTACGAGTGTTGCTGCTCCTGTAGAGCTGAGTCCCCTCTCCTCTGGGTGTAAGTCAGGTCCTCTCTGTTTGTGAGTGTTGCTGCTCCTGTAGAGCGGAGGCCCCTCTCCTCTGGTTGTAAGTCATGTCCTCTCTGTTTGTGAGTGTTGCTGCTCCTGTAGAGTGGAGTCCCCTCTCCTCTGGTTGTAAGTCATGTCCTCTCTGTTTGTGAGTGTTGCTGCTCCTGTAGAGCTGAGTACCCTCTCCTCTGGTTGTAAGTCATGTCCTGTCTGTTTGTGAGTGTTGCTGCTCCTGTAGAGCTGAGTCCCCTCTCCTCTGGGTGTAAGTCATGTCCTCTCTGTTTGTGAGTGTTGCTGCTCCTGTAGAGTGGAGGCCCCTCTCTTCTGGTTGTAAGTCCTGTCCTCTCTGTTTGTGAGTATTGATGCTCCTGTAGAGCGGAGTCCCCTCTCGTCTGGTTGTAAGTCATGTCCTCTCTGTTTGTGAGTGTTGCTGCTCCTGTAGAGCGGAGTCCCCTCTCGTCTGGTTGTAAGTCATGTCCTCGCTGTTTACGAGTGTTGCTGCTCCTGATTGTAAGTCATGTCCTCTCTGTTTGTGAGTGTTGCTGCTCCTGTAGAGCGGAGTCCCCTCTTGTCTGGTTGTAAGTCATGTCCTCTCTGTTTGTGAGTGTTGATGCTCCTGTAGAGCGGAGTCCCCTCTCGTCTGGTTGTAAGTCATGTCCTCTCTGTTTGTGAGTGTTGCTGCTCCTGTAGAGCGGAGTCCCCTCTCGTCTGGTTGTAAGTCATGTCCTCGCTGTTTACAAGTGTTGCTGCTCCTGTAGAGCTGAGGCCCCTCGCGTCTGATTGTAAGTCATGTCCTCTCTGTTTGTGAGTGTTGCTGCTCCTGTAGAGCGGAGTCCCCTCTCGTCTGGTTGTAAGTCATGTCCTCTCTGTTTGTGAGTGTTGCTGTTCCTGTAGAGCTGAGGCCCCTCTCGTCTGGTTGTAAGTCATGTCCTCTCTGTTTGTGAGTGTTGCTGCTCCTGTAGAGCGGAGTCCCCTCTCGTCTGGTTGTAAGTCATGTCCTCTCTGTTTGTGAGTGGTGCTGCTCCTGTAGAGCGGAGCCCCCTCTCTTCTGGTTGTAAGTCCTGTCCTCTCTGTTTGTGAGTGTTGCTGCTCCTGTAGAGCTGAGTCCCCTCTCCTCTGGTTGTAAGTCATGTCTTGTCTGTTTGTGAGTGTTGCTGCTCCTGTAGAGCGGAGTCCCCTCTCCTCTGGTTGTAAGTCATGTCCTCGCTGTTTGTGAGTGTTGCTGCTCCTGTAGAGCGGAGTCCCCTCTCCTCTGGTTGTAAGTCATGTCCTCGCTGTTTACGAGTGTTGCTGCTCCTGTAGAGCTGAGTCCCCTCTCCTCTGGGTGTAAGTCATGTCCTCTCTGTTTGTGAGTGTTGCTGCTCCTGTAGAGCTGAGGCCCCTCTCCTCTGGTTGTAAGTCATGTCCTCCCTGTTTGTGAGTGTTGCTGCTCCTGTAGAGCGGAGTCCCCTCTCCTCTGGTTGTAAGTCATGTCCTCTCTGTTTGTGAGTGTTGCTGCTCCTGTAGAGCGGAGTGCCCTCTTCTCTGGTTGTAAGTCATGTCCTCTCTGTTTGTGTGTGTTGCTGCTCCTGTAGAGCGTAGTGCCCTCTCCTCTGGTTGTAAGTCATGTCCTCTCTGTTTGTGAGTGTTGCTGCTCCTGTAGAGTGTAGTGCCCTCTCCTCTGGTTGTAAGTCATGTCCTCTCTGTTTGTGAGTGTTGCTGCTCCTGTAGAGCTGAGTCCCCTCTCCTCTGGTTGTAAGTCATGTCCTCGCTGTTTACGAGTGTTGCTGCTCCTATAGAGCGGAGTCCCCTCTCCACTGGTTGTAAGTCATGTCCTCTCTGTTTGTGAGTGTTGCTGCTCCTGTAGAGCTGAGTCCCCTCTCCTCTGGTTGTAAGTCATGTCCTCTCTGTTTGTGAGTGTTGCTGCTCCTGTAGAGCGGAGTGCCCTCTTCTCTGGTTGTAAGTCATGTCCTCGCTGTTTACGAGTGTTGCTGCTCCTGTAGAGCTGAGTCCCCTCTCCTCTGGGTGTAAGTCATGTCCTCTCTGTTTGTGAGTGTTGCTGCTCCTGTAGAGCTGAGTCCCCTCTCCTCTGGTTGTAAGTTATGTCCTCTCTGTTTCTGAGTGTTGCTGCTCCTGTAGAGCTCCGGTCTCTTAATCTACCGTCCACCTGGCCAGATTGGTCAATTTATAGAAGGGCTAATTGAAACAATTCTGGAATCAGCCACCATGGTCTCTAATTTCATAGTGCTAGGAGACTTGAACCTCCATTTTAACAACCCTTTGGACACTATTGCTACGGAATTAACCAAAGACTTAGCTGCGTGCCAACTTAACTTGATTGTTCAACACCCTACTCACTCTAAAGGGAATCTCTTAGATCCAATATTCTCCAACGTTGCAGAATTGTTTACATCTGTACCATATTCTATCCCCTGGTCAGACCACATGGTAATACCTTTTTCATGGAAAATTAACAGACCGTGCACCAATCAACCCCCCCATAAAACCTTAGGTAGGCGCTGGACAAAGTTAGAACCCAGCGACTGGATAGAATCTCTGAAGCAGAACGAACCTATGGCCAACCAGAATATCGATAGGGCCAATACAGACTTCAACCAATGGATAGAACAATCATTAGACAGTGTGCTTCCCAAAAAATGTATTTCAAAGAAAAAAGGTCCGAATAAACAGCCTTGGTTCAACTCAGACCTAAGGTCCCTTAAACAGGAATGCAAACGAGAGGAAAGGCAATGGCGAAAACACTTCGACGAAGAGAAGGAAATTAAATATAAACTCACAATCAAGAAATATAAAACTGCACTTAATGTGGCCAAATCCACTTTTTATGCTGAAAAAATCGAAAAATCCATTAACGCTCCCAGAGAAATGTTCAGAATAGTAAAAACTTTGACAAGGGCCCCCGATACCCCTCATCTGAGCTCTCATCTGAAGAATCTGGTACTCGTTGCAACGAACTAGCAAACTTCTTTGCCACGAAAATTGAAAAGATTCTTCTTTCTCTCCCTCCACTCCCAGCAACTGAATACAACCCTCCTCCGAGGGATGACACCAATTCTACCTTACCTCACCTTGCATCCTTCCATCCGCTCAGTGACGATCTCTTCCCCTCCCTTTTCAACTCCATAAAAAGCGGTCCTCCCCTTGATCCCGCCCCCATGTCCATCCTGAAATTAGCCCTCCCCATGTTAGCAAACACATCATTGACCTTGTCAACACTTCCCTGGAGTCTGGCACAGTACCTCAAGACTGGAAGCTAGCCATGGTAAAGGCCCTGCTGAAAAAGCCAAATCTCAACCCTGATGACTTCTCCAATTACCGCCCCATCTCCCTCCCCCCTGGCATCAGTAAGCTTGCTGAAAAACGGGTGAATAAACAACTGGCATCCTATTTGGAGTCCTATAACCTGCTACACCGCACACAAACAGGCTTCCGAAAGGGACAGGGAACCGAAACAGCTTTGTTGAGGGTGGTCGAGGTATCCAGGAGGATTCTGGACGCAGGTGGCAGCGCGGCCATTATCCTCCTGGACCTCAGCGCCGCCTTTGACACGGTTAACCACTGTGTCCTCCTAGCCCGTCTAGAGAGAATCGGAGTGTCAGGCAAGGCCCTTGAGTGGCTTGAATCTTTCCTTAGTAATAGATTCTTTAAGGTCTTCTCAGATACCAACTGCTCCCATCCAGTGCCATTACAGTGTGGGGTACCACAGGGCTCCTCCCATAGCCCCACACTGTTTAATGTGTACATGGCACCTTTGGCAGAGGTAGTGGCCCCCTTCGGAATCCAGCTGGTAAGCTACGCTGATGACACCCAGCTAGTAGTTTCCCTTAACCAGACAGACTCCCCCCGAACAATCTTTGTAGCTGCCTGGGTGCGGTCGCAGAGTGGATGGATGCATCCCACCTGAAATTGAACGGAGGAAAAACCGAGCTGATGCTGCTCGGAAGAAAGGCCACCTTTAACATCTTTTCTATGTGGCCTCCTTGCATGGGACCCGGGCCTACCCCAAAAACTGAGATAAAAAGCCTCGGGTTCTGGCTCGACACGGAGCTGTCTTTCAAAACCCAGGCAAGAAAGACAGTGGCTACCTGCTTCGGTTTAATGAAAACCATCCGCAAAATCCTCCCCCAGCTACCTGAACCTGCCAAGAAACCATAGTCCAGTCTCTCATTTTATCTAGGCTGGACTATGGAAATGCACTCTACCTAGGAGCCCCCACTTCAGTCACCCGACAACTTCAGATGGCCCAAAACTCCGCAGCAAGTCTACTCACTGGTACCAGCCATCGTACCTCAGCAGCACCTTCACTAAGGACCCTGCATTGGCTCCCAATAAAGGAGCGGATCCATTTCAAATCCCTCTGTCTGGTCCATAAAACTCTCTATGGGAATGGCCCCCCCCATCCTGAACGATATGATCAGACCATACATTCCATCTAGGGATCTTCGCTCTAAACAGCAAAACCTCCTTCCTATACCCAGGACCAACAGAGCCCGATCTGGGGACCGTCTCTTCTCGCGAAATGCAGCAAGGCTGTGGAATGCCCTCCCGCTCTCACTTCGCCTAGAACCCAGCTTGCTGGCATTTCGAAAACAACTTAAAACAGCGCTGTTCCCCAAGACATAGATAAGTTGGCTCCCATATCTTAGATCCTTGTCTATCCCTTCTGTTCAATATCAAGCGCTGGGATGCTTCCGAGTAGCCATGCGCTATACAAGAACCTCTTCAATTCAATTCAATTCAGCTGAGTCCCCTCTCCTCTGGTTGAAAGTCATGTCCTCTCTGTTTGTGAGTGTTGCTGCTCCTATAGAGCGGAGTCCCCTCTCCTCAGGTTGAAAGTCATGTCCTCTCTGTTTGTGAGTGTTGCTGCTCCTGTAGAGCGGAGTCCCCTCTCCTCTGGTTGTAAGTCATGTCCTCTATGTTTACGAGTGTTGCTGCTCCTGTAGAGCTGAGTCCCCTCTCCTCTGGTTGTAAGTCATGTCCTCGCTGTTTACGAGTGTTGCTGCTCCTGTAGAGCTGAGTCCCCTCTCCTCTGGGTGTAAGTCAGGTCCTCTCTGTTTGTGAGTGTTGCTGCTCCTGTAGAGCGGAGGCCCCTCTCCTCTGGTTGTAAGTCATGTCCTCTCTGTTTGTGAGTGTTGCTGCTCCTGTAGAGTGGAGTCCCCTCTCCTCTGGTTGTAAGTCATGTCCTCTCTGTTTGTGAGTGTTGCTGCTCCTGTAGAGCTGAGGCCCCTCTCGTCTGGTTTTAAGTCATGTCCTCGCTGTTTACGAGTGTTGCTGCTCCTGTAGAGCTGAGGCCCCCCTCCTCTGGTTGTAAGTCATGTCCTCTCTGTTTACGAGTGTTGCTGCTCCTGTAGAGCTGAGGCCCCTCTCGTCTGGTTGTAAGTCATGTCCTCGCTGTTTACGAGTGTTGCTGCTCCTGTAGAGCTGAGGCCCCTCTCGTCTGATTGAAAGTCATGTCCTCTCTGTTTCCGAGTGTTGCTGCTCCTGTAGAGCTGAGTCCCCTCTCCTCTGGTTGTAAGTCATGTCCTCTCTGTTTCCGAGTGTTGCTGCTCCTGTAGAACTGAGTCCCCTCTCGTCTGGTTGTAAGTCATGTCCTCTCTGTTTGTGAGTGTTGCTGCTCCTGTAGAGCTGAGTCCCCTCTCCTCGGGTTGTAAGTCATGTCCTCTCTGTTTGTGAGTGTTGCTGCTCCTGTAGAGCTGAGTCCCCTCTCGTCTGGTTGTAAGTCATGTCCTCTCTGTTTGTGAGTGTTGCTGCTCCTGTAGAGTGGAGTCCCCTCTCGTCTGGTTGTAAGTCATGTCCTCTCTGTTTGTGAGTGTTGCTGCTCCTGTAGAGCTGAGTACCCTCTCCTCTGGTTGTAAGTCATGTCCTCGCTGTTTACGAGTGTTGCTGCTCCTATAGAGCGGAGTCCCCTCTCCTCTGGTTGTAAGTCATGTCCTCTCTGTTTGTGAGTGTTGCTGCTCCTGTAGAGTGGAGTCCCCTCTCGTCTGGTTGTAAGTCATGTCCTCTCTGTTTGTGAGTGTTGCTGCTCCTGTAGAACTGAGTCCCCTCTCCTCTGGTTGTAAGTCATGTCCTCTCTGTTTGTGAGTGTTGCTGCTCCTGTAGAGCTGAGTCCCCTCTCCTCTGGTTGTAAGTCATGTCCTCTCTGTTTGTGAGTGTTGCTGCTCCTGTAGAGCTGAGTCCCCTCTCGTCTAGTTGTAAGTCATGTCCTCTCTGTTTGTGAGTGTTGCTGCTCCTGTAGAGCGGAGTCCCCTCTCCTCTGGTTGTAAGTCGTGTCTTTCTCTGTTTGTGAGTGTTGCTGCTCCTGTAGAGCTGAGGCCCCTCTCCTCTGGTTGTAAGTCATGTCCTCTCTGTTTGTGAGTGTTGCTGCTCCTGTAGAGCGGAGTCCCCTCTCCTCTGGTTGTAAGTCGTGTCCTCTCTGTTTGTGAGTGTTGCTGCTCCTGTAGAGCTGAGGCCCCTCTCCTCTGGTTGTAAGTCATGTCCTCTCTGTTTATGAGTGTTGCTGCTCCTGTAGAGCGGAGTCCCCTCTACTCTGGTTGTAAGTCATGTCTTCTCTGTTTGTGAGTGCTGCTCCTGTAGAGCGGAGGCCCCTCTCCTCTGGTTGTAAGTCAGGTCCTCTCTGTTTGTGAGTGTTGGTGCTCCTGTAGAGCGGAGTCCCCTCTCCTCTGGTTGTAAGTCATGTCTTCTCTGTTTGTGAGTGCTGCTCCTGTAGAGCGGAGTCCCCTCTCCTCTGGTTGTAAGTCATGTCCTCTCTGTTTACGAGTGTTGCTGCTCCTGTAGAGCTGAGTCCCCTCTCGTCTCGTTGTAAGTCATGTCCTCTCTGTTTGTGAGTGTTGCTGCTCATGTAGAGCTCAGGCCCCTCTCCTCTGGTTGTAAGTCATGTCCTCTCTGTTTGTGAGAGTTGATGCTCCTGTAGAGCGGAGTGCCCTCTCGTCTTGTTGTAAGTCATGTCCTCTCTGTTTGTGAGTGTTGCTGCTCATGTAGAGCTCAGGCCCCTCTCCTCTGGTTGTAAGTCATGTCCTCTCTGTTTGTGAGTGTTGATGCTCCTGTAGAGCGGAGTCCCCTCTCCTCTGGTTGTAAGTCGTGTCCTCTCTGTTTGTGAGTGTTGCTGCTCCTGTAGAGCTGAGGCCCCTCTCCTCTGGTTGTAAGTCATGTCCTATCTGTTTGTGAGTGTTGCTGCTCCTGTAGAGCGGAGTCCCCTCTCCTCTAGTTGTAAGTCGTGTCCTCTCTGTTTGTGAGTGTTGCTGCTCCTGTAGAGCTGAGGCCCCTCTCCTCTGGTTGTAAGTCATGTCCTCTCTGTTTATGAGTGTTGCTGCTCCTGTAGAGCGGAGTCCCCTCTCCTCTGGTTGTAAGTCATGTCTTCTCTGTTTGTGAGTGCTGCTCCTGTAGAGCGGAGTCCCCTCTCCTCTGGTTGTAAGTCATGTCCTGTCTGTTTGTGAGTGTTGATGCTCCTGTAGAGCGGAGTCCCCTCTCCTCTGGTTTTAATCATGTCCTCTCTGTTTGTGAGTGGTGCTGCTCCTTTAGAGCGGAGTCCCCTCTCGTCTGGTTGTAAGTCATGTCCTCTCTGTTTGTGAGTGTTGCTGCTCCTTTAGAGCGGAGTCCCCTCTTGTCTGGTTGTAAGTCATGTCCTCTCTGTTTGTGAGTGTTGCTGCTCCTGTAGAGCGGAGTCCCCTCTCCTCTGGTTGTAAGTCGTGTCCTCTCTGTTTGTGAGTGTTGATGCTCCTGTAGAGCTGAGTCCCCTCTCCTCTGGTTGTAAGTCATGTCCTCTCTGTTTGTGAGTGTTGCTGCTCCTGTAGAGCGGAGTGCCCTCTCCTCTGGTTGTAAGTCATCACCCCTTTGTTTATAGTTGTGCGCTAGGAGTATAAAGCTCCCTCAGACAGCTGTGCGCCTCCTCTGAGGTCCACCGTGTGGCTGGAATTGCTGAATAATTGAGAAGTTTCCCTTCCATTTAGAAGATGAATCTCGGCCATTAGTGTAAAGAGGAGGCTCGTGAATAAACAGCTGCATGTTAATTCACAAACAGTAAGAGGGTGAGTAATAAAACAAGTGCACGATGACGTAACGTATTGGGTGGGGCTGAATTATTGATCACTGAGCAGGGGGGGGCTTTTGTAGCCAGGAGGAGACTAATGCTTCCCAGAAACACAGAGTGAAAGAAATCGCTGCATGAATGCCACTGAGGGACTGTTATAAAGCTGTGTAGCTCACTGGGACCAGGGGGGTGAAATGGGAGAGCTGCAGAGATGCCAGACACTGAGGGACTCTTGAATCTCACTGAGGCCTGGGGATGTGTGAGATGGGAGAGCTGCAGAGACGCCAGACACTGAGGGACTCTTGAATCTCACTGAGGCCCGGGGATGTGTGAGATGGGAGAGCTGCAGAGACGCCGGACACTGAGGGACTCTTGTGGAGTTCACTGAGGCCTGAGGATGTGTGAGAGGGGAGAGCTGCAGAGACGCCAGGCACTGAGGGACTCTTGAATCTCACTGAGGCCTGGGGATGTGTGAGATGGGAGAGCTGCAGAGACGCCAGACACTGAGGGACTCTTGTGGAGCTGTGGAGCTCACTAAGACCCGGGGATGTGTGAGATGGGAGAGCTGCAGAGACGCCGGACACTGAGGGACTTTAGTGGAGCTCACTGAGGCCCGGGGATGTGTGAGATGGGAGAGCTGCAGAGACGCCAGACACTGAGGGACTCTTGTGGAGCTCACTGAGGCCTGAGGATGTGTGAGAGGGGAGAGCTGCAGAGACGCCAGGCACTGAGGGACTCTTGAATCTCACTGAGGCCTGGGGATGTGTGAGATGGGAGAGCTGCAGAGACGCCAGACACTGAGGGACTCTTGTGGAGCTGTGGAGCTCACTGAGGCCCGGGGATGTGTGAGATGGGAGAGCTGCAGAGACGCCGGACACTGAGGGACTTTAGTGGAGCTCACTGAGGCCCGGGGATGTGTGAGATGGGAGAGCTGCAGAGACGCCAGACACTGAGGGACACTTGTGGAGCTCACTGAGGCCTGAGGATGTGTGAGAGGGGAGAGCTGCAGAGACGCCAGGCACTGAGGGACTCTTGAATCTCACTGAGGCCTGGGGATGTGTGAGATGGGAGAGCTGCAGAGACGCCAGACACTGAGGGACTCTTGTGGAGCTGTGGAGCTCACTGAGGCCCGGGGATGTGTGAGATGGGAGAGCTGCAGAGACGCCGGACACTGACGGACTCTTGTGGAGCTGTGGAGCTCACTGAGGCCCGGGGATGTGTGAGACGGGAGAGCTGCAGAGACGCCAGGCACTGAGGGAATCTTGTGGAGCTCACTGAGGCCCGGGGATGTGTGAGATGGGAGAGCTGCAGAGATGACAGACACTGAGGGACTCTTGAATCTCACTGAGGCCTGGGGATGTGTGAGATGGGAGAGCTGCAGAGACGCCGGACACTGAGGGACTCTTGTGGAGCTGTGGAGCTCACTGAGGCCCGGGGATGTGTGAGACGGGAGAGCTGCAGAGACGCCAGGCACTGAGGGACTCTTGAATCTCACTGAGGCCTGGGGATGTGTGAGATGGGAGAGCTGCAGAGACGCCAGACACTGAGGGACTCTTGTGGAGCTGTGGAGCTCACTGAGGCCCGGGGATGTGTGAGATGGGAGAGCTGCAGAGACGCCGGACACTGAGGGACTCTTGTGGAGCTGTGGAGCTCACTGAGGCCCGGGGATGTGTGAGACGGGAGAGCTGCAGAGACGCCAGGCACTGAGGGACTCTTGTGGAGCTCACTGAGGCCCGGGGATGTGTGAGATGGGAGAGCTGCAGAGATGACAGACACTGAGGGACTCTTGAATCTCACTGAGGCCTGGGGATGTGTGAGATGGGAGAGCTGCAGAGACGCCAGACACTGAGGGACTCTTGTGGAGCTGTGGAGCTCACTGAGGCCCGGGGATGTGTGAGATGGGAGAGCTGCAGAGACGCCGGACACTGAGGGACTCTTGTGGAGCTGTGGAGCTCACTGAGGCACGGGGATGTGTGAGAAGGGAGAGCTGCAGAGACGCCAGGCACTGAGGGACTCTTGTGGAGCTCACTGAGGCCCGGGGATGTGTGAGATGGGAGAGCTGCAGAGATGACAGACACTGAGGGACTCTTGTGGAGCTGTGGAGCTCACTGAGGCCCGGGGATGTGTGAGATGGGAGAGCTGCAGAGACGCCAGACACTGAGGGACTCTTGTGGAGCTGTGGAGCTCACTGAGGCCCGGGGATGTGTGAGATGGGAGAGCTGCAGAGACGCCAGACACTGAGGGACTCTTGTGGAGCTCACTGAGGCCCGGGGATGTGTGAGATGGGAGAGCTGCAGAGACGCCAGAAACTGAATAACTCTTGTGGAGCCCACTGAGGCCCGGGGATGTGTGAGATGGGAGAGCTGCAGAGATGACAGACACTGAGGGACTCTTGTGGAGCTCACTGAGAGCTGGGGATGTGTGAGATGGGGGAACTGCAGTGACGCCAGATATGGATGGACTCTTGTGGAGCTGTGGAGCTCACTGAGGCCTGGGGATGTGTGAGATGGGAGAGCTGCAGAGACGCCAGACACTGAGGGACTCTTGTGGAGCTGTGGAGCTCACTGAGGCCCGGGGATGTGTGAGACGGGAGAGCTGCAGAGACGCCAGGCACTGAGGGACTCTTGTGGAGCTCACTGAGGCCCGGGGATGTGTGAGATGGGAGAGCTGCAGAGATGACAGACACTGAGGGACTCTTGTGGAGCTCACTGAGAGCTGGGGATGTGTGAGATGGGGGAACTGCAGTGACGCCAGATGTGGATGGACTCTTGTGGAGCTGTGGAGCTCACTGAGGCCCGGGGATGTGTGAGATGGGAGAGGTGCAGAGACGCCAGACACTGAGGGACTCTTGTGGAGCTCACTGAGGCCCGGGGATGTGTGAGATGGGAGAGCTGCAGAGACGCCAGACACTGAGGGACTCTTGAATCTCACTGAGGCCCGGCGATGTGTGAGATGGGAGAGCTGCAGAGATGACAGACACTGAGATACTCTTGTGGAGCTCACTGAGGCCTGAGTATGTGTGAGATGGGAGAGCTGCAGAGACGCCGGACAATGAGGGACTCTTGTGGAGCTGTGGAGCTCACTGAGAGCTGGGGATGTGTGAGATGGGAGAGCTGCAGAGATGCCAGACACTGAGGGACTCTTGAATCTCACTGAGGCCCGGGGATGTGTGAGACAGGAGAGCTGCAGAGATGCCAGACACTGAGGGACTCTTGAATCTCACTGAGGCCCGGGGATGTGTGGGACGGGAGAGCTGCAGAAATGACAGACACTGAGGGACTCTTGTGGAGCTCACTGAGAGCTGGGGATGTGTGAGATGGGAGAGCTGCAGAGATGCCAGACACTGAGGGACTCTTGAATCTCACTGAGGCCTGGGGATGTGTGAGATGGGGGAGCTGCAGAGATGCCAGACACTGAGGGACTCTAGTGGAGCTGTGGAGCTCACTGAGAACTGGGGATGTGTGCGATGGGAGAGCTGCAGAGACGCCAGACACTGAGGGACTCTTGTGAGGCTCACTGAGAGCTGGGGATGTGTGAGAGGGGAGAGCTGCAGAGATGCCAGACACTGAGGGACTCTTGAATCTCACTGAGGCCTGGGGATGTGTGAGATGGGAGAGCTGCAAAGATGCCAGACACTGAGGGACTCTAGTGGAGCTGTGGAGCTCACTGAGAACTGGGGATGTGTGCGATGGGAGAGCTGCAGAGACGCCAGACACTGAGGGACTCTTGTGGAGCTCACTGAGGCCTGAGTATGTGTGAGATGGGGGAACTGCAGTGACGCCAGATGTGGAGGGACTCTTGTGGAGCTGTGGAGCTCACTGAGGCCTGGGGATGTGTGAGAGGGGAGAGCTGCAGAGACGCCAAACACTGAGGGACTCTTGTGGAGCTCACTGAGGCCTGGGGATGTGTGAGATGGGAGAGCTGCAGAGACGCCAGACACTGAGGGACTCTTGTGGAGCTCACTGAGGCCTGGGGATGTGTGAGAGGGGAGAGCTGCAGAGACGCCAAACACTGAGGGACTCTTGTGGAGCTCACTGAGGCCCGGGGATGTGTGAGATGGGAGAGCTGCAGAGTCGCCAGACACTGAGGGATTATTGTAGTGCTGTGACTTTGGGGGCGGGGGGGGGGTGATGAATTAGGAGAACTGCAGAGCTGCCAGAAGCTGAGGGACTCTTATGGAGCTGTGGAGCTCACTGGAGCTTGGAGATGTGTGAGATGGGAGAACTGCTGACTCAGGGCGATAATAGCAATGCTAATTAGTTAGAGAACAGTGACACCTCTTGGTCATACACTACACATCTTCAGACTTCTGAGGACATGTCCTGTATTTAGTTATGTATACATGTATTTTTTTATAGTGCTTCATAGCTATAAGGGGTTAGTGTCACTCTACAATAAACTACAAAGTACCCCTGAACACTGAGAACAGTAACTGTGTGGCCTAGGGACTTGGGTCCATGTGTGGTAGTGTTCTCTAGCTCCACATAGGTGAGGTGAGTTTGTAGTGATGTCCTGAAGGGGCAGGTGTAACTCCTTAGGTCTGAGGGGCAGCTCCAGAAGGTGGTGGCTGCGCCTGAGAGTTCCCACATATGAAGAAGCATTACTCCTGAGTACTATTTATTTATTTATGTCATTTGTAGAGCGCCTGAATCACCCCAAATGGGGTATCTCCGCGCTGTAGACGCAGCAGGTATAGCAGTGGGGAATTTTAGCTGAAGAGTGAAGTTTTCAGTTTTTTTCTGAAGCTAAGGTAGTTGGTACAGAGGCGAATGTCCAAGGGGAGCTGATTGCAGTATTGGGGCGCCAGATGGGAGAATGATTTTCTCCCATTCTGGTTTGTTTGATTCGCGGGACGGCTAAGGACCAGGGCATGAACCAGAGTTTTACGGGTGGACGTGGGGAGAAAGTGAAAGACTTTGCGGAGAAGGCTAAGTGCGTGAAAGCAGGCTCGTTTAGTGGTGGCTATATGTTCGTCGAGGTTGAGTTTGCTGTCGATTAGGACTCCAAGGTTTTTAATAACTGGCTTGGGTGATGGTGCTTGGCCCATTTCTTCCAGCCACCAGCTGGGGGGCCAGGTGGAGAGTGCTTCTCTGAACAGCATTATTTCGGTTTTGCCTGCGTTTAACTGCAGAAAGTTTCTGCTCATCCATGTTGTTATTGTCCTCATTCCTTCGAGGAAAGTGTTTTTAATATCCGGGGTGTCTTTGTCGAAGGTGAGGAGGAGCTGCGTGTTGTCTGCATACGTGATTGGGATGAACCCGCTTTTCCTGAGGAGTGCGGCGAGAGGGGCTACATAAATATTAAATAGCGAGGGGCTGAGGCAGGAGCCCTGCGGTACTCCCTTGGTCACTGGGGTGGTTTCTGAGCTGAAAGGTCTGAGATAGACCGTTTGTGTTCTGCCACTGAGGAAGTTCCTTATCCAGTCTAGTGCTGTGTCCTGGATCCCAACTGATTCTAATCTTTCTAGCAGGATCTGATGTGAGACGGTATCGAATGCGGCGGAGAGGTCGAGCAGTATGAGAATTACTGCTCGACCAGCGTCCGCCTGCATACGAATGTTATCGATCACATTGACCAGGGCAGATTCAGTGCTGTATTTAGGACGAAATCCCGATTGTCTACCTGAGATGTTGATCAGATTTGCCAGACAAGGAGGTCACTTTAGGTGGAAGGCTTTATAAGCAGGTCAGCAGAACCTGAAGTTAAACCTAGTCCCGGCCTGATAATTATATCCTGCTTGCGGTATTGGCGGATTTTTGTGACTCGTGCAGTTTGGGCCAAATTCTTCCAAACACCGCATGGCAGATTTTTTTCCCTGGGAGTCTCCCAAAATGCAAGCTGGTGAGTGTGAGTTTGAGTTAGCTTTTTGCGATTTTCAGTCGCCAGGTGGACGTCAGGCAAGGTTTTCTAACAGTGGTGGTCGTGGTGAGAGGGCTATTTCTCGAGTAGATTTTCTATTCGACTGGCAGCAAAATCAAATCGAATGGCGGGGAGCTCTCGCACACAGTGTGGCTTTGTTCATGGAGTGGAACATGCTACTGGCACTAAATCGCAGCATAAACAGTGCAACATGCATGTTACCCCCAACCCCCCCCCCCTCCCACCCCCCCACCTCCCATTGACAGAACTCAGTGGAATCTCGCAGAGTTTTTATGTAACCCCACAGAACTCTGCAGTGTCAAATTACGGTCCACCCATATTTAATTCTCCTTTCAATGTGAATGCACTGTAGTTCCTTTTGAATAGGTGTGGCGCGTGTTGTTATATCTCCCCTATGGTATCATTATGCTGTGTGGCAGTTGCACTTCTCCCTTCCCCAAGCTGTACATCTCTAAATGTTAATAAAGTATTACAACACAAAAATAATAAGTTTATATGGTTGAGAATCAGTGAATATATGACAAATATTCCATTAAAGTTTCTATCAATTATTATATTACTACAGGTTGTTCCCAGTTTTTGTGGGATTTATTTGGTGCAAGCTACCTGTTGCAGTTCATTTCTCCTTGTCCTGCTGGGGATTAATGATGAGGGTGGCTGTGAAGGTTTGCGAATAATGCTGAAGGATGAGGGTGCAGAGGCCGTGGGATGTTAGGGCGAGGAGATGGTAATGATGAGAATAGAATTAAGATGGATGACCAGCTTCCCACTCAGAAGAAGATGTGCTGATGGTGGGCGCTCACATTTTTTATGTTTTAATACATTTTTCCACATATTTGTTAAATGACAGCAAGCATATTTTCATAGCAGTATTTCCATCTACAATTTGCAAAATTAATAGAGAAATATTGAGACAGGTTGTCACAATTCCACTTTCTTGCAAGATCTTTCGAGAATGGTCAGCTAATTTACATTTGGTATTAACGCTTACAACTAATCTTAATGATCAATGTTCAATTTCTTAGTAATGCTTCATGGCCAAGAAACAAAACACAGATAATGACATTTAAATGGTTCGTTTCTATGTGCCTCCAGTTTATCGAATCCTTCGATGTGGACCGGTGTGTCGGTCCGCAGTACTAACATTTCTGCCTATCCTGATAGATGCTCAGTTAGTTCTTCATCCTTTCCAGTATGTCGCAGCTGCTGTTCGTCCATCAGGCTCCTCTAGGTCCCTCTTTTCGATCATATTTCAGGATCCAATGGTATAACTCAGCGAATGACTTTACGCCTTGAGCTTGGATGCCCAACCAAGTAAATTGATCTTTAATTTTTAGGACATTAATGTTGGGTGTCATAGAAGATGTTTTGACAAGGAAGCGACATGATGAGGGTTCTTGTATTGTTACAATAGATGATGATGAAGGACATACTTCATGATCTGAGTTGGTCGAAACGGTTGTATTGTTGGTCGATGCACTGTTTCACCTGATGATGATGATGCAGTTATTTATGAGGAGGAAGAGGACATAGTGACCATCCTTAGCTGACCTCAATGGATGATGATGTTGAGGATGATGATGATGAGGATGATGAGTATGATCATGATGAACATCGCCAGTGCCATAACGTAGGTGGTCAGTCAGGTACATGGATAGCTAGAAAGGAATAGCTATGAAGCAGTTGGTGACAGAACATAACGCACTGATGAAGACCCGGGCATGGGAAATGGGCACGTTCAATCAGGATGTTGAGCTTGCGACACAGCCAGAAGCTCTGCCCTGAATCCAGTGGGCATGACAGAAGGCTATGGCTAGTGCGCTCCAAGCTGTGGGGAATGGCCACAAAACAAGGCCAGAGACCACACTCTGCACCCAGAGAACGATTTACAAGCCCAAAACTGAGGCCTCTCCGGGCACATGGTTTGCACTATTCTAAGAGTCTGCGGTGCATGGCCACATAAACAAGGGACACAGCACCCGAAAACCAAAGTCCATCATCGCGAAACCAAAGGCATTCACTGCAAGGACTTGCTATCGGGACATCATACTTGACTACTATCATCAAAATCATAGAAATGCTCTTTAAAACCTCAAATTGAAGGAATATTATGGGGACAAGCCAAAACATAAAAAAGAACTGAAGATTCACAGCTAGTGTTACATATAGGTAATGGGACTTAAGCCAAGAAACCGTTGGTGATAGTGCGCGATACAAATAATTTTAACGTAACGTAACGTTTAACGTAACGTATCTTACCAACATTCAGTGCATTGAACCTTCCTCCACCAGCACTGCCCTTCTTCCTACTAGATCCCCAGGCCTTGCCCCTGGTCCATGAAGAATATGTGGCAACTCATGGCTTGGTGAGGGTCCCTTCCCGGCTGCTCAACTGGGCCACCTCCATGTATACTTATTCATCCTGTGTGGGGGGAGTAGGACCAGTGAAGATAACAGTGATCCCTCCTTACCAATGTCACCCTGAGACTCTCAACCTTCCTGGTTACTACTCCGCCCCTGCTGGGTGGAGTAAAACCATTGAAGCTAGCAGCTATCCCTCCTTCCCACGTCGACAAAGGAGAATCAGGAGCCCTGATCCTATTCGACCTCTCTGCAGCTTTCGGCACCATCTCCCACCACAAACTCAATAGACTGAGCCAGATCGGGACCAGAGACGGCACTCTCAGATGGATGGCTTCTTTTCTCATGAGGCACGCCTAGACCATCCTCTCCCCCTTACCTCCCAACCCAAGCACATGCCCTGTGGCATCCCCCAAGGATAATCCCTTAGCCCAACCCTCTTCAACATCTACATGACACCGCTCGGAGAGATTGGCAGAACCCATGACATCAACATCATCTCCTATGTTGACAACACGCAAGTCGTCCTCTCGCTCTCAGTGGAACTCACCACAACAAAGACCAGTTTCCCCAACTGTATTAAGAATGTCTCAAACTGGATTAAGACGGATTGCCTGAAGTTCAACACCAACGTAACCAAAGTTCTGGTCTTTGGCAGACACACCTCCCTCTGGAATGACGCCTGGTGGCCATCGGAACTCGGACCCATCCCCACTCAGAAGGTCCACACCCGCAACCTCGGCATCATCCTGGAGAGCGAGCTCCCCATGAAACAAGAGGTCAATGTTGTCTCCTCATCCTGCTTCCACGCTCTCTGCATGCTCTGCAGAGACTTAGAGTGGCTCCCTATTCACACAAGGAAAACGGGGATGCGGGCCCTCATCACCAGCCGGCTGGAATACGGCAACGGACTCTATGCAGGCTCCACCACCAAACTCATGAGAAGACTCCAGACAATCCAGAACTTAGCAGCCAGACTGACCCTCAACCTACCCAAGAGGGCTTATATCACCGGACACCTGAAAGACTCCACTGGCTCCCCATCAAGGAAAGATGCCAATTCGTGCCACCTACTCACGCCTTCAAAGTCCTCCACAATCAAGGATCTGCCTACATGCTTGAATTTTCACCTCCCACCCAGGAACCTACGTTCCGCTCACCTTGCCCTCGCACAGATACGTACACGTGCCACTGCTGTACCGGAGGACGCTTTCTACCACCTCACTGCCAAGTCCTTGAGCACCCTTCCCCTCCACTTCAGCACGCCACCATCACCGACAGAATTCAGTGAGGGTCTCAAGACCTGGCTCTTTGACTAATACCCGTAGTACTGCGCCTGGAGACCCTTATGGGTGATAAGCATGCTTTATTATAAGTAGTATTGATTGATTGATTGATTAATTATGATGCATCGAAAATGATTTCGGCAAAAACAACACGTCATCACTGACCTCATTCCAAGACAGCAGCTTTGGCTCCCAGAAGGGCTCCTTCCCACCGCTGTATAGGGAGAGTAAACACCACCTCATCTGTGTGTGTCTGTTGACAGCAGCATGGCCTCCTCTACTACAAATAATGACTTTGAGGAGGTGTTCTTCTAACCAGAAGATAGGAAGACACCTTCACACCCCTCATGAGCGAGGCCACTAGAGCCCTAAACAGCGGCTCTTTTTCAAATCTCTTGTCCGGCCAAATGCAGTCTTTCCTTTTGACCAGAGTCTGGGTCCTGGGAGTGACCAGAGCCCACTTGTCACGTACAAATTCCGTGCCCTCTGGATTCTTAGGGTACAGAACTAAGTGCCGGGTGTGACCGGTCCTCACCTGGTCACATGCTGATTCAAGAATCTGTATTCAAAGAATCTTTGCAAAGGATTATGAAATGTCATCAAAGTAATAGAACACAATGCAGGGGCTCCAAGTGAAGGCACAGCGCAGGCGCATTTAAGTGAACCGTACATAAACAAACACAAACTGCATTGACGATATTTACACTCTAGCAAAGAGTCCACGCCATAAGACACATAATTCATCATTTGAAACCCAATATTTGAACATTTTGGTTTCAATTGTCTGATAGTGATATCGGTGGACCCTACTCAGATGATGTTTCGACACCCTCAAGATAAAGCACGCTGGGTCTTCATCAGGACACCAGAAAGTTAGCAACCTACTAGGCAAAAAGAAACTATCAGGAATACCCTTCCACATATTGGAATCATGTAAGTGAGTCTCTGAAGAAACATAGTCTCACCTTACCAGAACATTCTGCTTCCTATCATCATTTTGGGAAGAAAACATTTTTAAAAAAAGGCCAGCGGCCAATGAGTCCAAATATTCTATGTATAGAGCATTGCAGAAATCGCATGCAAAGTGCATGCAACCGGCCCTAGACAATTCCAGAAACCTGGGACGGCACTCAGGAAAAAACGTAACAGCTTTGCAAGAGTTCCGCCGCTGAAGGCAGAGTGGCATGCTGTACTGAAATGCATGCCGATGACGAAAAACGTGCAATTAATGTAATGGCTGCCTGTCTACAGGGATGACGAAAGGAAGACATCATCGTGCGAAACAGCCGTATTGTACGTCAACAAAAACATGTCTTACACTTATGCAGCCCATCTGTACACCTAACCTAACATCAAGAGCAGAGGTAAGCGCAAACCTGAAATCCATGGAGACGATGCTTTCAAGAACTCTGTCAAAGAAGAAACCCGCACGATTAGTAAAAAATGGCACCCGATCAAGCTGTATTACATGAATCAGCCACATTATTCAAGGTATGACACCACAATACCATTAGAATCCCAACACAGTCTTTTATATGTACCTATAGCATACCAGTATATATCTCCTGACAATACATGGCATACTTGAGATAGAAAAACCCTGAAGGAAATAGTTCTCACCTCAGCCCTCACCTGCACTCCACCCCCTACTACAAAAGACGCCAACACAGCGGTAAGCAGCCTACACCAATGGATCGCCAACTGCACCAAAACTGTTGCCCCCCTCCAGAACACCACGAAATGACATAACAAGAAAGCCAACTGGTTCACCACGGATTTCCGAGTATCCAAGCGCTCCTGCTGACAACTGGAGAAGACGTGGAGAAACAGTGGAACCCCAGAAGCATGCGCTGCCTACAAAAGAGCCATCACAGCACACCACTAACTCATCAAATCAACGAAGAAAAAAGTAATCCAAGACAGAATACTCACCAGCGCCCACAACTCCAAGGAATTTTTTGCCATCATTCAGGATTTTACCAAACCTAACATCGAAACAACCAACATCCCTCCCTCCCAAGATCTCTGCAGCAAACTCAGCTCCTTCTCCCACCTAAAGATCAAGACGCTCTACGACAACGTCGACAATCAAGACCATGGCACCGCCTCAACTTCCACTCCCAACAACGCCAACAACAGACACTTCTCACATTGATCCCTTCACCACAGATGACACCTTAAAGACAATGAAGAGCATCCACTCTGGAGCACTTTCTGACCCCTGCTCGCCGCACATCTACAGGGCCGCCACTGCCATCACACCCAAGCTACGCTGCACTATCAACTGCTTCCTCGACACAGCCACCTTCACCGATAACAGGAAGTGTGGCGAGGTCAACCTCCTTCTAAGGAAGCCCTCAAGAGACCCCACGGATCCCAAGAATTACAGGCCCATCTCACTGCTTCCTTTTGTTGCCAAAGTCATCGAAAAGACAGTCAATACAAAGATAGCACACTTCATAGAAACCCACAGCATCCTAGACACCTCTCAGTTTGGGCACCGCAGCAATGACAGCACCGAGACCGCCCTTCTCGCCGTCACCGATGACATGCACCAAGGCCACACAACAGCCCTCATCCTCCTGGACCTATAAGGCAGCTGTTGACACCATCCCCCAACACACACTAGCCGGCAGACTCCACAACACAGGCGTCCAAGGAAAGGCCTTAGACTGGACATGATCCTTCCTATCAGGCAAAACACAGAGAATAAGCCTCCCGCCCCACCTCTCGGAGCTGACAAAGATCAGATGCAGAGTACCGTAAAGGATCCTCCCTCCGCACCACACTCTTCAACGTCTACATGGCCCCCTCGCAACCATCATCAGAAACCATGCTCTCAATATTTTCTCCTAAGCCAATGACACTCAGCTCATCCTCTCCCTCACCAAGGAACCTGATATCACCACGCAAAACTTCCAAAAAGGGATGAAAACCGTCACGGCCTGGATGAGCAATAGTTGGCTGAAGTTCAACTCTGAGAAAACAGAAGTCCTTATCCTTGGCTTCACCCCACCACATGGGACAACACCTGGTGGCCCCCGCCTTGGAAACCTTCCCACCCCAATTGACCATGCACACAACCTTGGCATCACACTTGTCTCTTCATTCACCATGAACCGTCAGATCAACGCCATATCGTCAAAATGCTTCAACACCCTCCGCATACTCTGCAAGACGTTCAAGTGGATCATCCCAAGCTCCAGGCAAACCGTCACCCACACCCTCATCACAAGCAGACTGGACTATAGCAACAAGAACCTCCTACGCAAACTCCAGACCATCCAGAACGCCGCAGCCAGACTTATCCTTGATATCCCACAACACAACCACATCACCCGACACCTCCGCAACCTCCAATGGCTCACCATCGAAAAAAGAATTACTGTCAAGCTGCTCCCACACGCTTACAAAGCCCTTCTCTACACCGGACCCCAATACCTCAACGACAGAATCTCCTTCCACGCACCCAAGAGAAACCTCCACTCCGCCGACCTTGCCCTAGCCACCGTCCCTCGTTTCTACAGGACCAGAGCTGGTGGAAGATCCTTCTCATACCTCACAGCCAAGACCTGGAATGAACTGCCCCTTCAGCTCTGACGGAGCCCAACACTGCACCAATTCAGAATGAACCTCAAGACCTGGCTCTTCGATTGGCCCTAAAGGAGCTGTCCCCCTTCCTCAGCACCTTGAGACAGTCACAGGTGAGTAGTGCACTCTACAAAACCCCTGATAGATTTAGACTAAGAAAATGGAGTTCTGTGTCTGTGCATCACTACACTGGAACATGGTGTGACACGAAACTAACACACACGTGTGTTTAACGTGAATTCGGGCTTCACATGATCAAGAGTGTAGCAACTGTGCATGCAAACATCTTGAGCACCATGCTCAAGATGTTTGCATGCACCATGCTGAATTTGGGCCAGTGTTTTCCAGTGTTCGGTTCCTGCACTTAATTGTCAACACAGCGCCTGTGACAGTGTGCCACAATGTGGCACAGTCTGAGATGACCCCAACAGCATTAATTCAATATACATTATAAATTACTATTACCTGCCGCTCAAGCCATTCTTATAGCTTTGGAGGCCTGGAATAGTCCAAATTGTCACACTTTTGTGTGATGGTTATTAGTTGTGTTGTTACTGTCATTGGCAGCATGGCAGGCGCAATGTGTGGTGAAGTGCAGTGGCCTCCTTCTGAGGGTCCTGGCACTTATATTTTTTTACAAATCAAGCTCCGTAGAGCGCTACTGAGAAGCAGAAAAATAGAATCGGACTCGGAATAAACGGAGGCATGAAGGTGGCACATATGATCTAAGAAGAAACACAAGTGCCAGGAAGTTAAACCATGCTTCATGGTCTGTGTGTCATTACACCGGAACGTGGGTGCGCCATGTAACTAGACCGCGTGTGTGCTAGAGTGAAAGCAAGCTTCACATGTTCGGAGGGATAGCCAAAATTCATAAAACACTAGTTCTATCCTTCCATAACTCAGAAAAACAGATTGGGCCCCAGAAATGACGAAGGCAGCAGCTGGCACATGGACCTTATCACTCATCAAAGAGAATCACAAGTACCAGAACGGTGGATCCTGTTATTATTATTATTAATATCATTGCAGCTTATAGAGCACACCGCTACCTCCAACGGAAGTGTCCTGGCGCTACCAGCGGATGTAGTAGGATAAAAACTGGTAGCAAAGCCCTTCAGAACCTTCCTAAACAAAGGTTCTGACTTGGCCTTCCGTGTGTGCTCAGGCATGGAGTTCCAGCGAGAAGCAGTTTTAACTGGGAAAGATCGTCCGCCAAACCTGGCTTTTGCGAAACGCAGAACCACAAGGAGTTCCCGGCGATTCGCCCTCAAAGCCCTGGTCTGGTGGTGTTTCTGGAGTCTCTGCTTCAAGTATTGAGGGCCAGTGTCTCTAGCTGCTCTGTAGGCGAGGGTCAGCACCTTAAGCTCTATCCTCCTTTTTGCAGGCAGCCAATGCAGCCTGTGCAGGTGGGGGGGGGGGGGTAGATGTGGTGGTTGAGTGGCCCATTTCTGATGAGCCTGGCTTCCGCGTTCTGGATAACCTGTAGTTTCCTGATGAAATAGGCTGGGAGACCCAAGTACAAGATGTTTGCATAGTCCAGCTGAGACGTGATCAATAGGTGAACCACCGTTTTCCTGCAGTCCATTGGCAAGAGAGGAAGGAATCTCCGCAGGGATTTCAGTTTCCAAAAGCATGATGAGGAAACTTGGCCTTGCCTGAGAGGGTAGAGTCAACTTTGAAACACAGATTCCTAGCGGAAGCAACTGGACGAGCAGGAGTATTGAGCCCTGATGGCCACCAAAGATCCGAATGTGGAGAAAAAGGCTGATTAAAAAACAGGACCTCGGTTTTATCAGTATTCAGCTTCAAACAGCTGTCAGTTATCCAAGTTGAGATGTGAATCAAACACTGTTCTCATCAAGGCACTCAGTTTTGGGAAAAAAACTTGCTGTAGTAGAGGACACTCAGCCCATCGTGTGTGTGGTGAATTGTCCCCATTCTGCCTGAGTGTTCAATCCATGCCGTGAGGATTGCAGTCCTTCTATCCATCTGCATTCCCATTCCAAGAGCCTGTCATTTGAATAACCTCCTCGAGGGGCACATGCCTTACACGTATGCAGCCCATGTGTGCACCGAACCTAACATCAAGAGCAGAGGTAAGCGCACACCTCGACCACCTGTCATCTGATGTCCTCCACTGTGTGGTCATGTTGTTTGAAATGCTCCACTAGAGACGCTCCTGGTGTCTTGCAGTTGCTTCTGCTGCGATGTTGGAGGGACCGGGACTTCAATTTCTGTGTCATATGGCCAATGTATTTGGTACAAGGGCCCCACACCATAAAGATCACATGGTGAAAGTTCCAATTGGAAGAGTATAGTAATTCATACCTCACATTTTCATACACAAAAAAACTTGATTTGAACACAATATAGACATGCAAGGGGGTGCAAGGAGGCATTTTAGCACTAAGAGATAGTGATGCGTGCAGAATTACTCTTGTTGCACAATTATGCATAATCTCACTGAATTCTCCCCACCCTTTAACTAGAACGAGCCGTCCTTCCATCAGAGTGATATATTTCATTCCTATCGTCATCGTCCCTCAGGTCCTCCCTCTGGTCGTCGTCCTCCTCCTCCTCTTCCTATTTCTCCTCCTCCTGGTCCTCTTCCTATTACAACTCCTGGTCCAAATCCTCCTCATCATCTCACAGATCTACCTCCTGGTCTGCCTTCTCATTCTGGTCCTCCTCCTGGTGCTGCTACTCAGCCTCCTCCTTGTCCTAGCGTTAGTTCTCATCCCATTCCTAGACCTGATCCACCACCTTGATCATCTGAACTAGTCCGTCTAGTTCTGTTTCTACTGTCCGTTCCGGTCCTTCTCCTCCTCCTCCTCCTCCTCCTCCTCCTCCTCATCCTCCTCCTCCTCCTCCTCCTCACCATCATCAGTCTACTCTTCCTCCTTCTACTCCTGATTCTCTTTCCCATCCTGATCCTTCAAATGTGCATAACTGGTTCTTCTGATCCTGTTCCTAGTGTCCCTTCTGGCCCTTCTCCTTACTTCTCCTTTCCCTCCCCTACTCCTTCTCCTCCTCATCAGTCTCCTCCTTTTCCTTCTACTCCTGGTTCTCTTCCCCATCTTGATCCTTCACTTGTGCTGAACTGGTCCTTCTGGTCCTGATCCTCCTGCCCCCCTAGCTCTGGTCATCCATGCTGTGGTCTTCATTCTCTTCTTGGCTGTGGTCCTCATAGTCTTCTTGGATCTCCTCATCTTTTCAGTCCTGGTCCTTCTGGTCCTCCTGCCTCCTAGCTCTGTGCGTCCAGGGCAGCATCTTCCTGCCCCCTAGCTCTGTGCGTCCAGGGCAGCGTCCTCCTGCCCCCTAGCTCTGTGCGTCCAGGGCAGCGTCTTCCTGCCCCCTAGCTCTGTGCGTCCAGGGCAGCGCTTCCTGCCCCCTAGCTCTGTGCGTTCAGGGCAGCGCTTCCTGCCCCCTAGCTCTGTGCGTCCAGGGCAGCGTCTTCCTGCCCCCTAGCTCTGTGCGTCCAGGGCAGCGTCTTCCTGCACTCCTTGGCTGTGCGTCCAGGGCATCGTCTTCCTGCACTCCTTGGCTGTGCGTCCAGGGCATCGTCTTCCTGCACTCCTTGGCTGTGCGTCCAGGGCAGCGTCTTCCGGCACTCCTTGGCTGTGCGTCCAGGGCAGCGTCTTCCTGCACTCCTTGTCTGTGCGTCCAGGGCAGCGTCTTCCGGCACTCCTTGGCTGTGCGTCCAGGGCAGCTTCTTCCTGCACTCCTTGGCTGTGCGTCCAGGGCAGCTTCTTCCTGCACTTCTTGGCTGTGCGTCCAGGGCAGCTTCTTCCTGCACTCCTTGGCTATGCGTCCAGGGCAGCGTCTTCCTGCACTCCTTGGCTGTGCGTCCAGGGCAGTGTCTTCCTGCACTCCTTGGCTGTGCGTTCAGGGCAGCGTCTTCCTGCACTCCTTGGCTGTGCGTCCAGGGCAGCGTCTTCCTGCACTCCTTGGCTGTGCGTCTAGGGCAGCGTCTTCCGGCACTCCTTGGCTGTGCGTCTAGGGCAGCGTCTTCCTGTACTCCTTGGCTGTGCGTCCAGGGCAGCGTCTTCCTGCACTCCTTGGCTGTGCGTCTAGGGCAGCGTCTTCCTGTACTCCTTGGCTGTGCTTTCAGGGCAGCGTCTTCCTGCACTCCTTGGCTGTGCGTCCAGGGCATCGTCTTCCTGCAATCCTTGGCTGTGCGTCCAGGGCAGCGTCTTCCTGCACTCCTTGGCTGTGCGTCCAGGGCAGCGTCTTCCTGCACTCCTTGGCTGTGCGTCCAGGGCAGCGTCTTCCTGCACTCCTTGGCTGTGCGTCTAGGGCAGCGTCTTCCTGTACTCCTTGGCTGTGCTTTCAGGGCAGCGTCTTCCTGCACTCCTTGGCTGTGGTCCTCATAGCCTTCTTGGACCTCCTTGTCTTCTCCTTCCTGGTCCTTCTGGTTTTGTTCTTCTCCAGGCCACCGTCCAATGCTTGATCTTCTGGTCCTGGTTTTAACCCTCGCTGTCCACCTAGGTCCATTCCCATGGTCCTTCTACTTCTCACCCTGTAAGTGTGTGCCATTCATGATAAAAATGTACCACAAACACGCCCTTCTCATAAAATATTTACCACAAATGCACGGAAACAACAGAAAGCAAGCAGCTGCTGTTCATGGTGCATTTGGTTTTTGAACTACATTTGGCACCAGTGGCGGCCAGCATGGTTCATGGGTGGTAAGGTTGGTGGATTGCACAAGGGGTGTCACATGGGGGATTGCGCGGGAGTCACGCATATTTTTTTTACAAACTCAGTTAAAAAAAATACACTTACTTTTGTGCCGGGTCCTGCGTCTCCGCTCCTGCTCTTCTCCGTCTCGGACGGAAGCACAGCCAGCCCACTGACCAATCACAACGCTACAATGCAGCATTGTGATTGGTAAGCATCCAGGCTCCCCCGACCAATCACAACATTGTGATGGTTAGGAGCTTCCTGGTTGGACGCTGAGAACAAGCCTGGGCTTGTTCTCCATGCAGGCTGGAATGCAGCCAGCATATAGAACAGGGAAAGTGCGCTATGGCGGAGGAGCGTCGCCCCGCTGCTTTTAAGCAGTGCGAAGAAGAAGCATAAAATAATAATAATAATAATAATAGCCTAAAGTTATTATCTTTTTATGCTTCCTGCTGCTTTGCAGGCGGGCGGGGACGGGCTGCTCTGCTCTCGATGCAGGGCAGGGGAGGAGTGGTTTGCTCACTCCTAAATGAGCAATGATTGCTTGGTCGGCCCAAACCAGTCATGCGCACTTTCCCTGTTCGTGTTCCCTTTGTGAGTGTGTGCGATAATATTTTTTCAGCACCAAATCCATCCTCACATCAAAAATTGATGCAGGGATGTATTTCATTCTAATCTATGGCGATAAATGAAGGATTTGCATTTCACATATTTATGCATAATTTCACTTAATTTTGCCAAAATTTATGTAATTGTGCCAGGTCAAATTACTTGAATCTCACTAAACCCATAGAAAAAGAGGCTCATGAGGCAGAGGGGGGGAATGAATAGCAGGATCCTGACCAACAGGAGGAGGGTCAAGAGGAAAAGGCCAAAGTTATTCACACCATGGGCCAGATGTGTGACCATTCATTTTTCATTTTTAAATGCATACTGTTTGTGAATCCCAATGGGGGTCGCAGATTGCATGCCTCATGCATATTCATGAGGCAAGCATAGTTTGCGGCTCCATTGGGAATAGCAGGCCCTCCCAGGGATGGTGGCCTGCTGGGGTCAGCAGACCACCATTTCTGTGACTGCTTTTTAAATAAAGCAGTTTTTTTTTATGCATTCTGTTTTCCTTAAAGGAAAACAGTATGCATTTAAAAATGAAAAATGAAACTTTTCAGTTTCATTTTTTTAAGGGCAGACAGTGGTCCCTAGAACCACTGTCTGTGCCTAAAAAATATTATCGCACACACTCACAAAGGGGAAGGGGTCCCCTGGGGACCCCTTCATGCTTGTGAGTGGTTTACCACCTACTTGGAGTAGGTTGTAATATGCAAATGTTTTTCTACAGGAAATTCGGTCGCAAAACAATAGTACATTGCTTTGGGACTCGCTATTAGGGAGAGACGCCCCTTCCTAATACCAAGAGTCGCATATGCAATTTATGAGTCAATGACTCGCTAAATTATGTTTGTGCATGCCAGGACTCTTTTTTGCGCTCGTACATCTAACCCCATATGTCTAAAGAGATACCCCGGTTACAGAGACCAAGCCTCTGTGAAATGAACCATTGTCCCTCTCTGAAGCCACAGTCCTTTTAGAGACACTGCAACTTTTTCTGACACCTGGGCCTAGATGTATCATGCATTTTGTGATTCCTTAACGAATCGCAAACTGACATTTTGCATCTTTTGGGATGTATGTGAAATTAGCAAAATAAGGAATCGCAAAAATTAGCGATTCCTTATTTTGCTTAAGCATTTAAGGAATCGCAATTTTGCGATTCCTTAAATGCCATGTATGAAGCTTTTTTAATTTGCGAATTCAGGTTAAGGAATCGCAAATTAACACCAACTTGAGGTTCGTGTTAATTTGCGCCATCCTTTCAAAAACCAAAATTTGGCAATTTTGAGGGTGGCAAGTGACACACATACATGCCCATAGGGCATGCATGTGTGCCATATGCACACACATGTAAGTTTCAGGGGTGCAGCAGGGTGTCCATGAGACACCCCTGCACCCTTGCAATAATTCTCAAATTGCGATTAGCAAATTGCGAATACGCAATTTGAGAATTATTTCGCAATCATTCCTATGGGCCTCCTGGCCCATAGGAATGAATGGGAAATTATTCCTTATTTGCGAATTCGCAACTTGCGAATTCGCAAATTAGGAATAATAGGGAATCACAAAAAAATTGCAATTTAAAACATACATCCCATTTTGCGATTTCTTAATAGCGATTCGGTAAAAATCGCTATTAAGAAATCGCAAATAGGAACGATGATACATCTAGGCCTTAAAGTGCTGCTTTAACCCTAAACTGTCTTAAATCGCTATTTGTGTCCAATTGACTAAACCAGAACAGCTTTATTATCACATTTTTCTATCTTGCCACTTTAATTTGGGGTTAAAGACAGAGTTTGTCATAAGGAGTGGGTGGCTAACTATCATTGGTTCTTCCCTTCATGGCTCCACCTCTCTGGGTTCCGCCTCCTTTCCGCTGCTACCAATCAATAGGGTCTCTTGGCAAGCGTCTTCCAATCCCAGCACTGCAGCTACACAAATGCTGGAAAACAATATCAATGAAAATAATTCTGACCCCCTGCAGACTTCCGAAGGGCTTGTCGTGGTTTAGTGTGAGGTCTATTTGTTGTGTAAGATGGACTCGTGAACAGTGCGGATGGCATTTATTGTTAGCTCTCTGTATTTGTTTTATCGCATTAAGTACCCGGGCCTTCTTCGAGGCCTTTAGGCGCTAACAATAGGCTGAGCACAAGATGTGCAGCGTTTTAAGAGAATGGCGGCTTTCATCCTCTACTTCTGTGGCAGGAATGTGTGAGGGACCCGTTTTGGCTAAGGATCGAAGGGATATTGCCTGGGCCTTCTCCAGGTCCTGGGGCCAGAAGGAGTAATGGGCAGAAACAGTCTTTGTTTCTGTTCTTTCTACTCACTGCCCCTGGTTCTGGAGAGTGCTGATTGCTGAAGGCAGTCAAGACCCAGGTTATGTACTTAAGAGGGGGTGCCGGATCGGGGGTGCTCCAGCGATGGAGGGGGTTGTGTTTTATAGTCAGGCTTCCCGAATGTTGTCTCACTCAAGTGGGGTTTACTACTCTGGTCAAGTTAGATGGGTCAGGACAAACCTCACATCTTGGTGGTAGGCCACGACCTCTACCCTCTCCTGAGGGGCCATCTTGACTTTCTGAGCTCACAGTCCTCACAAAAATAGAGAGTCGAAACCCAGCCAAGGCATACATCATAAAACAGAGGTATCCTTCCATTTCCTCAGCCTCCTAATCAGGTGTCATGAGGGCGTGCCGTTCAGTTTCCTTAGCCTTCCTGTCAAGTGTCAGGAGGGTGTGTCCTTCAGGTGTCAGGAGGGCGTGTCCTTCAGTTTCCTCAGCCTCCCAATCAGGTGTGTCAGGAGGGTGCGTCCTTCAGTTTCTTCAGCCTCCCAATCAGGTGTCTGCTGGGCGTGTCCTTCAGTCTCCTCAGCCTCCCAATCAGGTGTCAGGAGGGCGTGTCCTTCAGCCTCCTCGGCCTCCCAATCAGGTGTCAGGAGGGCGTGTACTTCTGTCTCCTCAGCCTCCCAATTAGGTGTCAAGAGGGTGTGTCCTTCAATCAGGTGTCAGCAGGGCGTGTCCTTCAGCCTCTTCAGCCTCCCAATCAGGTGTCAGGAGGGCGTGTACTTCAGTCTCCTCAGCCTCCCAATCAGGTGTTAGGAGGGCGTGTCCTTCAGGTGTCAGGAGGGCGTGTCCTTCAGCCTCCTCAGCCTCCCAATCAGGAGAAGCACAAGAGCCCTCGGTATCAGAGCCTTAAGCACGTGCCTCATCCATCTTCCAGGACAGAAGACACAGGAAGAGATGACCCAAGTAGCGGCGTAGGAAGGGGGGTGCGGTGGGTGCGGGCCGCCCCGGGTGTCATCACTGAGAGGGGGGGACAAAATGGTGGCGAGCGTATGGATAAGGAAGGGGAGAAAGTGTTTCTTTCCACCGAAGTCTGTCTCTGCAGTTTGTACTCGAGGGGAGGTGACAAGAAATGTTCCGCACCGGGTACCACCTGACCTTGCTACGCCACTGTACCTGCTACAGCGGGACTCCAAAAATAAATTCTAAATCAACATTGTCATTTCCCTGAATCCTCAGAACACACATTCATTCAACAGTGGGGCCCATTACACTGCACACTTTCTCTGTTCATTTAATTCGACTTCAGGGATTTGGTGAAAGAACCAGGAGTCCTACCATAACATTGGCGGGTGTCTAGATCTAATTACCTATGTATTATTTACACCTATAGTTTAAAAACGATTTACCATGGTTTCATTAAACACCATTTTAATCAGACACACCGCCATAGTGGCAATGGATCTGCTAGAAAGAAAATCAGGCGCAGGAAAATACAAGACCAGCTTTAATTCTCCATTTATCTAATTTTTATTCAAAGCAAACTTTTAGTATGTCTGACATTTAGGCATTTATTCATTCTTTTATTCAGCAAAATCTTTAACTTTATTTCAAAATGATCATTTTATTTAAAGCTCGGAAAATAGACGTTTATTTCAGAAATCAATATAAAGTTTAGCAAAAGTCAGATAGTTCCCAACTCATACTATCCTAACATCCCTAACTAATCCCTCATCTTATACTTTCAGTCCTGCAAAGAAAACAAGTAATGAAATAAAAAGTCCTTGCATCCAAGATTCGATCTGAAATCCGGCAGCACTTTGCCTTGAAATCTAAAAGAGCGATGCCTCTAAGCAAAAACAGGGGTTTTTATACACTAATTTCCTAGCTTAATCGATCTAAAAAGTATCTAACATCACCAACTCGGTTTCTGATTGGACAATTTGGGGTGGGTGAGCATCTCCTCACCATTACAACACCATATTCACGGTGAATCAGCAAATTTATAATACTGCTTTGTTTAGGACAGTTTTTGGCCTGGTCACTTCCTTAATTCGTAACTTCGCACTGCTTTCCCACGTTTTGAACACTCGACTGTCCATGTTTTGGCAACCATCCTGGCTTCCAGGGCAAGGTAGCCTTGAACCTCCCATCCGAGCACCAGCAGCTCACTCGCGCTTGCAGGCTTTGGATGCACATGCGCAGTCTAACATTCACTCGCAGTTCATCACAGCGGCCATTTTCTTGGTAGGCCTTAGAGGCCACTTTTTGGAACTATCGTAGAAACAAACACAAATTTATGATAAATATAGAACTGAAGCCCTTCTGTTTACCTCCCACCATACTGTTTCCCCATTAGTTATTACCTAGCAGGTAAGCTACACGAATACACTTTATACTCACATATCCGACGACTTTCTGGCACAAAACATATACAATAAGCACATTTAAACTGCGTTTATTTATGTTTAAGCTATGCATTAGTTCACATCACAATTACAACGGATATTAGATAATTATAATGCTTCATGCAGGCAAAATTAGTATTCCCACGTGTTTTTTTTCATGTATGCAGCTTATACTCTGGTTGATTATTTCACCGCATCACACCATTAGTAAAATGTTAACGTTATGGAACATTGATTTTACGAGGGGTACACAAAATGTTATTTTTGCCACCTCGCTCCATCAGACCCAAGGGCCGCCCCGGCCGGAAGCAGCATCGTGTCAAACAATGGCTGAGGGGACGGCCCTCTGTTTGTGTCGATGCTGCGCCGAGGCCAGATCTTCACAGCTCCCTGGCCTGGGCTCAGCCCTCGAGTGCTTTGACTATAATGTTAGTCCAGCCAGCGGAGTGTACCTAATTGCGTTTAGTGTCACGGCGTCAGCAGAGCAGAGAGCAGCGCCCCAGGCCCACTCACGGCTCACACTCTGATTATGATAGACACAGAAAAAAGAGCCCAGATTTGTCCATTTATGGCTCTTGTGAGAGGGAGGCAGCGGGCAGCCATGCATAAGAATGCACTGTGGCTTCACGGAATGTCCCCAGCCGCCTTCATTTGCCTTCACCTCCAGGGCTGGAATATTTAACCAGAGATCGCCCTGTCAGTTTAATGTTGAAAAGCCAAAGGGACGCGGGGGTTTGTAATGGGCTTAAATAGGAAAACACGTCCTCGCTCAGACGACGCTGCAGCGCTTTCATCAGGGGCTCACTCAGAAGGCACGCGGGCTTCTAGACACAAGCAGGGCATTGAGATGGATAAGGTGTGACATGGACAGATTTGGGAGCGCAGAGGATTGTGGGAGCACAAAGGCGGAGCTGTCTGTGTCACAGTGGCGGCTCCTCAGCTAAGGAGGAGGAGCGTTGCCCCACTGAGGAGGTCGAAAAAAAAAATGATAACTCGTTGTTATTATCATTTTCTTTTTCTGCCCTTGCTCAGCTGGGTTGGGGCGGGGCCCCTCTGCTCATAGAGCAGGGCAGGGGAGGAGTGGTTTGCCCACTCCAAGTGTGCGGGATGCTTTGGCTGTCTGTCTCGGGCCGCTCAAACCGCCATGTGCACTTTGCATGTTCTCCTTGCAATCTGCATTACAGCCTGCATGAAGAACATGCCCAATCTCTGTCTGAGCGCCGAACCACAGTGCTCAGACCAATCACAACTCTGCAATGCAGCATTGTGATTGGCTATCGGGTGTCTCTTCCCTGAATCCTTCATGACTCTGCCTGAGATTCCCTCCTCCCAACATGGAGGTGTCTCTTGCCAGAATCCTTCAGGTCTCTGCCTGGGATTCCTCTCCAACATGGAGCTGTCTCTTCCTAGAATCCTTTGTCTCTGCCAGGGATTCCTCTCCAACATGGAGGCATCTCTTCCCAGAATCCTTTGTCTCTACCTGTGATTCCTCTCCAACATGGAGGCATCTCTTCCCAGAATCCTTTGTCTCTACCTGTGATTCCTCTCCAACATGGAGGCATCTATTCCCAGAATCCTTCAGGTCTCTGCCTGGGATTCCTCTCCAACATGGAGGCGTCTCTTCCCTGAATCCTTTGTCTCCGCCTGTGATTCCTCTCCAACATGGAGGCGTCTCTTCCCAGAATCCTTCAGGTCTCTGCCTGGGATCCCACTCCAACATGGAGGCGTCCCTTTTCTGAATCCTCTGTCTCTGCCTGGGATCCCTCCCCCTCCTCATCAGTGAAGCTTCAATGAAAAGTCCCTCTTCCTGCTCGCTCCCAGTTCAGAAATCCCCCTGCCCTGCTCTGTGTCCATCTGTCATGATTCGTATTCGTGAGCCGCAGGGGAGAGCTGGGGTCAGAGATCAGGACAGTCAGAGCTCAATGTTAGATAGATAGTTTGTGAGACTCTGGTGAGTGCTGGGATCAGAGGTGAATGCTGGATAGACAGGTGAGTTTGTGAGCCTCAGGTGAGTGCTGTGGTCAGAGGTCAATGTTGGATAGACAGGTGAGTTTGTGAGCCTCAGGTGAGTGCTGGGGTCAGAGGTCAATGCAGGATAGACAGGTGAGTTCGTGAGCCGCAGGTGAGTGCTGGAGTGAGAGGTCAGTGGAGTCAGAGGTCAGTGCTGGATAGACAGTCCAGTTCATGAGCCACAGGTCACTGCTTGGAGTACATCTGGTCGGTGTCCTCTGAATCTTCTGGAGACAATATAAAGTGTTCACAGTAACTAGGACGTGTGATGAGCAGCCGCTCATCACACGACAATGTGACCCATAGGGGCTTCCGCAGGGACGTAAGGATGCTGATAGATGCACTATGGAGCATGGCACATGAAGCCTGCATAGGTCATTGTAGTAGCCTCTATACAGGATATTCCAATAAATCCAGGAAACGAGTTGGAGAATAAATGAAAAGTTGATTCTTATCAGTTGTACCCATGACTGACCACAACAATATCCAGGTAACATCTGAATACAACTATTAACATTCTGGAACGTTGTGATGTCAAATAGAATAATATAAAATAAACATTCTTTAAAGTCATATTACCACAATCACACATTGAAATACAATAATAACTTACTACAGTAATGCTGCACCTTTCCCTGGGGAGCAGCACTTCTGGTTAAAGCCACTGACCGCCAGGCATTGGCCACTACAGGGTTGATGCCTGCAGCACTCCAGAGACATCTGGAATCAAACCCCCTCTGCGGTCTATGAGTTCTGTCATCAAATTCAGGTCAGAGACTACGTCATCCTGGGTTCTTGAGGTGCGAGAACCTGTGCTCTTGGGCAGCCGCACAGCGGGAGGTCAGGGGAGTCCTGGACCGCTCACCCTTTTAGAAAATGCGTAGAAAGTGGCTGTTTGATGAAAGTGCGACCAGGGGCGCTCTAGGCTCATGGTGGCCCTGGGCAGGGAGCGTAGGTAGGGGGCCCCGGAAGAGGCGGTCCGGGCGGGGTGGAGCGCGGAGGCCAGTGAAGAAGGGGGGGGGGGGGGGGCAGGGTGTTTGGAAGTGGTACAGAGGCCACCAAATCCCTGCCAGGGGCCGCCACGCAAATATGTATCCATCCTCAGAGGATTATTATATTAAGGATATATATTGGGGTGGTGGCTCCTGGGGTTTGGTGGCCCTGTGCAGGTGCACAGCTTGCACATGCCTAGGCCGACCCTGGTCGACTGATCAGCACGTCTGTGCTTGGGGTGCTCCACACCAAAACCAAGACTTAATGTTTGCCGCTAACTACCACTATATCCTAAAGGGGAGTACGTATAGGGAAGTAGAGATGTACTATTCTTAACTCCACGTCTGCGTACCTTGACGACTTACATATATGTTTAGGTTGAGGTGAGAGCTGTAACTCAATGCTTCTCTTGACAACATAGTGTGAGCCAGTATCCTGGAGCGGATATTTCTTCCGGATAATACTTCACACCTGCATGTTGTAATTACAACCGTACATGGGCACTTTGGAGTTAGCACAAGATATCACCTAATAAAATACAAAAGTAACTCAAACGAGGGGAGAGAGGGCTGATATCGCATCTTTTTGCTCATATCTATCCAGGGAACACTGCCCTTTGCACACTACAAGTAACCTGCCTCCCTGTGTGAGATCTTCAGAGCATTGCAGGGCTCACACCCGCCTCTTGGGGGCGCTGCTACTCACTCCTGTATCAACACAAATCATGGATGCTTGCTCTGTCACCCTATGATCATCAGAGCAAAGGTTTGTCGATGGCGCGGCATTTGGATTGTGCCTAAGTGCGGAGTCACCGTGGAGAGCTGTAGGGTCTGTCCTGTCTAGAAAGACCTTTCAAGATGGCGGCTGAGTGCAGCCCCGGGGTGTCTGAAAACGCACGTTCTGCAAATACATCTATCGAGCCATAGAGATGTCCACTATGCATATATATATATTACTGAGATATGCACTATATATGTATAGACAGGAGAAGTGTGGCTCACCTGTTAGAGGAGGCAGACCCAGAAGCAGAGGTCGGCCCGGGACCAGGGTTCAATTCCCGACACTGCAGGGTTTGGAGCCCAAATGTCCACGGACCTGATAATTCTCGCTTCGGTGCCTACTTGAATCAGGGGTTCACGCTCTGCAACTCTGGGCAATAGCTTGCTCAATCTCCACTACGGCCCCCGCGGCGGGATGCCTGGCTTTCACCTTGGGGGTGCCCAGCTGGGCTATCCCACAGGGAAAAACCAGGACGGGTTCCCAAAGCAAGCGCCGAGATACCCTTTGTGGTGATATGTGCGCTATATAAGAAACTACATTACCATATGTATATTCTAAAGATAAGCACTATACATATTTTACATACATATATATTACTTATATGCGCACCATGCATACATTACAATCATATATATTACATATTTGTGCACTATAAAAATATTATTTACATATGTATATTACAGAGATATGCACTATAAATGCATTACATACATCTATGTATAATCTAGAGATGTGCACTATATATATTTTAAATACATATATATGACATATGTGTGCACATACATATATGCATATGTATGTTAAATAGACGTGCACTATACTTATATTACATACATATGTATATTACAGATATATGCACTATATATGCATTACATACATATATGCATGTTCTAGAGCTGTGCATTGTATATGTATTTTACATATATATATATATATATATATATATATATATATATATATATATATATTACATATATGTGCACCATACATATTACATGCATATGTATATTAAGTAGAGGTGAACTATACGTATATTGCATGCATGTGTATATTACAGTGATACTCACTAAAATATATTACACACATGTACACGTTACTAAGATGTGCACTATGCACATATAACATACATATATTACAGAGATGTGCACTAAACATATAGCATAGGCAAAAGGCATACCGAAGGCGCATAATTAGTACACTGGTGGGGAGGCAGCAAACATTGTTACCTTGGCACCCTTCTGGGAGACTCAAAGGATGACAGAAACCTAGAATACACATGGGGTGCCTCATCCCCTCCAAAGCAAGACCGGGGCGCGCATGAAACACGTGGCTTGAGTATACTGTGGGTATCGGGGCCTTTGAAGAGGGTCTTGAAGTTGATAACTGCTCCCACACACCTGGGTGCCACCAGAGTCCCTCTTTGTGAGTGGCTGCCCACAGCTTACTCCCACACACCTGGGTGCCACCAGAGTCCCTCTTTGTGAGTGGCTGCCCACAGCTTACTCCCACACACCTGGGTGCCACCAGAGTCCCTCTTTGTGGGTGGCTGTCGACAGCTTACTCCCACACACCTGGGTGCCACCAGAGTCCCTCTTTGTGGGTGGCTGCCGACAGCTTACTCCCACACGCCTGGGTGCCACGAGAGTCCCTCTTCGAGGGTGGCTACCCACAGCTTACTCCCACACACCTGGGTGCCGCCAGAGTCCCTCTTCGTGGGTGGTACTGTTTGCCCACAGCTCAAACCCACACACCTGGGTGTCAACAAAGCCCCCCTCATGGGAGGTGAGGTCTGCCCACAGCTTACACCCACACACCTGAGTGCCACCTGAGCCCCCACATGGGTGGTGAGGTCGGCCCACAGCTTAAACCCACACACTTTGGTACCACTAGAGCACCCCCCTCATGGGTGGTGCCCTTTGCTTGCACACAACTAAGTGTCACCAGGTGGTACTTTCTGGCCACAGCTTACACACACCTGGGTGCCACCAGAGCCCCCTTATGGGTGGTGCTTTCTGCCCACAGCTTACACCCACGCAATTGGGTGCGACCAAAGCCCCTCTCATGGTTGGTGTTTTCTACCCACAGCTTGCACCCACACACCTTGGTGCCACCAGAGCCCCCTCATGGGTGGTGAGGTCTGCCCACAGCTTACACCCACACACCTGGATGCCACCAGAGCCTCTCATGGGCGGTGAGGTCTGCCCACAGCTTACACCCACACACCCGGGTGCCACCAGAACCCCCCCTCATAGATGGTGAGGTCTGCCTACAGTTTAAACACACACACCTGGGTGCCACCAGAGCCCCCTCATGGGTGGTGCTGTCTGCCCACAGCTTACACCCACACACTTGGGTGCCACAAGAGCCCCCCTCATGGCTTTTGAGGTTTACCCACAGCTTACACCCACACACCTGGATGCCACCAGAGCCCCCTCATGGGTGGTGAGGTCTGCCCACAGCTTACACCCACACACCTGGATGCCACCAGAACCCCATCATGGGTGGTGAGGTCTGCCCACAGCTTACACCCACACACCCGGGTGCCACCAGAACCCCCCCTCATAGATGGTGAGGTCTGCCTACAGTTTAAACACACACACCTGGGTGCCACCAGAGCCCCCTCATGGGTGGTGCTGTCTGCCCACAGCTTACACCCACACACTTGGGTGCCACAAGAGCCCCCCCTCATGGCTTTTGAGGTTTACCCACAGCTTACACCCACACACCTGTGTGACACCAGAGCCCCCTTATGGGTGGTGCTGTCTGCCCACAGCTTACATCCACACATTTGGGTGCCACATACGCCCCCTCATGGGTGGTGAGGTCTGCCCACAGCTTGCACCCTCACACCTTAGTGCCACCAGAGCCCCCTCGTGGTTGGGGAGCTCTGCCCACAGCCTTTGAATAGTGCCCTGATGTCAATAATTGCACTCACTCTCATGGTGCCTCCTGGAGCCCCGTCATGGGTCGTGGGACCGTTTTACAGATGCGACTGAGCTGTGTCACCACATACCACAAGTGATAATTGGCGAGCGGGAGACCACACAGATGTTGTTATAATCTGTGTCACAGCCCCAGTCTGAGCCCGGCATACCCAATGAACCAGTTCACCGGCACAATGTGTACCCATGCATATGTTCCTCTAATGCGACCTCATCAATTTTTGATTGTGAACCACTTCCTGCCTTTGGAAGATACCTCACTGTTTATGAAGACGAGGTTTGTGGTCTGTGTCCAGTGAACGCCACCAGGCAGCTGACAACGGAGCCTTTTACATCCCTTAACAAACACGGTGGCAGGGTGTACCCTGTTACATCAACTACCAGTGTTTTGAATTTTTAAAAAGCTGCATATAGTTTGCTAATAGTCAATGCCCACCTCTCAAAACCAGCCACCAAAAATTGGTTTCAAATACAATACATGAACACAAAAGGTGGGAGGGGCATTGAAAATAAAGCAAATATTCATAGGGTTTAAAACCCACAGCGAGCAGACGACTGTGATGACAGAAATAGTGATTCTTTCACATTGATGGTGTTTTGAATTCTTTTTAAGTTAGTGCGGACTGACTTGAGCCAACTCCTGGAGAAATCTCCCCACCCCTTCTATGAATTCTGTGGACCACTCATCTTGCCCTGAAGAAGCCTGCATGGGTGAAACGTGTTGGCTGCTGTGTTTTAAATATTGAATAAAAAGTATTCACAACACCATCAATGTGAAAGAATCACTATTTCTGTTTCACAGTCATCCGCTCGCTGTGGGATTTAAACCCTATGAATATTTGCTTTATTTTCAATGCCTCTCCCACCTTTTGTGTTCCCTTTACATCCCATGGCACGCTGCTTCCCAGGAGCTGCTGTCAAGAGCTTGGACCTTGCCCCTTTAAAAGTAAGAAGCTCCTCAGCGAATCCTGCAGCCCTGCTCTTTCAGAACCAGGAGACATGCACAGTAACGGGAGAGGGCCACTGCCAATGCGGGTCACTGACGTGGGGCCCGCCTCTACCTCTTACAACAGAGCAAGCGGCAGGACTTCATGAAGGACCATCTCTGGGAGAGTGACCCGTTACTTTTCCCGATAATCTTCATTACTCCGAGTCCTGGTCTTCCCTGGCACAGTCCTGGTTCCCGTCCTCCCTCCCGGAGTTGGGATTGGTTATATTTTGCTTTCTGTTGGGCTTGTATTCTACTTGGTATTTCAACAGAAAGTGATGTTACGAGTTCCCCTCTATGGACTGTTTGGGTAATGGCGGCCACCTTGGGGAACTGTTTTTTGTTGGCTAGGGAATGTGTGCTGCAGTTTGGAGATGCATCTCGCGTGCAAGGACTGGGCCAGCGAAGATGGACGAGGAAATAATCGAACTGTCCTATTACAGACCTGTCCTTTGTAAGAGGCTCCGATTTCAAGCCCAGAGGCACCGGAGCAAGAAATGCAAGCACAAATTCCCTCAGCACATCGGTTTCTGGCAGCATGCATGTGGCACTCTCAGAGGTATCCAGCATTATATACCTTGGCTCAAGGCGAGGATAGCTTCCCTAGACGGTGGAAGTGTATTGCCGGCGTTCCTGTGGCTGGAGGATGAAGACACCGACAGTGAAGTGAGGAGGATGGGGCAGGACCACTTTTAGTAATTCCATGACCCTTGATAGCAAGGGGCTGCTGATCAGTTCTGCCTTAACTCGGCTGTTTTGTAGATGGTGGGGGTGAAGGGTGGGACTGTAGCTTCTGTTGTTCTAGGTGAGGAAGCTTGCAGGCCACACCTGTCCTTTGTCAGTCTCTCTGCACCTTTTTAGAAAGGGTAATGACAGCCAGGGGCAGAGATCTGACACTTCATTATGCTCTTGTTGTTGCACTGCTGCCTGGAGCCAGCCCTGGTGCTACCTGCTGTGATGAGCATCACTCTACACAAGGGCAGGGAGCCTGAGAGGGACACCTGAAAAGCAGAAAATTGCACCGGTTGCACAGCAGGAGACCATCATAGTGTTGGAACTGTAGCACGTTTCTTAAAGCTGCAAAAAGAAGACAGAGTGTAAAGCCAGGGCTCATTTGCTGCAGTTTACTAAATGGAAACAGACTGATGAGCAATGAAGAAAAGTGGGGAGGTCGAGCCAAGTTCCCATGTACAATTGTGTCAAATTCCAAGGAAACATGAAAACAAGTCCTAATACTTGTATTGCTGTTTATCCTGTTTCAAGGCGCTACATCGTCTATTTCAGAGGCCAATGAAGTAGGGACTGCAGCCGGCTCAGGTCAGTTCCCTGGCGGCGGCTCGGTCTGGGCGGAGGGGAGGTGGAGACCCCTCTCAGAGCCCAGCCAACGCTCCTGAGTAGGTTGGAAGTCAGAACAACGCATGCCTTTACCACACACGCTGTTACTCCGCAGTCTTTACAACGAATGTGTCTTTACCCCGCATTCCTTTATCTGCATATCGTTACAGTGACATGCCTTTAGGTAAAGCGCTGGATTTTGGAGCAGTGTAATCTACTATTCCAACTCTAGGCGGCGCAAGAGCAGGGAAAGTATTGGACTTTAAATTCCAACGCCGCTTTGTCTAAGGCATGTCGTTGCAACAATATGTGTGGTAGGGGGATTGCGTGGTAAAGACACGTTAGTTGTAATATCTGCGTTGTAAAACGCTGGACTTTGGAGCAGTGTAATCTACTATTCCAACTCTAGGCGGCGCAAGAGCAGGGAAAGTATTGGACTTTAAATTCCAACGCCGCTTTGTCTAAGGCATGTCGTTGCAACAATATGTGTGGTAGGGGGACTGCGTGGTAAAAACACCTTAGTTGTAATATCTGCGTTGTAACACGCTGGATTTTGGAGCAGTGTAATCTACTTTTCCAACTCTAGGCGGCGCAAGAGCAGGGAAAGTATTGGACTTTAAATTCCAACGCCGCTTTGTCTAAGGCATGTCGTTGCAACGATATGTGTAGTAGGGGGATTGCGTGGTAAAGACACGTTAGTTGTAATATCTGCGTTGTAACACGCTGGACTGTGGAGCAGTGTAATCTACTATTCCAACTCCAGGCGGCGCAAGAGCAGGGAAAGTGTTGGACTTTAAATTCCAACGCCGCTTTGTCTGAGGCATGTTGTTGCAATGATATGCGTGGTAAAGATGCGTTAGTTATAACGCCTGCGTTGTAGCAACAGCACATGGCTCACCCAGTGTTGCAAATGCTGTCTAATGTAGTCTGTAAAAGAGTCCACTTTGTGACCTGCTACCGAAGGGCATATGACGAGCATGTTATGCATGGGCGCAACCATGTCCAAAATGTGTTTCTTTCCTTGAAAAGTCCACAGAAATTGCAGTTTACACCAAGGAGCGGCTGAGAAGGCAGGACTACAGACACAGTGGAGTGGTGTGGCTCACTGGTTAGAGGCGGCAGACCGAGAAGCAGAGGTCGCCTGGGACCAGGGTTTGATTCCCGACGCGGCAGGGTCTTGGGCCATGGTCAGCGGACTCGATAATTCTCGCCTCGGTGCCTACTCCAACCGTAGGTTCCACTCAGCAACTCTGGGCATTAGCTTGCTTAATCTCTACTAATGGCCCCATCAGCACCGGGGATGCTTGTCTTCACCTTGGAGATGCCCAGGAAGGACCATCTCACAGGGAAAGCCAGGATGGGTTCCCCAGCGGCATACAGCGCCGGGACGCCCCTTTGCTGGGGCTGCTGTGCGCTTTAAAAGTATATGACATTTAACATTTAATAGGCTGCATTTGAAGTAGTTGTCCATTGCGACCCTGGAGTAGGTTTCATGGGACCTTTGACCTCATTGCTTGGCAGAGGGGTGTATGTGTCTCCCTCGAGGTGCTGCCTCTGCTGACATCCTTTTTCTAGTTAATTCAGTGAGGGCGATTGATATTAACATATAAATAGAGCACTCTGCCTTCCTTATGCTGAAGCATGCATTATGCAAAACAATGCAGATGCGTTTCCAATCCATAATCCATGCAGCTGCTGAATGCTTTCTAGGATTCAAGAGTCATTCTGTGGCCCAGGCCCCCCCCCCTCTTCTTCGGGGTCAAAGTATTGGGTCTGAGTGACCAGGGTCTAGAAAGATGGCTTCTGTGGGGTTGGGTTAAACCAACGTGATTAGCGTGAGGCGCGGGTCAGATCTGTGGACCACAGGGAAATAATTGTACTCTTGACGGATAACAAAGTGCAAACGGTTGTTCTTTTGAGAAACACTGGAGAGAGGACGGAATGATGTCCAGAGGCTGAATCAGTGACTGTAATCCTGGGGGCATATTCACGAGCTTCTTGCGACGCCATTGCGCCACTTCTTGCAACGCAACGGCGGCACAAGCCACCAAATCAAGTGGCAGTTTTACGACCCCGTGTGCCAACAAGGCTCGATTCTATGTAATGCTCCAGTGGCACAAATCACAAAGTCATATTTATAAGGTCACGCAAAGCCACTTTGCATGGTTTAATGTCCTCATAGGGGTGAGGCAAGTCAGAGAACATCGCTGTGTTACCTACTCTGCATTAGGGACGCATTGCAAGGGTGGTGTGGTCGGTGTTCCCACACACAACACCCTTGGACTTTGACACTTCCTTAGATTTACAAAGCCATGTGAACCTGGGGATGCGGTGAAACATTACGCCTCCCAGGGGAGGCGCAACGAGTAGAAATAACTTCATTTCTTTCCTCTTTCCATGTGTGCTTTATTTTGAAGCACACATGGAAAGAGGTAACACCTCTCAAGATTGTTTTTGTGGTTCCCTCCCTGCACAAAGCCAATCCTGCTGACAACACAGACACCCATGCACCATGATTCAAGGGTACCTACGTTGGTGCTAGGCTGCCAAATCAGCTCAGCGATAGAAAAGGAAAGGAATGCACTGTAATAAATACATACAGTGCATTCCTGCCCCAATGCAGTGGTGTCGGGCAGTGCAGAAAGGTGCCTTACTTCACTGCTCTACACCACCATTCTTATAAATATGCCCACTCTCTTCGTCTCTTTCGCTTTCTCTGGTTCTCTTTTTCTCCCCTTTCTCTCTCTCGCTCGCTCATTCTACCTCAATGTCTCTTTCTCGCTTTCTCTCGCTCACTCTCTTCTTTCCTGTTTTCTCTTTCTCTCTTTCTCTCTCTCTCTTGCGCACTCTCTACCTCTATATCTCTCTCTACCTCTAATTGTGTCTCTTGCTCACTCTCTTGCTCTCTCTTTCTCTCTCTATGTATCTCGCTCTCGCTCACTCTCTACCTCTCTGTCTCTCTCATCCTGTCTCTCGCTCACTCTCTTGCTCTCTCTTTCTCTCTCTCTCGCTCGCTGCCTCTCTCGCTCTGTGTGTGTGTGTCTCTCTCTCTATCTCTCTCTTGCTTTCTCTCTCACTCTCTCTTTTTATCTCTCTCTCTACCTCTCAGTCCCTCTCTCTCTATGTCTGTGTTTCCCTCTCTCTCTCACCTTCTTGCTTTTGCTTTTCCTCTTTCTCTAGCTTTCCATCTTTGGCTCTCTCACTTTCCATCTCTCTTTCTTTCCTTATTTCCCTGCTTTTCTCTCTCTCTCTCTCTCTCTCAATCTCGTTCCCTCTGTTTGTTTCTTCCTGTCATTTCTCTCCTCTATCTCTCACACACTGTTTCTTTCACTGTTTCTCTCTCTCTTTCGACATCTCCGTCCCTCTCACTCTCTCCCCCTCGCTCTTCCTCTTTCTCTACCTCCCCTTCTTTCTCTCATTGTTTTGCTTTCCCTCTGAATCTTTCTCTCTGTCTTTTACACCCCTCTTCCTTGCAATCTCTTTCTTTCCTTCACTGTTTCTCTCTCTTTCTCTCCATCTCTCCCTCTACGTCTCTGTTGTATCTCACTCAACTTGTTCTCCCTCTTTGTCTGTCTCCACGTCCTCTTACATACTATCCCTCTCTTTCTTGGACTCCCTGTCTTTTCCTGTTTGTCTGTCTTGTGCTGTCTGTAGCGTTCTCTCTCTCTTAGTCTCTTATCGTCTCTGAAACCCTCTTTTTCTCTCTGTCTCAATTTTTCTCGCTTTAGCTCTTACGTTTTCATTTTCATTTTCTCTACTTCTGTTTCGTTGTTTCTCTCTCCCCTTTCTCATTTTCTTCCCTCTCTCTCTCTCTCTGTTTTTCTCTCACTCCTTCTCTCTTGTGCTCTCTCCCCCTTTTCCCACTTTTTCTCTGTCTCTCTTGCTCCGGGTGTCTCTCTCTTTCTCTTGCTGTCTACATCTTTGTGTCTCCCAATCTCTCTATTTCTCTCTCTCACCCTCTCTCTGGGCCCGATTCACAGAACTAACTTAAGACAAAATCCTAAACTTACTACCATTTTGGTATTCACAGAAGGCACTTACTCATGTTGGTATTCACAGAAGGCACTTACTCATTTCGGTATTCACAGAAGTTAGAAGTCCTAATTTTAGGACGCCAAAATGCCTTCTGTGAATACCGAAAGTCTTAAAGTTAGGATTTTTCTCAGTTTAGGAGTAGTAAAGTTAGGACTCATAACTTTAGGAATCCTTAATGCCTTCTGTGAATACTGAAAGTCTTAAAGTTAGGATTTTTCTCAGTTTAGGAGTAGTAAAGTTAGGACTCCTAACTTTAGGACTCCTTAATGCCTTCTGTGAATACCGAAAGTCTTAAAGTTAGGATTTTTCTCAGTTTAAGAGTAGTAAAGTTAGGTCTCCTAACTTCTGTGAATACCGAAATGAGTAAGTGCCTTCTGTGAATACCAAATTGGTAGTAAATTTAGGATTTTGTCTTAAGTTAGTTCTGTGAATCAGGCCCTCTAAGTCTGTGTGCCTCCCCTTTCTCCCGGTCACTTTTAATCGTCCTCTTTCTCTGTCTGTCTTTCTCTCTCTCACTCTCATTTTCCATCTCTTTCTTTTTTACCTAGTCTCTTTCTCTATCTTTCCACCTATTTCTGGCTCCCTGCCATTTGCCTCTCTCGCTCTTTCTCTCTCTCTTTCTTGCACTCTCTGTCTCTGTCTTTTTCTTTTGCTGTCTCTCTCTCTCTTCTCCTATTGAAGAACAAGTTACTTACCTTCCATAACAACTTATCTAGAACAGACTAAATCTATTTGCAGATTCCCTATACTTGAACTTCCCACGCATCAGACTGAATGCAGATTTTTCGAGCAGTACCCCTGAGCGCTGGTAGGTGGTGTCAATCGGCTCAGCGTCCGTCAACAAGGGCGTCCTTGCCTGAGTGACATCACAAAACCTACGTAGCTGCCACCCAGACGCACTGACGTCAGTAGATAGACGTTAGTTCCTTTCTTTTCAACGCAGCCAGCGCTGATCTGGAGAAGAGCTATGTTGTAAATGAAGTTAGTAGACAGATGAAAGGCTTAACACTTGTTTATTAAGCACCATAGAGAAAAGCTGGTGTTCCCATCAGAAAGCAGGAGCTAACTGACAAGACAGAACATAGGGGAAAATGACATCAGGGAAAATGGAATGCATGACTTAAAGGGATACAGAGAAACATAAGTGCAGAGAATACAACAAGCTACTCATCTGTCTTTTTTTACAGGAATTTCGTGACTTTTTGTCCGTTGTTTTTTGAGGTTTCCTCCTGGTGTGCCAAGATTGTCATCACATAGGACTCACCGAGTGATATCGATCTCACTTTATCTCTCTCCCTTACTCATTTCCTCTGCTTATCTCTTGCTGCCTCTCTTTCCCCTTCTTCATTTTCTTACTCCTCTCTCTCACACATATTCTCTCTTTTGCTCTCTCCCTCTCCCTCTCTCACTCACATAGGGAAACAGAGTTTATAACGTTGCTATTACCACGCAGGTAGGTAAACACGCAGTCATTATAACGACCGCGTTGTTACCACACTGGGCTTTACATCGCAAGTTGTTTCTACTCTCCCTCTATCTCTCTCTATCTCTCTCTCTCTCTCTCTCCCCCCCAATAAAAATTATCAACTCTGAACAAAGAATATTGGTAAAAATGGTATACAACGGTTAGCACGCATTTTTTACAACGCAGTGCTGTTACCATGCTACTTTTACCACGCAAGTCGTTAAAAAGACTTGCGCTGGGGGGGTGCTCCAGGATAATAAATAGTTTAATTTACTATCCAACTCCTTTCCCTAGAATCCACGGGGACTGGAGTTGGATAGTAAATTAAATAATTTACTATCCAGCGCCCCTCCACGCAAGTCGTCTTAACGACTTGCGTGGTAAAAGTAGCGTTGTAACGGTACGCGTTGTAAAAGTATGCGTGGTACCGTCATACATCCGAGATAAAATCCTAAACGTACTACTTTTGGTATTCACAGAAGGCATTTAGTAGTAGTAAAGTTAGGAATTCTAACTTTTCCACTACTAAATGCCATTTGTGAATACTGAAAGTCGTAAAGTTAGGATTTTGTCTCACTTTAGTAGTATTAAAGTTAGGAGTCCTAATTTAACTACTTCTAAGGGCCAGATGTAGGTATCCAAATACCGGTGGGAAACGGCCGAAAATACCAATTTTCGGCCGTTTCCGACCGGTATTTGAATATTGAGATGTAGGAGCATGTTAAAATACAGAATCGGTAATTTTACCGAATTTGTAATTTTTCCGATTCGGTAAAATACAGAATTGGTAAAATTACCGATTCTGTAATTCAACATGTAGGTAGCACTGTAATCAGTGCTACAAGGGTTTAAGAATTAGCATAGAATAGCGAGAATAGCGCCGAGACACCCAAGGGTAATTGTTCGCGCTCTATAAATGTCAGAAAATAAATAAATAAATAAATAAATAAAGAATTCGTTATTTACCACCAACTAGAAGTTGGTGGTAAATAATGAAAACCCTTCAAAAAGCATTTTTTTTGCTTTAAAAAACGTGCCATGTTGCAGACATACATGCCCTAAGGGCATGTATGTCAGCAACATGTGCACCCATGCACAATTGAGGGGTGCAACAGGGTGTCAAAGTGACACCCTGCACCCTTGCAAATTCGGTAATTTTACCGAATCGGTATTTACCGATTCGGTAATTGCCATTGATTCCTATGGGCCTGGAGGCCCATAGGAATCAATGGCAATTACCGAATCGGTAAATACCGATTCGGTAATTACAGAATCTTTCCGATTCGGTAATTTCAAAAGTGAAATTACCTACATCCCATTTACCTACTCTTAAATACCAAATCGGTATGATTCGGTATTTAAGAGTAAGTAAATCAAGATTACCTACATCTGGCCCTTAATGCCTTATGTGAATACCAAAAGTAATATGTTCAAGATTTTATCTCAGATTAGTTTTGTGAATCGGCCCCTCAGAGTTTTAGAAGATAATGTAACAAATCACTGATTCATCGTTTTTGGATGTCGTCTGAGATACTTGTGTGAGTGATAAATCAGGGATAGAGCTGAGAGCTTAATTTCTTTAGCTGCTTTCTAATTTCTGGTATTTAAAGGTGCCAAAATGTAAAAAGACAGTTTTTATTCCAATGTTCAACTGGCACGCATTTGAGGAAGGTTTGCCAGAAGCGAACATTCTGGATAAGACCTCTATGAGGGGCGCCTCGCGCCTCCGATGAGATCTAACCACGAGAAGGGGGAGCACATGATGAGCTGAAGGGAGGGTTCTCTCTGGAGCCTTCATCATGAGCTCCAGTCCCCTGTGGTGAGATCCAACCACAGAAAGGGTCAGCACGTGGTGAACTGGTGGAAGGACTGTGTCTGGAGCCTTCATCGAGAGCACCGGTCACCCGTAGGGAGATCCAACAGCTAGAATGGTCGGCACATGATGATCTTGTGGGAGGGTTCTCTCTGGAGCCTTCATCATGAGCTCTAGTCCCCTGTGGTGAGATCCAACCACAGAAAGGGTCAGCACGTGGTGAACTGGTTGGAGGACTGTGTCTGAAGTCTTCATTGTGAGTTCCAGTCAGGGTCATACTGGCCATAGAGGGCACCTGGCAATTCCCTGGTGCGCCGCACATTTGGGGGCTGGTTTTGGGCTGCAAAATCGGCCCTGTACCAAAATCGGCCAAAAACCGATCCCGTCAAAGTGCCCATCCAACTCCCCACCCCCCCCCCCCCGAGTGGGGAGGGGGGGACCGGCCGCGCCCTTTGCCAGGGCCGGTTGTGGTTCCCAGTACGGCCCTGGTTCCAGTTCCCGATGGTAAGATCAGTGGTGGACGCTAGCAGGGAAAATCAGTGGGGCAGAAGGGTAAAAATATATAAAACAAAACGTACCTCCAACCTGTTGTCTGCTGCCTCTTCTCCTCTGACAATGCTCACACAGGCTCCCAGAGTCCCCTGCACCAATCCAGACACTGCTCTCATGCTGGTATTATCCAGCATAAGAGAAGCATAGGGATTGGGCGGAACGGGCTGGTTCCATGCTGTAGCAGGGACTGGGAGCCTGTGCTCCGGAGCCCTGCTGAGCCTGGAGGTATCCAAGCGCACATGTTGGTTTGCCAATCCTAAAACGGCTGGCCAAACCGGCATGTGTGCTGGCAGTGCCCAGAGCCCACCACTGCTCCTGCTGCTGTTGGCTCCGCCCTCAAACCTCGGCTGCAGCCCAGAGTAAAATAAAATTATAATAAAGCAGTTTTATCAACTGGTTTATTATAATTTTATTTTACATGTGTCTGCTGGGTCCGGCAGTGGGGCGACGCCCCTACGCCATAACGTAGGAACAGCTCCTGGGTGAGAGTCAATTACAAGAAGAGTCGACACATGATGAGCTGATGCGAGGACTGTGCCTGGAGCATTCATCATGAGCTTCAGTCCCCGGTGGTGAGATCCAACCAGGAGAAGGGTCAGCGCGCGATGAGCTGATGGGAGGACTGTGTCTGGAGTCTCCATCATGAGCTTCAGTCCCCTGTGGTGAGATCCAACCAGGAGAAGGTCAGCGCATGATGAGCTGATGGGAGGGTTCTCTCTGGAGCCTTCATCATGAGCTTCAGTCCCCTGTGGTGAGATCCAACCAGGAGAAGGTCAGCGCATGATGAGCTGATGGGAGGGTTCTCTCTGGAGCCTTCATCATGAGCTTCAGTCCCCTGTGGTGAGATCCAACCAGGAGAAGGGTCAGCGCATGATGAGCTGATGGGAGGGTTCTCTCTGGAGCCTTCATCATGAGCTTCAGTCCCCTGTGGTGAGATCCAACCAGGAGAAGGTCAGCGCATGATGAGCTGATGGGAGGGTTCTCTCTGGAGCCTTCATCATGAGCTTCAGTCCCCTGTGGTGAGATCCAACCAGGAGAAGGGTCAGCGCGCGATGAGCTGATGGGAGGGTTCTCTCTGGAGCCTTCATCATGAGCTTCAGTCCCCTGTGGTGAGATCCAACCAGGAGAAGGTCAGCGCATGATGAGCTGATGGGAGGGTTCTCTCTGGAGCCTTCATCATGAGCTTCAGTCCCCTGTGGTGAGATCCAACCAGGAGAAGGGTCAGCGCATGATGAGCTGATGGGAGGGTTCTCTCTGGAGCCTTCATCATGAGCTTCAGTCCCCTGTGGTGAGATCCAACCAGGAGAAGGATCAGCGCGCGATGAGCTGATGGGAGGACTGTGTCTGGAGTCTCCATCATGAGCTTCAGTCCCCTGTGGTGAGATCCAACCAGGAGAAGGTCAGCGCATGATGAGCTGATGGGAGGGTTCTCTCTGGAGCCTTCATCATGAGCTTCAGTCCCCTGTGGTGAGATCCAACCAGGAGAAGGTCAGCGCATGATGAGCTGATGGGAGGGTTCTCTCTGGAGCCTTCATCATGAGCTTCAGTCCCCTGTGGTGAGATCCAACCAGGAGAAGGGTCAGCGCATGATGAGCTGATGGGAGGGTTCTCTCTGGAGCCTTCATCATGAGCTTCAGTCCCCTGTGGTGAGATCCAACCAGGAGAAGGTCAGCGCATGATGAGCTGATGGGAGGGTTCTCTCTGGAGCCTTCATCATGAGCTTCAGTCCCCTGTGGTGAGATCCAACCAGGAGAAGGTCAGCGCATGATGAGCTGATGCGAGGACTGTGTCTGGAGACTTCATCATGAGCTTCAGTCCCCTGTGGTGAGATCCAACCAGGAGAAGGATCAGCGCGCGATGACCTGATGGGAGGACTGTGTCTGGAGTCTCCATCATGAGCTTCAGTCTCCTGTGGTGATATTCAACCATGAGAAGGGTCAGCGCATGATGAACTGGTTGGAGGACTGTGTCCGGAAACTTCATCATGAAACTCAGACCCTGGTCTCCTCTCATGGAGACCCCGATAAAGGATTTAGGGTTCCATTGACAGTTTGGTGGATGCATACGAACCTCCAAAAATTATCACATTTTGGTGGTTTGTATATGTGTACCAAACTATGTTTCTTTCATTTTCAAGTTTGTATTTTTAGCAATTAGTTTGCGCTTTACTGGTTAGTTTGAAGAGCACGACAGTTGAATGTTGTGAGTTCCATCTTTATGGAAATATTAACTCATTCATACTTAGGCCTCATTCCCCTATTCTGAGGCCCTGATTACAATGTCAGTCGGAGTTGCCTCCGATCGACACTGTGTTACATCCTGCATCCTGTGTTACATCCTGCTTCTTTGTCCTTCCTTTGTGTTTCTCATTTCTATCTCTGCATGTCTCTATGATGTCATCTGTGTTCCAATTGTATTTGCTTGAAAGCTGGAACAGTTACATCTAGAGGCTGAGCTGAAGTCCATCTGCTCCTGGTTGGGTCTTTTCTATCATTATACAATCTTATTCTATTTATCTACCTGACCTGATTTTATTCTACAATAAACCTAAATTGTTACATATACTGGATTTATGGACATCAAGTTATTACAATTTTGGCGACGAGGTACAGAACCTGTGCGTGGAAAAAGACTGGTTTAATGGAGATCTGCAACTAAGGAACTTAAAGAATAAGGAACTAAGGAACTTAAAGACTATTGGAACTACTGCAACTGAAGAATTTTTCAAGCCAAGAGGAGGAAAAGGTATTTTATGAGAGCACCCTGATTAACCCCACCAGTGTCCTGTGTGATCTGGACAGCCTGTTTCCCTTGGGTGTTAGAATTTTTGCTGTGTGATTTGGCTTAAATCTAAAGGAATTACAACTGCATGATCTGAAGAGAACTTAAAGATAGATTTGCTGCACGTTTTATGATTTGGCCTGAATCTCAAGAGAACTTAAAAGATTTAAATTTTGAATTTAAGGAGACCTCTTGCAAGAACTATGTTCATACAAAGCTTCTAACGGTCTGACCAGTAACACACATGGTTTGGATTTATACAAGAAAACACGCATCTACCAACTGTTCGGAAGTGCATGCGCTGTGTTTGCTTGTTCTTCGATATCTCAGAGGATGAGAAGCGTTTTGGCCCTGCGAGAGAGACAGGGATGCTGGCGGTTGTGAGCAAACGCACAAGGTACAGTCTACTGTTGCATCGGAAGAAAAATGTACTATTTTGTTGTGGGGTGCAACATTAGCGGAATTTCTGTGTTTCTAGCACATTTAAAGCAGTGATTTTTTACATGTCAACGTTTTGCTTTTGAAATAAAAACGAACGACTCACTTGGGCAATCGCTCGAGCACCGGCATTTTCTGAGCGTTTACTGTGACGTCTGCATCTTCATTCTTGCTGCTCATAGACGTTTTCTAGCTTTGGCGTAAGGAGAGCCACCCGGTGCAGCGTCCGTGTACGTGCCGCCATTTTGCAAGCAGTTCCTGTAAAGTGTTGATCCAAGTTTATGTCCAAGACATCGTTGCATCTGACTACTCATCTCATGGCGGAACGGAGTCCTGGGGTGAGTTTAATTATCTTTGTACACCAGCGGATATGTACAGCAGCGGATGTTTAACACGAATGAATTTTCGTCAGCTTTGGAGTCAGTTTTATTTGAGGTCATGGACTATTGTCAACAGTGAAGAGAATTGCATGGGTGATGCTTATGAAGTCTTCAGCTGTGAACTTCCTGTCCCAGTGATTTACAATCGTGACCTCTAAACTGTGTTCAAAGAAGAAATTTCAGCGTCTTGCTTTGAACTGCAAATCTTTCTACTTGCTTAAAGGAAGCCATTTGTGAGAGGTCCTCGGGTGAGGGATCGCTCACCGGTGTTATAGATTCATCATTTGTGGAAAATTAAGACCTTTATTGTAACTTATTTTTAGAGGGAGGTGGTGGATGCTTCATATATGTATTTTTGGGGAGAACTGCGCATTATTTTATTGCCATGTATTGCTTTTCATATGATTTGCTTGCATGTGTGTACTTTGCATGTGTGTACTTTGCATGTGTGTACTTTGTATGTGTGTTCTGGAACTTATAGAACACACATGTTCTATGATGGTTGAGGTGTTTAGTTATACTACAGTGAGATAGTATCGTTTTAATTTTGCAAGGTGTTTAGTTATACTACAGTCAGATAGTATCGTCCTTAATGTGAGAGCCATGTTTATGCTCAACGTATGTTGAGGTGCTCTGTAATTTCTATTCAGACTTCTGGTGTGTTAGTTATTCGATGGAGTGAGCCATTTTTATGCTCAACGTTGTTTGAGGTGCTCAGTTATTTTATTTAAATCCGTTGTGGATTGCATGTTTGACATGTGCATGGGATGTGTACATGTGTATTTTGAAGGGGGGCCACATTTTGTGCTCATTTATTGAGGTGCTCCATTTTTTCATTGTATTTTTATGTGTTTACGGCTTGCATCTTAGGATGAGCCATGTTCATGAGATTGGATAATTTTGAAGAGTTTCCATTTTTTTCATTGTATTTTATGTGTTTACGGCTTGCATCTTGGGATGAGCCATGTTCATGAGATTTCAATATTTTGAGGAGTTCTAGTTTCTTTTGCTGAACCACAATGTGCTCTAACTTTGTTAGAGGTGTTCAGGTATTCAGGATGTGTGAGAGTGAAAGTTGCTCTGTACTAGGATGTGTACCGCTTTAGCGCTCTATTGTATTAGAGGAGTTTCATTTATTTTCAATGTGAAGAGCCGCTGGTTGCTCATTTGTAGAATAGCAAGTGTTTGCTATCTTTGATGTTTAAAGAGGAGCCGCAGGTTGCTCATTTGTAGAATAGCTAGTGTTTGCTATCTTTGATGTTTAAAGAGCCGCTGGTGCTCTTTTGTAGAATTTCTTGTGTTCGCTATTTGTTACCTAGTTATTGAACCACTTTTAAGTGCTCTAAGTTTAGAGGTGTTCATTTTGTTGTGTGTTTTAAGAGCTTTGTTTTTGCTCTGTGATATGGATTCTGTACCATAAGGGTTACAGTATTTTCTATAGTACTTTCGCTTCGCTTTTTGTTGTTCTATCTCTTTCTTTTACTTTACCATAATTCTTTCTGTGTATATGCTATATGTTCTATTGTCAATGTTTTATTCTCTTTTGTTTTCTTATCTTATTTTATTTTGTCAAGGGGGGAGATGTGTTACATCCTGCATCCTGTGTTACATCCTGCTTCTTTGTCCTTCCTTTGTGTTTCTCATTTCTATCTCTGCATGTCTCTATGATGTCATCTGTGTTCCAATTGTATTTGCTTGAAAGCTGGAACAGTTACATCTAGAGGCTGAGCTGAAGTCCATCTGCTCCTGGTTGGGTCTTTTCTATCATTATACAATCTTATTCTATTTATCTACCTGACCTGATTTTATTCTACAATAAACCTAAATTGTTACATATACTGGATTTATGGACATCAAGTTATTACACACTGCAATTAGGATGGTGTGGTCCCAAACTTCTATTATCCAATGGGAGCTTGTGCGGCTGCCGAAACAGCCCGCAGCACAAACTCCCATTGAAAAATGGCAGTTTTTAAACATCTCTGCACCATGCACAGGTACTTCATGATGCCTGCCACACGGTGCAGGAATGTGAAGGGAGAACCATAGGTTCCTCCTAAGGCCACATGCTTAGGGCCAGGGGGAAGGGGGGCCGTGCTAGGGGCCCCCACATACACTTTCTGGCCGACACAGAACTGCAGTCAGAAAGTACCATCATAATCTCAAGATCGGAAACGCCATCTTTAAGGGATTATGAGGCCTTTCCGACTGGCTGACGCGCTCATTGGACTCATTGAAACAGGGTTAGAATCCCCAGCCGGTTTAAACTCCGACCGCCGACATTCTAAGCCTGTTTAATCCTACAATGTCAGTAGGAAAGCCTTCGTCCAGTGGTCGGAGGCTTTAGACCGCGTTGTGATTAGGTCCTTAGTTGTAATATAAGTTTAAAAAACCTATTAAAAAGCGCATTTGCAACATTTTCCCAATGCATAATAAATTCCACAAATGAAAAAAACACAAGAGCAGGAATAATTCTAATCTGAACCCCATTTCCCTGGTGTCTTATGTTCTTGGGAGCATTTCCAGGGTAGTGAATGGCACAATATGTTAAAGTAACTTTTCTAAAGTTTCAGAGGGAGGGGCCGATTATGAGGAATGCGATTAAAGAGGATCTGCATTCCCCGGTTAGAGAATACGGAGTAAAGATGGCAGCACAACGTTTACAAGACTGAAGAAACGCACTTAGAAGGGATGTTACCTGAATAGAACGAGAGGAAGGCTCATCTGGGCAATAAAGACAAGGCTGCACACGGTCTACAAGACTTGTTCCCCTATTACCCGGTGTTTCCTGAGACGCGGGATCTCGCCAGACTGCCTGTGACCCCTGAGGACTGCTCGCCACTCCCGCTGCGCGGGAGCCGCTTCGCCTGTGGGAGGACCCACCAACGTAGAATCCAACTTGCCTGGCTGCCGAGGGAGAGCTGCAACAGAGGAGGCTTCAGGGGTAAGCGCCGCAGGGACTCGCTTTCCCAGGAGTCCCTGCACGACCACGAGTCATCGGTCAGCGCCCCCCTGCGTGCCCCGCCCCACCGGCAAACAGCCAAAAGCGAAGCGGGAACCAGCCTGGTTGTGACCCTATTACCCGGCGTTTCCTGAGACGCGGGATCTCGCCAGACTGCCTGTGACCCCTGAGGACTGCTCGCCGCTCCCGCTGCGCGGGAGCCGCTTCGCCTGTGGGAGGACCCACCAACGTAGAATCCAACTTGCCTGGCTGCCGAGGGAGAGCTGCAACAGAGGAGGCTTCAGGGGTAAGCGCCGCAGGGACTCGCTTTCCCAGGAGTCCCTGCACGACCACGAGTCATCGGTCAGCGCCCCCCTGCGTGCCCCGCCCCACCGGCAAACAGCCAAAAGCGAAGCGGGAACCAGCCTGGTTGTGACCCTATTACCCGGCGTTTCCTGAGACGCTGGATCTCGCCAGACTGCCTGTGACCACTGAGGACTGCTCGCCGCTCCCGCTGCGCGGGAGCTGCTTCGCCTGTGGGAGGACCCACCAACGTAGAATCCAACTTGCCTGGCTGCCGAGGGAGAGCTGCAACAGAGGAGGCTTCAGGGGTAAGCGCCGCAGGGACTCGCTTTCCCAGGAGTCCCTGCACGACCACGAGTCATCGGTCAGCGCCCCCCTGCGTGCCCCGCCCCACCGGCAAACAGCCAAAAGCGAAGCGGGAACCAGCCTGGTTGTGACCCTATTACCCGGCGTTTCCTGAGACGCGGGATCTCGCCAGACTGCCTGTGACCCCTGAGGACTGCTCGCCGCTCCCGCTGCGCGGGAGCCGCTTCGCCTGTGGGAGGACCCACCAACGTAGAATCCAACTTGCCTGGCTGCCGAGGGAGAGCTGCAACAGAGGAGGCTTCAGGGGTAAGCGCCGCAGGGACTCGCTTTCCCAGGAGTCCCTGCACGACCACGAGTCATCGGTCAGCGCCCCCCTGCGTGCCCCGCCCCACCGGCAAACAGCCAAAAGCGAAGCGGGAACCAGCCTGGTTGTGACCCTATTACCCGGCGTTTCCTGAGACGCGGGATCTCGCCAGACTGCCTGTGACCCCTGAGGACTGCTCGCCGCTCCCGCTGCGCGGGAGCCGCTTCGCCTGTGGGAGGACCCACCAACGTAGAATCCAACTTGCCTGGCTGCCGAGGGAGAGCTGCAACAGAGGAGGCTTCAGGGGTAAGCGCCGCAGGGACTCGCTTTCCCAGGAGTCCCTGCACGACCACGAGTCATCGGTCAGCGCCCCCCTGCGTGCCCCGCCCCACCGGCAAACAGCCAAAAGCGAAGCGGGAACCAGCCTGGTTGTGACCCTATTACCCGGCGTTTCCTGAGACGCGGGATCTCGCCAGACTGCCTGTGACCCCTGAGGACTGCTCGCCGCTCTCGCTGCCCGGGAGCCGCTTCGCCTGTGGGAGGACCCACCAACGTAGAATCCAACTTGCCTGGCTGCCGAGGGAGAGCTGCAACAGAGGAGGCTTCAGGGGTAAGCGCCGCAGGGACTCGCTTTCCCAGGAGTCCCTGCACGACCACGAGTCATCGGTCAGCGCCCCCCTGCGTGCCCCGCCCCACCGGCAAACAGCCAAAAGCGAAGCGGGAACCAGCCTGGTTGTGACCCTATTACCCGGCGTTTCCTGAGACGCGGGATCTCGCCAGACTGCCTGTGACCCCTGAGGACTGCTCGCCGCTCCCGCTGCGCGGGAGCCGCTTCGCCTGTGGGAGGACCCACCAACGTAGAATCCAACTTGCCTGGCTGCCGAGGGAGAGCTGCAACAGAGGAGGCTTCAGGGGTAAGCGCCGTAGGGACTCGCTTTCCCAGGAGTCCCTGCACGACCACGAGTCATCGGTCAGCGCCCCCCTGCGTGCCCCGCCCCACCGGCAAACAGCCAAAAGCGAAGCGGGAACCAGCCTGGTTGTGACCCTATTACCCGGCGTTTCCTGAGACGCGGGATCTCGCCAGACTGCCTGTGACCCCTGAGGACTGCTCGCCGCTCCCGCTGCGCGGGAGCCGCTTCGCCTGTGGGAGGACCCACCAACGTAGAATCCAACTTGCTTGGCTGCCGAGGGAGAGCTGCAACAGAGGAGGCTTCAGGGGTAAGCGCCGCAGGGACTCGCTTTCCCAGGAGTCCCTGCACGACCACGAGTCATCGGTCAGCGCCCCCCTGCGTGCCCCGCCCCACCGGCAAACAGCCAAAAGCGAAGCGGGAACCAGCCTGGTTGTGACCCTATTACCCGGCGTTTCCTGAGACGCGGGATCTCGCAGACTGCCTGTGACTTCTGAGGACTGCTCGCCGCTCCCGCTGCGCCTGTGGGAGGACCCACCAACGTAGAATCCAACTTGCCTGGCTGCCGAGGGAGAGCTGCAACAGAGGAGGCTTCAGGGGTAAGCGCCGCAGGGACTCGCTTTCCCAGGAGTCCCTGCACGACCACGAGTCATCGGTCAGCGCCCCCCTGCGTGCCCCGCCCCCACCGCCACTCTACAAGATCAGAGGAGAGTCCGTCTTGCGGGACGCAAGCGGGACGCCGGGCGAAGCCCGGGCAAAGGGCGGGCCATCTGTGGCCGTCCGGGGCCAGCAGGGGCCGGGACGGGCCACCTCCCTAACAACTAAGGTAAACTCATTAATTGTTGGCGGCGGACGTTACAAAAGTATACTGTAATCACGCATGTCTTCATATTCGCCAATGACTACCCGTTCAGGTAGAAGCTCCAGACGAGGGGGGAACTCAACCCTATGCACAATGGATAACTTTATCACCCGAGCTGTGTCTGTAGTAGAAAAGGAAATTATCCTGGCAGAACGCAGACTATCAAGGGAATACTTGGCACATAAACGTTCCTCACTAGGACCACTAGTCAAAGCTACATCTCCGGTCAACACCACTCCAGCTGAACCATTATTATCTGTTCCAACTGGTTTTTTACAACCATGTGTTGTTGACTCTAGTCATGATAATGGCGCTTTTGATATCATTTCGGACCCTGCACCTACAGGCAGAACCCAAGTAGGTACTGGCACAAACAACTGTTCGACCAATAAAACACTTGACCCACCCTCATTACCTGTAATTCTGGTGCATGATACACCTCCAGGGTCAGTCCCTATAACACCGTCGCCAAAAAATAGTCGACCAGCTGTCAAAAGGAAGAGAGTGGTTTCCCCGAGAAAAGCCTACAGACTTAAAACACTTAAAAGAATTCGCAGGAACTACATAAATGGAGGCACCTCCTGCAAACTTGTAGAGCAAGAAGCTACAAACATGAGGCCAGAAGTAAATAACTCACAAGCGGGGGTTGACCATAACGCCACACCTGGTCAAATGCAGATCTTGGAATGCCCAAAGAACTCACCTGCTAAAAACCCGCTGCTTGACCAGATGCAAGAACTCATGACAACCCTGCTCTCACCAGTTCTCGAAAAATTAAATGGGCTAACAGAACGACTAGATAAATTTGAACAGACCTCCTTAGACAACTTTTTCGCCCTAAAATCCTTGGTGAAATTACATTCCAAGATTGGCGGAGAGACTACAAGGGTGGAACCTAGCCCGACAGCTTCTAAACAGACACAACATTCCCGACGACCTAGGAGCGACAGTGGGACCCAACCGAATAGACTCATTAGCGATTCAAGGAAAGGTCAATCTGAATCTGCCAAAGCACACTCAAATAAAGGAGGTACCCAGTTGGCTGTCCCTCCGAAACCTGCACCTCGGAAAGTAAACCTGGTTAACACAACTACCACCCCTCAAGCCCCGGCACCACCCAAGTCGGATGTCGGGACTAAATCTACTACTTGTTCTACTAACTGTGGCTCGGACAATAATGCTAAAGTAACTGACAATAACGGAGACAAATCAGTAATGAAAAAGACCCCAAATGCACACCTTCCGCCGGGATGCCAACCGTACGTAGTTGTGCTTACCGGGGTCCCTCCCTTGAAACCCAACAAAAGGGAGTCATACGATGAGCTGAAAAATAAGACGCTGTTTTGGCTTAAAGAAAATAGACCCTTGCCATACTCTGTCAATTGTCAGGTTATTCAAGTCCGAAGAATTAGCTGGTTGGGAACAAGGCAGAAGGACATAGCAGGTGATTGCATTCTAGTCAATTTCAAGGACCCCTCGGTGGCTCAACTTGTGTATAGCCAGAACCAACGAGGTGGTTATTTAGGAATTGGCACTTACGACCTCAGCTACTTTTACCCCATGCAGCGGCCCCAAGATATTAGAGATCAATCTCGGTTAGGCCCGATGAATAACAAGTATTCTTTTTTTGACCCTCCTACTCCAGTAGGAAGAATGTTTCCAGGTACCATGGAAGGGGATAAAAATTGGTCATGGTGGGGCTACTGACAAGAAGGAAAAAGTGGCACACATGAAACCTCATCCTCCCTGTATAGTAACAAAGAGAACCCCTGTTTAAAATCAATTGTAAATACTGGAATAATGCTCCCTACATCTGATAACGTAGAAACCAGACAGGTCTTAGCTCTGTCCACTAGCCCCTCCAATGACCATCAAGGAGAGGTTATAATGAACAGTGGCCATGCACCAACCACAGTTAGGTCAATAGTGGCACCTAACGACTCGCATGGCTTGATACTTCCCCATGAGACCTCTGATGATGCCAACGTAGGGGCAATATTCTCTATCCCGAGTACAGGTAATAATTGCCCCAGGATTCCAGTGTTATGTAAATCAAACCGTGCCTTAAAAATCTTGTCATGGAACATAGCAGGGGTATCCAGGAATTTATGTGATAGGAATTGGAGTTCATTTCTGGAAGAGTATGACATTATTCTCCTACAAGAAACATGGGCAATTAACATGGTGCATAGACTTGGATACAAAGCATATCATTGCGGGGCCATTGCTTCTGTGAGAGGCAGACCATCAGGGGGCCTGATAATTTGGATAAAAGTATGTTTGAATGTTACTATATCACGCTGTAATATTGGTTCTAAAGACTTGCTTGGGGTGAAGATCACCACGAAGGATATTGGGGACATCTATTTGTTAAACATCTATAATAGACCCAATCCTCATAAAAAGGAATCACTGGTTGTGGAACAGTTAAACATGTTTTTGAACACACTGGAGCAGGACCCTAAAATAATCATAGGCGGGGACTTCATCTGTCAGTTTGAGCCTGTACTGGGGTTAGAAAATATTCTAGAAAACGAGGATAGGGCCAACAATATTCCCCGGCTAGATGGTGTAAAAGCAGTCAAAAGCTCGGTGGCAGTTATGCAGATATACAAGCTGACGATATCTCACAACCTAAGAGCATGTAATGGTAGATTGGATCCGGATAAGCCATCTAACTTCACTTATAACAAAGGGAACTCAAAGTCACTCATTGATTTTGTATTGATTACTATCAACTTATGGTATTTGCTGTTGACTTTTTCTGTTGTGAACAGACCAGAAAGCGATCACTTCCCCCTTGAGTTAGGGCTACTTCCTACACTATTCCAACCATCAGATAGTGGTACGGAACCAAATAATGATGTGGGTGAGGTTGAAGTTTCTAATAATAGGAGAGCAATAAAGTGGCCGCATATCCTGGCAAAAGAGGACACACTCATAGGTATCTACAATATCTTTTCAAACACTATCTCCTCATATAATAAGTTGGTTATGGGATCCCACGAAGTGCTTAAAATGCACTATCAATTAATAGAAGAGTTAATCCCCCTCTTGAGTAAACCCTGCAACAACAGGGACAGTAAAATTAAACGGCAATTGGAACTGGAGACACCATGGCATAACAACCAGTGTCGCCTAGCCAAAGGTAATCTTATTAAGGCCGTAAAATCTAAAGACCAAAAGAAGGTTAAAGAGTGTAGAACTGTATATAATAACCTTCTCTCGAGAGCGAAAAAAGAGTGGGACGATTCAATTTGGGATGACCTCTTAAATGCTGCCAGGAAGCATGATCAATGCACCTTTTGGAGCCTAATATCCAAAAACAATAAAACAGGGAGCTCCAATAGAGACTTTTTTTTAGATGGAAAAATTTGGTATGATCACTTTTCAAAATTATATGACGCAACTGAGATGCCCTCTGAGGATTCTTGCTTTGGCTCCAGTTCTTCTCACTTTAAGCCGGAAAAATTTACCACAGACGAAACATTGTGTGCTATTAAGGCAGTTAAGGCAGGTAAGGCGCCGGGACCGGATAAACTACCGGGTGACTTATTTATTCATAATATAGAAGTATGGTGCCCCTACATAAACTTTTTGTGCAATTCTATTTTGCTAGGCACTCCGATCCCCGAATCATGGAAGGGGGCGGAAATAGTAACCATTTACAACAAGCATTAGAAATGCAATAGGTCTCGCAGCATTAGAGTTAGTGCTTTTAGAATTGTTAATGGTTTTTTTTGTAAATCTTTAGCATGAGGTTGAGGGTGAGTGAGGGTGAGTGAGGGTGAGTGAGGGTGAGTGAGGGTGAGTGAGGGTGAGTGAGGGTGAGGGTGAGTGAGGGTGGGTGAGTGAGTGTGAGTGAGGGTGAGTGTGGGTGAGTGTGGGTGAGTGTGGGTGAGGGATTGAGGGTGAGGGGTTGAGGGTGAGTGAGGGTGAGGGGTTGAGGGTGAGTGAGGGTGAGGGGTTGAGGGTGAATGAGGGTGAGGGAGGGTGAGGGGTTGAGGGTGAGGGGTTGAGGGTGAGTGGGGGTGAGTGAGGGTGAGGGGTTGAAGGTGAGTGAGGGTGAAGGTGAGTGAGGGTGAAGGTGAGTGAGGGTGAGGGTGAGTGAGGGTGAGTGTGGGTGAGTGTGGGTGAGTGTGGGTGAGTGTGGGTGAGTGTGGGTGAGTGATTGAGGGTGAGGGGTTGAGGGTGGGTGAGGGGTTGAGGGTGAGTGAGGGTGAGGGGTTGAGGGTGAGGGGTTGAGGGTGAGTGGGGGTGAGTGGGGGTGAGGGGTTGAGGGTGGGTGAGGGGTTGAGGGTGAGTGAGGATGAGGGGTTGAGGGTGGGTGAGGGTGAGTGAGGGTGAGTGTGAGTGAGGGTGAGTGAAGGTGGGTGAGGGGTTGAGGGTGAGGCGTTGAGGGTGAGTGAGGGTGAGGGGTTGAGGGTGAGTGAAGGTGAGGGTGAGTGAGGGTGAGTGAAGGTGAGGGTGAGGGTGAGTGAGGGTGAGGGGTTGAGGGCGAGTGAGGGTGAGGTGTTGAGGGTGAGTGAGGGTGAGGGTGAGGGGTTGAGGGTGAGTGAGGGTGAGGGTAGGTGAGGGGTTGAGGGTGAGTGAGGGTGAGTGAGGGGTTGAGGGTGAGTGAGGGTGAGGGTGAGTGAGGGTGAGGGTGAGTGTGGGTGAGGGTGAGTGTGGGTGAGGGTGGGTGAGGGTGAGTGAGGGTGAGGGGTTGAGGGTGAGTGAGGGTGAGTGAGGGTGAGTGAGGGTGAGTGTGAGTGAGGGGTTGAGGGTGAGTGAGGGTGAGTGAGGGTGAGGGGTTGAGGGTGAGTGAGGATGAGTGAGAGTGAGGGTGAGTGAGGGGTTGAGGGTGAGGGGTTGAGGGTGAGTGAGGGTGAGGGGTTGAGGGTGAGTGAGGGTGAGGTGTTGAGGGTGAGTGAGGGTGAGGTGTTGAGGGTGAGTGAGGGTGAGGGTGAGGGGTTGAGGGTGAGTGAGGGTGAGGGTAGGTGAGGGGTTGAGGGTGAGTGAGGGTGAGTGAGGGGTTGAGGGTGAGTGAGGGTGAGTGAGGGGTTGAGGGTGAGTGAGGGTGAGGGTGAGTGAGGGTGAGGGTGAGTGTGGGTGAGGGTGAGTGAGGGTGAGTGAGGGTGAGGGGTTGAGGGTGAGTGAGGGTGAGTGAGGGTGAGTGAGGGTGAGTGTGAGTGAGGGGTTGAGGGTGAGTGAGGGTGAGTGTGGGTGAGGGTGAGTGAGCTACATCTAATTACTTCAGAGGACTGCTTATAGACTGTTTAAATTACAACCATTGTCGATAGTAAGTACTATTGACCCTGATAACGAAAACACACAACACCAGCTGTCACGGCAGACTGAAACACCCCTCTAACGCACGCTGGTTAATAAAACGAGGCACAACACCGAGGAATATTGACCAGATCACTAATAAGATTGGAGTGCCAATTGATTTTGAACCAAATCAATAGGAGATTAACACAATATTTGTAAAGCAGTGGAATGTGGTGGGGACGTGGCGCAAACAATAAGTGCAGCTAGATCATATACTCAAATACATCCAAGATAGGGTGTTAACGAATAGCGGGTAATTTAACTGAGTGATGCGGCTTCGCACTATGTCCTCAAAGTAAAATGGAGATTAGCAAGCTGGAAAATCTGGAGGGTTACTTACATGCCGCTGGTACCAAAAGTGTCTGCCCGCTTCCCTCGATGTGTACACGGGCTTGTCTTGGCCGATTATTTTTAAATAGGTAAGCCAGAGCGCGCCAAACCAGATTGCTCGGTATTTCCGGGTCACGTGATCAGGGCATTCAAGTCTACGCAGTGCCAGACTCTATGGTGCGTGCGTGCTGGTACAGCAGGCAACACTAGAATGCTGACCCTTAAAAACAAATCAGAAGGCGCTTCGTGAAATCGGCGACACAATAATCTTCGGCACAATAGTAAAAGCAAGCACCAGTAGAGGCGTGTTTGGAAACCGAAGACTGGGTAAGGGGAGAGATGCATGGATTGGAGAGATGCAGGCTGTACTATGCAGCCCCATTAACGATCCCGCCCAAGCAACCATTTTGTATTTATTTACCTGGACAGCCGCAGTGGCGGACTGAGGAACGCTCGCGATATTTACAGGCAGCGCTACTGGATATGGAGCCTGCGTGTAGAAATAATTGGAAACAAGGCTAGCGGCAGGCAGGCAGGGGAGGAGAGGAGGAGGGGGGAGGAGAGTAGGGGAGGCACGGCCTAGCGGCCGTGCAATCAAGTAGTGAGGGGGCGAAGCTGGGGGAGGCTGTGGAAGAGAGTAGGCAAGGCGACACGGCGGGAGGGGGCGGAGCGGGTAAACAAAGACGGACATGCACGCGCCCGTGACTTTTAAGGTCAATGCGCATGCGCATAAGCTTAATGCGCATGCGCATTGACCTTAAAAGTCACGGGCACTGCAAGGAATCGCCACGATTCCTTGCAGTGTGGATAAAGAGTGGATAACTCGCAATACTCTCGCCTTGCTCGATGCGCATGCGCATCGACAGGCGAGACCTAAAAAACGAGGAGAAATAAAGACATTTCTCCTTATTGTGCCTCCCTTTTGTCTCCCTTGGTGAGGCGTACGTTTTTGGCGCTCCCTCAGACTTACAATTTCTGGTAGGTCTGGGGCAGTGTCAAACAGCCATGCATGTTACTGGACACGCCCCCAGCAACACCCATGGAACGTCTCTTTCACCCAGCTTGCTGCGTGAAAGGGGCGCACATATTTAAAAGGCCATGAAAAGCCATGTGATGTGGCTTTACGTGGCCTTATAAATGTACCAGTGGTACATTGCGCCACTGGAGCGTCAAAAAGTGACGTTAAGCGCAACAGTGCCGGTATGAGGTCCCTCAGTATTTTCCTTTGAAATCTAGACAAGTTAGATATTCTATCATTTTATTTCCCGTTTTGAACTTAATTGCAATTATCACTGATCTCTGATCTATTCTGATACCAGAAGCGAGTGCTATGAAGCGCTTGCAGTTGACCATGTTGTCAACCCAATAAACAAGAATGACACACATGATGGTGTTTCCACAGCACAAGTGGTTGATCACAATCACTCAAGAATCTGACCTCACTAAAACATGTCATGTTAGGACCAAAGGAGGTTGCACTGCTACATTTCACCCAGGTCTGCAAAAAATACCTCTGTAATTGAAAATGGTAGATTGTTGAAGGTTCTCAGATGGAATTTGTGAAGATGGGGAAAGGGTGGGAAAGATGGGTTTTTGCAGTAGACCAGCGGCCTATTGGAATCAGTGAATTCGAGAATCTTTACGAGTCCCCTGAAAATCCTCAGGCATTCATAAACACGAGTCTGCAATGGCGTGTGGATTCCTATCTGTGCAGACATCACCACACCGCCCTGACAAGTAAAACGCTGCGCCAAAGGGAAGCAATTTGTGGCTCGAATGGGTGCAGGACCGCCGGCGTATGGTTAAGGGGATGGAGACAAGAAGGGGGAGATTGAAAATATGCATGACACCGTAGAAAGAAAGGATGGAGGCTTAAGGCACGCTGAAGGGCGAGGAAGGCGAGGGAGGGAGGAGAAATGCGAGAAACGTGTGAAGCAGGGGGCGGGGGTAGCGGATACCTTTGAAGTGCACTTCAAAGGCTTGTTTGCAGAGCGCACGCTGGGGGATGACTGTGGGAGGGAGGCTGGTGTCTGTGCACGCGCTTTTAATGGCAATGCACATGCGCATTGAGCGAGCTTTCACGGGCACTTCATGGAATCGCCCGATCTCGGTAAGCTCTGTATAAGCCCCTTTATATCGAGCTCCCGCTCTCAATGCGCATGTGCGCATTGAGATAGGTCGCTCGACCTAAAAAGGGAGACCGTTACAACCCTGGCAATTACAGACCTATAAGTTTAATAGATATATTACAACAACAAAAAAAAAAAAAGAAAAAAGAATTCAGTTTTTTATGAAGTGAAGTTGGCGATTATGCTTTTCATGCAGACCTGGGCGTAGTTTGCCGAGTTTCGCTACGTGGAACTCCGTGAAGTGACAAAAAACTCCGCGGAGTTCCGCAAGTGAGGAGTGCAGTGTGAACTGCCGTTCACGCTGATCTTTCTGTCGTTCGGGTAGAAATTCTACCCGAGCAGGGAAAAAACTCTGCTGCCCCAGACAGAGCAGAGTTTTCTGCACTCCACGAGCTCAGCTAAGCGAGGAGTTCAGAAAACTCCTCAAACTCAGCGAACGGAGCAGCGTTCACCACCCAGGCTTACTTTTGTGTAGGCAAATTTATAATCAAAGATGCAGATTTGTCAATGTGATATTTGTCTTTTTTGTGATTGCCTGTAGCTTTAATTTATACCAAACCAAGAGTATGCTTAATATTAATTATTAAATTGTGCAACATTTAGATCCAGTAAATAATACATTGTGGGTTAATAATCTCCAGAGTAGAGCAGCTGCTGCAGATGTTGTTACCACGCTGGGGGTTGGTTCACCTACGGTCCTATCCAAGTACATTTTGCTATGTTTGCAGCATTATTGTGTAGCTCAGCAACCAAGGACGCGTTCATGATTTATTGTCTAGAGGACAATGATATTGCAGAGAAAACATGAACAAATGTCTGCATGCCATGAAATGTGGTGATCTCGCCCTGTCTATGAAAATAAATGTGACATCATATCCTATACTAGTAATTTATAAAGTTCATGGCCACTGCCCCTCGGGCCTCGCAGCGCTGAATGCCATATCCGTTGCATAGTACCAATCCTGGGTTCTGATTAACAGCGCTGTCACATCTTGGGCTTGGGCATGTCTCAGTCTGATGACCCATCCAAGGACTCATGGCTTCTTCTCCTTGAAGTGAGGTGATAGCCTGATGGAAGAGTCCAAGAATGACCTCTGAGCCTAACTTACAACTCCCAGGAGGATGACCCACAGTGACACCAGGGTGCTGGACTGATGTCATAGTCTAAAGTCACTTCCAGAAGCAGTACATCAGAAGTGGGAGCCAGTCTGACGTCACTTCCACTAGCAGGCCATCAGAAGGGGGAGCAGGCGGGCCAGTCTGATGTCACTTCCACTAGCAGGTCATAAGAAGGGGGAGCAGGCGGGCCAGTCTGATGTCACTTCCACTAGCAGGTCATCAGAAGGGGGAGCATGTGGGACCAATCTGAAGTCACTTCAACTAGCAGGTCATTGGAAGGGGGAGAAGGCGGGGCCAGTCTGATGTCACTTCCAGGAGCAGTGCACCAGAAGTGGGAGCCAATCTGACGTCATATCCATTAGCAGGTCATCAGAAGGGGGAGCAGGTGGGGCCAAGCTGACATCCCTTCCACTAGCAGGTCATTAGAAGGGGGAGCAGAGTCAGGGCCAGTCTACTCATCCTGGGACCCAACCCTCAGCCTGGGATGACTCCTGAAGGCCCGCCACACTCGCTCTCAATGAACCGCCAGATCGACGCTGTTTCCTCAAATGGCTTCCACATGCTCTGCCTGCTTCGAAACACATTCAGATGGATCACCCGCGCACTCATCACCAGCAGACTCTACTAGGGCAATGCACACTACACTGGCGTCATCCAGAAACTTCTCGGGGAACTACAGAAATTCAAAATACCGCAGCCGACCTGATCCTCAACATCCTCCACTGCAGCCACATCACTGAACACGTTTGAGAACTCCACTGGCTTCCAGTCAACAAAAGAATCACCTTCAAGCTCCTCACACTTGCCTATAAAGCTCTCCGCGGTGCAGAACCAGCAAATCTGAACCACTACCTCTCATTCTACGTACCCACCAGACACCTTCACTCCACCCAAATAGCCTTGGCCACCGTCCCACGGATTCACAAGACCAAAACCAGAGGAAGATCCTTCGCCCACCTCACCACCAAGACCTGGAACACCCTGCCTCTCCACCTCAAGCAATCCCCATCGCTGACCAATTCAGAAAGCATCTCAAGACCTGACATTTTGACTGAACTCCTGCACCTAGATGGGTCATTGCCCCCACCCCACTGGCCCGTAAGCACCTTGAGACCCTCATGGGTGAGTAGCTGTGCTATATAAACCCCTGATTGATTGATTTAATGTCACTTCCAGAAGCAGGGCATCAGGAGGGGTAGCAGGGAGGGCAGTGTGACGCCATTTCCACTAGCAGGGCATCAGATCGGGGAGCAGGAATAGCAAGTCTAACGTCACTTCTAGGAGTAGGGCATCAGAAGGTGGGGCGGGGTGTTACTTCCTCATTCCGCACACATCCGAAGGCACCTCAGTTCTGTAATTAATTTGCAGACAAGATCAATACAAGGAAAAATGTTCTGACTATCACTGGGCCTAATGGGGGGTGAGTCACTGACAGCTCGAGCCATACTAGAGGCGGATGCTTTGCTCTGGCTCGGCTTGAGGTCCTCTTGGACCCCCGAGCCCAAATCGAGACGAGATTTTTTGTGGCTTCTGCCTGCCACCCACGGTGTAACATCCTGCACCTAGAATTAAAGACAAAGCATTTATCTACAATTTAAAACAGGAAAATGTTTTTTTTAAGTTTAAAAAAGGCATTTACTTGGTAAATATATAAAACATAATACAATAAATAAGAAAATATACCATGAGCATATCAAAACAATGGTAAGTCATATATGAAAATAGAAAAGGAAAGAAAGGGGGAGAAAAAAGGAGGGGAAAAGGGCCATATACTATCAACTAAGCAAAACAATTATACATTGATGTTCCTAATGTATACGATTATCATGCAACAAAAGAATATAATCATTAAACAACAATATTTTAGTCAAGGAGATTTGGGTACTTCCTCAATGTAGGGGTCCCTCTGCAATATACACGAAGGGCACCCGCTCCAGATTTATTACTGAGCGCTCAAGCCTGAGTACTGTGCGGATGGGGGCCCCTGCAGCTGGGGGCTACCCTGCACCACAAGGGATGCGGGCTCTGTGTTACGCCCCTGAATTATACGTACATCGGTGGACTGAGATCACCAACTTCGGAAATGCTTCCTAGAAAAATATGAGTTCAAGAATAAAAGGAACATGCGTGTGAAAGATAGTGTTGATTTGTTGCCAAACTCATGCCCAACATGTATGAATAGATGGGCATCCAAATAACATATGTTTGAGATCTGCTGGTGAAACAGTAAATGACCCACACGTAGCAGGAATATCAGGATCAATACTGTGTAGCTTAACTGGGGTAATCAAAAGTCTATTATAAACGAAAAACAAAGTTTGAGTGATATTAGCTGCTCTAGAAGACTTCCTTATTTTAGCCAAATTTTATGGATTAGGGAAAGATTTGTCCAGATCAGAATCCCAAGAACATTCTTATTCTAATTTAACTCGAGTAATGGGAATATCTTTTAAATTGTTATATATATTTGAAAAGCCGAAGGAGAATTGCATTAAATCAATCTTATGGCAGAAGGTTAGTGAGTAAGTGTAGGATTAGAGGATAGATTATTATAAAATACTTGAGTAACTTCAGTCAAGGACAGGTATTTGAATAGACACGAAGAGGGAAGAGAAAAGCGGGATTTAATTATTGAAAAGAGAACACAGAGCTAATCTTGAAGGAGTTGATGAGTCCATTTAAGTCCATGAGTTAACCAATCTTTCCAAAAAATAAACTTGTTATTAAGTTTGATATGTTTATTATACCAAATTGGTGAATTTAAAAACTGTGTACATTCATCGAGAAAAGTGGCTGGAAGCCTTTACGAGCATTTTTGAGAATAGGAAGAGAGGGTGTTAAAGGAATATGATAAAGGCAAATATATTCCTCAAAAGAAAATGGATGACAAATGCCTTTTCAACGTCTATCCACAAGGGGTAACATGTAGCAGCATTTCCATTTTCAGAGAGTAGAAAAGAAGACTGTTTGAGAAAGAACACAGTATGATATGAGTGAAAGTCTGGAAAATTAACTCCTCCCATGTGTTTAGGTCTTTTAAGTTTACAAAGCAAAACTATAGCCTTTTTATTATGCCATAGAAACTTTGATAAAATACTATATAACTTCTTATAGTAATATTTAGGAATATTAATCGGAATATTGGATAAATAAAACAAGATTAGAGGGACTAACATCCTTTTTATAGTATCTAGCCTACCCCACCATGATAAATATAAGGGGTGCCATCCAGATTTAGGCAAAGTTAATATTGATTTTTTTTTTTTGTTTTTTTTTTGTTTTTTTATCCTCATTTGCCAACTCGCCACCCAGTTTACTAACTGTTCCACCTGCTGGTTTTTTTGCATCTCATACGCTAGTGTATCGAGGAAGAGACATAGGGCTCACCTCCACAGAGCCCAGCCAGCATATTATCCAAGCCCTTGATGCCATTTGACCCATCCGGTGTGCCCATCTGATCCTCATTCCTGGAGCCTGAGTGTCAACCCAAATACTAGCGAGATAGGCGTGGGGCTTAATCATAGGATTGATGTTACTTTGTTCAATAAACAATTCAAAATTTCCCACATACCAATCACTAAAAACGTAGACGAAACGGTACCCAAAATGCTAGTTTTTTGCTGGTGTGATTCAACATATCTAGTTTAGCTGTATATCTCATTGACTTTATCCAGTCCTAAACATTTGGAGAGAGGGAAGAGACCCACAACTTACAAAGTTCTCTACGTGCCAGTAGTATAGCATAAAAAATCAATTTCACATTGTCATTAATTCTATCTTCCTCTAGGTCATTCCTCCCAGTAATTATAAGTTCGGGGCTTACCTCTATTTGCAGGTTCAGAGCTTGAGATAAACAATTACTCACATCTTGCCAAAAGCCTCTTATCTCCGAGCAAAAGACAAACATATGGAGGTCATCGGCGTTGGGGGTCTTACATTTTGCGCACTCCACCACTCCACTTGATTTAAGTTTTGTCAATCTGCGCGGAGTCCAGTAGGCCCTGTGGATTGTAAACAGAAGGTTTCTCCTTAAATTTGCAGGTTTAAGTTAATATTGATTGTAGCTCCTTCAGATTTAGAGCAACAGTTTCTTTAATAGAGGCACTGAACAATAGCCCAAGATATTTAATTTTACTTGAGTTCCAATGAAAAGAGAAAAATGAAAAAGCAGCATGAAAACATAGCTTATTTAAAGGAAGAATTTCACACTTATCAGCATTTAATTTAAAATCTGAAACAAGAGCAAAATTGCCCACCTCTGACAGAAATGCTGGCAAGGAGGTTTGTGGATTTGAGATAAATAATACGATGTAATCTGCATATACTGAAAGTTTTGTTTTAAATGTTTGTGACCATACGGGAATCTTTTAATATCTTTGTTCAATTGAATTGTTATTAAAAAAGGTTCTAGGGCAAAAATAAACAGTAGCGGAGATAACGGGCAACCTTCCAGAACACCTCTATGAAGAGGAAATGATGAAGATACTAGTCCATTGGCTAAAATAAAGGACCTGGGAGAGGAATATAGAATAGAGACATATAATAGATTTTGAGCCAAAACCAAACCAAGAAAGCGTTGAGAAAATAAAGGGCCAACTGACTCTACCAAAAGCTTTTTCAGTGTCTAGTGAAATTGCTGCTAATGAATTTTTATATTTACTTAAGACATTAAAGAAGAATCCAGCGTTGTCAGATAAATGCCTTCCTTTTATGAAACCTCATTGCTCCTTCCCAATCAAGTGGGGTAATAAAGAATCCTAACAAAGGGCAAGTATTTTCGCAAATATTTTATAATCCAAATTGATTAATGTTGACCTCCCCCTCTCTATAGCGCCAGGAAGCTCCTTTTGGAGCGATAGTTTGCGCTTTACAAATTCCAAAATAACATTAACATTAAAGATTTGAGCCTATAATTTTTGCACAAAGCATGATCTTTATTTTCTTTAGGGAGAAGACATATTAAAGGTTCCTGAAAAGATCCACCAGATTTCTGGTCAGAGATAAAATACAGAAATAGTTGATGCAATAGTTTAGGAAGAAGAATCTTGCAGAAGTGTGTGTAAAATCTATAGTGAAGCCATCAGGTCCTGGGGCCTTTCCTTTTTTTTATATCCTGAATATCAATTCAATTCAATTCAATTCAAAATGACTTTATTTCGGATATATTGCAATCCATAAAAGTACGATACATTATACATTTCATTTAAAAAACATCACAAAGATACAAAGACAATATAAAATAAGTACATAAGACATATGAATTCTTGACAGAGTGAGTAAACAAGATCGATACAGACAAAGTGCAAGTGCAAGTCGAGCCCATATGCAATAGTGCAGAAAAGTACATCAGGCAGAAAATCACAGTTATTCATCTAAGCATTTTCTTATTCTCACAGATAATTTTAAATATTCTAACACCTGGGGAACACAGTCAGAATGCAATAGCTGTAAATATACAAGAGCGGGTCTGATTTGTTTAAAATTTAATTTTCTTAAAAGAGTAACAAGATACCGCCTGCGGGGATATTCATAAAATGTGCATAAAAATATAAAATGCAGCATGTCCTGTGGAGACTTCCCGTCGCAGCCACAGGGTGCTGCCGATTTTATAAAAATGTCCAACTTTGGTCTAATTAAAATGTGATGGAAGATGTTGAATCTAAATCGGGTCAGCAAAAACTTGTCATGGGAGGTAAAGGAGCCTGTTAGGTACATTTCCATAGTGTCACATGTTCTCAACATAATGTACTTTCTAACATTTGGTTTCATGAGCTCCACTTCATCTCTTAGGGCACTGCGATTCATAAAAAAAGCCCTCTTGATTACTGCAACATCACCCTTGACTATATCCCCCGGATTTTCAAACAAATTTGGGCGCCCAAGCTTCAAAAATTGGGACTTCAAATATTTGAGCCAGGGTACACACATGGCATAATCCATTGAAACAAGATCTTCCAGTATCTGGTGGGTTAAGGGTATATCCTGGCTTAACCATAATTTAATCCAGCATAACAGTGGTTTCAAACCGACAATGTCTGAGACGTACTGACAGCCAAGCTCTTCATGTACAGCTAAGTTCGGTGTACTACCTGGGACACACAGCAAACGCTTTAAGAAGTTATTTTCGGCTATTTGTATTTGTTCACCATTTGTATAGCCCCATATCTCACTGCCGTATACTGCGGTGGATATGGATTTAGCACTATATAGTTGCATCATGGCAACCATCGGCTTTTTCCCCAATTTACTGGCAAAATTAAAAATCGAGGCATTCACTCTGGTCATTTCACCCTTCTTTCTGGCCAGATGTGGAGCCCAGTTGAGCTTAGTATCAAATAAAACACCCAAATATGAAAATGTATTGGTAACAGGGATCACAACATCATTTAATTTAAAAACAAACTTCTTTTTTGGTTGACGGCCAACATGCATAATGTAGGATTTCGAGTTATTGACCATGAGATCCCTGTCAGACATAAAGTTATTAAAAGCATTCAGCAGTGCTTGAAGACCCTTCTCTGTTCGTGATATTAAAACCGCGTCATCCGCGTATAGAAGCAAGGGAATGCCCCTCTCTCCTGCTCTTGGACAATCTGATTTTATCTCCTGCAATGCAGACTCTAGGTCGTTTATATAAAAATTAAAAAGAAATGGGGCCAGAATACACCCCTGCCGTACTCCTTTGTTGGTTCTAAACTTGCCTGTGGTTTCCCCATTCGCTGAGAACCTCACATTGGCTTTTGTATCATTATGTAGGTCCGCAAGGAAATCCACAATCCCCCTGTCAACGCCTTTGTCCCTCATGGTCTGCCATAGCCTCCCCCTGTTGACACAGTCGAAGGCTGACGACAGATCCATGAAGGCTAAGTGAATTACTCCTTTTTGAACAACAGTGTATTTATTCAAAATAAGAAACAAATTAAGGCACTGAGTTATGGTAGAGCGGCCTTCACAGAAACCATATTGGCAAGTTGACATAATGTTATTATCAGTCGCCCAGCTTACTAGACGTTGAAGTAAAACTCTCCCCATAATTTTAACCAGTGAATCGATAAGGGATATTGGTCGATAACAAAGAGGACTTCCCCTGTCGCCTTTCTTGAAGATAGGGACTATAGTTGATAATCCCCACGTTTCCGGACAGCCTACCCTGGCCGCAGCATTAAATACAGCAGCCAGAATTGGAGCCCAGAAAGCTGGATCATATTTATAAAGGTCCGGCGGAATTCCGTCGGGACCTGGTGCTTTATTGGCTGTAAGACCCAAGATGGCAACCCGAACCTCGCTTATTTCAAATGTTATGTTACTGCTCCCCACAAGTGGGGCAGGAGCACTAGTACCAGCACCCTCTAGAAAGTACAGGCTTTTGAAGTGGCTTTCCCATTCTGCTTTAGTTATGCAGCAGGCAAGTTCATTACAGGGGTCATCGGTTAAAAAAGGTTTTTTAACCAGTGCCCAGAACTTGGTGCTGCTCTTCAGGGTGGAGGGATCAAGTAATTCCTGCCAAGCCTCCTTCCTAAGGAGCTCCTTACGGGCGATGGTGATAGCCTTATATTCTTTCCTGCAGGCCTTTACCTCCTCCCGGTTCCTCGGTAAGGCTGACAAAGCAATCCTTAGGTTGCGAGCAGCTTTGGTGCAGTCATGGCTGAACCATTTCGGGCCTGTTTTAGCCTGATTTTTATTAGGGACAGTAAGAAGCGCTGACACCTTCTCCGACACATTTTGATAGGATTCTAGTACTAGCCTGGGGTCATCCCCCTCAATCATGCAAACTTTAATCTCCTCTGTACAGCTCTCAACAATGTTTTTGTAGAGGATATCTGCAGATTCCAATGACCATTTTAACCTCCTCCTGCCGTCAGTTGTTCCCAAGCCTTTCCTTTTTTTTATATCCTGAATATCATTAAGGATATCATTAGTCTGAATATCTACATCTAAGGAAGAGAAATCCACATTAAGAGAAGGAGGAGTAATGGCGGATAAGTAATGGAGAATATCCCTTTGGACAAAGAGGAGATTCAGGAGTATAGCGAGTTTGGTAGAAGTTAGTAAATTCTAAAAGAATATCTTCATTTTTGTGAACTATACTATTGGCCGAGGTTAGAATTGAATCAATCTTAGTACAATCTTTTTACATTTGAAGGTAATTGGCAAGAAGTTTCCCAGCCCTATGTTGATTTCCATAATATTTAATACCTGATTAAAGCAAGTATAAATTAGCGGATTATTATTATTATTATTAAAAAATTTTATAGAGCTCGTAGTCACCCTGAGGTATCCCAGCGCTGAAGATCCATACATCTGTGGGTCCGGGGACAAGGGGAGGGGAAGACAGGTTCAGGAGGGGAAACAGTTAAGTTAGGGGAACAGGTGAGTTTTCAGCCGCTTCCTGAAACGTAAGTAGTTAGGCTCTGTTCTCAGGTCTCGGGGGAGAGCATTCCAGAGGCGTGCGGTGTGGACCGAGAAACGCCTTCCACCCGTGCGAGCTTTCTTGAATCTGGGGAGGATGATAAGAGACTCCTTGTCCGATTGGAGGGATCTTGGGGCTTTGTATGGTCTAAAGTTGAAAGTTTATTAAAAGTGAATTTGGCTTTCATAAGTTCATCAAGATCAGCTTGAGATGTCATAGAGTAAAAGGAGTGTTCTGATTGCTTAATAGGTCAATTAAATAATTGTATGTTCTTAGAAGAGGATTTCCGTTTCTGGACTTCAAAAGAAATAATGAAGTCTCTAGAAGCAGCTTTGAAGGTGTCCCAAAAAAGTTGAGGAGAGGTATGTGGGGATTTATTTACTAGAGAAAATATGTCGCCAAACTACTGAACATTTTGGGTGGGTAAAATTAGGGTCCAGTCTAAGGGAGTTATTAAATCTCCATTTCCTAGCTTATTCAATGGGGGGAGTACGTCTAGGTCCAAAGAGACAGGAGGGTGATCTGAAAATAATATATAGCCTATATCAAAATGGGAAATATGTTGTGTAAGAGCTTTAGAAATAAACAAATAATCTATTTGAGTTTGTGAAGAATGAACAGGAGAGAAAAAAGTATATTCTTGAATATCGGGGTTACATAATCTCCAGGCATCAACAAGGGATGTTTGAGCTATAGTAGATGTGAGTTGAGAGTGTACATGAGAGAATACATTTAGAATTAGAACGTCTATCAATAAAGGGGTCAACAACCATATTACAGTCTCCATGAACTAACAGATAATCATCACTTTATACCATTAATTTAGATAAAATCTGGGGGCAAAAATGTTTATCGGGGTTAGTAGGAGCACATAAATTAAAAAGAATCATAGGAATCTTGTTGACTAACATAGAAGCTGAGACCCATCTACCTTCAGTATCTGCACCTTGACTTACAATTTGGATATCCAAACATGTGTGACAAAGACTGGCCACACCATTATGCTTCCCTGAAACAAGTGAGGCAAAAACATGACCCACCCCTTGGCACTGAAGCTTAGATATTTCCTTATGTGTTACTTTAATTTCTTGTAATAAAACAATATAACTTTCCAACCCAGCAAAGTGCGATAAAACGCTTTGATCTTTTATGGGTGATCCCAAACCTTTAACATCCCAAGATATAACTCTTAACGACATCTAAATATACAAAACCATTTTAAAGCTTTATGTGAATAACAACAGACAACAGAATACACCAATGCAATATAAATAATATTTTCCAGCAAAAAGGAAACAGAAAAGTAACAGTAGAAATGGATAGGATATGAAAGAACAACATAATTACGGAAAAGCAAGAAACAACTAGTAAGAAAAGGAAAAGGGGAAAACCAGCAAGTGGAGAAGGAAAAAGAAGAGGGAAAAGGAAGACGCACATAGACTATCGATGAAGAAATTAGGAAGAGAATCAGATGAGAATTATATGGCCTATAAGAAAAACAGGAAAGGGACAATACAGAGAAAAAATAAAGAAAAACAAAAAAGACATACCACAGACATACAATGAATGAACACAGGGTGCTGGAGCCATATAAGGAAGATAGAACAGCCAACTGGGAACTTCCAGGATAGGGACGGGAAAGGGAGACACCATCCAGGCGGAATGAAATCCACATATCGTGGACCATGAAAACTGCACCTGACTGTAAAAAGAGAATGAGTTATAAAGAAGTACAACTGGGCAACTGTAAAATATGACAAGATAAGGAGAATATAAATAAAGACAACGTTAACAAAACAGTCAGATCATCGATGAACAGGCAACTTCCATGTCCTCTTCTTTACAGGTATCCTTTAACGGCTGTAGAAGAACAGGATCTTCATAATTTGCGGTTTTATTTTTATAATTTACCTTAAAGAGGCCAGGATGACACAGACCATATCTGGCATTCAAACTCCGAAGCGCAGGTCTCATGTCCAAAAACATCTTTTGTCGATCAGCTGTCGCTTTTGGATAGTCCTAAGAGAAGAAAACATTGGATCCTTGCCAAGAAAGGTTTCCTTCAATTTTTGCAGCTTGTAAGACCTTAAATAAATCAGTGTATTCCCCAAAATACAAAATAACACCTCTTGGCTTAGTTGACAGAGATAATGCTCATGGGCCAAGCCCCAAACTATGTGCTCTTTGGATAGTCAATACTGGAGAATCAGGAAAACCAAGAAGCTTTGGGAGAAAAGACTGAAAGAAGTAAAGAGGCTTAGGACCTTCATGACCCTCTGCAAGGCCATAAATGTGTAGGTTGTTGTGCCTATTACAGTTTTCAAGGTTTTCCACTTGTTGTTTAAGTTGTAAAATCTCCATATGTATAGAAGACACTTGTTCACAACAGATTGAACAGAGTCTACTTAGTTTTCTAATAGATTAACCTTTTGTTCCATATTTGACCATTTGTCATCGAGATTCTGAAGGCAAACATTTGTTTCTTACATGCATGTATTTCCTCAAGGATTAATTCCATGGATATTGTTGATGGAGAGAAAGTAGGAGACGGTGGGTCCTTCTTAATGTGTTTACCTGACGAGGATGCTGAAAAGGAGGCTAACTTAGGTATTGGTTTAGAATCAGGACAAGGGATATTGGGTGGTGCACCACCTGTGGAGGAAAAAGACTGACCTAATTCCGAGTCCTCCATATTCTCTTGAAGAATGCTGAAAGGATTATAGTCAGCTAATGGATTAGGGTCAAGAGGCTGAACTCCACTGTGAGTAGACCATATTTTTGCCATAAAACACTGAATTATCAGTAGCACACTCATGAATAAATTAAATGGAGCTGCATAGAATTACTTGAAAGAGTCAAGATTTTAAAAAGTCCCCTGAAGCTTGCACTCAGACAGTGAAAAGTCTATTCATAACATATAAAGGGGAAAATGTATTGTGCCATAGAAAAAGCCTTCATAAAGCAAGAATTCGCCAATTAGCACTTACCTTTAGAAAAAACAAACAAAAACGCTATAACTGGAGCGTCGCATTCGTAGCGTGTGTATATTCATGAGGAAAGGAGCTCCTGAGGCATCCGAGCGTCAGAAGCTGAAAAAGGCGGCAGCAAGACCTGAGGAGGAGACGCGACCGATACAGAGAGAAACAATTATGTTTCTTGCGCACCCCGGACACTCGAAAACACAGCAAAATATGCAGATGACCTTCATCTCCACTCGTTATCCAGTGAGAGTCTGAACAATGGGCAGTGCTGCCTGGAGGCAGCCATCTTAAAACAGCGACGGAGCCACGCCCCAGTAAAATGTTTTTAAGTTCATGGTTTAAAACTTTGCTTTTAATAACTACCCCTCAATGCAGTCTGCCACAAACTGATATACCCAGGTGAAACACTCCCACATTTAACAGAAATACTTCAAAGAAAAATAACAATTTGAAGGAACTTTATCCTAGTTTTACATAGCATTTTTGCGTGATTTCCTTGGCAAACATTTTCAGGGCTCAGCTCCTTTGCTCTGGCTCGGCCCTCTCTGTTAATTTGTTGGCTCGCCTACTTCTAGCTGGGCCTCGCGGCATACAAGAAACGCCATGAGACTACAAAGGACACATTGTGCCATGGCCCATGGCCGTCTCCTCATACAGCTTCTCCTTCCAGGAATTGCACTGCTGGCAAAGTTTCACACAACTCGCCTGCTCACTTCTATCCTATGTGTATGCAGCACTCATCCAAAGTGCGCAAGTGTACGCACTGCTCCAAAGCATGCAAGTGCACGCACTGCTCCAAAGCGTGCGCATGCATGCACTGCTCCAAAGCATACAAGTGCATACACTGCTCCAAAGCAAGCAAGTGCTCCAAAGCGTGCAAGTGCACGCACTGCTCCAAAGCATGCAAGTGCACGCACTGCTCCAAAGCGTGCGCATGCATGCACTGCTCCAAAGCATACAAGTGCATACACTGCTCCAAAACAAGCAAGTGCTCCAAAGCGTGCAAGTGCACACACTGCTCCAAAGCGTGCAAGTGCACACACTGCTCCAAAGCGTGCAAGTGCATGCACTGCTCCAAAGTGTGCAAGTGCACGCACAGCTCCAAAGCGTGCAAGTGCTCAAGCGGAGTGAAATGTGACGCTCATTCTGGAACCAGATAACTATAAATATTCAAAAAATTTTAGCAAACTAATCAAATGTTTTAATGTAGTTATGTTGTGTGTTCTGAACATGGCCCATTGTAGTTTTCCCTGTGTTAGCCTAACTGCATGACACAGCCCTCATTTGCTTTGCACACGTTACTATATAAACATGTTTGCTTTTGTGCCACATTGTGTTTTCACACAGAGCCCGCAGTTGTTCTCTCCTTCTGTACTTTCCTGGGATTTAGTCTTAATGCAGCCGACAAGGTCAAGCAACAACATCCCTTGTTATTTTGTTCTGGTCAGGCACTCGCAGCCTGACACAACACAAGAATGCAGCTGGTGTTTACAAGCATGTATGCCTTGTCACATTGACATGTGCAGTAATGTAACAGAGAGAGAGAGAGAGAGAGAAATATATTTCCTGAGAGAAGCACATGGCTACATCCAGCAGCGGCCCGTATAGGTAAGAGCAGCAGGGCGGTGGGGCCGGGCTTTGGGTGGGGGGGGGGATAAGACAGACGACCAAAAGGGGAAATTAAATAAATAATTCATTTTCCCTCGTCATCGCCTATTGAAATCCCTCCCCACCGACGCTGCTTGCTACGACTGAGATGTAGAACGTCCATCCGTGCAGGGAAGGTCCAGGGTCTGCTACTATTCCCAGAGATCTTTGCTGTGTAGTCCGATTGCTTCTGTAGAAGGGGAGGAAGGTTAGGCTATTCGGTCTTATAATATGACAGGGCTTTTCATAATATACGGTTTACTGACAATGCTGATGGTATTTTTGCTAGGCAGTTGTTTTCTGATTGTGGTCGCATACTGCATTCTAGAGCACCGTAGTTTAAATAAAAATGTCAAACTTCTTTCATGACTCTGTCGTATTTTATTGTGGATGAGTGAGTAGGCTAAAGGGGGTGTCCTGTTACCCCGATTCATGAGAGGGTTAGAAGTGTTGTGTTCTGGGGTGCCAATCCATTTGTCTCTCTGGATATGAGTAGTAGCGCAAGCGAGACACTAGTCGGACTCGGACTCATGGTACTGAGGTGTTATTGTGACTCAGTCCCTATCATAGTTCTGTTCCGAAGCAGAATTCCTGCAACAGTTGTGCTACCATCTTACGGTCTACAAACCAACTCTTTACGGTTACGGTTCATGCTACACTTTCATTCTAAAGGATTTTTGGAATTCTAGCTAATTCTTCAAATTTAGGCCAAGATTTACTAACATTTTGCATTGGGGTTGCATCACTTTCTTGGCGCAGCCTCGATGCAAAATCAATTTTGGGATTTACAAAGCCACACACACACACAGATTTGCATGGCGTTGTGTAAAACAGGAATTCAAAGCCGGCAAAGCCGTCTCCCTTGCTTTCCATCAGGGAGGCGCTCCACAGGTGATGCACGGCCATTCCCACACATCCACCAATGGATTTTGACGCAAATTCATATCTCCTTAGACTTGCTCATCAAAATGGCACTTCTGCCTGAGGATGGCTTAACAAGGAGAATTATCTTGATTTTTCCTCATTTTATCCTCTCTGCATCTGTGCTCCATTCTGCAGCTCACATGCAACAAGAATATGTAATTAATGATATTTTCTGTGCAGGAAGGTGCACCTTTCTGCACAAAAAGTGTCCTGCTCACAACGCGGACACCCTTGCACCATAGTTCAAGTGTGCCTGCCTTGACGCTCGGCATCCACAAGTGCACGAGGACAGAGGGAGATCTGAAGAGCGCTGTATCTTTGTAAATATGGCACAGGTCAGCTCGCTCATGCAACGCAGCACAGAAACTTGCCTCGCTGCAGGAACTGTTAGTGAATCTAGGCCTCAACGTCTCAACCCGGGTCTCGGATGTGGGTGCATTAGTGAAGACAGGTCAGTGACTCTGCTGCAGTTTCTTATTCACAGATGTAGCCATGCACTTCTTCAAGGACTTTTTGTTATCCCCCCTTCACTGCAACAGAGACGTACTTGCTGACAGAAATGATATTGAGAGGTTAATTGATCCACTAGGGCCCTTCAAGTATATTGTACCTCAGGCCCCCCAAAAGCCAGGAATGATGACGTTGCCTGACTGTTGTTCCTAAGATGATGTCCTAACCTCAGCCATTGGCAGACGGAGCAGTGTCCGAGCCTATCACACCAGGAGTTCAATAAAGACATCTGTTATGGAAAGACCTAAAAATGGATCATTTTGTTGTGTCCACTAAATACAAGGTCAATGTCCCAAGGCATGTCACCAGACCACAAAAAAACATAAAATGCATATTTTTATAACAACAATCGATAGCTAGGAAACGTAGGATTGGTTTAAATATTAGAGCACAGCAATATTATTATTATTGAAAAAGAAATGCCATGATCAAGCAGAGCAGCAGCTTAGAAACCCAAGGGGTGCTTCTAGGCGGAGCCACGGGCTTGCGCGGAACCCATGAGGGAGCGTCCAATTGGTTAATCCAAGCAGAATGCATGCTTACTTCACAGGAAGGAGTTTAATCCTGTGATCAGCATTCATCCTAATGTTCTGTTCTCTGCAGGGACCCCATGGTCCAAGGCGCCCTATGCGAATGAGGGTACGAAGGCCTGAACGCAACATGGCGATTAACACCGCGTGCTTCGCTCATGGTTCTAGTACTTGTAAACCGGCCCAATCCCAGGCCCTGGGGCCAATGCGTCCTCACCTGACTCCATCTAATCGGATTTAGATTCTAATTAAACAGCTGCCACATGGCTTATTGCTACTCCACCATTTAATGGCGGCTGAGCTCCTGCAGCAGCGGGCCGCGGCTCGCACCCGAGTCTGGAAGGTTCCATTGGCTCAGGTGGTGACCCTGCTTGGTACAGAGGGAATTGTCTCAAGACATATTGAAAACCTACTGCAGACAGCCATTGGCGGTTGGTGGCAAATAACATTGGAGGTGCACAAAAGAATATACACATAACAAATACATATAATAATATACAAAATAATATACACATTGATGTAAATTTACACACAAAAAAAATCGCTTACCTTGCACTGCCACTCAACGATCTACAGCACGTCCTCAGTGTTCCGCAGCACGTCTTCCGAGCGCGAAGCCCACAGCCAACACTCTCATCCAATCAAAAAGCTGTTCTATCATTGTTAAGGAGCATGAGTAAAGCATCTTGATTGGCTGGAGCGGGCTGGCTCCATGCTCTAAAAGGCGCTGTAGGCCTGTCTCTGCTCTCCAACCCATCAAGACAGCCGGTCAGCTACGTATGCATTGTGCATGTCGGTATGGTCGTAGCAAGGTGGCCAGCCAAACCAATATGCGCTCTTCAAACTGAAGTGGCCACTCCTAATCATTGGCGGCAGTGATGCACTGGCCCCGCCCTGCCCTCATACTCCGTCTGCTGGCAGCAAGAATCAAAAATAAAATGTTAATAAAATAATTTTATTAGCATTTTATTTTTGATGCTTTCTGCCTCGCAGTGTGGGGGGGGGGGGGGGGGGTGACACACCTCTTCTCCCATGGAGGAACCCCCGCTGCATGACAGCGTGGAAATGTCCTGTACTGCCGCCTTCTTTGTGCGTGATGCCGGAACATCTTATAATCTTCCCGTCCACCCAGTTTCTGCGACTCTGGAACATTCTAAGGGGTTCTCGAGCAGTCTACCTGTCCCCTGAACATTCTGTTAAAGTTCTTAAGATCTATGACGTGATATGAGGAATGGACCAATGGCTGCGGAGTTAGCGGTGGAATGGGAGATTGTGGTTCCGAAGGGAGTTGATGCACTTTATTTTGAGTAGGGTGGGATTCATTTCACCATTCAACGCTTCTCATTGGTTGATACCATGGAGTGCCTCGTTCATGTTGCTGCTGCTGATGTCATCAGATGTCAATACTTCTGGGGTCTCTCTGCCTCGCCTATCAGTGTCTGGAGGTCCGTGGTGTTTGCTCGCGTTACTTGTCCAAGGGCTTGTTTGAGGTTTTATGTCCATCATGGTATCAGGGGAGTCCAGGTGAGTCCTTAACGGTCTGACCCATGCCACATTTTCAGCATAAATGGAGGCAGAATAAATTATTCATGTAAACTTATCCTTGCTGAGCACCCTGAGAGTGGGGCTTACACGCCAACATTTTAGGAGAGGAAAGTGGGAGATTTTTTAAAAAAATACTTGGGAGAATGTATTTCTCCCATTGACTTCTATTGAGGCCTGAAACGGGTCTATTGTCATGTACTGGGACTAAATGGAAATACCTGTTTGTTTTTACCTTACCTGTCAGGAGCTTATGACAGGCAGAGAGAGCCTGAGACAAATACTGTGCTTGCCCGAGGCTACCCGGTGACCATAAGGAGGGCGGGACCCTAGTCGCAGAGGGCTGCCCCCGCCCACTCCTGGCTGTGGCCAGCCACTCCTCCCAGGGCAGGCGTTGCCTGGTAGGAAGTAGGCGGTCGCTGGCGCACGTCCGGGGCGGGAGGGTGGCGGGCCCGTTCATGTCTCCCCCTCTTCCTGATTTTGTGGTGTCCCCACTGGGTGTGGTCCTCATAAAAGAGCCGGGGGCCTACAGGTTAATTCACAACCTTTCCTTCCCAGAGGGCAACTCTGTGAACTCTTGGCTAGCAGAGGGGGCCTGCCCTGTTTCCTACTGTTCCCTGGACATGGCTATTGACCTAGTGAGGAGAGCGAGGGAGGGGGCCTGGCTTGCAAAGGCTGATATTGAGGCGGCATTCCGATTATTGCCTGTGCACCCAGACAGTCAGCACCTGCTGGGCTTCAAGTGGAAAGAGGAGTACTATTTTGACAAATGCATGCATATGGGTTGCGCCGTCTCATGTGCCTTCTTTGAAGCTTTTAGCACTTACATTCAATGGGCCCTCTCCGCGAAGTATGGCGTCACGGCTGTGTCACATTGCCTCGATGATTTCTTTTTGTTGGGAGGGAGGGCACGCAGGAATGTCAGGAGGGTCTGAATAGTTTCATTGACTTGGCGACCTTTGGCACCTGGCAAGACTGTGGGTGCAGCACAGGTTCTGACTTTCGTGGGCATTCCGGAGCAATGAGTTAGTTGTACGCTCCAAGGCAGATTTGTCGGGGGACGCTCTAGGGGTGGCAGACATATGTATTAAGGAGGGTCTGTCCATCACGCTCAGACGGTCCAAGACCGACCAGGCTGGCAAAGGGTCAGTTATCCGGTTGGCCCCCCGTCGGGGACCCTCGCTTCTGCCCGGTGTCTGCCTTACAGTCATACCCAGCTTGTTGCACAGGTTACGGGAAGCCCTTGCTACGGCAGGGCCTCCTCCTCATCACTTGGTAATTCACCTGGGTGGCAATGACCTGACGAATTTGGGGAGATCTACCTTGCTGCAGAAAATGAAAGGGGATCTTGGGGTCATCTGCGGGCTCATGCGTGAGTGTGAGATTTGGTGGTCTGAAATAGTGCAACGGAGAATTTGGCAGGGCGCAAAGTCTTGCAAGGCAATTGAGAGGTCCAGAAAGAGAATCAACAGCGCCATGAAAAAATTCACCCAACGGAGGGGCCTGGGTTTCATCAATCATGAAATGATTCAAGACAAGATCAGGGGTTATTTTGTGGCAGCGGGTGTTCATCTCACGCCTGTTGGCTTAGACCTGTTCCTCCTCGATCTAAAAGAAGCACTCCTGAGCAAAGGTTGCAGGTAATAGTGGTAGCAGTGGTGGGGGGCCCAAGCGGCGGCGGGGACCATCGCACGGGCTGTGACGGAGTTACTGGGCGATCCGGAAGCAGAGAGGTGCAACACTGTACTTCAGCGGGCACATAGGGGTGCCAGAGCCTAACCTTGATCCTCATGGGAGGTCCAGGAACTCGTGTTGGCGGCCTAGTAGTCCTTCGGGCGGTTGTGGGCCTGTGCAACCGGGGGTTTGCCTAGACACGCCCCGCAAGGGGCAATGGTAGTGTGATTATCATAATTGTGCAGCAGTTGGGTGGTTCGCCACTGTGCTGATTGGCTCAACAGGCGGGCAGGTGGCGAGAATGCGGCCTGCCCTTGGATCGCCCGTAAGATAACCCACCATCATTACATATGTTGTATGTAATAAACCTGCAGCAACTTTTCCCAAACTTAACACTTGTGTCTGTGTGTTATTTGCGGGTTTGGGTATGTTGTGGCGGGGGATTCTTGTGGCACTGATGTGACTATGTGCACTGGCCCGCAGGAGCAGGTTACTGGCAGCGCATACTCCGAGTCACACAAGAGCAGTCCCTGCCGGCAGAAGCCCGCCGACGAATTGGGTTGTTGCAGATAGGAATTGGGAGGCGGGAGACTAGACTTGTATCGATAGTGCCCTCCTACCCCCCACCCCCCTTGAATCGGAAGGCAGGAGACTAGCCTCGGATCGATAGTGCCCTCCTACCCCCCACCCCCCTTGAATCGAGAGGCGGAGACTAGCCTCGGATCGATAGTGTCCTCCTACCGCCCACCCCCCTTGAATCGAGAGGCGGAGACTAGCCTAGGACCGGACGTCTCCCCCTGAATGAGGTGGGTTGGCCTGTATGGGGCCAGAACCCAGGCCATGGGACACCGCAGGCTTAACTTGTCCTTTATGAATCAATGATGTGTCGTAAACACAGCGGGGTGGTAAATGACAGCCCCTGCCTCAAAGGAGAGGTCATGCCCCTGTGCTGTCCCTGCTGTTTGAGAGAAACAGGAGAGTCGACGTTACTACACCTGCTTTCTACTTCTGTTGTGACGACACGTAGGAAAGGTCCCTTTCAATGTAAAGAATGGTTGGGCTACGGCAGCACTGTCCCTGCTCTGTGAGGGATGCCTGCATTACTGCTGCACTGTCCCTGCTCTGTGAGGGATGCCAGCATTACTGCTGCACTGTCCCTGCTCTGTGAGGGATGCCAGCATTACTGCTGCACTGTCCCTGCTCTGTGAGAGATGCCTGCATTACTGCTGCACTGTCCCTGCTCTGTGTGGGATGCCAGCATCACTGCTGCACTGTCCCTGCTCTTGAGAGATACCTGCATTACTGCTGCACTGTCCCTGCTCTGTGAGAGATGCCTGCATTACTGCTGCACTGTCCCTGCTCTGTGAGAGATGCCTGCATTACTGCTGCACTGTCCCTGCTCTGTGAGGGATGCCAGCATCACTGCTGCACTGTCCCTGCTCTGTGAGAGATGCCTGCATTACTGCTGTACTGTCCCTGCTCTGTGAGAGATGCCTGCATTACTGCTGTACTGTCCCTGCTCTGTGAGGGATGCCTGCATTACTGCTGCACTGTCCCTGCTCTGTGAGGGATGCCAGGATTACTGCTGCACTGTCCCTGCTCTGTGAGAGATGCCTGCATTACTGCTGCGCTGTCCGTGCTCTGTGAGGGATGCCTGCATTACTGCTGTACTGTCCCTGCTCTGTGAGAGATGCCTGCATTACTGCTGCACTGTCCCTGCTCTGTGAGGGATGCCAGCATCACTGCTGCACTCTCCCTGCTCTGTGAGGGATGCCAGCATTACTGCTGTACTGTCCCTGCTCTGTGAGAGATGCCTGCATTACTGCTGCACTGTCCCTGCTCTGTGAGAGATGCCTGCATTACTGCTGCACTGTCCCAGCTCTGTGAGGGATGCCAGCATTACTGCTGTACTGTCCCTGCTCTGTGAGGGATGCCTGCATTACTGCTGCACTGTCCCTGCTCTGTGAGAGATGCCTGCATTACTGCTGCACTGTCCCTGCTCTGTGAGGGATGCCAGCATTACCACTGCATTGTCTGTGCTCTGTGAGGAATGCTGCCATTACTGCTGCACTGTCCCTGCTCTGTGAGGGATGCCAGCATTACCGCTGTACTGTCCCTGCTCTGTGAGGGATGCCAGCATTACCGCTGTACTGTCCCTGCTCTGTGAGGGATGCCAGCATTACCGCTGCACTGTCCCTGCTCTGTGAGAGGTGCTTGCATTACTGCTGCACTGTCCCTGCTCTGTGAGAGATGCTTGCATTACTGCTGCACTGTCCCTGCTCTGTGAGAGATGCCAGCATTACTGCTGTACTGTCCCTGCTCTCGGAGGGATGCCAGCATTACTGCTGCACTGTCCCTGCTCTGTGAGGGATGCCTGCATTACTGCTGCACTGTCCCTGCTCTGTGAGAGATGCCTGCATTACTGCTGCACTGTCCCTGCTCTGTGAGAGATGCCAGCATTACTGCTGCACTGTCCCTGCTCTGTGAGGGATGCCAGCATTACTGCTGTACTGTTCCTGCTCTGTGAGGGATGCCTGCATTACTGCTGTACTGTCCCTGCTCTGTGAGAGATGCCTGCATTACTGCTGCACTGTCCCTGCTCTGTGAGGGATGCCTGCATTACTGCTGCACTGTCTCTGCTCTGTTAGAGATGCCTGCATTACTGCTGTACTGTCCCTGCTCTGTGAGGGCTGCCAGCATTACTGCTGCACTGTCCCTGCTCTGTGAGAGATACCAGCATTACTGCTGCACTGTCCCTGCTCTGTGAGGGATGCCAGGATTACTGCTGTACTGTCCCTGCTCTGTGAGGGATGCCTGCATTACTGCTGTACTGTCCCTGCTCTATGAGAGATGCCTGCATTACTGCTGCACCGTCCCTGCTCTGTGAGAGATGCCTGCATTACTGCTGTACTGTCCCTGCTCTGTGAGGGATGCCAGCATTACTGCTGCACTGTCCCTGCTCTGTGAGGGATGCCAGCATTACTGCTGTACTGTCCCTGCTCTGTGAGGGATGCCAGCATTACTGCTGCACTGTCCCTGCTCTGTGAGAGATGCCTGCATTACTGCCGCACAGTCCCTGCTCTGTGAGGGATGCTTGCATTACTGCTGCACTGTCCCTGCTCTGTGAGAGATGCCAGCATTACTGCTGCACTGTCTGTGCTCTGTGAGGAATGCCTGCACTGCTGCTGCACTGTCCCTGCTCTGTGAGAGATGCCTGCATTACTGCTGTACTGTCTGTGCTCGGTGAGGGATGCCAGCATTACTGCTGCACTGTCCCTGCTCTGTGAGAGATGCCTGCATTACTGCTGCACTGTCTGTGCTCTGTGAGGGATGCCGGCAGTACTGCTGCACTGTCCCTGCTCTGTGAGAGATGCCAGCATTACTGCTGCACTGTCCCTGCTCTGTGAGAGATGCCAGCATTACTGCTGCACTGTCCCTGCTCTGTGAGAGATGCCAGCATTACTGCTGCACTGTCCCTGCTCTGTGAGGGATGCCTGCATTACTGCTGCACTGTCCCTGCTCTGTGAGGGATGCCAGCATTACTGCTGCACTGTCACTGCTCTGTGAGAGATGCCTGCATTACTGCTGCACTGTCCCTGCTCTGTGGGAGATGCCAGCATTACTGCTGCACTGTCCCTGCTCTGTGAGAGATGCCAGCATTACTGCTGCACTGTCCCTGCTCTGTGAGGGACGCCTGCATTACTGCTGCACTGTCTCTGGTCTGTGAAGGATGCCTGCATTACTGCTGCACTGTCACTGCTCTGTGAGAGATGCCTGCATTACTGCTGCACTGTCCCTGCTCTGTGAGGGACGTCTGCATTACTGCTGCACTGTCTCTGGTCTGTGAAGGATGCCTGCATTACTGCTGCACTGTCACTGCTCTGTGAGAGATGCCTGCATTACTGCTGCACTGTCCCTGCTCTGTGAGAGATGCCAGCATTACTGCTGCACTGTCCCTGCTCTGTGAGAGATGCCAGCATTACTGCTGCACTGTCCCTGCTCTGTGAGAGATGCCAGCGGTACTGCTGCACTGTCCCTGCTCTGTGAGGGACGCCTGCATTACTGCTGCACTGTCTCTGGTCTGTGAAGGATGCCTGCATTACTGCTGCACTGTCACTGCTCTGTGAGAGATGCCTGCATTACTGCTGCACTGTCCCTGCTCTGTGAGGGACGCCTGCATTACTGCTGCACTGTCTCTGGTCTGTGAAGGATGCCTGCATTACTGCTGCACTGTCACTGCTCTGTGAGAGATGCCTGCATTACTGCTGCACTGTCCCTGCTCTGTGAGAGATGCCAGCATTACTGCTGCACTGTCCCTGCTCTGTGAGAGATGCCAGCATTACTGCTGCACTGTCCCTGCTCTGTGAGAGATGCCAGCATTACTGCTGCACTGTCTCTGCTCTGTGAAGGATGCCTGCATTACTGCTGCACTGTCACTGCTCTGTGAGAGATGCCTGCATTACTGCAGCACTGTCTGTGCTCTGTGAGAGATGCCTGCATTACTGCTGCACTGTCTCTGCTCTGTGAGAGATGCCTGCATTACTGCTGCACTGTCCCTGCTCTGTGAGGGATGCTTGCATTACTGCTGCGCAGTCCCTGCTCTGTGAGAGATGCCAGCATTACTGTTGCACTGTCCATGCTCTGTGAGGGATGCCAGCATCACTGCTGCGCTGTCTGTGCTCTGTGAGGGATGCCAGCATTACTGCTGTACTGTCTGTGCTCTGTGAGAGATGTCAGCATTACTGCTGTACTGTCCCTGCTCTGTGAGAGATGCCTGCATTACTGCTGCACTGTCTGTGCTCTGTGAGAGATGCCAGCATTACTGCTGCACTGTCTGTGCTCTGTGAGGAATGCCTGCACTGCTGCTGCACTGTCCCTGCTCTGTGAGAGATGCCAGCATTACTGCTGCACTGTCTTTGCTCTGTGAGGGATGCCAGCATTACTGCTGCACTGTCCCTGCTCTGTGAGAGATGCCTGCATTACTGCTGCACTGTCCCTGCTCTGTGAGAGATGCCTGCACTACGGCAGCACTGTCCCTGCTCTGTTAGAGATGCCTGCATTACTGCTGCACTGTCCCTGCTCTGTGAGAGATGCCTGCATTACTGCTGCACTGTCTGTGCTCTGTGAGGGATGTCAGCATTACTGCTGCACCGTCCCTGCTCTGTGAGAGATGCCTGCATTACTGCTGCACTGTCCCTGCTCTGTGAGGGATGCTTGCACGGCTGCACTGTCCCTGCTCTGTGAAGGATGCCTGCATTACTGCTGCACTGTCTGTGCTCTGGGAGGGATGCCTGCATTACTGCTGCACTGTCCCTGCTCTGGGAGGGATGCCTGCATTACTGCAGCACTGTCCCTGCTCTGTGAGGGATGCTTGCACAGCTGCACTGTCCCTTTTCTGTGAGGGATGCCTGCATGACTGCTGCACTGTCTGTGCTCTGTGAGGGATGCCTGCATTACTGCTGCACTGTCCCTGCTCTGTGAGGGATGCCTGCATTACTGCTGCACTGTCCCTGCTCTGTGAGGGACGCCTGCATTACTGCTGCACTGTCCCTGCTCTGTGAGAGATGCCAGCATTACTGCTGCACTGTCCCTGCTCTGTGAGGGATGCTTGCATTACTGCTGCCCTGTCCCTGCTCTGTGAGGGATGCCTGCATTACTGCTGCACTGTCCCTGCTCTGTGAGGGATGCCTGCATTACTGCTGCACTGTCCCTGCTCTGTGAGGGACGCCTGCATTACTGCTGCACTGTCCCTGCTCTGTTAAGGATGCCTGCATTACTGCTGCACTGTCCCTGCTCTGTGAGGGATGCCTGCATTACTGCTGCACTGTCCCTGCTCTGTGAGGGATGCCAGAATCACTGCTGCCCTGTCCCTGCTCTGTGTGGGATGCCAGCATCACTGCTGCACTGTCCCTGCTCTTGAGAGATACCTGCATTACTGCTGCACTGTTCCTGCTCTGTGTGGGATGCCATCATTACTGCTGTACTGTCCCTGCTCTGTGAGGGATGCCTGTATTACTGCTGCACTGTCCCTGCTCTGTGAGAGATGCCTGCATTACTGCTGCACTGTCTGTGCTCTGTGAGGAATGCCTGCATTACTGCTGCACTGTCCCTGCTCTGTAAGGGATGCCTGCATTACTGCTGCACTGTCCCTGCTCTGTGAGGGATGCCAGCATCACTGCTGCACTGTCCCTGCTCTGTGTGGGATGCCAGCATCACTGCTGCACTGTCCCTGCTCTTGAGAGATACCTGCATTACTGCTGCACTGTCCCTGCTCTGTGTGGGATGCCAGCATCACTGCTGCACTGTCCCTGCTCTGTGAGAGATGCCAGCATTACTGCTGCACTGTCCCTGCTCTGTGAGGGATGCCAGCATCACTGCTGCACTGTCCCTGCTCTGTGTGGGATGCCAGCATCACTGCTGCACTGTCCCTGCTCTGTGAGGGATGCCTGTATTACGGCTGCAATGTCTGTGCTCTGTGACGGATGCTTGCACGGCTGCACCGTCCCTGCTCTGTGAGAGATGCCTGCATTACTGCTGTACTGTCCCTGCTCTGTGAGGGATGCCAGCATTACTGCTGCACTGTCCCTGCTCTGTGAGGGATGCCAGCATTACTGCTGTACTGTCCCTGCTCTGTGAGGGATGCCAGCATTACTGCTGCACTGTCCCTGCTCTGTGAGAGATGCCTGCATTACTGCCGCACAGTCCCTGCTCTGTGAGGGATGCTTGCATTACTGCTGCACTGTCCCTGCTCTGTGAGAGATGCCAGCATTACTGCTGCATTGTCTGTGCTCTGTGAGGAATGCCTGCACTGCTGCTGCACTGCCCCTGCTCTGTGAGAGATGCCTGCATTACTGCTGTACTGTCTGTGCTCGGTGAGGGATGCCAGCATTACTGCTGCACTGTCCCTGCTCTGTGAGAGATGCCTGCATTACTGCTGCACTGTCTGTGCTCTGTGAGGGATGCCGGCATTACTGCTGCACTGTCCCTGCTCTGTGAGAGATGCCAGCATTACTGCTGCACTGTCCCTGCTCTGTGAGAGATGCCAGCATTACTGCTGCACTGTCCCTGCTCTGTGAGAGATGCCAGCATTACTGCTGCACTGTCTCTGGTCTGTGAAGGATGCCTGCATTACTGCTGCACTGTCACTGCTCTGTGAGAGATTCCTGCATTACTGCTGCACTGCCCCTGCTCTGTGAGAGATGCCAGCATTACTGCTGCACTGTCTCTGGTCTGTGAAGGATGCCTGCATTACTGCTGCACTGTCACTGCTCTGTGAGAGATGCCTGCATTACTGCTGCACTGTCCCTGCTCTGTGAGAGATGCCAGCATTACTGCTGCACTGTCCCTGCTCTGTGAGAGATGCCAGCATTACTGCTGCACTGTCCCTGCTCTGTGAGAGATGCCAGCATTACTGCTGCACTGTCTCTGCTCTGTGAAGGATGCCTGCATTACTGCTGCACTGTCACTGCTCTGTGAGAGATGCCTGCATTACTGCTGCACTGTCTGTGCTCTGTGAGAGATGCCTGCATTACTGCTGCACTGTCTCTGCTCTGTGAGAGATGCCTGCATTACTGCTGCACTGTCCCTGCTCTGTGAGAGATGCCAGCATTACTGTTGCACTGTCCCTGCTCTGTGAGGGATGCCAGCATCACTGCTGCACTGTCTGTGCTCTGTGAGGGATGCCAGCATTACTGCTGTACTGTCCCTGCTCTGTGAGAGATGCCTGCATTACTGCTGCACTGTCTGTGCTCTGTGAGAGATGTCAGCATTACTGCTGTACTGTCCCTGCTCTGTGAGAGATGCCTGCATTACTGCTGCACTGTCTGTGCTCTGTGAGAAATGCCAGCATTACTGCTGCACTGTCTGTGCTCTGTGAGGAATGCCTGCACTGCTGCTGCACTGTCCCTGCTCTGTGAGAGATGCCAGCATTACTGCTGCACTGTCTGTGCTCTGTGAGGGATGCCAGCATTACTGCTGCACTGTCCCTGCTCTATGAGAGATGCCTGCATTACTGCTGCACTGTCCCTGCTCTGTGAGAGATGCCTGCACTACGGCAGCACTGTCCCTGCTCTGTTAGAGATGCCTGCATTACTGCTGCACTGTCCCTGCTCTGTGAGGGATGCTTGCACGGCTGCACGGTCCCTGCTCTGTGAGGGATGCCTGCATTACTGCTGCACTGTCTGTGCTCTGGGAGGGATGCCTGCATTACTGCTGCACTGTCCCTGCTCTGGGAGGGATGCCTGCATTACTGCAGCACTGTCCCTGCTCTGTGAGGGATGCCAGAATCAATGCTGCACTGTCCCTGCTCTGTGTGGGATGCCAGCATTACTGCTGTACTGTCCCTGCTCTGTGAGGGATGCCTGCATTACTGCTGCGCTGTCCCTGCTCTGTGAGAGATGCCTGCATTACTGCTGCACTGTCCCTGCTCTGTGAGAGATGCCTGCATTACTGCTGCACTGTCCCTGCTCTGTGAGGGATGCCAGCATTACTGTTGCACTGTCCCTGCTCTGTGAGGGATGCCTGCATTACTGCTGCACTGTCCCTGCTCTGTGAGGGATGCCAGCATCACTGCTGCACTGTCCCTGCTCTGTGTGGGATGCCAGCATCACTGCTGCACTGTCCCTGCTCTTGAGAGATACCTGCATCACTGCTGCACTGTCCCTGCTCTGTGAGAGATGCCTGCATCACTGCTGCACTGTCCCTGCTCTGTGTGGGATGCCAGCATCACTGCTGCACTGTCCCTGCTCTTGAGAGATACCTGCATTACTGCTGCACTGTCCCTGCTCTGTGAGGGATGCCAGCATCACTGCTGCACTGTCCCTGCTCTGTGTGGGATGCCAGCATCACTGCTGCACTGTCCCTGCTCTGTGAGGGATGCCTGTATTACGGCTGCAATGTCTGTGCTCTGTGACGGATGCTTGCACGGCTGCACTGTCTGTGCTCTGTGAGAGATGCTTGCATTACTGCTGTACTGTCCCTGCTCTGTGAGAGATGCCTGCATTACTGCTGCACTGTCTGTGCTCTGTGAGGGATGCTTGCATTACTGCTGTACTGTCCCTGCTCTGTGAGAGATGCCTGCATTACTGCTGCACTGTCTATGCTCTGTGAGGGATGCTTGCATTACTGCTGTACTGTCCCTGCTCTGTGAGAGATGCCTGCATTACTGCTGCACTGTCTGTGCTCTGTGAGGAATGCCTGCACTGCTGCTGCACTGTCCCTGCTCTGTGAGGGATGCTTGCATTACTGCTGTACTGTCCCTGCTCTGTGAGAGATGCCTGCATTACTGCTGCACTGTCTGTGCTCTGTGAGGGATGCTTGCACGGCTGCTACGAGTTGCAGCCTGCTCCGTTCCCCTCACCCCCTCCCTCTGACTAAAGAGAAACAAAGTATCAAACATTGTTTCTCTTCAGTCAGAGCCAGAGGCAGGCCCGGGACAAGGACGGGCCCCAGAGACAGCAGTCCACTGCTCCTCTGAGGCAGCACAGAGCCCGGCCCCCCACTCTCTCCTCTCGATAAGCAAAGCCCACCCCACAAGAGAAGAGACAGGGACACGGAGGGGGTGGGTGCCCCATCCCACAAGAGAAGAGACAGGGACAGGCCCCCACCGAGAAGAGACAGGGACAAGGATTGGGTGGGGGCCCCATCCCACAAGAGAAGAGAAGAGACAAGGACAAGGATTGGGTGGGGGCCCGGCCCACCCCACAAGAGAAGAGAAGAGACAGGGACAAGGATGGGGTGGGTGCCCCATCCCACAAGAGAAGAGACAGGGACAGGCCCCCACCGAGAAGAGACAGGGACAAGGATTGGGTGGGGGCCCCACCCCACAAGAGAAGAGAAGAGACAGGGACAAGGATGGGGTGGGTGCCCCATCCCACAAGAGAAGAGACAGGGACAGGCCCCCACCGAGAAGAGACAGGGACAAGGATTGGGTGGGGGCCCCACCCCACAAGAGAAGAGAAGAGACAGGGACAAGGATGGGGTGGGGGCCCCATCCCACAAGAGAAGAGACAGGGACAGGCCCCACCCGAGAAGAGACAGGGACAAGGATGGGCTGGGGGCCCCATCCCACAAGAGAAGAGAAGAGACAGGGACAAGGATGGGGTGAGGTGGGGGCCCCAGAGACAGCACTCTCCACTTCCCCTCAGAGGCAGCTCAGAGCCCGGCCCCAACCCTCTCCTCTTCATAAGCAAAGCCCACCCCACAAGAGAAGAGACAGGGACACGGAGGGGGTGGGGGCCCCACCCCTCAAGAGAAGAGAAGTGAAAAGGACAAGGATTGGGTGGGGGCCCGGCCCACCCCACAAGAGAAGAGAAGAGACAGGGACAAGATGGGGTGGGTGCCCCATCCCACAAGAGAAGAGACAGGGACAGGCCCCCACCGAGAAGAGACAGGGACAAGGATGGGGTGGGGTGGGGGCCCCAACCCACAAGAGAAGAGACAGGGACAGGCCCCCACTGAAAAGAGACAGGGACAAGGATTGGGTGGGGGCCCCACCCCACAAGAGAAGAGAAGAGACAGGGACACGGAGGGGGTGGGTGCCCCATCCCACAAGAGAAGAGACAGGGACAGGCCCCCACCGAGAAGAGACGGGGACAAGGATTGGGTGGGTGGGGGACCCAGAGACAGCACTCTCCACTTCCCCTCTGAGGCAGCTCGGAGCCCGGCCCCAACGCTCTCCTCTCCATAAGCAAAGCCCACCCCACAAGAGAAGAGAAGAGACAGGGACAAGGCTGAGGTGGGGGCCTCAGAGAGCAAGAGCAGGAGGCAGCACAGAGCAGTGCTCGGGACCCTGACAAGGGTGGGAGTGGGGGCCCCCAGACAGAGTATTCTCCAGGGCAAAGCTCATCTGAGAAGGGATGAGGCAGCAAAATGGTGCCCTCAGGTAAGCACTCTTGTTAGAACACACCATGGGCGTCCGCAGGAGGGGGGCCGAGAAGGGTGCAAGGCAGAGGGGAGAAGGGTGCAAGGCAGAGGGGGAGAGGGATGCAAGGTAGAGAAGGGTGCAAGGCGGAGGGGAGAAGGGTGCAAGGAAGAGAGGAGAAGGGTGCAAGGTAGAGAAGGGTGCAAGGCGGAGGGGGAGAAGGGTGCAGGGTAGAGGGGAGAAGGGTGCAAGGCAGAGAAGAGGAGGGTGCAAGGCAGAGGGGAGAAGGGTGCAAGGCGGAGGGGAGAAGGGTGCAAGGCAGAGGGGAGAAGGGTGCAAGGCAGAGGGGAGAAGGGTGCAAGGCAGAGAGGAGAAGGGTGCAAGGAAGAGAGGAGAAGGGTGCAAGGTAGAGAAGGGTGCAAGGCGGAGGGGGAGAAGGGTGCAGGGTAGAGGGGAGAAGGGTGCAAGGTGGAGGGGAGAAGGGTGTAAGGCAGAGGGGAGAATGGTGCAAGGCAGAGGGGAGAAGGGTGCAAGGTGGAGGGGAGAAGGGTGCAAGGCAGAGGGGTGAAGTGTGCAAGGCAGAGAAGAGAAGGGTGCAAGGCAAAGAGGAGAAGGGTGCAAGGAAGAGAGGAGAAGGGTGCAAGGTAGCGAAGGGTGCAAGGCGGAGGGGGAGAAGGGTGCAGGCTAGAGGGGAGAAGGGTGCAAGGCAGAGAAGAGAAGGGTGCAAGGCGGAGGGGAGAAGGGTGCAAGGCGGAGGGGGGAAGGGTGCAAGGCAGAGAGGAGAAGGATGCAAGGTAGAGAAGGGTGCAAGGCGGAGGGGGAGAAGGGTGCAAGGTGGAGGGGGAGAAGTGTGCAAGGCAGAGGGGAGAAGGGTGCAAGGCAGAGGGGAGAAGGGTGCAAGGCAGAGAGGAGAAGGGTGCAAGGAAGAGAGGAGAAGGGTGCAAGGTAGAGAAGGGTGCAAGGCGGAGGGGGAGAAGAGTGCATGGCAGAGGGGAGAAGGGTGCAAGACAGAGGGGAGAAGGGTGCAAGGAAGAGAGGAGAAGGGTGCAAGGTAGAGAAGGGTGCAAGGCGGAGGGTGAGACGGGTGCAAGGCAGAGGGCAGACGGGTGCAAGGCAGAGGGGAGAAGGGTGCAAGGCAAAGGGGAGAAGGGTGCAAGGCAAAGGGGAGAAGGGTGCAAGGCAAAGGGGAGAAGGGTGCAAGACAGAGGGGAGAAGGGTGCAAGGCAGAGAGGAGAAGGGTGCAAGGCGGAGGGGGAGAAGGGTGCAAGGCAGAGGGGAAAAGGATGCAAGGTAGAGAAGGGTGCAAGGCGGAGGGGGAGAAGGGTGCAAGGCGGAGGGGGAGAAGGGTGCAAGGTGGAGGGGGAGAAGGGTGCAAGGCAGAGGGGAGAAGGGTGCAAGGCAGAGGGAGAATGGTGCAAGGTAGAAAAGGGTTCAAGATGGAGGTGGACTAGGGTACAAGGGGAGGGGGAGAAGGATACAAGGGGGAGGGGGAAAAGGTGCAAGAGGGAGGGCAAGAAGGGTGCAAGGCAGAGGAGAGAAGGGTGCAAGGGGGATGGTGATGAAGTTAAAAATGTGCCCCCCCCTGGAAACATTTCTGCGGACACCCATGGAACGCACACTACTTTGTGAGGGAGAGTGGGAGAGAGTGGAGAGAGAGAGAGTGGAGAGAAACAGTGGAGAGAGAGAGTGGCTAGAGAGAGAGAGAGAGAGTGGGGAGAGACAGTGGAGAGAGAGTAGACAGTGGAGAGAGAGTGGAGATAGACAGTGGAGAGAAAGAGAGTGGAGAGAGAATGGAGAGAGCATGGAGAGACACTGGAGAGAGTGGAGAAAGAGAGAGTGGAGAGAGAGAGTGGAGAGAGAGAGAGTGGAGAGAGAGAGAGAGTGGAGAGAAAGAGAGAGAGTGGAGAGAGAGAGAGTGGAGAGAAAGATAGAGTGGAGAGAGAGAGAGAGTGGAGAGAGAGAGAGAGTGGAGAGAGAGTGGAGAGAGAGACAGTGGAGAGAGACAGTGGAGAGAGCGAGTGGAGAGAGCGAGTGGAGGGAGCGAGTGGAGAGAGCGAGTGAAGAGAGCGAGTGGAGAGAGCGAGTGGAGAGAGAGAGAGAGGGGAGAGAGAGAGTGGAGAGAGATAGAGTGGAGAGAGATAGAGTGGAGAGAGATAGAGTGGAGAGAGAGAGAGTGGAGAGAGAGAGAGAGAGTGGAGAGAGAGAGTGTGGAGAGAGAGAGTGTGTGGAGAGAGAGAGAGAGAGAGAGAGAGAGAGTGGAGAGAGAGAGAGAGAGTGGAGAGAGAGACAGAGTGGAGAGAGAGACAGAGTGGAGAGAGATTGGAGAGAGAGTGGAGAGTAGAGAGAGACAGTGGAGAGAGAGAGACAGTGGAGAGAGAGACAGTGGAGGGAGACAGCAGAGAGAGAGTGGGTGGAGAGAGAGTGAGTGGAGAGAGAGTGAGTGGAGAGAGAGTGAGTGGAGAGAGTGAGTGGAGAGAGTGAGTGGAGAGAGTGAGTGGAGAGAGTGAGTGGAGAGAGAGTGGAGAGAAAGTAGAGAGAGAGAAGGGGGAGAGGGTGGAGAGAGAGGGCGTAGAGGGAGACAGTGGAAGGAGACAGTGGAGAGAGAGATAGTGAGAGAGTGGAGAGAGAAAGTGGAGAGAGAGACAGAGGAGAGACCGTGGAGAGTGAGACAGTAGAGATAGAGTGGACAGAGTTGAGAGAGAGAATGGAGAGAGAGTAGAGACTGACTGACTGAGAAACTGACTGAGAGAGAGAGTGACTGACTGACAGAGAGAGAGAGACTGATTGAGAGTGAGACTGACTGACTGACAGAGACTGACTAAGGTAGAGAGAAACTGACTGAGAAAGAGAGACTGAGAGAGAGAGGCAGAGACTGACTGACAGAGAGATAGACTGATTGACTATCAGAGAGACTGACAGAGAGAGACTGACTTGGAGAGAGACTGACTGAGAGAGAGACTGACTGAGAGAGAGACTGACTGAGAGAGAGACTGACTGAGTGAGAGAGTCTGAATGACAGAGACTGACTGACAGAGCGAGAGAGAGACTGACTGACTGGGGTAAAGAGAGAATGACTGACTGAGAGAGACTGACTGACTGGGAGAGAGAGAGACTGACTGGGAGAGAGAGAGACTGGCTGACTGAGAGAGAGATTGACTGACAGAGAGGGAGACTGACAGAGAGAGAAAGAGACTGAGAGACTGACAGAGAAAGAGAGACTGACTGACAGAGAGAGAGACTGACTAAGAGAGAGAAACTGACAGACTGAGCGAGACTGATTGAGAGAGACTGACTGAGAGAGAGAGACTGACTGACAGAGAGAGAGACTGAGACTGACAGAGAGAGAGAGACTGACTGACAGAGAGAGAGACTGACTAAGAGAGACTGACTGAGAGAGACTGACTGAGAGAGACTGACAGAGAGAGACTGACAGAGAGAGACTGACTGACAGACAGATAGAGAGCAAGAGACTGACTGACTGACTGAGAGAGACTGACTGAGAGAGACTGAATGACAGAGAGTGATAGATTGACTGACAGAGAGAGAGACTGACTGACAGAGAGGGACTGACTGACAGACTGACAGAGAGAGACAGAGAGAGAGAGAGAGAGAGAGACTGACTGACTGAGAGTGACTGACAGTGACTGACTAAGAGAGACTGAATGACAGAGAGAGATAGACTGACTGACTGAAAGAGAGATACTGACTGACAGAGAGAGAGAGAGAGAGACTGTGATGGAATTGGAGTCAAAGTGTGTATGCAATGCCTCTTAAGATTGCTATTGTCTACTAATAAAAATGTATTATCAAAATGTGCTCTTTGTAGTTACATCTGCTTTTGAAATACAGCACTGTCACTTTGTCTAATGTTTTAAAACGGAAACAGGAAGGAGCAGTGGATGCACTTTTGTCAAAACTGAGCGATGAGTGGGCCCGACGTTGTATATCATGACAGGAGTCTGCATCAGGAAACCCACCTAGAATTGGGCAAACTTCCCCGGCGTACTGATGGCAGGGACCCTGTAATGAATGGACCACCACCTATGATAGCCTGCTGAGAGACTACGCCCATCCTTTAACTCCACCATCCAGTGTTACTTATAACGGCTGGATTGGTGACAGTGGCGTAACAATCGCCCCGCATCCCCTGCAGTATGGCGGGTCGCGGGCCTGAGAGCTCTAGACAGGCATGGAGAATGGGGGGGCCCCCTCCATGTACTTTGCAGGGGAGCCCCCTCATGTTTCGTTACGCCACTGCTGCTACGGCGCATGCTTTTTACCTCATGGATGTGACGAGCACTTGTATTGGAGCAGATGTGCTTGTGCTGCACATGCCATGAGTGTGGATGGTTTGCACTGCTTTACTTGTCTTTTATAGTGTCTTGTGATTTCTTGCTGTGTGGATTTTGAATTTCTACTCATTGTGTGTGTGGGGGGGGGTGTGTGTCTGCGTATGTGTGCGTCTGTCTGTGTGTGTGGATTTGTTTGTCTGGATCTGTTTTGTGTCAGGAATGCTTGCACTGTTCCTGCCCTGGCTGCACCTGGGGTGTGTGCTGCTTTTATTGTCTTCAATGAGAACACGTGCCTATCGATATTGTATCGTATTGTATTTCAATTGCACTTATATAGCGCTTACTACCCCTGACGGTGGATCAGTAAGTTAGGCGCTCACTGCTTGCGTCTGTATCACTTGAAAGCCACAAGACACACTCAGCCTTTCATCTTTCTCATGTTGACGACAAACTTCGTGATAGTAACACTTGTGTCGCATTGTTGCATCAGGGCACACCCACTGCTTCTCTCCCCATCACCCCTCCAGGCGCTAGGTCCTTCGAAGCGACCACGATTTGGGCTACGTCGTGACCTTTGAAAGGGTACAGTTTATTGCTAGGGAAATAATTAATTTTCCCTGCACAGACAAAATTACCGATTTGATTTTTAATTTGGTTATGGGACGAGGCAACCTCCGCGCAATCGCTGAAAGGTTGAGCCTCGTCCCGTAAATCAATTTCCGAAGTCATTTTGTGATATTACAGCGGCGGGTTTATAAACTGGGAGAGTGGGTGCATTAGAGGGGCGAGCAGGAGGGGGCGGGCACGTGAGTGCGACCTTTCATATTTAAATGAGTACAATCCTCATCATGTCTCCATGTGTGAGCATCAGCCTGAAACCTTGTCCTGTCAACACCTGGCAAGAGACTCTAGCGCCCAGAGCCTGCTTAGTCCCTTCTGGCGCTTTAATGTCAGCTGGCTCTCCCACTACTGCATGAACGTGTGTTTTAAGCTAATGGCCTTATCTCTTCTCCCTTTCCCTTATACCGTGGGGTTTGGCAAGGTTGTCCTCTCTCACCTCTTCTCTTTATACTTGTTCTCGAACCCTTTTTAATTAAGATCCGTTCCAATTCTCAGATCACAGGCTTTAAATACGCCACTAACCAATTAAAACTTTCTGTCTATGCAGATTATATTTTGCTCTTTTTATCGCAACCACAGACCTCTTTGCCAGCTTTTTTTATCCGAAGTCCAGTCCTTTGCCTCTGTGTCTGGTTATAAATTAAACAATGACAAATGTACAATCCCCCATTAAACAAAGTATGCTTTTACGCGAACTATGTCTCTTCAGGTTTTCATTGGGCCCCAGATCAAATTAAATACTTGGATTTATGGTTCAAATCTTCCATTCAAGAGTCCATGGTAATATGTTAAAAAGAGTTACAGACACTCTTGAAAAATTCCACGTCCCGATGGAGCCCCATGTTTTTATCTTGGTGGGGGGCTTTCAACACGATCAAAATTATGTTGTTCCCTATAGAACTTTTTTATCTCTCTAATATTCCTGTAAATATTCCAAAATCACATTTTAAAATAATGTATTCTATCCTATCGAAATTTCTATGGCATAATAAGAAATCTCATATGTCTTTACATAAACTTAAACAGCCAAAACAGCTGGGTGGTGTCAATTTCCCAGATTTCCAAACCTGTCATGCCGCCTGCGTTCTTTCTTAAACAAGCCTCTCTATTACTCCAAGATGACAACGAAGATTCATCATTATCGTTATGGACTACCAGTGCTACAGCTGCAGAATTCTTCAACCTTTACTTACCAATCATCGTTCTCCTAAAGATCATTTTTTGCAATCTTCACTACTGTGCAATAAACATCTTAAAATCAATAATAGAGTTATTTTTTGGAGGGATTGGCATATGAAAGGGCTTCACTGGGTACATCAACTTTATCAGGATAATGCGTGTATACCCTTTTACGGTTGCTTAACCCCTTGTGTGCTTCTGTCGGCAGTTGGCCGACGGGAGCACTACCTCGCTAGTGCTGCCGTCGGCCAACGGCCGACACGGCCTCGCCCATTTTGCCGAAGTGCTGCACTGCCTCAAAATGGGGGCCACAGGAAAGGGGTTCAGCACAATTTTCTTTACCTACTTTGTGTGCATCTAAATATGTATCCTTAACCTCATTGATTCAATCAACCTAAAAAAACTTAGGACTTAGCACTACCTTATCATTATCGCCTCCTACTGTCCTTTTTACGTCTTACCTCTTTCCCTATCCGCATCTCAAGTTTATAAACATTTATCCTCTTCTCCAGTTCCTCGAGATAAAACAGAGGTAAAATTCTCATGGGTGTCTGATCTCCAATCGTCTTTCTCTATTCCTACCTGGAATAAGGTCTGGATTACATTTAGGAAGTCTTCCAGGGCATTCTAATACAACCCAAACTTTATTTTATATTTATAACAGACTTTTATTGACTCCTGTTTCTTTACTTAAAATAAACCCTTCTCTCTCTTCCTCGTTCTGGTCCTGTAATACTTCCCCTGCTGACTTACACTACATGCTATCTATTTGCCCTCATGTTCACAGCTTCTGGAAACTAGTTTGGAGACAAATCAATAATATCTTTCACACACAAATCCCTTTTAATTTTATTAATATATTTCTAGGTAGTGTATCTTCTGAAAGGGAATCAGGGAGTGGTGTGGCTCACTGGTTAGAGGCGGCAGACCCAGAAGCAGAGGACGGTCCGGGACCAGGGTTCAATTCCCGACGCGGCAGGGTCGTGAACCAGGGTCAGCGGACTTGATAATTCTCGCCTCAGTGCCTACTCTAACCAGGGATCACACTCAGCAACTCTGGGCATTAGCTTGCCTCATCTCCACAACGGCCCCCCACAAACGCCGGGGATGCCTGGTTTCACCTTGGTGATACCCAGGAGGGAACATCTCACAGGGAAAGCCAGGACGGGTTCTCCAGCGGTCTATAGCGCCAGGACGCCTCCGGGTAGCAGTGCGCTTTACAAGACACACACATTTACATTTACATGCTATCAATTTCCATATTATAGACCTACTTCTCGCATTTGACTTCCAACAAATTACTAGGGCCTGGAAGAGTTCTATCAATATTTCTTCAAGCCTGGTCGTATGGGGTTTGTTATAACTACAGGCTAGAAAGAGCGTATGTCCACCCTAATTCCCTTGCAATGAAACGAGAATTCCTATGGTCACCTATTACTCATTTTCTGAACTTATCTGCAAATTTAGCACCAGTCCATAATCCCCGAGTTGAAGAAGTGCCTAAACCTCCATGATTTCATTTTATTTGTTTAGATATCTGTCTTTTATATCAATACTATGAATTTTCTGTGCATATTTCCTTTATTACGCAATACAGTAGGTATTAAGGGGCTGATTCACAGAACTAACTTAAGACAAAATCCTAAACTTACTACATTTGGTATTCACAGAAGTTAGGATTTTGTCTTAAGACAGATTTAAGACAGACTTAAGACAGAATCCTAACTTAAGTCTGTTTTAGTCTGCCTTAAGACAAAATCCTAACTTCTGTGAATACCAAAAGTAGTAAGTTTAGGATTTTGTCTTAAGTTAGTTCTGTGAATCGGGCCCTAAGTATATAAGTGGATATGTTGAAAATTAATACTACATAAATGTAATTTCCTTCCCCTCATTTTCTCTTGCCCTCCATTTCCATGTTACCTTAATAGATTATACAGTTAAGATTGTATTTCCTATTTCTGTACTGTATTGAGATGTTTCAAATTATATCAATAAAGTTCCTTTTTCAACTAAAAACCAGGATGTAATTCCACTTTTCACTTTCTAGCAGGTTTTACAATCTTAGCGGCATATGTACAAGGAAGTGGCAGAGCGAGGCGTTAGCCCTCATGGCTTAACGCCTCACTCCCCCAATTAAGAAACGCAGGGCTGCATCATATTAACAACAATATGATGCAACCTTGCATTTCCCCCTGCGCTGGTGCGACACTTAGCAGTGTATCGCCGATGCAGGCACCCTTGTACTCTGCGTGCAGGGGGAGATTGTTTATGTCCAGGAAGGCGGACCTTCCTGCACATACACAATCTTGAAATGCCATTTTGTAAATGTATCCAATTCGGTAGGTAACATAGGTTCCGAATCGGATTTGGAGAATCCAAATCCCATTCAGAGCCTTTCCGAACAATATCGAAATCGACCCCTAAGTCATTCATTTTTTCCAATGCAATCTGTTATGTCCCTGTTAGACAACAATCATTATCCCTGTAACTGACCTATCCAGATCGAACCTGAGAAATGCTTTACTATTATTAATAATCCACAAGATAGCGTCAGCCATAATATCTGGTAACTATTTGAATTATGCAGGAATACCTCAGGCTGAAAACCCTACGTAAAAAAAAAAAAATAGAGCTCAACATTACGCCATTAAAATATGGTACCTAGAATTGGACACCTTAAACATGGTTTGAAATGAGTTTGTCTTTTCACCGACAAATATGGCCTAGATTGCAATTATAATCAGAAGTTACTTAACTATTTGAAATGATATTAAGGCATCAATTTGGGGAGAGGACTTTGGCCTAACAGCTAGGGCGGTCGACCTCGAAACTGGGTAACTGTGATTCTGGGCAAATCACTTTATCTCCCCGTTCCTAACAAAAATGAATGTGTCCTCAGGTAATGTAACAGGTGCTATGTAAAGCGCTCTGAAACCCAATACCGGGTCAAGTTTGCGCTATATAAAACTCCATAAAAATACATTTAAAAAAATGATCTTAATTGCCTAAAATATTTTAGCAGTCGATCAGGCTATGAGACAATAAGCCAGCTAACCCAAATGGCTTATATTATTACGAAGCCAATGCATTACTAACAAGTGACACGTAATGACTAACCATTATTTTGGAAATTAATTGAACTAAATAGGTACACTACAAATTGACAAGAGCAAACGCCATCTGACAACATTAAGAACAGAGGGGCATATTACCAAGCAATAGCGATAATTATCGCTAAGCAGGGTTAGCAGCAATAATTCTATCGCAGCGCTTCGACGATTTTTACCGCTGAGATAGCTTGCTATTATCAAGGTTTATCTCAAAAGCGGTAAAAATCATGCGAAATGCATGCATATCGCTGAAAATGCAGCGATATTCATGCATTATCGTGACAATGCTCTTAGCCATGTTATCCACCTTCCATTGGATGACATGGCTAAGAACTGCTCTGGGCAGGCATTAGCTTTTGGAGATATTTGCGCTTAGCGCGAATATTTCCAAATGTAAGCCTTTGTTGGTAATTGGAGATAGCGATATTAACAACTGTTTCCAGTCGCTAACATCTTGGCACGCCCACTTTGCACGTCATTAGCGATAATTATCGCTGACATGCAAATCGGGCCCCAAGATGGTCGCTATCTCCTACTAGCTGTTGCTAAGTAATAGAGAGATAAAATTATCGTCACTTTAGCGGGAAAAATTCCTGCTAAAGCGGCGATAAGGCCCTTGGTATTATGCCCCAGAGTTCAATATGGAACCACTACAAAATGGTGGCCAGTTTTATGTAACTTACACAGGGCTCGAGTTCCGCGTGTCTTTTCTCTAATAAATATGGCGTTCATTTGAGATGCCGTCAATCTTTGGCGCAGGACGGGAGCATGGGAATCAACCCAGGCCCGGTCCCAACACGTCTCTTCAATGAGTAAGGCACTCAATAAGATTTACACTCATGCACTCGAAAGAATTTCCATTGTTTATATAAAAATATTTCAAATAACCCGGATCACGAACATAAAACTTGATTTGGGACCGTAAAAAAACTGCCCTATATCTATCTCACTGCTGCCCGAAATACGCTCTCTGCTCTATAAGTCCAAATTTTATTTGTAACTCTTAAAACATAGTTGACTTTCTTGATCAACCCGATTATACTGTTAGAAAATTCGTTTTTAGAATCCACTGCCCAAGTTGGGCCCCGTGTGGGAACACAGTGACCGGCTTAGTTTCAAGGGCAAAATATAATATACAAACCGGCACACAAAGAAAGTTTTCCAAGTTTAACAATAACATGGCACTCGATCATTGACTCATGACGATCAGTCGTATTTAACAATGACTATTTATTCCTGACTAATCCAGTTGAATGAAATGGAATGCTACTCTGTTTCTTTTTCACTTAGATAAACATTGTTCTTTCCATCTTCCGGTGGATACTATTTGCTGAATGTTACTATATGCATCACATAAGAACACTGATGTTTCAAAGATGATTGAAAGTATTTGCTTTAAAATATGTTTGAAACATGTTAGTAAAAAATCTCTTACCCACGAATGTAGGCATGAAAACTACTAACACTGATTTTGAATATGAATGTCTCATCTGCCCTTGGTGGGGGTTACAGTAACCCTAATGGAACATTGGGATTTACGATATGCATCAATCTTTGCAGCCTTGAGAAAGCCCCAGGCCAATGAGCCACTAGGGGGCGAAACACGTGTCGGCTGCCAAAAATCACGAATCGATAATGTTGGCAGCATGATGAAAATCTTGATTTGAGAATTAAACAGAAAAGCAATGCAAACAATACAAGACCAAAAGTGTCTCTCTATATATGACATCAATAAGTTGGAATCACAAATATAAACAAGAGGACGTACTCAATTTTTTTTATCTACACAACTACTAACCTTCACACCATACAAGTGTAACAATTCAGACTATTTCAGGCCCCTAGAGCTATAAGAATAGTGTGTGTGGCAGATATCAATTGCTTTAACGTATATGAATTAATAAACAACTAATGTTCTGCTCATCTCTAAATTATGCAAACAGCACCACCATGTGGCAGACTGTAATACATGCCAGTGTTGACAATAAAGTGCTGGTGCCGAGCACTGGGAACCACCGGCTCATATTAAGCACTGATTATATATACAGGGTGACTTATTGTGTTCTTGGAACTCGAGGTAGGCTTGCAGGTAGTGGCAGCCACAGTGTTAACCGCAACCCCGCGGGCCCTGAATATTCATTGGGCAGGAGCTGAACACTTACTACACTCTGGAATCGCAGGATCACATTTAGAGTAGACACCACACCCCTCCTGTCCCATGGTGGTCCCAGTGCGAGAGTGCAAGAGAACGGCTATGGCACACCTTGGTAAGGGTATGAGCACATCTCAAAAGCAATGTCCACGTGACATTAGGAAGAAACTAAAAGGGGAAATATTGGGAACACCTAAACTCCAGTTTATTACGGACACCGTCTCCAGTCCGAATCGTTTCTCCTACAAGTCATTGCTTTCAGGTGTGCTAGTCTAATTAGATCTGTGGAAGCAAAACAGGACTCAAACACCCAGAATGCACTCGGCTCCCCACAACACTCCACGGGTTGAAACGTTTTCCGTGGTTACCTGGGCAGATGTCACCCCCTATGGGTTACACCCTGTGGAGCAAGGAACTCAGCTCTACTGATTGCTGTTAGAACACAATTGAGTACAACTCTAAACAACAGCATAAAGTTTCAAAGGGGGCGTGGCACTGACGTGGGTTTCCAGACTGCTCTTTCCCAGTGTGCTGTGCAAAGATATGTTGAAAAGGAGGCGCTACACAAACCCCTAGTGAAGACACATTCTGGCCTTCAAAGGAAGCCCCTGTACTAAAGGAGGTGTCGGCTTTAAACTTTTCTAATGATTTTTCTGACATTAAGTTCCTGCGGAGACTGTACCAAGTTTTGTATCCAGGACAGAGAAACGCCGCCATTCTTTGGGGAGTGACATGAAAGATGGTTAGGTTGAGGGGCAGGGACCAGCTCGTGCATGTATTTAAATAATGAGCAGCAGAGTTTGAAAACAATGCGCTGCTTCCGGAGGCCGTAAGGACTTAATCCTCATAATCATCTTTAGTTGCTGCGTCAAACATTAGGCCCGATTCACAGAACTAACTTGAGACAACATCCTAAACTTACTACTTTTGGTATTCACAGAAGTTAGGATTTTGTCTTAAGTTTGTCTTAAGACAGACTTAAGACAGACATAAGTTAGGATTTTGTCTTACGTTTGTCTTAAGACAAATTTAAGACAAAATCCTAACTTCTGTGAATACCAAAAGTAGTTAGATTAGGATTTTGTCTTAAGTTAGTTCTGTGAATCGGGCCCATTGTGTCTGAAGGAGAGGGCGATTTCAGGTGCCCACCTCCATCCCCCCTGTGTTGTGATGAAAGGAGGGGGCCGTCAGGCTCTTGTTCCCAACACTCCTAAAGTGCTGCTACATCAGTGATCCTGTGAACCATGTCCTTTGAACATAATACACATAACTGTGACTGCTAAAGATGTCTCTACTGGTGAGAAGCTAGTTAACATGGACCACAGTTCCAGGAAGCAAGACCTGCTCCATGTCCACTGTCCGGAAGAATTGCTAGAAGGCGATTTAGAAGCCTCACAGAGGCCATCTGTAAAGTCCACGAGCAGGTGAGGTGGCCTCGTCGCCAGTAATGCTCTGTAATGATATTTCTTATCTCCGCCCACGAATGGGTTGGGGAGATTTCTGCAGGATTCTCACTCTGACTGAAAGTAATCTTCCATCAGACCCACTAAGATTTAATATCAAGCTGTTTGTGATCCCTTGAGACCCAAATCGCAGACAAGACTGATACTTAGCAACTGACACGTCAATCCCGCCCCTGCATCCCTTCGTGGTCGCCACACAACACCGCTCGCTTAGCATCACCGCGCGGTGCTATCCTGAGGGGGAGGATGATGTGATTTCTTTCCAATTTTCATCGCCGTGATCTGCGTGGGGAGTTATTTAAAAAACACGCAGTGAAAAGAGATGAAAAAATAATATTAAAAACACTGGAGTATAACTTCTATAAAGTTTGAGACAATATTGAAGTCTCTTTCCATGGTAAGTGTGCAGGGTAAATAAAATACGACGTTTCCTGTGAGAACCACTGAATAATTAGAAGGTGCAGGTAGATTGTTGGCCCAGAGAGTGGGTACCAGGGCCTCCTCCTCCTCCTGAAGGTTACAGAGAGAGAGCAGTGGCTGTTCACATTGACATCGCCCCCTCCTCATTACCCTACCCAGCTCACTGCTCCTGGCCGTCTCTTGTAGGTGGCTCCTGCATCTATGTTGTCTAAGACTGGAACTAGATTAGTAGATTGTTGCAGAGCTGGTACCCTGTTCTGCAGTAACGTCAGCCCCCCAGTAATGTGAAGGTGCCACATTCACAATCTAGTCCCTAACCCATAGTGGCAGTGAAGGTGCCAAGAAAGTGGTTGTAGGGTCTTCACACGCCCTACATTGCACCTCCTCCTTAGGTATTGGTATTGTATTGTGGTATACTTATATAGCACAACCTGTCACCACCAAGGGCATCCTGGCGCTTTGACCCATGAACCAGCAAAAGCAATAGCTCAACCTGTCCTAGGAAAGAGGTAAGTTTTCAGCGCCTTTCTAAAGGCTAAGAGATCCTCAAGACTTCTCAGGGATATTGGCAGGGAGTTCCAGAGTTTGGCCGCCGCTACTCTGAACGAGCGGCCACCCATCCTCACTCTCTGGAAGCGCGGAACTACAAGTAGCCTGGACGACGAGGAACGTAAAGTTCGAGATGGAAGATACCAGGCAAACATTCGCCGCAAAGGGATTGGGCCCAGGCCATGGATAGCCCTGAACACAATACACGCTGCTTTGTAGCGAACGCGTAAATGGACCGGCAGCCAATGGAGTTCCTGCAGTGCTGCCGTAGAAGAGCTGTGGTAGGGGCGGGAAAGGGCGAGTTTGGCAGCCATATTTTGCACCCTTTGAAGCTTGCCCAGAAGTGTTACCGGGGCCTCCAGAAGCAGTGCACTTATTTGAGGTATTTGAAGTAGCCCTGATCCTACCCCAGGTGGAAGCGAACACTTAACAGAGAACATTGTCACTACAGCAGAAGCTACAAGTTGATACCGCATTACAGATAACAGGATGAGATCTAAGGTGTAAGAGAGAAACCATCCATATCTGTACCGAGGAGGTTACATTGACCTCTGACTGGTGGGATACTGAACCCTACTGTACCCACTGAAGAACCGGGTTTTAGAACCCAGCGGCGCCAGGGGCACTCCCAAAGTCTTCGGGTTCACCTGTCTTAGAATACAGAGACACGGGATACTTCTCGGTGGCGTCAAAGATCGAATTTATTGGCTGCAACCAGGGACAGAAGTCCACGAAGTACAACACAGGTATATTCGTCGGAGACTGCTCAAATTTACAAGACGAATCATCCTCTTTTATGCCAAAAATCACATTCCGGACAAACACCCACTATTTACAATTTGTCCAATCATAGGCATTATTGCAAAAGGCATCGCATGACGACAAACCCACTTTTCAGTTGTCCGGCCCACCATTAATTACACAGGAAAGCCCAACATCCCTTCTTGCACAAGCCAGACAAACACATAATAAAAGACCACAACCCATATCATAAATAGACCATAAAAGAAGGATCAGAAACAGATAAGAAGCAGGATAAGGGGTGTGTGTGTGCATACCAAACTCTACAATGTCCTGTGCTTTGATCCTCAATCTTGATCAGCTATCGGGAAAGGAACTGGCCTAACAGGGTCAGCTTCAGGCAACGAGGTCAGCTCACTCGGTCCATCCAAAAGTCAGCACGAACTCGAGCTAACGCATACGTGTACTAAAGACTCGTTCGGCCGTAGTCATCGGCCTATGTGAGGGCAACCACAAAATGGCTGCCATAGACAAAATGGAACCCAAGGTTCAGAATGAAATCTCTAAATACACAGTGAATCCATCGCTCTAACATAGCGAAATCACTCGTACTTGCCATTACGGTTACGGTTCGCTACTATCAAATCCGTAACGAAACCATGACATTTATAAAACGGGTTCAGAATTCACGGAACCTCACCACCCCCCACCGGCCTGCGTACTCACCCCCTGGAAGATTGACCTCTTTGTGTCATTTGTTTGTTGTTACGTGTTGCACATGGATTCGCCTAGCTCAGGTCCCTTCTGGCAGAACGCCTTCTGGGTAATCGCAAGACCCCTCTGCTGACAGGAGTGCTCGAGGTGTGCTGGTACCTGCCACACTTCATCCACAGGTTGTCACCACACCTGTGTGGGAGTCTGCCCTGGGGCCAGCCCCCTTCTGGAGGTAGGACTGCCAGTCTCATGAAGCCCTAGACGGTAGTTGCTGGCTCTGGCATCTAAGCTCTAGAAGAGAAAGCCCCAAAGGAAAGACCTGAGCCAGTTGGTCCGCCCCAGCTCTTCTAAGGGCCACGTCCAACCTTCTTGTAGGATTAAGTCTCTTCCATGGAGCCCTTGCACCTTCTGCGGAAACAGAAGGTTGGTGGCAGTAGAATAATATATTTTTATTAGTTTAAGATTTAATTTGCTAAAAATCCCAGCTAAATCCCTAAAATGTCCTCATTTCTTTTCAGAGGTACATTTTTCGGAGGGGTCTGGGTGTTTCAAAGAAACCCTCTTGTGCCACAGTGGCTCAGCCTCTCCTTTTTGCAAAACGTTATGTTTTCTCAGCTTTAATGCCTCTGGCATCTGTTCAGCTTGTTCTACTCTGCTATCCCCTCTTTTACCAGAAGAGGAGTCTTACCTTGCGACAAGCATTGGCAAAGCCAGCAAGTCTGGCTTTAATTTAGTGCATGCGCAGACCACCAACAAGACAGGCAGTAACGTGTGCAGGGCATGGACACCGAGGCAGCAGAGACTCACATGTGCACACACAACATAGACTGGCCCGCAAGCATACATGGAACATAGCACACATACATGCATGATACAAGTAGCGTAAACAGGTGTGCTTGCCTGTGAGCAGCATGTTTGATTCTTTTGTGCCCCATGGCCAGATTGTATTGTGTGTGCATGGGTGTGTCCTATTTGTTTGTTCTCTGTGCACGCATATCTACCTCTCAGAGACATGAAGCAATCACAGACCCTTTTTGCCATATTCGAAGCCCGTACTCCCTTTTTCATAACACATGAGATTGATATAGATTGTGGCAGCTGGCAGGCTGCAGAGTGCTCAAGGGGGAGGCAGAAAACCCTCTCTGCAACTCTTAACAGGACCCTTGCTCCTACTCTGAACGCCCACAAGCCTGTGATATTGCCCCAGCTGAAGGCCTCGGTGCTTTCCCCCCCGAAGGCTGTATGTTGTAAATTTGTTTTCTCTTATTTGTGGGTTGGTCTTTCCTTTATGTCTTTCTCTTAGAACGTTATCTATGTAATACTTTCTAAATGTTCTAGAGGACATTCTGTTGAAGACAGTTGGAGCTCGGCCAGATGGTGGCTTGTTCTTCCGTTTTTGTGCTGTGATTAAACTTCATAGTTTACCTTGAAGTTCTGGAGTATTCATCTTATTTCCTTCTACAACATTTTGGCGAAGAGGCATATAAGAAGTATCTGGCCAGCTGTTAGACTATCACAGTGGACAAACAAAGAAGAAAAACAGAAGCGGACAGAACAAACATCCAGAAAGAACTCACTGCGTGCTACTGTTTGTGAAGAATTTTTAGCGTACTGCCAAACATTCATTTTTGTACGATTTGGAATCAGACATGAAAATTTTGAGGTGAGCGTTTAAACCTACTTCGCGCGAGCACGATCCGTGTGCTTTGTATACAGCGCGTCATCTTTGTTGCTTAGTGACTTACATGTTAAGCCGTGGCCACCGCTGTGCTTGACAACTGTTGTCCCGGCAACGAGCATTCTCCACCTCTTGTTCGCATTGCAGAGAACAGTGCACAAAACTAAGTGAGGTCATTACGCGCAAGTCAAACTTCAGTGTGTTTTGACTTTTGACCTTATGACGTTACGATGCATGATGTAAGACGTCGGCGGCCATCTTAGTTTTTCTGTTTACATTGAAAAGTGAACTCCAGTCATTCGTGTAGTTTGTACAATTCATTCCACGACAAATCGAGTCTACGTTTCAACGCTGAGGAAGATTCAACGTTCCTTCCAAAGTACGATTTCTCCTTTAAGTCGTGATGGACAGAAAAATGTAAGATAATTAGTGCTGTGTTATTTTCAAGTTCACTTTTGATTGCAATAACTGTTCTCCATTTTTACTCAAAGTGTTTCTTTGCTGTGACTCATTTCCTTACAAGGTTCTTATTAGGAGTAAATCATTATTCGAGTTATTCAACACTTTATATCATCATCTGTTCATAATGTCTCAACAAGTAAACGTGGCTTTACCTCCTCCTTTCCTTTGTGAACTCGGTAATCCTAGTACTGTCTGGGAAGATTGGATTGTCATGTTCCATAATTACATAGAGGCATTAGATGGTGAGGATTTTTCTCCAAAAAGGAAAAAGGCGTTATTAATGACTACGTTAGGCAAAGAAGGTCAATGCGTGTTCAAGTACTTACCTCAGGTCCTGCCTTCTGGTTCGCAATCTGCTTTAGATGAATTCAAAGAAGCGATTGTTAGACTTGAAACACGATTTGCAAAGGAGGAAAATCTCGTTCTTAACAGATATAAATTCTACAAAAATAGGCAACGTGAAGCAGAATCCATAGATGATTTTGTGGCTCGTTTGCGAGAACTGTCAGTGAAGTGTAACTTCGGCCAAATGACTGACGAACACATTCGTGATCAACTGATTGTTCAGTGTAACAATCGCAAGATACAGGAGAGGCTGTGGGCAGCCAAAAACCCAACTCTAAAAGTTGCGATTGAACTTGCTAAAATAGTTGAAGAATCTGAAAAATGAATGTTAGAATTGCAAAAAAGTGGTTTAGAACAGAGTGTAGCTGAAGTATCTCACAAATCTGTATTTTATAGTGATAACAGTAACAATGAAAGTGGAGCTGTGGCAATTGTCAGGAAAAAAGGGTATGTCATGCAAAAAAAAAACTTGAGTCAAGGTTATATCAAGTGGCAAACCAAAGTGTGTTTGAGGTGTGGAAGTAACATGCATGGTTCTGATGCAAAGTTTTGCTTTGCAAATAATAAAGAATGCCTCAAGTCTGGCAAAGTAGGTCACTTTGCTAAAATGTGCAAAAATAAAATGAGTACTAGAGTGACGGTAGTTAGTGAACAACATGACTTAAAACGTGATGTAAACAAAATTCTTGTTGTGGAAGACAATATGATTGGGTCTTGCATGGATAATAGGGAGAGACTTCCCAAAGCTGACTTTGTCATTGACTGCAGGATCATAGGTTTAATGGTTGATTGTGTTTCTAAGTGGACCATTATTCCCTTGTCATTGTTAAAGCAGTTGTGGGGTCATAAGTCTTTATTAACTTCTGATATTTCTCCAACAGGTTATCAGGGGGAAAGGATTAACTTGCTAGGTTATTTCAAAAGTGATATTTGTTTTAAGAACAGATCCACTCTCGGGAAAATATATGTTTCAACTGATAGTCCAGCCATTTTGGGGTGGATGCATCAATTTGACCTTAATATTAAGATCAATCCAAGGGCTGATCAACCTGTGTCAGTTGTAGAGGATCTCAATATTGAAGACATCCATCACAGTTTCAAGAATGTGTTCAGGGATGAGTTAGGTGAGTTACAAGGGTATACTCACAGAATTTTGCTAAAGGAAGGTGCCATCCCTGTCCAACATAAGGTTAGGAGGGTTCCGTTTGCTGTTAGGAATGATGTCAAATAGGTTTTAGAGGAGATGCTTCAAGGTGGTATCATCAAACCTGTTGAGGCATCATCTTGGATTTCGCCCGTTGTTATTTCCCAAAAACCTGATAATAAAATCAGATTTTGTGTGGATTTGAGATCTCTCAATAAGTGTGTGGTTGCAGATGTCTTTCCATTACCTAATATTGCTGAGCTGGTCTCTACTTTGAAAGGAGCAACATTTTTCAGTAAACTGGACTTAAAACATGCTTATCGTGATTATGTTTGTTAATTATTTTTGTTTTCTTGCTTTTATTTTAATGGTTCATGGGAGGGAGATGTATTGTAAATATGTTTTCTCTTATTCGTGGGTTGGTCTTTCCTTTATGTCTTTCTCTTAGAACTTTATCTATGTAATACTTTCTAAATGTTCTAGAGGACATTCTGTTGAAGACAGTCGGAGCTCAGCCAGATGGTGGCTTGTTCTTCCTTTTTTGTGCTGTGATTAAACTTCATAGTTTACCTTGAAGTTCTGGAGTATTCATCTTATTTCCTTCTACAACACTGTACACAGCCCTGACTTACAGAAGTGGAATAAACAAAGATGGGAGGGCCCATGAGGCGGACACCTGGGCGCCTTCTCTCCAGGGCCACACTTTGGGGCTTTTTTACTAAGGTTCCGAGCAATGCAGGCAGCAAGCAAAGCTGCTGCACTGAGTTGTGTGAAACGGGGAGAGCAGAAAGGCGCCATATTTACGAAGATACAGCACAATTCTGCTCCCTGCGTGCGTCCTAGCACCAAAGCAAGCACCCTTGTGCCATGTGGCAAGGGTGTCTGCAATACAGGCGGGAATGCGTTGTGCAGGCAGGGGTAAATACCAGCACAAAAACAATCCTTAAAGGCATGTCTCGTTTCCTGTGTGATACATTCTGCATTAGCAGATCTGGGAGTGCGTCAAAGTCCATGGGTGGGTGCAGGGAGCACACATGCTCTGACCACTAAACGCTTCTCCGAAGCAAAGTACTGCAAAGACATGAAGGGTTCTGAGGAGGTTGGAGATGCCGGAACATTCTGAGGAGGTAGAGATGCTAGAGGGTTTTCCGAGGAGGTACAGAAGCTGGAGGGTTCGGAGGAGGGGAGAGATGTGGAACATTCCGAGGAGGCACAGATGCTGGAGGGGTCTCGGAAGAGTAAAGATGCCGGAACATTCTGAGGAGGTAGAGTTGCTAGAGGGTTCTGAGAAGGGTAGAGATACCAGAATATTCTGTGAAGGTAGAGTTGCTAGAGGGTTCTCAGGAGAGTACAGATGCCGGACGTTCCAAGGAGGCAGAGATGCTGGAGGGGTCTAAGGAGGGTAGAGATGCCGGAACACTCAGAGGAGGCCCAGATAATGGCGGGTTCTGAGCAGGGTTGGATTGGGATTAATAATCTGACCAAGCACGCAAAAAAAAAGTGGCCAACATTTGCATATTGCCTTTCCGTAAAATACTTCTTCAGCAACATTTTAGAAAAAAGGGAGGGGGGGGGGGAGTAAAAAAATGCACGTATTAGTTCACACTGGTGAAACACCTAAAATCATGTGAGGCCACTTTTGCTCAGGCCCCCTACCCCCATTCAATCTGCATATATTAATGGACCGGCCCAGGGGGAGAAATGGAGTGACACCTCTGCCTTTGATAAAGATGAAATAAATGGACGCCCATCTGCCTCCAGAAAGGCCACTCAGGCACACTGGGATGCTGGCGGCATCGAGCAACGCAGAAACCACCAAATCGGCCCCCAGGCTGCTAAAAGAAAGCAGCCCACAGCTGGAATTCGGACACCGGCCCCTAAGGCATTGCCCTAGTGCCCGCATTACCAATCCAACGCTGGTTCTGAGGCAGGTAAAGGTGCTAGAACATTCCGAGGAGGTAGAGCTGCTAGAACATTCTGTGGCGGCAGAGAAGCTGGAGGGGTCTCAGGAGGGTAGAGATGCCGCATCATTCTGAGGAGGTAGAGATGCCAGAGGGTTCTGAGGAGGGTAATGTGCTGGAACATTCCGAGGAGGCACAGAAGCTGGAGGGTTCTGAGGGAGGTAGAGATGCCAGAACATTCCAAAGAGGGGGAGACGGAAAGGCAACATTCCGAGCAGAGACGGAGGCCCACAGGGGCCCGAGAGTCTCCGGAGTGAAGCGCTGTCCTGTTTTTTGTGAACTATCTCCCATCACCTCACCCTCGCACATTGCTCAAAATGTGATAAGACAAGAAAACGTGCAGCTTTCTCATTACTTAAAAGTGACAGAGGGCTTCCGCAGTGAGATAAATTCAAATGGAAACGCGATGTTTGTAGTCCTTGGGATGATGGACGACCCTGGAGTGAGAATAGATTTCAACTAGAAGTTATGAAAAATGAGCAGGTAAGGTTGGACAGTCAAATATTCAGAAACAGAGACAATACATAAATTACAAACATCCACAGAAACAATAAAAGCTCCCAAAATAGACTGCACCGCATCAAGAACCGGAGGGGCGAGAGCTCTCGGATATCAAAGTTTAGCTCAAGGATAAACACCGCGAAGGAGCCGCGTCTGGCATTTTCGTCCGATAAATAAGGCGCTTCTTGTGTTGAAAGTAGAGTTTCTTCACCAGTTTAATCCTCTGAAGAGGAAGTAAGGCAGAATACTGGCCACAGAAACCTCAAGAAAGAAGAAGACTGCGCCAAAAATATCAGTAAACAAAGTGTGGCGAAGGTAAGTATAGTTGTAAGTATTAGCCTTACGTTAACCTCACCACACTATAAGACATATATATTGTCAAGCTGCGTGTGTGTAAAGTTCAGCATTCCACACCTATAACTACCGCCATACACTCCGCTGCTCAACATTAGCGTTGACAATATTTTAGCTGTGCTACTTCTGTGGCACCATATTTAAAACGTGATATTCCGTTACCACACCTATAAAGACGTTCAACAATCCTAGTGTATGCAGTGTCAGTAGCACTGCAAGCTTCACTAACAGGACAGGGACAGCGTGAGCATAAGACATGCAAGCTTCACTAACAGAACAGGTACAGCGCGAGCATAAGACATGCAAGCTTCACTAACAGGACAGGTACAGCATGAGCATAAGACATGCTAGCTTCACTAACAAAACAGGGACAGTGAGAGCATAAGACATGCAAGCTTCACTATCAGGACAGGTACAGCGTGAGCATAAGACATGCAAGCTTCACTAACAGGACAGGTACATTGAGAGCATAAGACATGCAAGCTTCACTAACAGGACAGGGACAGTGAGAGCATAAGACATGCAAGCTTCACTATCAGGACAGGTACAGCGTGAGCATAAGACATGCAAGCTTCACTAACAGGACAGGTACATTGAGAGCATAAGACATGCAAGCTTCACTAACAGGACAGGTACAGCGTGAGCATAAAACATGCAAGCTTCACTAACAGGACAGGTACATTGAGAGCATAAGACATGCAAGCTTCACTAACAGGACAGGGACAGTGAGAGCATAAGACATGCAAGCTTCACTATCAGGACAGGTACAGCGTGAGCATAAGACATGCAAGCTTCACTAACAGGACAGGTACATTGAGAGCATAAGACATGCAAGCTTCACTAACAGGACAGGGACAGTGAGAGCATAAGACATGCAAGCTTCACTATCAGGACAGGTACAGCGTGAGCATAAGACATGCAAGCTTCACTAACAGGACAGGTACATTGAGAGCATAAGACATGCAAGCTTCACTATCAGGACAGGTACAGCGTGAGCATAAGACATGCACGCTTCACTAACAGGACAGGTACATTGAGAGCATAAGACATGCAAGCTTCACTAACAGGACAGGGACAGTGAGAGCATAAGACATGCAAGCTTCACTATCAGGACAGGTACAGCGTGAGCATAAGACATGCAAGCTTCACTATCAGGACAGGTACAGCGTGAGCATAAGACATGCAAGCTACACTAACAGAAGAGGTACAGTGAGAGCATAAGACATGCAAGCTTCACTATCAGGACAGGTACAGCGTGAGCATAAGACATGCAAGCTTCACTAACAGGACAGGGACAGTGAGAGCATAAAACATGCAAGCTTCACTAAAAGGACAGGTAAAGCGTGAGCATAAGGCATGCAAGCTTCACTAGCAGAACAGGGACAGTGAGAGCATAAAACATGCAAGCTTCACTAAAAGGACAGGTAAAGCGTGAGCATAAGGCATGCAAGCTTCACTAACAGGACAGGTACAGCGTGAGCATAAGACATGCAAGCTTCACTAGCAGAACAGGGACAGTGAGAGCATAAAACATGCAAGCTTCACTAAAAGGACAGGTAAAGCGTGAGCATAAGGCATGCAAGCTTCACTAACAGGACAGGTACAGCGTGAGCATAAGACATGCAAGCTTCACTAGCAGAACAGGGACAGTGAGAGCATAAAACATGCAAGCTTCACTAAAAGGACAGGTAAAGCGTGAGCATAAGGCATGCAAGCTTCACTAACAGGACAGGTACAGCGTGAGCATAAGACATGCAAGCTTCACTAACAGGACAGGGACAGTGAGAGCATAAAACATGCAAGCTTCACTATCAGGACAGGTACAGCGTGAGCATAAGACATGCAAGCTTCACTAACAGGACAGGGACAGTGAGAGCATAAAACATGCAAGCTTCACTAAAAGGACAGGTAAAGCGTGAGCATAAGGCATGCAAGCTTCACTAGCAGAACAGGGACAGTGAGAGCATAAAACATGCAAGCTTCACTAAAAGGACAGGTAAAGCGTGAGCATAAGGCATGCAAGCTTCACTAACAGGACAGGTACAGCGTGAGCATAAGACATGCAAGCTTCACTAGCAGAACAGGGACAGTGAGAGCATAAAACATGCAAGCTTCACTAAAAGGACAGGTAAAGCGTGAGCATAAGGCATGCAAGCTTCACTAACAGGACAGGTACAGCGTGAACATAAGACATGCAAGCTTCACTAGCAGAACAGGGACAGTGAGAGCATAAAACATGCAAGCTTCACTAAAAGGACAGGTAAAGCGTGAGCATAAGGCATGCAAGCTTCACTAACAGGACAGGTACAGTGTGAGCATAAGACATGCAAGCTTCACTAGCAGAACAGAGACAGTGAGAGCATAAAACATGCAAGCTTCACTAAAAGGACAGGTAAAGCGTGAGCATACGGCATGCAAGCTTCACTAACAGGACAGGTACAGCGTGAGCATAAGACATGCAAGCTTCACTAACAGGACAGGTACATTGAGAGCATAGGACGTGCAAGCTTCACTAACAGAACAGGTACAGCGTGAGCATAAGACATGCAAGCTTCACTAACAGGACAGGTACAGCGTGAGCATAAGACATGCAAGCTTCACTAGCAGAACAGGGACAGTGAGAGCATAAAACATGCAAGCTTCACTAAAAGGACAGGTAAAGCGTGAGCATAAGGCATGCAAGCTTCACTAACAGGACAGGTACAGCGTGAGCATAAGACATGCAAGCTTCACTAGCAGAACAGGGACAGTGAGAGCATAAAACATGCAAGCTTCACTAAAAGGACAGGTAAAGCGTGAGCATAAGGCATGCAAGCTTCACTAACAGGACAGGTACAGCGTGAGCATAAGACATGCAAGCTTCACTAACAGAAAAGGTACAGCATGAGCATAAGACATGCAAGCTTCACTAACAGAACAGGTACAGCGTGAGCATAAGACATGCAAGCTTCACTAACAGGACAGGTACATTGAGAGCATAAGACATGCAAGCTTCACTAACAGAACAGGTACAGCGTGAGCATAAGACATGCAAGCTTCACTAACTGGACAGGTACAGCATGAGCATAAGACATGCAAGCTTCACTAACAGGACGGGTACAGCGTTAGCATAAGACATGCAAGCTTCGCTAACAGAAAAGGTACAGCGTGAGCATAAGACATGCAAGCTTCACTAACAGAACAGGTACAGCGTGAGCATAAGACATGCAAGCTTCACTAACAGGACAGGTACATTGAGAGCATAAGACATGCAAGCTTCACTAACAGGACAGGTACAGCATGTGCATAAGACATGCAAGCTTCACTAACAGATAGGTACAGCGTTAGCATAAGACATGCAAGCTTCACTAACAGAACAGGTACAGCGTGAGCATAAGACATGCAAGCTTCACTAACAGGACAGGTACAGCGTGAGCATAAGACATGCAAGCTTCACTAAAAGGACAGGTAAAGCGTGAGCATAAGGCATGCAAGCTTCACTAAAAGGACAGGTACAGCGTGAGCATAAGACATGCAAACTTCACTAACAGAAAAGGTACAGCGTGAGCATAAGACATGCAAGCTTCACTAACAGGACAGGTACCGCGTGAGCATAAGACATGCAAGCTTCACTAACAGGACAGGTACAGCGTTAGCATAAGACATGCAAGCTTCACTAACGGAAAAGGTACAGCGTGAGCATAAGACATGCAAGCTTCACTAGCAGAACAGGTACAGCGTGAGCATAAGACATGCAAGCTTCACTAACAGGACAGGTACATTGAGAGCATAAGACATGCAAGCTTCACTAACAGAACAGGTACAGCGTGAGCATAAGACATGCAAGCTTCACTAACAGGACAGGTACAGCATGTGCATAAGACATGCAAGCTTCACTAACAGATAGGTACAGCGTTAGCATAAGACATGCAAGCTTCACTAACTGAACAGGTACAGCGTGAGCATAAGACATGCAAGCTTCACTAACAGGACAGGTACATTGAAAGCATAAGACATGCAAGCTTCACTAACAGAACAGGTACAGCGTGAGCATAAGACATGCAAGCTTCACTAACAGGAAAGGTACAGCATGAGCATAAGACATGCAAGTTTCACTAACAGGACAGGGACAGCATGAGCATAAGACATGCAAGCTTCACTAACAAAACAGGGACAGTGAGAGCATAAAACATGCAAGCTTCACTAACAGGACAGGTACAGCGTGAGCATAAGACATGCAAGCTTCACTAACAGGACAGGGACAGCGTGAGCATAAGACATGCAAGCTTCACTAAAAGGACAGGGACAGCGTGCGCATAAGACATGTAAGCTTCACTAACAGAACAGGTACAGCTTGAGCATAAGGCATGCAAGCTTCACTAACAGGACAGGGACAGTGAGAGCATAAAACATGCAAGCTTCACTAACAGAACAGAGACAGCGTGGACAGCAGCACTGCAAGCTTCACTAACAGAACAGGTACAGCGTGAGCATAAGACATGCAAGCCTCACTAACTGAACAGGTACAGCGTGAGCATAAGAAATGCAAGCTTCACTAACAGCCCAGGTACAGCGTGAGCATAAGACATGCAAGCCTCACTAACTGAACAGGTACAGAGTGAGCATAAGACATGCAAGCTTCACTAACAGGGCAGGGACAGTGTGGACAGCAGCACTGCAAGCTACACTAACAGAACAGGGGCAGTGTGAGCATAAGACATGCAAGCTTCACTAACAGAACGGGGACAGTGAGCGCATAAAACATGCAAGCTTCACTAACAGAACAGGGGCAGTGTGAGCATAAGACATGCAAGCTTCACTAACAGAACAGGGACAGTGAGAGCATAAAACATGCAAGCTTCACTAACAGAACAGGAACAGCGTGGACAGCAGCACTGAAAGCTTCACTAACAGGACAGGTACAACGTGAGCATAAGACATGCAAGCTTCACTAACAGTAGAGGTACAACGTGAGCATAAGACATGCAAGCTTCACTAACAGAACAGGGACAGTGAGAGCATAAATCATGCAAGCTTCACTAACAGGACAGGTACAGCGTGAGCATAAGACATGCAAGATTCACTAACAGGACAGGTACAGCGTGAGCATAAGACATGCAAGCTTCACTAACAGAACAGGTACAGTATGGACAGCATCACTGCAAGCTTCACTAACAGAACAGGTACAGCATGAGCATAAGACATACAAGCTTCACTAACAGGACAGGTACATTGAGAGCATAAGACATGCAAGCTTCACTAACAGGACAGGGACAGTGAGAGCATAAGACATGCAAGCTTCACTATCAGGACAGGTACAGCGTGAGCATAAGACATGCAAGCTTCACTAACAGGACAGGTACATTGAGAGCATAAGACATGCAAGCTTCACTAACAGGACAGGGACAGTGAGAGCATAAGACATGCAAGCTTCACTAACAGAACAGGTACAACGTGAGCATAAGACATGCAAGCTTCACTAACAGGACAGGTACAGTGAGAGCGTAAGACATGCTAGCTTCACTAACAGAACAGGTACAATAAGAACCACAGACATGCAAGCTTCCCTAACAGAACAGGTGCAATAAGAGCAGCAGACATGCAAGCTTCCCTAACAGAACAGGTGCAATAAGAGCAGCAGACATGCAAGCTTCCCTAACAGAACAGGTGCAATAAGAGCAGCAGACATGCAAGCTTCACTAACAGAACAGGTACAATAAGAGCCACAGACATGCAAGCTTCACTAACAGAACAGGTACAATAAGAGCAGCAGGCATGCAAGCTTCCCTAACAGAACAGGTACAATGGGAGCCACAGACATGCAAGCTTCTCTACCAGAACAGGTACAATAAGAGCAGAAGGCATGCAAGCATCTCTACCAGAACAGGGGCAATAACAGCCGCAGACGTGCAAGCTTCTCTACCAGAGCAGATAAAATAAGAGCAGCAGGCATGCAAACTTCTCTACCAGAACAGGTGCAATAAGAGCAGCAGACATGCAAGCTTCTCTACCAGAGCAGATACAATAGGAGCAGCAGACATGCAAGCTTCCCTAACAGAACAGGTACAATAGGAGCCGCAGAAGTGCAAGCTTCTCTACCAGAGCAGATGCAATAAGAGCAGCAGGCATGCAAGCTTCCCTAACAGAACAGGTGCAATAAGAGCAGCAGACATGCAAGCTTCCCTAACAGAACAGGTACAATAAGAGCAGCAGGCATGCAAGCTTCCCTAACAGAACAGGTGCAATAAGAGCAGCAGACATGCAAGCTTCCCTAACAGAACAGGTACAATAAGAGCAGCAGGCATGCAAGCTTCCCTAACAGAACAGGTGCAATAAGAGCAGCAGACATGCAAGCTTCCCTAACAGAACAGGTGCAATAAGAGCAGCAGACATGCAAGCTTCCCGAACAGAACAGGTACAATAAGAGCAGCAGGCATGCAAGCTTCCCTAACAGAACAGGTGCAATAAGAGCAGCAGACATGCAAGCTTCCCTAACAGAACAGGTGCAATAAGAGCAGCAGACATGCAAGCTTCCCTAACAGAACAGGTGCAATAAGAGCAGCAGACATGCAAGCTTCCCTAACAGAACAGGTGCAATAAGAGCAGCAGACATGCAAGCTTCTCTACCAGAGCAGATACAATAGGAGCAGCAGACATGCAAGCTTCCCTACCAGAACAGGTACAATAGGAGCCGCAGAAGTGCAAGCTTCTCTACCAGAGCAGATGCAATAAGAGCAGCAGGCATGCAAGCTTCCCTAACAGAACAGGTACAATAGGAGCACTAGACATGCAAGCTTCTCTACCAGAACAGGTACAATAAGAGCAGAAGGCATGCAAGCATCTCTACCAGAACAGGGGCAATAACAGCCGCAGACGTGCAAGCTTCTCTACCAGAACAGGTACAATAAGAGCAGCAGACATGCAAGCTTCCCTACCAGAACAGGTACAATAAGAGTCGCAGACGTGCAAGCTTCTCTACCAGAGCAGATACAATAAGAGCAGCAGACATGCAAGCTTCTCTACCAGAGCAGATACAATAGGAGCAGCAGACATGCAAGCTTCCCTACCAGAACAGGTGCAATAAGAGAAGCAGACATGCAAGCTTCCCTAACAGGACAGATGCAATAAGAGCAGCAGACATGCAAGCTTCCCTAACAGAACAGGTACAATAAGAGCAGCAGGCATGCAAGCTTCTCTACCAGAGCAGATACAATAGGAGCAGCAGACATGCAAGCTTCCCTACCAGAACAGGTGCAATAAGAGCAGCAGACATGCAAGCTTCCCTAACAGGACAGATGCAATAAGAGCAGCAGACATGCAAGCTTCCCTAACAGAACAGGTACAATAAGAGCAGCAGGCATGCAAGCTTCCCTACCAGAACAGGTACAATAAGAGCAGCAGACATGCAAGCTTCTCTACTAGAGCAGATACAATGGAGTGGTGTGGCTCACTGGTTAGAGGCAGCAGACCCAGAAGCAGAAGTCGGTCCGGGACCAGGGTTCAATTCCCGACTTAGCAGGGTTGTGGACCAAGGTCAGCGGACTCGATAATTCTCGCCTCGGTGCCTACTCTAACCAGGGGTCCCACTCGGCAACTCTGGGCATTAGCTTGCCTAATCTCCACAATGGCCCCATCAATGCCAGGGATGCCAGGCTCCACCTTGGGGACTCCCAGTAGGGACCATCCCACAGGGAAAGCCAGGACGGGTTCCCCGGCGGTATACAGCGCCAGGACGCCGGCTGGCAACAGTGCACTTTACAAGTAATACATTACATTACATTACATTACAATAAGAGCAGCAGGCATGCAAGCTTCTCTACCAGAGCAGATACAATAAGAGCCGCAGACATGCACGCTTCCCTACCAGAACAGGTACAATAAGAGCAGCAGACATGCAAGCTTCCCTAACAGGACAGATGCAATAAGAGCAGCAGACATGCAAGCTTCTGAATAGCACCAGTGCAGACCTACTGTCCGTGCCCACTTCCACAGTACAGGTAGCACTAGTGCTATCTGTACACACTGATGCTCAGAAAAGGGACAATTCAGACCTCATTAGGCAAGTTTAACTGCCACATAACAGGGAAGGTCCGGACATTGCACATTCAGAACAGGAAGAGCACAGAGAGCAGCAATGCATGCTTCACAAATACACACAGAACAGGTACACGATAAGTGGTATGAACGCATGCTTTACTGATACACACAGAACGGGTACTCCAGGGCAGTAGCTGTTCATGTTCACTGATACACAAAGAACGGGTATACCATGGGTGGCAGCTACCATGCTTCACTGATGCACACAGAATAATAACTCTGTGGGCGGCAGCAATGCATGCTTCACTGATATACACGGAACGGGTACTCCATTGGTGGCAGCAATGCATGCTTCATACTATGGAGCAAGACCTCTGACCTCCTGGTCTGAGTCCTGCTCTCTCCCCAGCAGCTCCGCTGTCTGTGCCGCTGCCGCTGCCGTTGACCACTTTCATCTCTGCCTGGTAGGTGATCGAGGCCACTGTTGGCCGTTTCTGTGTTTGAGCCCGTTTTTATCTGCCTTCCATCTGTCTTTGTCAGTGCCTTGTTATTGTGCCTTATTCTGTTTTTTTCTGAGTTGAATCCATCATCGTTCTTTAGCTCACTTTGCCACCCAGTTCAGACACAGCTAAATGCAAATCAACCCTGACCCTGTGCCTCATGGGAACAGTCCAGCCTGAACTGGCAAGCCATGTCTTCCCTGGACCAGAAACAAGCAACCTGGGACCGGTTTCTGGCTAACAGCCATCATCAGCCAGGATTGCTTGAATCGGTTGGCAAAGTGAGCAAGGGACCTACGTCTGGGCATACCCTGCCAATTTAGGGCGAACAAAGCAAACACAAGGAGATGATGGACGAAGCACTGAAACTTTTCAGACCCTCACCCCCAGTCACAGATCTGGGTTGAATCCATCATCGTTCTTTAGCTCACTTTGTCACCCTAGTTCAGGCACAGCTATATGCAAATCAGTCTTGACCCTGTGCCTCATGGGAACAGTCCAGCCCGAACTGCCAAGCCATGTCTTCCCTGGACCGGAAACAATACAGCGCACCATGACGCAGGGGGTTTTAGCGCATTGCTGGAGGTGGCATGAAAACCGATGCAACTCCAGCAATGCGTCCAAATTTGAGGCGATGCATCCGTTTTAACTGACACATGGACTACTGAATGGGACCAATGTGTTGGAACGTAAAAAGGTGACAAAGGGGGGGAGGAGCTTCGCGGGCAAGCAAGATGGCCGTGTAAGCTCGGAGCTCCGCAGACCCTCCGGCCCTCCGCAATAATCCTGCCTGAAATCCTGATCCACGTAGGTGGATTCTGAATGCTGACGGGTCACTGAGGCGGGAACTGCCTCCCGCGTTCGAATCTGAGGTTCCTACGCTGGGCTACGTCGTGTGCTGCCCCTTGCCAAGGAAGCGCCATTGTCTCCTCGGTCTCCGCCACTCCGCTGGCTTGGGATGCGTAGTGCTGGGTGGTGATCCCCACTTGCGGAATTTCTTATACCACTGTGCCATCTATTACTGGACTTTGCTGCACCTCTGCTCTACAACCTCGGCACGGTGCACCTTGGGCTCGGAGCTGTGTGTGGTGGCCCCACGGTCTCATCGGACCCAACATGGCGGGCAAGGGCGACCCGGACAAGACAGTGAACAAAGGAGTTCGAGGCAAGTCCCAAGTGCAACAGAACAGGATTGATCGATATGCTCAACTCCGCATATCGCCGGCACCGGGAGCCTCTGCTAAGGACGTCTCCACATCGGGCTCGCCGGATGGATCCGAGCCCACCCTCAGTGATGTTATGGGGGCCATCTCGGGCATCCGAGCAGAAATGCAGAAACAGCATGAGGTCCTGACCCACAAGGTGGACACACTGGCGGTGGATCTCACTCTCATCAGAGCCGTTCTGGGTAAAACCAACGATCGGGTGAAATCGCTGGACTTGAAAGCCTCGAGCCTCACCACCGACGTCTCGGACCTGCAAACCGAGGTCCGGACCCTACGACTCGCCTCTGACCAAGTCTTCAGGAGACTGGATGAATATGAAGGTCGTGCCAGGCGACAGAATGTCCGCATCATTGGCGTTCCGGAAGGGTCGGAGGATGCAACTGCGGACCTGTTTGTTGAGGACCTGATACAGAACCATCTTACTCCCCCCGGGTTGAGCAAATTCTTCTCGGTGGAGCGAGCGCACCGGGTGCCAGGTGGCCCGCCAAAGACTGCGGCGGCACCTCGACCCATCATTGCTAGGTTCCTCAACTTCAGGGACCGGGACGCAATTCTGCAGGCGTCCAGGAGGCATGGTCCGCTACAGTACCAGAACTCAGAGGTGAATTTCTACCCTGACTTTACCAGAGCGGTGCAGAGACAGCGCCAGAGCTACGGCGGAGTGAAACGGCGACTGAGGGACATGGGACTCAAGTACTCAATGATGTTCCCGGCCAAGTTGCGGGTCGAGCACGACGGCCGTGCAATGTTTTTTGACTTTCCGGACAATGTTAGCGAATGGCTCGACACCCTACCACAGCGAAGCGACGACCGGGAGAACAGCGAAGGGGGCGCGGCTGGTGGCGCAGATTTGTGAGGACTGGCTCTATCAAGTGGACACTTGCGGTTGGTGGTCCTGCTATATGTGACATTCGTCTCCTTTCTTCAGTGTAATAGCAATTTGAGATCCTGTCGTTTCATGGAGGGCGGCGGGGGGGTGTCCGCGGGGAATCCTTACTCCTCTTGGGGCTTTCTGTAGACTTGTTAATGGGGCGACAGGCACACTGCTGGTTGGGGGGGCTTTTTAGTCTGCTGCAGGGGTGCAGGGTGGGGGGTGTTTTGGGACAAGTTCGAATGTCTCTTAGAGTGTTTTTGTTTTCTTTCTTTCGGCAATGGGTGATGTATATTGTACTTTCGATTCTGCAAAGGTCTCTCGGGCCGGGTGGGGGAGGGTGCCACGATGATGGGGGGTAAGAAATTAAAAGTTATCAGTTGGAATGTCAACGGGTTGGGTGACCGAATCAAACGGGGAATTGTGCTTCAAATGCTCAAGCGTCACATGCCTGATGTGGTTTTTCTGCAGGAAACTCATTTGATTGGGAACTCATGCAAAGCACTCAGTCGCAAAGGGTACAAGATGGTGGCACACTCGGGGTTCACTTCAGGCTCTGGGGGGGCGGGCGTTCTTGTCCGGGCTTCCCTGCCGCTGGAGATTGACGTCACTACGATAGATGATAGAGGACGTTACGCAGCGGTGGCTGGGCGGTGGGAGGGGAGGACCCTCATCCTACTTTCAGTTTACGTCCCGCCTGGTCTACAGACTGGCACGTTCCAGGACCTTGGTGGCGCCATTTTAGCTCTGCCTGATGGCTTACTTATTGTTGGGGGTGACTTCAATTCCGTCTGTTCTGGCACTCTGGACCGACAACCATCTAGAGATCTTCGCCAATCGCAACTGTGGCTGCCATCATTTATCGACGCAATGGGCCTTGTTGATAGTTGGAGACTCCTACACCCTACGCTGCGTCATTACTCCTTCCTGTCCAGCGCACATGGTAGCTTGTCCCGAATAGACTATATCCTTACCTTGGCAGCTCACGCTACGGCCGTGTCTGAGGCTCGTTTTCTGGCGCGTGGAGTTTCTGACCACTCGCCGCTCCTGGTCTCCTTTGATTTCGATATTGCTTTGTCGGTGCGACCGGCAACGGTCAACCCCTGGTACTTTCGTAACCCAAAGACCCGTGCTCTACTAGCCAAGGCGATAGACCGATACTTCTCCGAGAACGAGGGTTCGGTCGGGTCGGCCGCGACTCTGTGGGAGGCTTTCAAGACCGTCCTGAGGGGCGAGGCATTCGCTTTGATAGCTGAGGCCCGTCGGAGCAGAGACGCCGATCTCCTCTGTATCGAGGAGGAGATCTTGAACCTCGACGCCCAACTGGACCCTGACCCTAACCCAGACCTCCTCCATGCGCTTTCTCTAAAGCAACTGGAGTACCGCGATCTCGCTACGAATGCCGCCCAGACCCTGGCTAGGGAACAGCAGGGCCGTATTTATGATGTGGGAGACAAGGCTGGCAAACTGTTGGCCTGGTTGGACAGGAGGGAGCTGGCCAGTCGGGTAGTACCTGAGATCATGGACGCGGATGGCAACCCTGTCACCGCCCCCTCCGCCATCGCTGAGTCGTTTGCCGACTATTTCAGGGGTGTTTACACCTCCTCCTCTGACTGCACAGAGGCCGACGCGGCAGAACTTCTCTCGACCGTGGATCTTCCCTGTCTTACAGAGGAGGACCGCGATGACTTGGACAGGGACATCACTTCCGATGAGATTGCCCTTGCGATCCGCTCCTTGAGATCTGGCAAGGCACCGGGTCCCAATGGAATTCCGGCTGAACTCTATAAGATACGGCCCGATGTGGTCTCCCCGCGTCTTCGTGCTATGTTCCTAGAGGCGAGGGACGCCGGCGTTCTCCCACTTGATCAGAGGGTGGCCGCTATCGTGGTCATTCACAAGGACGGTAAACCAAGGGACGTGTGTCGTTCATATCGGCCTATTTCCCTACTGAACACCGAACCAAAGGTCCTCGCCAAATTACTGGCTAACCGACTGGTTGGGATTATTGGCGACCTGGTGCATCCGGACCAGTCGGGCTTTATTCCGCACCGCAACACTGCCCTCAATCTGAGACGACTTCACGGCCCCCTGGCTAGGGCGCATACTCTCACGGAGCCAGCCGTGCTGGCGTCTCTAGATGCCACCATGGCGTTTGACTCCATTGAGTGGAATTATCTCTGGGCGGTGTTAGCTAAGTTCGGTTTTGGCCCGGTCTTCCTCAGCTGGGTGAAGCTCCTATATGCCAGCCCAATGGCTAATGTATCTGTGAATGGTCGCCTGTCGACGACCTTTGTCCTCCACAGGGGTACCAGACAGGGCTGTCCCCTGTCGCCTCTACTATTCGCCCTGGCCCTCGAGCCCTTGGCGGCCACTCTGCGCTACCACCCCGACCTCCATGGTATCACCTGGGCACCGGACTTTGAGGACCGTATCTCCCTCTATGCGGACGACATCCTCCTATACCTGACGTCCCCATACCAGTCACTCATCGTCGCCTGCGACGTGCTTGAACACTATGGGAGATACTCTGGCCTGATTATCAATTGGGCCAAGTCCTCCCTGTACGTATTGAAAGGGGACACGCCGCGCCTCCCTAGAGGCTGCAACATCCAGGTGGCCACACAGGGCTTCAAGTACCTAGGGATCTACATCTCTGGGAACCCGAAGGTTCGATACGACCAGAACTTGCTCCCTCCACTGCAACGCCTTCGACGCGACGTGGAGGGCTGGCGTAAGCTCCCGCTCTCCCTGCTTGGCCGAGCGGCCCTGTTTAAAATGATGTCCTTACCCAGATTCCTGTATGTCCTACAAAACACCCAAGACCCGGTACCGGCCCGATACTTCCGAGAAGTTGAGAGTCTTCAGCGGGCCCTGCTCTGGGATGGCCGACCTCGGGTGGCGATTACGAAGCTTACGCTCCCGTGGTATGACGGGGGCATAGCACTGCCGGATGTACGTAGATACTATTGGGCCTCCCAGCTTGCGGCACTCAATCACGGGTTTTACGGGCCGGTAAATAGCCCCGGTTACGCTATGGACAGGTGGCTCATGAGTGGAGGTAATTATTACCGCGCCCTTTATTCCAGATCTCTGGATCGGCGTATGTCCGGTCCCACTAAGACGGCAGTCTCTATTTGGCGTTCGATCACCAGGGTGCAGGGATGGCGGGGCAGACTGACCGGTTTCACTCCCCTCTATGAATCCGATATGTTGGGCAGGCTATGGCACACCAAGGGCTTTGACAAATGGGACCTTATTGGCATCACCAGGGTGGAGGATGTGATTTCCAGGGGGACTATTAAGACCTTCCCCCAGCTACAGACTGAGTACCAGCTGGGTGACTCGGAGTTCTTTCGATATGCGCAGCTGAGGCACGCCTTGCTCTCTGCTATGACCCCTGGGGAAGACATCCCGGACAGCTCACCGCTGGAGGACAGAGTGCTGGATGGCCATATGCCGGACAGCGCAATCTCGCTGTCCTATAAAAAATTAATTAATGTCCGCACTGACCTTCTCCTTGGGCTACGAGACCAGTGGGTGGCGGATGGCCTGGAGATCGATGAGGAAGACTGGCAGAGTGCAGTGTCTTCCCCTAAGGAGGTTGCCATCTCTTCCCGGCTTCGTTTGGTCCAATTTAAAATCCTGCACAGGGTGTACGTTACTGGCCCCCGCCTAATACACATGGGCTACTCGCCCGACGGCCTATGTCGTCGAGGCTGTGGTGCCCTCGCCACCTTCTTGCACATCCTCTGGGAATGTCCGGCCATAGCGTCCTACTGGAGGAGGATTCACAGGGTCATGAGTGAAGTGTCGGGTATGGGGATTGTGGCGGAAGCCCGTAGGTGCCTCCTTAATATTTGGGAGCCGACGGATCACAACACAGCCCAAACTCAGTGGGTGACCCTAGGCAATATGGTGGCCAAGAGAGACATCGCTCAAAAGTGGGGGGCCAATACGGCACCCTTGGTGGTGCAGTGGAAGGCCAATATGGACTGGTGTATGCTCCGGGAGAAGACTGTCTATGTTGCCAGGGGTAAACCCAACAAATGGAACAGGGTGTGGGGTGCCTGGAACTCTTACCGGGGTGAGGTGTGTCTACCGCCTGAGCCTGCCTCACTGGATGAGCACCTGTCACTGTGACCTAGGACACCAACTGTATAAGATACCTGAGTAATCCTGTCTTTCTCCTCCCCCCTCCTATTATCCTTTATTCTTCTGTGTTTCTGAAATGCTGGTCTCTTTCTCGTCCTGGCCTTACACTCCTTGCTGTATTCTCCTCCCATTGCCACTTCTTAGCGCCGTTTGGCGTTTCTTCATTGTTATAAAATATAAAATAAACCTGTAATTTCCTGCTGTACCTGAACTGCACTACTATGCTCTGTTTATTATGCTGCCTTGCCTCCGGGATGTCAGGCTGAATAGCTGTGTGCTTTCGTGAAATAAAGGTTTTCAAAAATAAAAAAATAAAAAAAAAAGGTGACAAAGACACTTTGCACTCAAACATATTGGTCCTGGATGTGACGCTTACAAGTGGGCCTAGTGCCCACTTGGCCCACTTGTATGTGTGACATTAGTACGTAATGTCACACATTTTGACATTACGTGCATATACTTACCTTCTGTGGCCCATTTACCTCGTGACTTTATTGCAGCTTGCAATCAAGTCACTGCATGTGATGTGGTCCGTTGGGTACAGCCAATGCGTCATCCCTACGCCTGGGTTTAGCAGGCATAGGGATTGTGACGCATTGGCAGCGCAACTAAAAGCTGCGCCATAAACAGAAAAAGTAATAAATACCATTACGGCATTTTCAAGGTAGGCGTTTCTGACGGAACGTCTACCTTGCATAAATTAAAATCTAAGGCAGCGTGGGCGATTTTCACGCAGGTGAAAACTGATGCAGCCTGTAGAAAATCGACGCATCTACATCCAAGTAAATATGGAGTGCCGCCGTTGCCTCCAAAAAAGTGACGCAATGGCGGTTCAAGGAGGCGCAAGGGGTTGTAAATCTGCCCCTTGTGTTCAGTGAAGTCAGTGGCTCGTAAGAGTGTTTCTACTTGTGATATGAATGAGGCAGTTTTGTATAGCGTAATGTTCACTCCAAGGAGTATCTTGGCGCTGATGCAGAGGAAAGGGCACCTCCCAGGAGAAAGAGAAACTGACATAGTCTCAGATGATAGATGATCAGAGAAAAGACCAAGCCGTATTCTCTGGAGTACCAAAGATCCATGTTTTTAAGGTCTTCCTAAAATTGAGTTCATTTTGTGTAAGTCTGAGTTGGGTAGGCGAGGAGTTCCACGCCTTTGTCCCTATGGCTACCAGTGTCTTGCCGCCCCTGGTTTTAAGTTTAAATTTAGTTATTATTAGGAGGTTCTCTGAGGATGACCGTAGAGTACTTTGAGTGATGTATGGTTTAGTTCTAACGTTGGGATATTCTGGTCCAATATTGTTTGCTGTTTTATAGATATGAGAGTAACTTTCAAGGAACCTTCAGATATGATATCTGACCAGATGCCCTCCATTTCTAGCACTTTTCAGGTGTTGAAGGTATTTTCCCAAGGATGTTTAAATCTACCCCTCCCCCGATGGATGGTAGTCTGATGCCCTGTCTTCAGGGAGCCCTGTTTATCACTCATAAGCTGATGACAATATGTAAAGCCTTAGAAGAGGACTTGCATTGAATCCAAGATCCAGGTGTATCTGGAACCTGTGTGCGATGTGTGGTAGATGGATACAAACATCTCCGCCTCACTGAAAAGGCTAAAGTGGCTACCAATCGAAGCTTGTTGTTGTTTCAAAACACACAGAGTTCCACCCGCTGATAATCCAGGCTACCACGTGTCCAAACTCACAAAGGCAGACCAAAAGAGAAATCTAAAAAGCTCCAACACACCACTGCTCATCCCATCCAACAAACACACAAAAAGCCCTCTCTCGCTCTTTCTCAGGCAACGTCCCCAAAATCTAGAACTTCCTCCCAGTACATATCAGAACTAGACCCTCCTTCACAAGCTTCAAGAGACAACTAAAACATTCCTCCTCATTCATCACCTCAACCATCCAGGAAATACCATCTGACTCACTCTGGAATTACTTCCTCGCTTCACGCATATCTACCAAGGACTCTACATTGGCTCAACACTAGACACTTTAATATTACCTGTATTATTTTTAACTGACAATGCTTCTGACAATGTTATCAAGTATTATTATTTATTGATATTACATAACAATGTTGTAAAGCGCTCTGATGTCGTCATGCCTAGCCAGCGCTATAGAACACTCGTACATAAATGGAAAGCCTTTCTATAGGGCCTGCCCTGTAATGATGCCGGGCCAGAAGCCATTTTCTCTGGACTCTAACCATAGAGTAGTTAGAGCTGGGGAAACTGCCTTCAGAGTAGTGCCTGCAGAGGGGCTTCACAAGCTGGCATGGACTCTGCTTAACACACCAGTTAAGGAGGCTCCTGAGTTGTGTTAGTTCCTTTAATTGTACCTCGGTTATAATTCATCTGTGAGCCAAATTCCCAGGTAATTATATGCAGAAGTGAGGCTCTAGGCGCGAGCTCCCAAGTGACATTTTATTGGCAAAACTCATAAAGCTTCTGCAGAACAAAATCTTTGGTCTGCTCTGGTCAATGACTTGTTTATTGTGTGAGTGGTGTAGAAGTAAATCATGTATTACTGTTAGCGGCTCGTTTGTTGCATGAGAAGTGTAGAAGTAAATCATGCATTGCTGTTAGTAGCTCGTTTGTTGTGTGACTCGTGCAGAAGCAACTCATGTATTGCTTTTAGTGGCTCATTTGTTGTGTGAATCATGCAGAAGTAATTCATGTATTGCTGTTAGTGGCTCATTAATTGCGGGAGTAGGGTTAGAAGTAATTCATGTATTGCTCGTAGTGGCTCATTTATTGCGCCAGTAGTGCTGAAGTCATTCATGTATTGCTGTTAGTGGCACATTTATTTTGCGAGTAGTGTTGAAGTAATTCAAGTATTGCTGTTAGTGGCTTGTTTATTGCACGAGTAGTGTGGAGGTAATTCATGTATTGCTGTTAGTTGCTCGTTTATTATGAAAGTCATGCAGAAGTAATTCATGTATTGCTTTTAGCGCTTGTTTATTGTGCGAGTAGTTTAGAAGTAATTTATGTATTACTGTTAGTTGCTTGTTTACTGTGCAAGTCGTGCAGAAGTCATTCTTGTATTGCTGTTAGTGGCTCATTTATTGTGTGAGTACTGTTGAAGTAATTCAAGTGTTGCTGTTAGTGGCTCATTTATTGCACGAGTAGTGTAGAAGTAATTCATGTATTGCTCGTAGTGGCTCATTTATTGCGCCAGTAGTGCTGAAGTCATTCATGTATTGCTGTTAGTGGCACATTTATTTTGTGAGTAGTGTGGAAGTAATTCATGTATTGCTGTTAGTGGCTCATTTATTGCGCCAGTAGTGCTGAAGTCATTCATGTATTGCTGTTAGTGGCACATTTATTTTGTGAGTAGTGTGGAAGTAATTCATGTATTGCTGTTAGTGGCTCGTTAATGTGCGAGTAGTGTCAAAGTAATTCAAGTATTGCTGTTAGTGGCTCATTTATTGCACGAGTAGTGTGGAAGTAATTCATGTATTGCTGTTAGTTGCTCGTTTATTATGAAAGTCATGCAGAAGTAATTCATGTATTGCTTTTAGCGCTTGTTTATTGTGCGAGTAGTTTAGAAGTAATTTATGTATTACTGTTAGTTGCTTGTTTACTGTGCAAGTCGTGCAGAAGTCATTCTTGTATTGCTGTTAGTGGCTCATTTATTGTGTGAGTACTGTTGAAGTAATTCAAGTGTTGCTGTTAGTGGCTCATTTATTGCACGAGTAGTGTAGAAGTAATTCATGTATTGCTCGTAGTGGCTCATTTATTGCGCCAGTAGTGCTGAAGTCATTCATGTATTGCTGTTAGTGGCACATTTATTTTGTGAGTAGTGTGGAAGTAATTCATGTATTGCTGTTAGTGGCTCAGTTAATGTGCGAGTAGTGTCAAAGGAATTCAAGTATTGCTGTTAGTGGCTCATTTATTGCACGAGTAGTGTGGAAGTAATTCATGTATTGCTGTTAGTTGCTCGTTTATTATGAAAGTCATGCAGAAGTAATTCATGTATTGCTTTTAGTGCTTGTTTATTGTGCGAGTAGTTTAGAAGTAATTTATGTATTACTGTTAGTTGCTTGTTTACTGTGCAAGTCGTGCAGAAGTCATTCATGTATTGCTGTTAGTGGCTCATTTATTGTGTGAGTACTGTCGAAGTAATTCAAGTGTTGCTGTTAGTGGCTCATTTATTGCACGAGTAGTGTAGAAGTAATTCATGTACAGCTGTTATTGGCTCGCTTGTTGCACAAGTAGTGAAGATGTAATTCATGTATTGCTGTTAGTGGCTCATTTATGACACAAATAGTGTACTTGTAAATCATGTATTGCTGTTAGTGGCACATTTATTTTGTGAGTAGTGTTGAAGTAATTCAAGTATTGCTGTTAGTGGCTCGTTTATTGCACGAGTAGTGTAGAAGTAATTCATGTATTGGTCGTAATGGCTCATTTATTGCGTGAGTCGTGCTGAAGTAATTCATGTATTGCTGCGAGTTGGCTTGTTTATTGCGCAAGTCGTACACGCGTATTCATGTATTGCTTTTAGTGCTCGTTTATTGTGGAAATAGTATAGAAGTAATTTATGTATTACTGTTAGTTGCTTGTTTACTGTGCAAGTCGTTCAGAAATAATTCATGTATTGCTTTTAGTGCTCATTTATTGTGCATGCATTGTAGAAGTAATTCATGTATTTATTGCTGTTATTGACTCATTTATTGTACGAGTAGTGTAGAAGTAATTCCTGTATAGCTGTTATTGGCTCATTTATTGCACGAGTTGTGCAGAAGTAATTCATGTACTGCTGTTAGTGGCTCATTTACTGCGCAAATAGTGTACTTGTAAATCATGTATTGCTGTTAGTGGCATATTTATTGCATAAGTAGTGTCGAAGTAATTCAATTATTGCTGTTAGTGGCTCGTTTAATGCACGAGTAGTGTAGAAGTAATTCATGTATTGCTTATAGTGGCTCATTTATTGCGTGAATCGTGCGGAAGTAATTCATGTATTGCTGTTAGTTGCTTGTTTACTGTGCAAGTCGTTCAGAAATAATTCATGTATTGCTTTTAGTGCTCATTTATTGTGCATGCATTGTAGAAGTAATTCATGTATTTATTGCTGTTATTGACTCATTTATTGTACGAGTAGTGTAGAAGTAATTCCTGTATAGCTGTTATTGGCTCATTTATTGCACGAGTTGTGCAGAAGTAATTCATGTACTGCTGTTAGTGGCTCATTTACTGCGCAAATAGTGTACTTGTAAATCATGTATTGCTGTTAGTGGCATATTTATTGCATAAGTAGTGTCGAAGTAATTCAATTATTGCTGTTAGTGGCTCGTTTAATGCACGAGTAGTGTAGAAGTAATTCATGTATTGCTTATAGTGGCTCATTTATTGCGTGAATCGTGCGGAAGTAATTCATGTATTGCTGTTATTGAATCGTTTATTGCATGAGTAGTGTAGAAGTAATTCCTGTATAGCTGTTATTGGCTCATTTATTGCACAAGTAGTGAAGAAGTAATTCATTTATTGCTGTTAGCGGCTCGTTTATTGCACGAGTTGTGCAGAAGTAATTCATGTATTGCTGTTAGTGACATATTTATTGCATAAGTAGTGTCAAAGTAATTCAATTATTGTTGTTAGTGGCTCGTTTATTGCACGAGTAGTGTAGAAGTAATTCATGTATTGCTTATAGTGGCTCATTTATTGCGTGAATCGTGCGGAAGTAATTCATGTATTGCTGTTATTGACTCGTTTATTGCATGAGTAGTGTAGAAGTAATTCCTGTATAGCTGTTATTGGCTCATTTATTGCACAAGTAGTGAAGAAGTAATTCATGTATTGCTGTTAGTGACATATTTATTGCATAAGTAGTGTCAAAGTAATTCAATTATTGTTGTTAGTGGCTCGTTTATTGCACGAGTAGTGTAGAAGTAATTCATGTATTGCTTGTAGTGGCTCATTTATTGCGTGAATCGTGCAGAAGTCATTCATGTAGCTGTTAGTTGCTCGTTTATTGAGTGAGTTGGGTAGAAGTAATTCATATATTGCTGTTAGTGGCTCATTTGTTGCACAAGTATTGTAGAAGTAATGCATTGCTGTTAGTGGCTCATTCATTGCGTGAGCTTCGTAGAAGTAATAAATGTATTGCGTTTAGAGGCTCATTTATTGCACGAGTTGTACTGAAGTAATTCATGTATCGCTGGCAGTGGCTCATTTATTGCACGAGTAGTGTAAAAGTAATTCATGTGTTGCCGTTAGTGGCTTCTTTATTGCGAGAAGTAGTGTAGAAGTAATTAATGTATTTCTGTTAGTGGCTCATTAATTGCATGCATTGTGTAGAAGTAATTAATGTATTGCTGTTAGCAGCTCGTTTATTGCATGAGTTGTGTAGAAGTAATTCATGTAAATCTCTTTGGGGGCCTGTCAGTTCTGTCCAGGATCACTGGGTCATTTGCATACTGCAGGATTATGGGTAGTGCCTGTCCCTGTTAAAACAGAGCCAATTGCAGCCATGTGCAGGGCGCAAGGACACATCCACGTGCAAGGCCTCTGCCTGTTTATTTGTTTAGATACTCGTGTTCCTACAGCAGCCATGTCTCTGACCCAGGAGTTTGAAAATAGGGCTATCATTGCTTTCATGAGGGCTGGCCGTATGCATCAGTGGAAGGGCTTTTTGCAGAAGATGTAGCAGTTTCTGCCTGTAGTGAATAAAACATGCAAGAAGAGAACCTCCCTATGGGTGCAGTTCCCTTACAAGAATATGTGCACCAGGGGCAGCAACAAATGCCCTTCTCTCTCACACATGGAAGAGGTGCTGTATAGAGGGCAGAAAGGCATGCTCCCTCACACAAAAAGGCCACTTGGAAGACGAACACTAGCTGTGCTCATTCCCTCACACAAGAAAGACCTGTTGCCTTTTTAGCTTCTCACGCCCAAAGAACAGATGCAGAAGAGACAGCAGCAATGCATGCTTCTCGCACACAGCACCAGTGCATGCTTCTCCAACACATTCAGCAAAGCATGGTTAGTGTCTCCCACACATACAGGACAGACAGCACCAGTGCATGCTTATTTCAGACACAACACTGCAGGTTTAGCTTCTCTGTCGCACAGAACAGGTGCAGGACAGACAGCAGCCACACATGCTTCTCACACACACAACACAGCAGATTATCTTCTCTCACACACAGAACAGGTGCAGGACAGACAGCCGCAATGCATGCTGTTGTCTCACTAAATATAGCAGGTTTAGCTTCTTCCTCTCCCACAAAGAACATGTGCAGAACAGACAGCAGCCATGCATTCTCCTCTCACAGAGGTCATAGAACGGTTAGCTTCTCTCACACAGAACCGGCTCAGAGTGACAGCAGCAATGCATGCTTCTGCCAGACGCAACACGGCAGGTTTCGCCTCTCTCACCCAGACAGCAGGCTCAGGGTTTCAGCAGCAATGCAGCCACACATGCGTCTCTCACACACAACACAGTAGGTTTAGAGTCTCTCAGTCACAGAGGATTTCAATCTTATCTGGCCATTAGGCGGAAAGCAGTGTCTCTCTCCCCTTATCAATCGGATCTTGTTGACATTGGGCATGGTGTACCTCGTGGGTCAGCAATTAGCCCAATATTATTTAATGCCTATATGACTCCGTTGATAGCTATGATCAAGTCACATAACATTGGTCTTCTGAATTATGCTGATGATACTCAGCTTATTCTGTCTCTGGAAGGAGATCCTGCTGTTTCTATAGGACATTTTCACATCTGTATGCAGGAAATGACAAACTGGCTGAGAGATAACTCCCTGCAATTTATTAGTGATAAAATTGAGATTCTGTATTGTTGGGTAAGTAAAGTGCCTCCGACACTTCCAACTAGCTTTTGGCCAATCCGCATGGATGCTCCTTTGGTACCCTTTGAGACGGTACGTAACCTGGGGCTCAGCCTCAATGGTAAGCTGAACCTAGAGACTCAAGTCAACAAGCTTCTGGGAGTAGCTTCTCTCTTATCAGAGTACTTCGGAAGATTCTTCCGATGCTACCAATTCAGGTCAGAGCTTTAGTGGTAAGGAGTGTCATTCTGAGCCGTCTGGATTACTGCAATACTTTGCCACTGGAGTCCCCTAGGTAATTGATTGGGAGACTCCAGAGAATTGCGTCTGCAGCAGCAAAGCTTGCGTTAATGAGACCACGACGGTCATCTGCGTCTCTGGCCTTAGCGTAGCTCCACTGGCGCCTGGTACTACAGAGGATTCAATTTAAGTCACTCAGTAGTGTTTTTAAGGCATTGCATGGGTTTGGGCCTAAACCGCTGCAGAGTAGATTTGGCTGGTATGCTGCTGCACGTAATCTCCGTTCTTCTTAAGCCAACCTAGTAAAAATACCGAGGATTAAAAGAGCAAAATCGGGGGGAAGAGCTTTCAGTATCGCAGCTGCACGCCTATGGAATGGTCTGCCCACTGATCTTTTGCTGTTCTGTAAGAAAATAAAAACTTGACTCTTTCCGAGAGTATAAGTATTTTTAATACAGCCTGACTTTTCTGCAGCACATCTTGCTGGCAGTGTACGTGTATCTTAGTGCCAAGATGGCCGTAGGGTTACAGTGCGCTTTACATCTATAAATAACAACAGTAAGAGAACAGGCACAGGAAAAACAGCAGCAGTGCACACTTCTCTTGCACAGAGCACAGCATTTGTAACTTCTCTCGACTCGAGTCGTACACAGATTCCACACAGGACAGACAGAATCAACGCATGCGTCTCACGATCCCTTGCGATGACGTCATGCGTCCCGTCATTGCAGACGTGTGGTTGCAGGCACACGTGACTCAAGGAGTAGATATAGCTCCAGCGTTTTGCTGAAGCCAGCACTGGAAGGTTCTGCACATCAGTCGCTGCATGCACAGCTGGATGGCAGACGATGGCCCTGGGCAGGTAGCAGCTGCCGGCCTCTGAGCAGCAGAGGTTGCCCGGATGATCTGACGCTATTTAGGGACTCAGCATGATTGTCCTACTCCAAGGGCATCAGCCTTATAGGGACACATTTACAGTTGGCAAAACACTATATATCACTCTAGTGGGGGTAAAACAAGGAGTCTATTTGTGCAAATCTTAAGGTACCAGTGTTTTGTCAGAGGGATTTCCAACACCAAACCTCTTGCCTGCTACGATAGTCTATGATCCTTTCACTGGCATAACGAAAATTGAGGGGGTCTCCCTGCAAGGTATGTAGAGGGTCCCCTCCGGGCTCAATTAGATGCTCTCCGGACAGGGGGCCCACTGGAGCTTTGGGCCCCCCGCACCGCGTGGGCTGCGGGGGTCTGTGTTACGCCCCTGCATCCTCCATGTAGCAAAATAGCGGTCTACAAGCCGTAAATCAGTGTAAGATCAATCCAGCTTCAAAGGCTTATTGGCTTAACATAGGCTTTTCACAATCGGTAAGTCGGGCTCACTGCCATTGTCATACCCTTTAGCATCATAAATAGATCAAACCTATGGCCGCTCAGACCACATTCCCAAAGGAATTGTCAATCTCCAGTGGTGGCCACTGGTTGGTGATTGTACCCAACTCAGGCATAGGGCCATGCGGGTAAACATATGGGCAGAATTACACCTTGAATTATCAATACACCCGCCCTCCCACGATGGCCTAGCAAGAAGCATCCCAGTGAAACCTTTTATCCTCAGGGGATGTCAGAAGGGCGACCCGTCACCACAATCCTTACCGACTCCAGTAATCTGGGAGAGTCCGGCCGATAAACGTTAAAAGATTGCAACACCATTCTACATTTAAAGGCATATTGGCTTCATTATATGCTTGACAAGATAAAAGGTCAGTCCTACTACCTTTGTCATAACTTTTCATAATGAACAAACAGACATACCGTAACAGACATACCTTTTCCCAATTAATCAATCAAGCCTGTGGCCTTCATTATTAGGTTATCACCAGAACCTTTCAGGCCTATGGCCTTTATCACTAGGTGGTCACCAGAACCAATCAAGTCCATGGCCTTTATTATTAGGTTCTCACTAGAACCAATCAGGTCCATGGCTTTTATCATTAAGTGGTCACCAGAACCAATCAGGAACATGGCCTTTATCATTAGGTTGTCACCAGAACCAATCAGGCCTCTGTATTGCTCACAAACGTTCATGCACTCATAAAATTATAAACATGTAAAAAGTACAGATGACAAAACAATGCATACTCCTCCTATGAGAGTTAAGAAGTGAACATACCTACATGCAGGAG